>NC_136069.1:1676363189-1676963189 GCF_964261635.1 Lissotriton helveticus | reverse complement strand
CCGTAGTAAGGGATACACCCAACTACCTGTTAGATGGTCTGGAATATATTATGTGTCCTTTTTGTTGCCCCCTGTGTTTCTGGCACCTGCATCGTATCACCGAGACTTTAAGTTGTACAACGATATCTCTAAGAACAGATATTAAAGGACAACAAGTACTGATGAGGTTGACCAGACTGACACCACTCTGCAACAATATGTCGATTTCAATTTGGGCTTGTTTTTCTTTGTGGGTGCTGCATTAAGCAGCAGAAAGATAAGACGATTGATTTGTGTTGTGGAAGCTGTTACCAATCAGACAGCTATTGCATTTGGGAACATTACAAAAGAGCTGCAGATTGCGAGGACTGTAGCACTCCAAAATCGTATGGTTCATGATGTGGTTCTGGCTGATCGAGGTGGAGCATGTCGCATCATCGGCATCAGCTGCTGTGTACATTCCGGACCACTCACCTTCAGTGTTTGTTTCAATCTCGAAACTGCATAAGATTTCTGCTGAGATTCACCCAGAAACTGGCACCTGGACTTTTGCAATTCGGATGTGGACACTCTTTGCCACTTGGGGCTGGAAGCTACTGACCATCCTATGTATAATACTGGTGATACTATTTACATGCTGTGTATGTATACATTGTGGTCAAATGCTCTGCTCCGTCTGTATTTCTGCATGTACACCTGCCAAGCGAGATGTTGCAGAAATGAAAGCACAGTGTTTATTAAATAAAGAGGGCACAGAAATGATGAACATTAATGTACAAGATATGAACCTAGATTATCCCAAATAAACGAATGTCTTCAGCTAATGCTAAAAGGGTCACTGTTGTAATTTGGCAGCGATTGGGAATAGCATTTAGCTGAAGCCATCTTGGATTCGGTAGCCATCTAGTCTGCCATGTGCTCACCATGTGCTCTGTCCTACCATTCTGTCGTCTGCTCTTGTACTCTGCCTAAAACTGGAATTCATAGAATTTTGTAGGAAAATTCGATTGATTACATTTTTTGCTGACAAAGAATCACTGCCCCAAAATGAAACAACTGGGCTAAGGAGAAAATCGATTTTTTGCCCACCAGCGCATAAGATACCAAAAGAGGTGATTTATTTTGAAAAAAAACTATTCTCTCTGCCTTGGCCGCGCAAGAAAAAAAGAAAAATGGATTTGTTAAACCCAACTTGTCTCAGGACCAAAAACGAGCATTATTGTCTATCAAAGCAGACGAGAGTATTATAGTCAAACAAGCCGACAAAGGCGGTTCAATAGTAATATGGGGGACAAAAGAGTACATATCAGAAGCAACCAGGCAACTTGCAGACTCTGAGTGTTATCGGAAAATCAATGCAGACCCAACTTCGGAATTACAAAACGAACTTGGAAAAATTCTCAACTGTGGACTTGAACAAGGGTTCTTTGGCAAAAACGAATATAATTACTTGATGAACAAGCATCCACGAATACCATTGTTCTACGTACTTCCAAAAGTACATAAAAATGATAAAGTACCACCAGGACGGCCTATTATTTCAGGCTGCGACTCTTTATTTGAACCGGTCTCTAAATTCATTGATTTTTTTCTGAAACCATTTACATCAACCGTGAAATCTTTCCTCCAAGACACTACTGATTTTTTGACCAAATTGGAGAATCTTCCTTTTGAAGAAAACCATCACCTATTGGTCAGTATGGATATAGAATCTCTATACACTCAAATTCCCCAAGACCAAGCGCTAGAGGTTCTGGAAATTTTTCTGAACAAAAGAGAAAGTCCGTCACAAATTCCAACAGAATTTATTCTGAAGCTAGCCAAACTGGCATTGACAAAAAATTACTACAAGTTTGGCGACGACTTTTATTTCCAAATAAAGGGAGTCGCCATGGGCTGCCCCTTTGCCCCGGAAATGGCGATCCTCTTCATGAGCGAATATGAGGATAGGTTCATCCATAACAACAACCCATTCCACCAATGGATTGGTGGCTGGGTGCGATACATAGATGACGTCTTCTTCACATGGTCTGGCCCCACAGAGCAGCTAACAAAGTTCCACGAATGGCTTAACAACAAGACGAAGGATATTAAGTTCACCCTTCAAACTTCTAAGACTAGAATGTCATTTTTAGATGTGGAAGTGTACTGTTCCAATGGACAACTGGTGACCACCTTATATAGGAAGCAAACAGATCAAAATAAAGCACTGGATTTTTCTAGCAACCACCCAAGGAGTCTAAAACAAAATTTGCCAGTTGGACAGTTTCTCCGCATTCGCAGAAACTGTACCTTCAAAGACGAATATATGAACCATGCTAATATTCTAAGAGAGAAACTCCTGGCCCGTGGTTATCCAGCCAAATTACTAAAACAATCGATTAAAAGAGCCTGGTGGACCCCACGGGAAGATCTGTTAGAGAAAAAGCAAAAAAGACAACAACAACGGATAGTTTGTGTCTCTACCTTCTGTCCCTCATCTAATATCTTCAAAAAAATCATCCACCAAAATTGGCATCTACTCAAAGATTTAGATGTTCAGCTCACAAATTTACCACTGTTTGCGTATAAAAAAGACAAGAGCATAGCGAACCACATTGTCCGAGCAGCAATCCCAAAGAAAAAAGCCCCCACACTACGTGATTACGTGCAACTTCCACCCATCACCGGCCATCGTAAATGTGGAACATGCCTTTGCTGCGTTTCCACCATTGAGGGCAATCTTTTTCAACATGCTGGGATATCATGGAAGCATGACCAATTTACGAATTGCAAGACACGAAATGTTGTCTATGGGATACTGTGTCCATGCGACAAATTGTATATAGGCAAGACAAACCAGGAAGCAAGACACAGGATGCCGCAACATAAATCCAGAATAAAGAAAAAAGTCCTCACAGCCCCATTGGTCCAACACTGGATTGAGCAAGATCATGGAGAAAATGATTTCAGATGGACAATAATATCCAAAATCGAATGTGACCCTAGAGGAGGAGACGTAGAGGCCAGGTTGAGACAACGCGAAGCAATGCTCATTCTGAAATATAATACCACCATTCGAGGCCTGAACGAGATGTCTCAGCTTTATAATGTATAATTGACAATTGATGAAAGGTGCAGAGACTGCCAATGGTAACAATCACATCTTAATAGACCAAGTAGAGACTCAATAATTGTGGCACTAATCTACATTATTTTTCATGTGTGCATACCTCATATCGAAATTATTCTCTTAAAATGTGACCCCAATTTAATGGCCATCGCGTAAACAAACACTTTTACACTCGCAACATGTTAGGCGTCTTTGGACGCTGGTCGCAAAAAACTACAAATGCCGAAAAAAGTACAAATCCCGTGGGACTTACAGGTAGACCTGGAAGAGTGTGGAAATTTATACAGGCAACCCCGGAACTAGCGTTAGCGCTCTCACTGCTGGAGGCGACGCTGATCGGAGGAGACGGATGCGCTCGTTAAAGGTAAAAAAGCAGAGCGAGCAAGCAGATTCTTTTGAAAAAAAACTCGTACTGCGATCAATCGCCCGCTCATTGTTAAATAGCATGGACGTGTACATTTTAGTTTTCAACTACCGGCCAACCCAAATAAGCTCCACTCGGAGACCGGCATTATGTGCAGTCGATAGATTAATGAACGCTAAGTTCTGCAATAAATAGGTTTTCCACCCTTTGTTTTAACAAGTCCCTAAGGTCTGTAAATATGACACGCTGTTTGAAAACAACAATTACAGCAAGTAAATAGGGTAACTCTTTCTCAATAATCTAAATTGCAGTGATACTCACGAGGCATATACAAAGATTGCGAAGAATTCCCGCAAGATTGGGAACCCTAAGCTTGGCTTGGGTGTGTCACTACAACAATTCCAGTGAGTACCATAATTAGAAAGTCTCTTTTCGATGAAGGTTGAATCAGACCGGCTTTTGACGCAGTTCCTTCCACTGTTTCTTTTACAGCTAACAGAATTTCAAGTCTTCATAAAGTCTCACAGGTAAAACCATAGGCTGTGTGCTGAATCAAGTAAAAGTTGAGAGTCTCTCATGGTTTAGCTGACAGATTGTCACTGTATTTATGTCTTACAGATTAATTGTGTATGGTCCTGAGGAGAATCCTTGGATGTGTTAAGGATTCGAAACGCGTCGACCAAGGTGTTAGGTCACCGTGGTGTTACTTTGGAGTGTTTAGACCAATTTTTACTTTGCAAATAGAAGTTGCAACTTATGAATGACCGATGGGTCAGATGGTCAATTTGATTGTATTATGTATTCATATCATTAAGTGTAGTAGGTTTCATCTGTGACTAAAAATCAAAATAATATAAGTTCAGAGCCTACCGTAGAGAACTGACTAACAAGTTCTTTTCACTCAAAAAATACAGCTACACCACCAACCTACACCTGAACCCCCACGATTCATCCATGTTTGTCCTATGTCTTGTGTGAATTTATGTTGTGTAATTGAATGTTTTTTTCGTTACTCATAACCACAAAAACCACACACACACCCCTCCCTTTGTTGTTTTGAACATTCCTCACTCCTCCTAAATGTTGAAACTGTTTAATGTTGATTATTGAAAATAAAACAAAATATTCCTGTTCTTTGAACTAAAAACAAAAATTAAAATTTATTTTTCTACTTGATCTGAGACTGAAAGAGTGGTCTGTTGGAATGAGCAATTATTTGTTCATTGACCTTACTATGTGTTGAATTATAGCACAGCACTGGCAATCAGTATTGTTTATTCTATTAAATAAAGAGGGCACAGAAATGATGAACATTAATGTACAAGATATGAACCTAGATTATCCCAAATAAACTAATGTCTTCAGCTAATGCTAAAAGGGTCACTGTTGTAATTTGGCAGCGATTGGGAATAGCATTTAGCTGAAGCCATCTTGGATTCGGTAGCCATCTAGTCTGCCATGTGCTCACCATGTCCTCTGTCCTACCATTCTGTCGTCTGCTCTTGTACTCTGCCTAGAGACAGGCTATATTTAGGATCTGCTACTCTGCACACGCGCAGAGGAGATTGTAACTGGTTCACACATGTTCTAAAATGTATCTGTCAGGGTATTTTTACCGTAATTAGTATTCTGCTAAGCTTGACCCTATGGTTGATTGTGCGTTTCTACATGACCTTTTATGTATGTAAACCTTTTGTTTTGTTCTTGTACCATCTTCTTCTGAGCCCCTGTGTGGATATAAAAGGAGCATGCTCCTTCTGTTCAGTGTGCTACTTCATACACTACCGAAGGGTGTTGTGTTAATGTAGTTCCACCTTTTGAGGTTAATAAAAGTGCTCTGTTTTGTATCGCAGTTTCCTTGCCAACTTCTTCCTATTGGTCTAAGGACTTTGTGCAGAGAAGGGCGAACCCCTAGCACTGGTAGGCCTAGCTGAGGCTCACCACGACACCCTCTCTGGATTCCCTTGGGTGTCTAGTTTTAAAGAACGTATAGGTTTGCTAAGTTTCCCTTGGTGCCGGCAGAGCTAGGGTTCAAAATCCACAGCTAGGCACTTTGATCCACACAGATTCCAGAACTTCCATCATAGAAGGAAAATTTATTTTTTGCGATAAAGTTTGAGGTTTGCAAGGGATTCTGGGTAACAGAACCAGGTGAGAGCGCAAAAGTCACCCCCTCCTGGATTTCACTGTGTGACTAGTTTTATAAACGGTTTAGGTTTAAGAGGTTTCACTAGGTGCCGGCAGAGCTAGGGTTCTCAATCCACAGTTAGTCACTTTGAAAAAAAAAGGGTCCGCTTTCACAGTAAAAATGTGGTGTGTCTATGTTGCATTTTCTCCTGTTTCCTGTTGCGGGCACTAAGCCTTCCCACACAAGTGAGGTACCATTTTTATCGGAAAACTTTGGGCAATTCGGGGTGGGTGGAAGCCTGTGGATCCACACACATTCCAGAACTGTCCATCACAGAAATGTGCAGAAGATGTGTTTTTATGTTTAAAAAGTTTGATGTTTGCAAGGGATTCTGGGTAACTGAACCTGGTGAGAGCCACCAAATTCACCCCTCCTGGATTCCCCTAGGTGTCTAGTTTTTAAAAAAAAGTATAGGTTTGCTAGGTTTACCTAGGTGCCGGCAGAGCTGGGGTTCAAAATCCACAGCTAGGCACTTTAAAAAGAAAAGGTCAGTTTTCACGGTAAACATATGGTTTGTCCATGTTGTGTTTTGGCCTGATTCCTATTGCAGGCACTAGCCATGCCCACACAACGGAGGTACCATTTGTATCAGATGACTTTGGGGAATGCGGGTGGATGAAAGTTTGTGGATTCCCGCAGATTCCAGAACTTTCCATCACAGAAATATAAGGACAATGTCATTTTGTGGCAAAGTTTGAGGTTTGCAAAAGATTCTGGGTAACAGAACCTGGTAAGAGGAACACAAGTCACCCCCTCCTGGATTTCACTCCTTGCCTAATTTTTAAAAATGTATAGGTTTGCCAGGACTGCTAGGTTTCTCTAGGTGCTGGTAGAGCTAGGGTTCAAAATCCACAGCTAGGCACTTTATAAAAAAAGGTTCAGTTTTCACTGTAAAAATGTGGTGTGTCCATGTTGCATTTTAGCCTGTTTCCTGTTGCACCACTAGGTGTACCCACACAAGTAAAGTACCATTTATTTCAGAAGACATTGGGGAATGTGGAGTGGGTAGAATTTTGTGTATCAATGCAGATTCCAGAAATTTCCATCACAGAAATATGAGGAAAATGTTTTTATTGTGACAAAGTTGGAGGTTTGCAAGGGATTCTGGGTAACAGAACCTGGTGAGAGCCACACAAGTCACCCCCTCCTGGATTAGCCTCGGTGTCTAGTTTTCAAAAATGTATAGTTTTGCTACTTTTCCCTAGGTGCCGGCAGAGCTGAGGTTCAAAATCCACAGTTAGGGACTTTTTTTTAAAAAGGGAACGTTTTCACTAACAAATGTGGTGTGTCCATGTTGTGTTTTGGACCGTTTCCTGTTTCAGGGACTAGGCACACCCACACAAGTGAGGTACCATTTTTATCAGAAGACTTTGGGGAACGCTGGGTTGCTGGAATGTTATGCATCCACGCAGATTCCAGAACTTTCCATCACGGAAATGTGAGTAAAATGTGTTTTTGTGACAACGTTTGAGATTTGCAGGGGAATATGGGTAACAGAACCTGATGAGAGCCATACAAGTCATGCCCTAGATTTCCCTGGGTGTCTAGTTTTCAAAAATGTATAGATTTGCTAGGTTTCCCTAGGTGCCGGCTTAGCTAGTTTTCAAACTCCACAGCTAGGAACTTTGAAAACAAATGGTCAGATTTCACTGTAAAAATGTGGTGTTTCCATGTTGGGTTTTGGTCTGTTTCCTGTCGCAGGCACTAGGCCTACCCTCACAAGTGAGGTTCCATTTATTTCAGAAGACTTTGAGGAATGTGGAGTGGGTGTAATATTGTGGATCAACACACATTCCAGATCTTTCCATCACAGAAATATGAGGAACATGGGTTTATTGTGACTAAAATTGTAACGATTTGCTAAGTTTCCCTAGGTGCCGGCAGAGCGAGGCTTCAAAATCCACAGCTAGGCACTTTGAAAATAAAGGGTCAGTGTTTGTTGTGAAAATGTGGTGTGTCCATGCTGTTTTTTTGGGCCGTTTCCTGCCCTGTCCACTAGTCCTACCCACACAAGTGAGGTACCATTTTTATCGGGAGACTTTGGGAAATTGGAGGTGGGTGGAAGTTTGTGGATCCACACAGATTGCAGAACTTTCCATCATTGAAATGTGAGGAAAATGTGGTTTTTTGTGACAAAGTTTAAGGTCTTCAAGGGATTCTGTGTAACAGAACCTGGTGAGAGGCATACAAGTACCCCTCTTCTGGATTTCACTGTGTGTCTAGTGTTAAAAAATGTATAGGTTTGCTAGGTCTGCTAAGTTTCCCTAGGTTCCGGCAGAGCTAGGTTTCAAAATCCACAGCTTGGCACTTAAGGGTCCATTTTCACTGTAAAAATGTGGTGTGTCCATGTTGCGTTTTAGGCTGTTTCCTGTCGCGGGCACTATTCCTACCCACACAACTGAGGTACTATTTTTTATCAGGAATCTTTGGGGAATGGGGTGGGTGCAACTTTGTGGATCCACGTAGATTCCAGAATTTTCCATCACAGAAATGTGGGGAAAATGTGTTTTTATGACAGTTTGAGGTTTGAAAGGGATTCTGGGTAACATAACCTGGTGAGAGCTACAGAAGTCACCCCCTCCTGGATTTCACTGTGTGTTTCTCTAGGTGCGGGTAGAGCTAGGGTTCAAAATCCACAGCCACGCAGTTTTTAAAAAAAGGGTCAGTTTTAAGCATAAAAATGTGGTGTCCTCATGTTGCATTTTGGACTGATTCCGGTTGCGGAAACTAGTCCTACCCACACAAGTGAGGTACCATTTTTAGCGGAAAACTTTGGAGAATGCGGGGTGGGTGTTTATTCTTCTTGATTTATGAGTAGAACTAGAACCAGTTATTAGTTTGCCAAACCCTGGCAACAAAATGATTGCATCGCCACATATTGTATACTGGAAATGAAAATACCAAGCGGATATTTGTAAGTTTGGTATTAGTTTGGAAATACACTCACCCAGCCTAAAGGGACTTGTTGGGTAATGTATTTGGGCCTTGTATGTGGAAATTTATCAGTCCTGGATCGCTAGATCACAAGTGAGGTACTATTTGTATTGTGAGACTTAGGGGAACACAGAATTGTACAGCAACTGTTATTACCTACTGACTTTCTATGCATTTCTGCCTTCCAAATGTGTAAACAAGCATTTGCAATGCAATAAGTCTCGCAATTTCTGGATTTTGACCTATTGGCATTGTAAATGACAATGCCATTTATTTATATGTTTAAAAAACAAGTCCAATAATAAAAGGCATTGTCATTTACAATACCAATGTGTTAAATTTTCTAAAATGCAAGACCTACTGTATTGCAAATGCTTGCTTGTGTTCCCTTCCAAAGTCTCTGGCTGAATGAAAAACCTTCCTATTATTTGAAAGCCATAGAAGACCTGATTCTTCCAGATGTAGACAAGCCCATAAAATCTGCTTTGAAAGTTCAAAATGTTTACTTTAGTTTAAACCATTAGTGAGAAGTTACCTTTAAAATTGCTAACTTTCCATGTATTTTGCATTTAGTTAAAAACATTTCAGTGGCTCATTAAACGCCAGGCAGGCAGGGCTGCAAAGCTACCGGTGCCCTGAATGTAGCCCTCTGCCTGCCAATCGACAGCCAATCCACTATTTAATGTGATTCATCGATAAGGGAAGGAAAATATTTGTCAAAACTGCTTTTGGTAACATGGCTGTAGTAAATCACTGAAAATGCTTAGTGACAGTCAGTTTACCATGCTGTGGCAGCCAGATTCTTTTTTGTTTTTCAAAAATTGAAACAAATGAGTGTCCCTGACATGCTGTGAATTTTCTCCCTTCATGTGGGGGACATAGGTATGTTTTCACTTCTTGCACTTGTATGGCATGAAAAAAACAGTGGCAGAAGGCCCACTAAATAAGGCAGACTTCTGACACCATTGAGCCGTGATCGAGTGGCGGCTGGAGGCTCAGAGCTGGCTGAGGCTGGGCCTTTAGAACCTGGAGTGCATTCACCTCTAAAGTAGGAGGGGAAATGAGTGTAGGACTGAAGGGCCATTTGTCAACATTTGACGGATGTCTTGTTACCGCCCGTGAGGCCCTCGACTGTAAACGTTTTGACAAGTGATGCTAATAACCTATAACTTCGACTTTGAGCCCTACTTTGCTATGATATTACTTCAACTAGGCAGATTTACTGATTGCTATTTCAGCAGAACTCTAATTATGTGGGAATGACAATATGAAAACCGGTTTCTCGCCTGGTGCGAGTAGCTACTGTGCCTTTTATTGTGATGCTTGGAATCTAGTGTATTACTAGTGGCCGTGTGACGATTTTTTAAAAGAATGGCAAAGGTTTTTTTTCCCTACTTTGGGCTGAGCTCCTCCGTTGAGATGCAAACTTCTAGTGGTCAGTTCAGTGACCCAAAGAGCCCGGTGGTGGTGGCGGTGGCGTGCGCAATAGCCTTCTTTTTCATGCTGGCGCGAATGTCACCTCCTTAGCTGTTCAAAAGATTTGGGAATTACTGCAAACAATCCGTATCCGTAGGAACATTGTTAGCGCTGCGATTTATTTTATAGCCTTCCTGTCTGATTACAAAACCCATACATGTACTCTGACCCCGTGAACCTCTGGAAGAGAATGACAACACGGTTAATGACTTGTCTGAACAGTCACTCGTCTCTGGCAGAGGGGACAGCCTTCGTGTCGGACGTTCAGTCAGTGAGTTGCACTCACCGTGTGAGAAGCCTGAAGCTCACCAGGAGCAGCGCCCGCCCTACAGGGATGGCTTGGAGCAGAGCCGGCATCCAGAGCCGCCTGCTGCAGCTTCACTGTGCCTTTGTCACCTCCTTGCACTGCTACCTCACGCTACTACCTTACAATCAATCAATCAATCATGGGTTTGTTAAGCGCGACTACTCACTCGTGAGGGTCTCAAGGCACCTGCGGGGTGAGGGGGGGTGCAGGTTCCAGTTCTTGAAAGAGGGGAGTCTGTCGAAGAGCCAGGTTTTGAGGTTTCTCGTGAAAATGGGGAGTGATGCTGTCTGCCTGAAGTTGAGCGGTAAGACGTTCCATGCACTGGCCGCGAGGAAGGAGAAGGAGCAGCCTCTTGATCTGGCCTTTCTAGGGCAGGGAACCACGGCATAGGAGAGCTGGGCTGATCATATGGTTCTTTGGGGTGCATGGAAGTTGATTCGGCTGTTGAGGTATGTTGGTCCAGTGTTGTGGAGGGCTTTGGGTGAGTGGGTGAGGATCTTGAAGGTGATTCCTGCCTCGATGGGGAGCCAGTGGAGTGTGCGCAGGTGTTGGGAGATCCAACAGTGTCGTGGTAAGTTGAGGACCAGTCTTGCGGCTGCGTTCTGGATGTTTTGAAGCTTGCGGGGGAGGTTTTGTTTATTCCAGCATAGAGTGCATTGCCGTAGTCAAGTCTGCTGGTGACGAGGGTGTGGGTGATGGTTTTTCTGTGCTTGAGCGGGATACATTTGAAGGTCTTACATAGGAGGCAGAGGATGTGGAAGCAGGAGGATGCGACAGAGTTGATTTTCAGCTCGGAGTCTAGGATGATTCCAAGGTTGTGTGCGTGATCCATGGGGGCAGGTGGGCTGCCGAGGGCGGTGGGCCACCAGGTGTCGTTGCAGGCATCAGGGTGTAAGCCCATGATGAGTACTTCTGTTGTGGTGGTGTTGAATTGTAAGCAGCTTCTTTTCATCCATTTGGTGACGGCTTCCATGCCTTCTTGGAAGTCGTGTTTGGCTGCGTTGGCTTTGTTGGACAGGGAGAGGATGAGTTGGGTGTCCTCTGAGTATGAAACAATATTGAGTCCTTAGGTTCTGACAATGGGGGCAAGGGGAGCCATGTTGACGTCGAAGAGCGTTCGGCTGAGGGAGGACCCCAGGGGGACTCCGCAAGTGGTTGGTGTAGGGTCCGAGAGGAAAGGAGAGTCTGACCCGCTGCATTCTGCCGGAGACGAAGGAGTAGATCCAGTTGAAGGCCTTGTCCCGGATACCTGCATTGTGGAGTCTGCGTGTTAGGATGCGGTGGGATACCATGCCGAAGGCCAATGAGAGGTGAGGAGGAAGAGGGCTAATGTTTCTCCTTTGTCCAGTAGGGAGCTGATGTTTTCTGTTGCGGCAAGGAGGGCGCTTTCTATGCAGAGTCTTTTTTTTTAAGCCGGATAGTGACGGTTCGAGGATGTTTTGTTCTTCGATGAAGGTGGTGAGTTGGCTATTGATGGCTTTCTCAATGACTTTCGCTCGGAATAGGAGCAGGGAGATGGGTCTGTAGTTTTTGAGGCTGGTGGGGTCCGCTGAGGGCTTCTTTAGGAGGGGGTTGATCTCTGTGTGTTTCCAGTCGACGGGAAAGGAGGCGTTCGCCAGGGAGCTGTTGATGGTGTGGCGAAGCATGGGTGCGATGGTGTCGGAGGCTCTGTTGAAGATGAAGATGACACTCCTGTACCGTCACACTTTTGATTTTTGATCGCATGCTCACAGGCTTTTCTCCCGCAGCACGCACTAGTATTGGGCACTGCACTTGGATGATTATGGTTTGCTTTGTTTCTTTTGCCGGTTTTGTTTCGTTTACTATTCATTTTAATGCACATTCAACCGTTTTTTTTTTTTTTTTTTTTTTACTGTCACACTAAATATCTGCCCTCCCATCCTGCACTAGACTCACCTGAACACTTTACTTTTACACCAGTTTCAGCTTCACATCGGATCACGCATGCCTTATTTCACCCCCCTTCACTGCATTATGAACCTCGTGGTTGCGAGCTCCTTCCTGACACCAGTGTGTTTATTTTCAGATCAGTCGCTATCCCCTGATGAAGGGCCTAGCCCGAAATGCATAGGGATGATGTACCGATTTACGGATGTTATTAAAAAGTGAAACCCATTTCTACCTTGCAAGACCGTCACTATGATGTAATATGTGACTCCCTGATTAAATATACTTTCAAAAAGGATTACCATTGATCACGTTTATTCTACATTGCTAATATTTTGCTAAGAACATACAATACAGGAGTCCATACTCCGATTGGAGTGCCATTGGAAACAGTGCAGGACGTCCCTGCACTCCCTCTTTGTTCAATACAATTACCAGTCCCCTACCGGCCGGAAGGGACTATTTCCTGGCACCCGAAAAATACGAATTTTGTTTACACCATTCACATTAGTGAATATTTTCTACCACGAGTGCCGCCATTTCTTTACTGACTTTGATTTCCAACTTACCTCTGGCCTGTTGGCGGGCACCAAACCTTAACAATGTCTTATGAAGAAATTGCCAGCACCACAGCCAATCGGGCTGATACATTTGGTTTTACCCCAGAAGAAACCAATCGCATTTACTCTCTGATTCAGGAAGTTGACCCCTCTTCCACGAGCACTTTTTCCAACCCAATTATGTTGAGACAACTACTTTATACCACCAAGAGAATTATCAACCAACGCCTACATGCCGGAACTTTAATCAGATACCACAAAGATCAACGTATCCCGAGAGGTTTACGTATCGCTTTGAAGCCAACTCTCTGTCGGAACAACCCGAAATTCACGGAACGATGGTACACCATCCTTAACCGATGCTCATTGGACTTGATTCTACTCATAGTTGAAGAGCTTTCGAAAGTCATCGACGATTTGGATAAAGAAATTACACAAATTCAACGAAACCTTGAAAATAATATGCCTAAAGATGAGTTAGATAAAGCACTCGCCGACATTAACATTCAACTTGACAAATATACCAAAGAGATTAATGACAGAAAAATTAGAAAATACAAACGGGATACTATGGACTACAAATTGGGGGAGTTATATAGTTGGGCAGAGGTTTATGCCCAACGCAGACAACAGAGACCTTACAGCAACCCATCTTCAGACGAAGGGAGTTCCACCGATGATTCCTCTTCTCAAAGAGGTAATACCAATCTTGGAAGACCTGTCAAGAGTACTGTTCCATCCAAACAATTTGACACTGATTCTCAAACTGCGGCCTCAGCATCTGGTGTTCATTTTTTAGGAACAGGCCAAACTGTCAACGTCGAACCAGGCGGAGCAGAAGCCGCCACAGGAAGTACAATACCAATCGCTCAGTCAACCAGGAGCAAAAAACATTAGTGATTAATATATCCAAAACTAACTTATCTCAACTACAATTGTCTACTCTTGAACGTGGAACCACTTTTGTTCCAACATACAACACCTCTGAATTGGAAACCGAGATCAACCTCTACAAATTTATGCGGACCTTAAGACTCCGACATTTTTTCACCAACGTGTGTCCCCCTACTAGTACTCCCATACAACACGCATGTAAAGACCCAAGAAGCAAAAGCTCATTTGTGGCTCCTGTAAGTCACAAAATATTTGACTCTTTTGAAACAATCACCCTGAACTCCATCAGAGAAAATTTCAAGAAACCTAACCCCAAGTACAACAATTTCAAACGTAGGGAATCAAGAGCACTAAATCAAATCGTGAACAATCCCAACATTATCTGCAGTAAAGCTGACAAAGGGGGTGCGCTTGTTATCATGGACAGTGATTTTTACAACAAAAGCGTAAGCGACCATGTCAACGACAAGGATTTGTACATGAAATTACCAAGCGATCCCACTGTGATTTTTTCCAATACACTCAAAGTGATTCTTGATAGAGCACTGTCAATGGGCACGATTACAGACAAAGATCACAAATACCTCATACAGCCACACCCTAAATGTCCAAGCATACACATGCTTCCAAAAATTCATAAAAATTTGAATCATCCACCGTTTCGACCCATTGTTTCTACTAAAAGCTCCATTCATGAACCGACTGGAAAGTTTATTGATCTTTACCTGCAAAACATCGTTAAATCTATGTCAACTTACCTGCGTGATACCACTGACTTTCTGAATCGTCTCCAGCAGGTTGTACTGGAGCCTGGCAAGTCACACACTCTTGTTACTATTGATGTATGTGCCCTATACACATCGATCCCACACAACGAGGGCATTGAAGCCATTGAGTCCTTCTTACTCAACCATCCGATTGATGACGATTTGAAAGTTCTGATACTTGAACTCATACAGTTTACCTTGTATCACAGCTATTTCTCCTTCAACAATGACTACTATCTCCAACTTGTTGGAACGTCTATGGGGAATTGTGCAGCCCCCAGCTATGCGAACTTGTTTATGCACCGCATGGAACTTGATCACATCTTGAGTCACAATAAATGGGCAGACAACATTTTGACCCTATGGAGATACATCGATGATATTTTCCTTATCTGGATTGGTCAACCGGATGAAATTCTTGAATTCCTGAAATATATAAACACCTTGGATGACCACATCAAGTTCACACATACCATTAGCCCTCACAGCTTGCCATTTCTGGATGTCCAGGTGACACTACTTGACAACAAAATCACCACCAACCTATTCGTTAAAGCTACGGATAGAAACAATGCGTTACTTTACACCAGCTGTCATCCTACTCCCCTCAAAACGCATTTGCCATTTTCTCAGCTAATAAGGGCCAAAAGGATCTGTTCTGAACCAGAAGCTTATGCAACATCGGAAGAAAAGATACTCCAAAGATACAGAGATCGGAGATATCCCGAGGCCACACTGCAAGCAGCCAAAAATCGTGCAGCTACAAAAACTCGTTCAGATCTTCTATCCACAAACATCAAACCAACTGGTGAACAGAGGCCAGTTTTTGTATCAAAATATTCAACAAGGAGCAAGTTGATCAAGAACATCATCCTAAGAAGCTGGGATATGATTCGTTTTGAACCAGACTTTCAGGGCATCTTTAACTGCAGACCACTATTTGCATACCAGAGAGCAAAAAATATCAAAAACATCTTGGAAACTGAGCCTATTAACCCTTCCGCAAAATACTCAGGCACCACTCCGTGCCACAATTGTGGCCATTGTCACAATATCATCCCAGGAAATACTATGAATCATCCAGCGTCAGGGAAAATCATCAAACTACGGACTAATGCTACCTGTGACTCAAAAAATTTAGTATATCTACTCAAGTGTCCCTGTGGATTGCCTTATGTAGGCAAGACTGAAAGAAAAGTCAAAATTCGCCTGACTGAACATAAAAGTACTATCAGAAACAAATCCATCAAAGCACCTTTGGCGGCTCACTTTACCACACATCAGCATAACGTGAGTCAATTGAGGTTCCTTGTGTTGGAGGTTGTCCCACTGAGATCAGGCGTTGACAACAGAAAAATATTACTCCAGAGGGAAACCGTTTGGATCAAGAGACTCGATGCTTGCCAACCTAAGGGTCTCAATGATAGACTTGAATATAGTTGTTTCCTCTAATGAACCGTTGTCTCTAATGTACATACTGTCCAATTCCGCCTTTCTAAACTCACACCCCACGAGTTACCACTCTACTCCCCGTTTCACATTCACTTTTCCGGCATCTTCGTTCTTAATCTATCACTACACTTATTTTTACCTGGTTATATCTTTTGCATATATCTTTCCTTAACTGTCTATGACTTTCTTTAATAATCGTTTTACTTCACTGTTTATCATTTTGTTTTCTGTTCATTCCTAATTTTTCTGTTCTTTGCCTGACCATTCTCTTCCTGTTCCCACACTCTGTCCCCACACACTGTTCTCCCTTTCGTGATGCATATGACTTTATCCTTATGTTTGTGATGACACCTTCATGTATTAACCATTGAATTTGACCATTCCAAGATGGCCGCCGTTACCATCTTACACTGTTCATGTCCTGATGTCCGTATATTGATATGGTTAAACTTTGTCACTAGATTTTTATTTTTAATGTTCAGTAGTATATTATGCTACGGCCACTGTTATGACCTCAAATTGCATGTACGTCCGTTTTATCATAGATACACTTTCACTACCACTAGTTCTCGCGGTAGTCCGTTTTCTATTTTCTTTACCGCTTATTTACTTCCGCATTCACCTAACAGTTCACCGAGCCCCGGCAGCCTCGCATGTCGCGCGCCGTCTTACTTGACATCCGGTAAGCCCTCTGACACTCCTGTACCGTCACACTTTTGATTTTTGATCGCATGCTCACAGGCTTTTCTCCCGCAGCACGCACTAGTATTGGGCACTGCACTTGGATGATTATGGTTTGCTTTGTTTCTTTTGCCGGTTTTGTTTCGTTTACTATTCATTTTAATGCACATTCAACCGTTTTTTTTTTACTGTCACACTAAATATCTGCCCTCCCATCCTGCACTAGACTCACCTGAACACTTTACTTTTACACCAGTTTCAGCTTCACATCGGATCACGCATGCCTTATTTCACCCCCCTTCACTGCATTATGAACCTCGTGGTTGCGAGCTCCTTCCTGACACCAGTGTGTTTATTTTCAGATCAGTCGCTATCCCCTGATGAAGGGCCTAGCCCGAAATGCATAGGGATGATGTACCGATTTACGGATGTTATTAAAAAGTGAAACCCATTTCTACCTTGCAAGACCGTCACTATGATGTAATATGTGACTCCCTGATTAAATATACTTTCAAAAAGGATTACCATTGATCACGTTTATTCTACATTGCTAATATTTTGCTAAGAACATACAATACAGGAGTCCATACTCCGATTGGAGTGCCATTGGAAACAGTGCAGGACGTCCCTGCACTCCCTCTTTGTTCGAAGATGTGGTGTGGGCAGGGGTCCGAGGGGGCCCCGGAGTAGATTGACTTCATCGTCTTCAGTGTGTCTTCGGTGGTGAGGGTTGTCCAGCTATCAATCATTGGCTTCAAGGCATCAGGGGTGGTTGCTGGGGGTTCTGTGTGTTGGTTGTTTTCGTCAAAGTTGTTGTAGCTGTTCTTGATTTTGTGCTGGAAGAATGTGCTGAGCTTGTTGCAGAGGTCTTGTGAGGGGGAATGTCAGTCGACTCGCTGGCGGGTTGGGCAAACTCCTTGATGATGTTGAAGAGTTCTTTGCTGTTGTGTGTGTGTGTGTGTGTGGAGATTCTGTCTTCAACTGCAGCTTTCCTTGAGTTTATGATGAGCTGGTGGTAGGCGGTAGTAGCGGCTTTGAAGTTGATGTGGGCTTCTGTGAATTTGGAGTTCCTCCAGGTCTTCTTGAAGCGGTGGCAGGTGTGCCTGTACTCTCGGAGTTTGGGGGTGAACCATCTGGCCTTCTTGGTGTGTGCATTGTTCTTCTTAAGGGGGGCTATGGTGTTGACGCTGTCGGTGATCCATCTGTGCAGAGTTCGGACGGCGGTGTTGGGGGCGTCGTCTTCTGCGGTGGTTGGGGTGGAGTTGCTGAGTGAGGAGGTAAGCTGGTCATCAGTGATTTTGGCTTTGAGAAAAAATAAACCTAGGCAATTAACTGCTCATATGTTGACCTATACTTGACACCTTGATATAAACAGTGACTCAGAGTACTCAACAAATTCCATCACTAAGCCACGCTGTCTCAATATGAAACAAACATATTTATGTTTGTTTTTTTGTATTAATATTTAAATTGCCTGGATTTAATTGTTTTATATTTGTCTATGTCATGTTGTTAAGTACAGTATGTATTGTCAGTTTGACATAACCATTTTTAGTATGAATTAATAACAATAAAATGAGCTTTTTTAATATAAATGTTGAGTACACTGAGTCACTGTTTATATCAAAGTGTCAATTATAGGTCAACATATGACCAGTTAATTTCCTAGGTTTTCTTTTTCTTAAAGTGTTTTTCCCTGCTCTAGGGTATAGCCTTTTTTTTAGGGGTCCCAATTTTCCTCAATTCATCAGTGGTCCAGTTTCTTCGTGGGAGCCGGTGCTGGTGTCTGTGGAACGTGGGTGTTCTGAAAGTGAAGTGAATGCATCAATGCTCTGTCCACGGGAGTTCAGTTGTGTGGCTGAAAGTCATGGAGTTTCCTGTTGTGAAGAGAGGGTCAAGGGTGTGTCCTGCTGAGTGTGTGGGTTCAGTCACAAGCTGGCGAAGTCCAATGTTATGGAGGTTGTCTAGGAGGGATGTGGTTTTGGGGTTTAGTTAGCTGTCAAGGTGAAAGTTGAGGTCCCCCAGCAGGGTGTAGTTGGTGGATGCGATGGCATACTGGGAGATGATGTCCGGGATGGAGTCGATGAAAGGTCCCTGGGGACCAGAGGGTCGGTAGATGAGGGTTTCTTTAGAGGGTGGTGATAGGGCTGGCCTGTATCTTGAAGTGTAGGCATTCCATCAGGTCTGTAGGCTTTTTGGGGAGTGTGCTCAGGTGGAGGGTGGATTTGTGGATGATGGCGGTTCTTCCTCCCAGGCGGGTGGGCGGTCTTTCCCAGAGATCTTGTATCCTTGGGGAATGGGGATGGCGATGTCCGGTCCCAAGGTGGTGTTGGTCCAGGTTTCGGTGTGGAATGCTACGTCTGGGGTGGTGCTGTCAAGGAGGTCCCAGATTTCGGTGGTGTTTTTTGTGTAGTGATCTGACGTTGAGGAGGATGCTTTGCAGGGTCTTTGGTTTGGGTGTGTTCTTGCGGTCGGGTTGTGCTGGGTCCGTGTTCCTGGCAGTGCTGTAGGTGTGCATGCAACTGTGACAGCTGAAGGGTCCATGGGTGTCGGCTGATGATGCTAGCTTGCAGTTGTTGTTGCGGCCTGGGTTGATTATGTGGAGTGCTGCTGGGTCGTAGCTTGGTGGGGCGGAGGTCCATGGTTCCTGGCGCTGGACACGGTTAGGTAACGGACGGGCACAGACCGGCGTCCCTTTGGCGTGCCTTCAGCTTGCCAGTGGCTCAGCCGCGCATCGCCCGCCATTAAGTAGGGGTCAGGGAGGGTCGACAGCTGGGAGGCGGGAGCGGATTGGGGAGATGGATTGGGCCGGTCGCGATGGTCGTGCTGGGGGGAGGGGCCAAGGGGTCAGCAGCAGTGAGGAGAATGTGCGGGAAAGGAAATAAGGAGGAAGAAAAGGAAATAGAAGTGGAATAAAGCAGAAAAGCGCAGAAAAGAAATAAAGGAGAGTAAAAACGGGTCACGGAGAGGAAAGGGGGGCAAGAGAAAGGACACAGAGTACCAGGGATGAGGCGCATGTAAACCTGTGGGTGGAGGAGGACCTCGAACACAAACACTCGAGAGTGCAGAGGCTCGGGGGAGGCCTCACTTAATGATGGAGCTGCGAGGGTGGGAGAGCTATTTCACTGACGATGAGTCAGTGGTCGTGCTCGCCTGTCCCGCAGCGTCCGCCATGAACTAGGGGTCGGGGAGGGCTGGACAGCTGGACCTTATGCACCTAGTGCTTTGTTAAAGTGTGAGCAAAAGTTCAAGTCGTGCAAGCCCCTCATTTTATCACGTGCGCTACCATTGGTAATACACAAATTTGCAATGCAATAGATGCCTCTGACCTTTCTTTAAACTAGAGTTGTCTAAAGAAAGGGGCGTGGCCTCATTGTGAAAACACAACATGGTAGCTTGTAAACAACAAGAAAGATAAAATAGGCATTGGCTAAACACACAAGCTACGTTAAGCGGGACAATAGTAATTAAATAAAAACCAAGCGGTCGCGAGAGTCCCGGCAGCTCCGAAAGTGAAACCGCGTACAGCACACTGAAAGTAAACGAAGCACGTTGTGCTTCTTTATGTAGGACAAACTCAATAAAGAATATAGTGCTTACAGTGTAAGAACCGAAGTAAAGGGACCAGTAGCCATGGGAGGATACAAATGACGACATGGCCGTACTAAGCAGGGACTAACAAGCCTATTAAGGAATCAGAGGCCAGCATTTATGAATGAAAAAGACACAAGCCAATGAAAAATATGGGCGGGGCTTCTCCTCCGTACAGTACCTACAACAGATCACCAGAGCAGCGCTTGCGCGTTGGCTCAGACTCGACGTAAAACGAAGTCACTTTGAAAAATATTCGATAATTCACATGCTAGTATGGGTACCCACATTTTCAGAGATGTGTAAATATCTACTGCTTCTAAACTCTATATTTTATTCCCATTTCAGAAATACATAGTGTCCTTGATACCTATTTTTTACTCTTTATATTTTACCAAAGTAATAGCTTTTTACCCGGTACACAATGAAAAACCTTTGCAAGACACAGCTCAGTTATTGGCTCTGGGTTCTTCGGGTTCTTGGTGAATCTGAATCTGTCACTCTCTTCTGGGATAGTTCCCAAAGCTTGGAAGAGTGCCATGATCTTACCACTTATAAAAAAAACGGCGCTCGACCCTGCAGTTCACGCATACTACAGACCCATCTCCTTACTCCCTGCTCTGGCGAAAGTGACAGAAAGGTTTGCTCACAGATCTATTTCCGATTTTATCGAAGAAAGGGGTCTGTTGCATGGTACTCAATCCGGCTTCCGTGCAAATTTTAGCACGGAGACCGCGCTCCTTGAAGTCACAGATGCCATCAGGGAGGAGTTGGACGCTGGTAAAAAAGTGGTATTGATTATGCTGGATCTGTCGGCGGCGTTCGACACCGTTCCCCACGTACTTCTTCTTTCCAGACTTTGGGACTTTGGTCTACGGGGAACGGTGTGGAACTGGCTCAAGTCCTTCCTAGCCGACCGCCGGCAGACAATCTGGGCGCCACCTTTCTCTGCTGAAATGTCACCGCTTGAAGTGGGGGTCCCGCAAGGTTCCATCTTAAGCCCCCTTCTGTTTAACATCTTTATGGCCCCCCTGGCGGTGACGGCGGAGTCTTTTGGCGCCCGGATTGTCAGCTATGCTGATGACACCCAGCTCCTCTTTGTAAGTAACAGGGATGGTCAGTTTGATGGTGTCCAGGTCAACGGATGTCTGAGTGCTATTTTCGAGTGGTTTGGATGCCATGGGCTGAAGTGCAACGCCGACAAGTCGGAGTTGCTCTTCTTTGGCTGTACATCTGAACCCGACTGGAAAACTTGGTGGCCGAAAGACATGTCTCCTCCCACTAGCTCGTCTGCGAAAGCCAAAAATCTGGGAGTGGTGATTGACAACAAGCTATCTTTCGGACCACATATCTCATCTCTCACTGGGAAATGTTTCGGCATCCTGCGGATGCTTCGCAAATTTCTCCCCCTAGTCTCTATCCAGCACAGACAAATTATTGTCCAGGCACTGATTTGTTCCAGGCTGGACTATGCAAACATTCTGTTTTTGGGACTTCCCAAATATCTGGTCAGGCGTTTGCAAATCGCCCAGAATTCTGCAGCCCGAGCCATTTTTGGCCTTCCAAGGAAAGCCAGAGCTACGGATCTTCTTGCCACATTGCATTGGCTACCAGTTGCAAAAAGGATTTTATTTAAAACACTGACCACGACTTTCAAGGCCCTGCATGGCATAGGCCCCAAATATATCTCCAAGCGACTGTCTTGGTATACCCCTCTCAGATCTCTTAGATCCTCATCCTTATCAAAAATGAGTGTTCCCACTATCAAACGGGCAAGAGTAGGAGGACGGTCTTTTCGGCACTTAGCCCCTCATGCATGGAATGATCTTCCAATCTCTTTAAGACAGACTTCCAGTCTTCTGTCTTTCCGCAAGGCCCTTAAGACTTGGCTCTTCCCGTAATCTTTGAGGCTGTTTTTATGTCTGTACGCTCTTTTGGTGTTATGTTTTTTTTTTCTCCCCATCTTCGGTTGGGAGTCTTCGTCAAAGCGCCGGGATACTCCAGTGGAGTGGCCGTGCGCTATAGAAGTGTACAAATAACATAACATAACATAACATCTACAAGTCCTGTATATCCCCACAACCTGAAGGGTCCAGCGGATGTAACGATATATTGCTTTCAAACATTTGTTATACTTAGTTGAAGTTACAGGTGGAAACGTTGGCACAATTGGCTGGTTTTTCAACTCATTATCAATTTTTCTTATTTTCATCTGTTAGCATCTCTAAAAAAAAAACTTGCAGCATCTACACAAATTACCCCTTACTGAATTCACAAATGTGTCTATTTTTCTGAAATGAATAGCTTTCCAGGATCCATTATTGCTTTCTTACCCATTTCTACCACTAACTGGAAGGCGGTCGAAAGCACAAAAAATAGCAAAAATAGGTTATGTCCCAGTAAAATGCCAAAACCGTGTAAAAGAAAACGTTTTGGTTTTCTGACAAAAGTCTGTGTGTGCCTGAAAGCTGGGAAGTTGCTGATTTCAGCACCACAACCCCATTATTTAAAAAACAGACACTTTCTTCTGCAGCACTTTTTTCCCATTTTTCAAAACATATCTGGGTTTTCTCCAGGAAAATCAACAAACCCTGGGTACCTTCAAATTCCCCATGATGTTGTAAAAAAAGGACGCAAATTTGGTGTGGATACCTTATGTGGACAAACGTTGCAGTGTGAGCTACCCCAAATTAGGTGGGGGGATTCCTAGCAATGAAGGGGTTAATAATAGGTTACATTGTATATGTGTAAATAACCATACACACCTACATAGCTATGTGAATGTTTATTTAAATAAGTATATTTGTATATATTTTTATATTGTATACATATATTTAATTTGCATTATATTAAGATATGTTAAAATATTTAATGTTTACTATGTTTATCTATATATATTTCAAAAAATGATATCTTTGTATATATATTTCTATATTAGTGCAGAATCTTGTGTCATTTACATTATAAGTATAGGAAAAATGTATTTTTGTGCTCAATATTTTTGACATATTTTTAACCACGATATTTTGGTTTTCGATATTTTATCAGTGAACCGTATGAAAGTGGATCTTAGAAATAGGTTCATAATCAAGCGTAATAATAACAACAATTGTTGAATTTTCCTCCTACATCTGCACACATCTTATCAAGGGGTAATAGCAATCACTTACCCTCTGTGGTGCTATAATATTACCATATACATAGAGCGTAAAGAACTTATATAGTTTTTGGGACACATAGTCTATTGGCACAGTGCTTTTTTTATGATGTACCCTTCCTAAAATCATGCTTAATTTCCATCTACATATAAACTCAGTATCAAGCTCTATAGTTTAAAAAAAATGCCTTTCCTATGTTGACCAAAAATAGCGGAATACCTGGATACCTGTGAATGTTGACTAGAGACTTGTTGGTTGCATCGATTTCACTTGCAATAATAGAGAATACCCATTAAGACATCCTGCGTGAATTGGACTTTCTGGTTACGCTTAATTGTAAACACAGCCTTTTTTCAGTAAATATATTCCACATGCATGGATGATGGAGTTCAGTGTTAAAGAATTACTGGAAAGTAGTAGGAAGTTGTCTGTAAACCCAGATCCATAGCTCTTATGTGAATTGGGAGCCTCCTTTCCCCATAGGTGCAATGGGGTGATTATACCCAACAGAACAGTTGTATATCTGTCCATGGATTATGGATCTGCTTCCTGGAGAGGAAGTTGTCAAGTTTGTTTTTAAAATCTTAAAATGCACAAAATGCACATGAGAGTTTGGAAATGGATCTCACCAAAGAGGCTCGTGTGTTCCCAGCTGGTGAATGAGTTCCTTCCTCCAGTGGGGTAGCGAGGGGGTAAGAGACGGGATGGATTGGTGCTAGTGGAATTGTCCAAACTAGAGCCACTGTGTCTCCTTACTTGGACGTGGCAGACTTGCTATGATATTTGTGGCCCTTCATGAGTCTCCACCACAAAGAAAGTGTCATAGAAATCAAGAGGTCATTTTTCTTTCCGGGAATACTTCTTCAGTAATTAGGGATATCCAAGAAGCAAGATTAGTCATGGGAAGGGTGAAGCTGTAATTCACTACACCTGGTTGTGGGTGACATCTAGGTGCAGAACGAGGGAATCAGGGACACTAGAAACAATGATTTACATTTGTTATATTTTAAGAGGTTATGCAATGTTGCCTTGAATCTTGAAGAATAAAGCAGAGGTAATAGTAAAGATTAACACAGATATAGCACAAAGACCCAGCACAATATATCACTGAAAAATAAAAATACCAGACTACCTATTATTGACCCTAAGGGAATAGAAGAGATCCCAGTTGCATGGACCATTAAATAACATGAGTTCCAATGATGCACATTTATGCCTCTGCTAAAAGAAAAAGGATGCCAGCATATATGATATAAAAACAATGAAATCAGGCAGATAATAGACTCTGGTAAGGATAATAATACAATGCCATCTTAACTAAAACCAGGCTTCAGTGAACCAAAACAGACATAAGAAACTCCACCAACAGCTATTGCACAGTAATAATATGATCAGGTCTAGCAGCCAGAAACCAAAGGCAGAGATGCAAGAGACAAGCAGCAGACATACCATACCAATGGCCCAAAACAGAGATAAAACCCCAAGCCGCAGATAACCCACAAAAATCATACCCAAGACTTGCCATCGATGATCAGACACACAGAGATCAATAGATATCATCACTAACTGCTACATAATGGCACAACAGTATCGGAACTTGCCATCACTAACTGAACAAAGAGACAAGAGATACAAGCTGTAGATGAGACAACAATACCACACATGACTAGCAATCAGCGACCAAACAATATAGAAACTCCTGAAGAAGATACTCTACAATGACATTAGGGATTATGGTTTTGCTTTCTAATCAAATCAGGTGCCAGCCACATAGAAACACATGGCTCTGAGAGGGTGCAGGGACAATATAAAACAGTCAAGCTCCTCTTACTTTCCAGGTCCTGTTGAAGATGTTGTTCTTGGCTATATCCAGGCAGTTCCATAACAGAGCAAGTTTGAGCTGGAAGGCCAAGTTGTTGTCTGTCTTGCTTTGTGACGCTGCAAAGAAACAGGTGACCAACAGGTTGACATGCAAGTGATGTTCTAGTTTGGGTACCAACATTTGCATTCAAAGTAGCACATATCCATTAAGTACATATCATCTAGGAAGTGTATGTTTAATATACAAAGCCTGACAAGCTTAGAGAGAGGTTTATAGTAAGAACTGACCAGCAGAAAGAGGTTGACACACAGAGCACCACAAAGGTTTCTTTGTTCTTTTAATCATGGCGATAGTCACAGTGAACAAAATCTTTACTTATATGAAATCTGGTGGACACCGAGTCACAATCTGAACTAATAGCGTCCTTTAGGTTGTGTGAGGCATAATCCATGGCTACTTTTGTAATCCTCTGAGCAACTTCTGTGCATAACCTCAGTCCAAAACAATAGACTGCCCTTTTAAACTGCACTTAGGCCAATTAAAACATAGAATATTAGAGTCACTAAACAGCCATGCCTCTTTTAGATAGTTTCATGGTTCTACGTACATTTCTTGATCAAGTGAAAAGTATTAAGTAAAGTAGCATAAAACCACTCTCCTTCATTTCCTTCCTGAATGCCTCCACCACTATCTGCAGTCCATCAAAAATCCCTATGAAGCACTCCAGGTGTAGCAGTATTTACAGTATTTTGGGTGTTCTTGAGTCTCTGCTTCTTCCAGGAGGAAAGCCTGGCCCAGTAAGGAATGGGCATCCTGATCAGTGAAGAGATCAGGGGGTGTCAAGATGCACAACACTTATTTGGGTAGGGAGGCTGCATAGATTAATTGCAAACAAAAGGGACATTTAGAGAGGCTGTCATGCTGAAACAAGTGTGACCACACCCCCCTTCCTTTACCAATCCTATGTGAAGAAAACCTGTAATTTGTTACATTTGAGGTTTGGACATTTGGGTTATAGGTTATAATTGAGGTGCCTTGTGGGAGGGGTTTGGAGACTGACTAGATTGTTTGGTGGGAGATCGTCGCTGTCGTCGGTTGGCTGTACTGTTCTTGATTACTGATTCTTGACTTAGTCTTTGCCTCTTCAAATCTTCTTGAGGGGCTTTGCTGCTCTCATGGCCAGAGAGTAGATTTCCTATTTCTATTGGGTTAGTTTAGACGGTAATCTGAATTTGCATAATCATTTGCAAATGTATTTTGTTTTTTGTCTCAACTCCTATCCACTCCTCTATGCATTGTCATTGATATGAATTTGTCATTTTCTCTTCTGATTATGTTCTCTTTGTGGTGATCTATGGTTTGTGCTGTATGATTTATTTAAAGCGCATTCCTTTCACATTATTTAGATTAGCATTACAAATATATAAATGAGTCTGTCTTTATTAGGAGTGATTTATTTTTGTGATTCGGTTTGCCAAATATAATCAACTATATAAAGATTG
Source organism: Lissotriton helveticus (assembly GCF_964261635.1). Classification (NCBI taxonomy): domain Eukaryota; kingdom Metazoa; phylum Chordata; class Amphibia; order Caudata; family Salamandridae; genus Lissotriton; species Lissotriton helveticus. Next base: position 1,676,936,494 of record NC_136069.1, on the reverse strand, counting down.
CATCGCCAAATTGTGTTATATTAGTGAAGGAAGTGCAAATTTGATGCTTGGTAAGTTTGGTATAGTGGTTGGAATTACACTAACCCAGCGTGAAGAGACTATTGTTGGGTAATGAAATTGGGCCTAGTCTTTAGAAAATTATTTGTCCTGAAACGCTGGATCAGTTTTGGTAGCGGAGGATGGTTATATTGGTTAATTTTGGAAAATTAATCATTAGTTTATTGATTTTTAAGATTTTGAATACTAATATGAAAAGTTAGTGTTTTTGTTTCTATGTAGTCTGGAAGTACAGGTACAGAGTTGCCTAAGATCCTGGGATGCTAATTTAAGCCGTTGTGGCATAGTCATAATGTTAAGAAATACTACACTAGAAGTCATAGTGTGAATAAACATCACACTGGAAGTTCTTTGTCTGTTGTTGTAATATCGAACAGTGAAAGGCTATTGATGTTATTTTAGGGACTTACTCTGTTGTAAGGAGAGAGTATGAAATAGTGGAAAGTCCGCTTCCGAAACTCTGGCCCTATTCCCAAAGGAGTATCAAGACTTATTTTAATAAAAAGTCTTCTTCAAAACTTTGACATTATCCCTAGAGGAGTACCCTGACCTCCTTTCACTTGTTTGAGAGTAGAGTGACGCTGGTCGTTATTTTACTGGAAGTAAAAGGAATCTTTTAGAGTAATTGAACTATCTGACGCTGGTCGTTATTTTACTGGAAGTAAAAGGAATCTTTTAGAGTAATTGAACTATCTTTTTATTAGTGGAGCAGACAAAGGCGCTGTTTTGTGTTTTTTCTAATAGAAAAACTTTGTTTTACATTGCCGTAATATTTTTGCAAAGGGAGGGTCAGTAGTAGGAGTTATACTGACATCACAAGAACGGCGCTGGCATTGGTCAGAATAGCGGGTGTGTATTGTGCTGTGATTGGTTGGTTGGTGTGAGTCACGCTGGTATTGGACAAGCGTGAGCCGATAGGGTAAGTGGAATTACAGAAGAATGTCCTTGTTTTTCTGAAATAGTTACCAGAGAGAAAAGAGAGTGTTGAAAATGAAGTTGATTAAAGTGATTCAGGATTTCTTTAAAAACCGATTGTGATTGGAGAGGGAATTCCTGTACCACCTCCAAGATCACCTGCTTCCTTTATGATGTTAGAACGTGGATATCATACATGTACATGGTTGGAGAACAGGGTAAAATATACAGAGGATGATGGAGTGTTAGCTTTACCAGAGTATGGTTCATTTAATGTGAACATTTTTGAAAATCTGAGGACACGAATAAATTCCTGAAAACCAAATCCCAGAGCTATGCAGTATGAAGTGCTCAAAGAATGGCAGCATGAAAGGTACACAAGGGAGAGAGACAGGAATGGATTCAAATGCAGGAATATGATGAGATGGTTTTCAGAGGTTAAGTGGGATGCTCAAATGAGAAGATGGAGGAGAGATGTAATTCTAGATGGATTATATCTAGTAATGGTTGCTGAGGATCAGGCTGGTGGAAAGTGTGAGGAGAAAATGAATAATATAGAAACGTCAGAATTAGATATGTATCTGAATAAAATTGATCATGAGTTATTAGAAGAGATGTTTTTGAAAATACCTCCACCGTATCAGGAGAACCCGGATGGGACTACTACAAGTGCACCGTTAATTGAAATAGAAGTTCCCCAGAGTCCTCAGGTTTCACAGGTTACTCAAATATCACAGGAAAAAGAGATTGAGATGGTTAATAGAGCAAAAGAAGAATTGAGTCAGAAAATTAATCAGATGAGTTTAAATGCAGAAGCGTCGTCAGTTCCCTTTATGATTGGTCATATAGTTCTATTGTATAGCGAGGGTCAAAATATTTCAAGAGTAAATGCATTTACAGTTCCGGTGAATAATCTTAGGAATGTTAGTGTATCAGAGTCAAATGAGGCAAGTACGTCATTGATTGATCTTCCAGTAAATGGAAATGTGACTGAAACACCAAAAAGAAGTGTTCAGATAGATCCTAGAAAGTTATTGATGAATGCAAGAGAAACAACTTTGAAATCAGAGGGTTCTAGTTCAGTGGGACCTTCATCAGATGGGTTGGATGAATGGATAAGCGGAATTACATCAAATTAATCTAAACCAAGTATAGATTTAGGGAAATTGAAAGTAGATTTGGAAGAAATGATTATTGGTACAATCAATCCAGAGAGATTGAGTAAATATCAGGATGAAGAGTTGTTATTTTTTTAACGCATATTACATTGAAAGCGAAAGATTTGCATGAGAAATTGGCAGAAGCTACACAAGAATATGGTGTGGATATAGAAAAGTCAAAAGCTTTACAAAAGACATATAGGTTGGATTTCAGTGGCAAGGACTAGGAGAGTTAGAATGTTTCTGGAAAAAGATTGGAAGTAAAGGAGTTAATAAATGCTCTCAAAAGATGGGGTGATGTGGAACGTTGGAAGGGTAGATGAAGGAGAAAGAAAGAAGAAGGCTTATGAATAAGGGTGTGATTGTTTCTCCTTTACTTTTGTTAAAAGAGACAGTCTGCAGAAATTATGTACCCAATGAGAGAAGTTCCGGGTGGTGGATATGTTCACATTCCTTGGTCAAGACAGGAAATATAGGGCCAGATGTAGGAAGCCAAATAGCGACCGCAAACGCCAAAATTCGCAGAATTTCAGCATTTGCGAACGCAATTTGGCTTTGAGTAATGTAGGTAAGATTAAACCTACTCGCTAAATAAGGAATAGCAAAAATTGCGTTTCCTTATTTTACTATTTCATTTAAGGAATCGCAAATTGTGATTCCTTAAATGCAATGTTAGTAGCACAAAAGAAAGTGCACTTTGGCCTCAAGGAATGACTAATTACCACCAACTTCAAGTTGGTGGTAATTAGCGATTTCCTTTCAAAAATCACTTTTTCGCTTTTTTTAAAAGTGCCATGTGGCACACATCCATGCCCTTAGGGCATGGATGTGCGCCACATGTGCACACATGCACATTTCAGGGGTGCAAAAGGGTGTCCTTTTGGAACCCTTGCACACTTGAAATTGCGCCCGGAATTTGCGAATGCCTGTTTTGTGTTTTTTCTAATAGAAAAACTTTGCTTGTTTTTGCATGCGCACATCCTATTCATGCTTATTGGCCTCTTGGCCCATAGGAATGAATGGAATGGTGTTCCTTGATTGCCAATCTCACTTTGCGATTCGCAATTAAGAAATATTAATGAATCGCAAATATTTTTGTGATTCCTACCTTCATTCAATTTAGCGATTCCTAATAGCGATTCTGTAAAAATCGCTATTGAGAACTCGCTAAATTGAATTTACCTACATCTGGCCCATAGTCTTTCGTGAATGAGTTTCCCAGATTAAGAGAAAAGCCCGTTGAATAGTACAAACAGGTAGATGGTTTGTAAAGGTTTCAAAAGTCCTATTGAAAGATTTGGATGGCTTGTTTGATATTGTGGTTCCAGCTCATTTATGGACTGAGTGTAAGATTGCAGTTGATTGGCCAAAAGATGAATACCCTAGAGATATTAAAACAGGAGCACCATCAGAAGAGGTAATGAAAACATATAATCAAGTGATTATATATTGAAAAGTAAAGTTTCTCCAAAAGAAACAGATTGGGTTAAGATAGACAGGACAATACAGGAATCGTAAGAATATGTGCATGCCTATTATGAGAGGTTGTTACAGGTGGTCAAACAGTATAGTGGTTTTGAAAGCATTACAGGTAAGGAAATGGGACATTTTGTCTATAAATTTGTGTTTGGATTGAAACTGGAGATTAGCAATATGATTTAGAAACATTTGATTTGTTGGTAGAACAAGACAGTGGAAGAAATCCTGATGTATGCAAAGTATTGGAGTGACGATATTGAAAGGAGACATAGAAATTGAAGGAAAACATGATGTGGGCACAGGTGACAGTGGCACAACAGAATACTGGGAATTTTGTTGATGGTTCGTGTTAGATCTGGGGGTCTCTAATTAGCAGAGGTAAGTACCTTAGACCAAGTAGGGACCCTTGCTTCTAGTCAGGGTGAAGAATTACACACAGTAGATAACCCCTGCTCACCCTCTAGGTAGCTTGGCACGAGCAGACAGGCTTATCCCTAAGGCAAGGTGTATAATAGTTGCACTTAACACAAACAATGACCCCCATCCACCACAAACTGAGACCACACAGGTAAGTATATTTATAAAAATATAGCTATCTAATTTATACAGTCAAAATCAACAATACACTAAGGTTGCTTATTTAAAAGATGTTGCACTTAATCTTAATGGTTGCAGGAAGGTTCTATAACAAATATAGTCTCAAGTCTCTTAAGTCAGTATTCCAAATAATTCCATTTACTTAGTTCGATGCAGTTCCCAAAACGAGTTGGCAAAATAATACCAGCGTGTTAAGCTCTTTGAACTCAGCCCTTTAAAGCAATGGGCCCCAAGCGCTGCAAGCGCGCCTCACCGAGTATTCCGGGACTCCTCAAGGCCGATCAGCACAGCCTCGCACCAAGCCCCGGCCGGTCCCGGCTGCTCTCCGCCCGCTCTCTGCACTTCCAGGGAGCGGCGGGGAGCTAGCGCAGCTCTTCGGGACACAGGCCAGGGGCAGTCGGCACTCGCGTTGCTTCAGCGGCGGGGATGGATCTCCTCCACGCCTCGGGCGCGACTCCGTCGGTCCTTCCCAGCTTCCCCGCACCGGCCAATGGTGTCGCGGCTACGAAGACAAGCCCCTGCAACCACCCGGGTGTCAGCCAATGACAGCGCGGCTCCCGGGGCAAGCCTCTGACGATGTCGAGCCGGCACTCGGCGATGACGCGGCGGCGCTGGGCCAATCCCAGTGCGGCGTTACTGGGGGGGCTCTTTTCCTGGGACCAATAGGAGGGCAGCGGCTCCGATCATCGCCGCTGCAGCTCCTGGTCACAAACGGCAACTTCGCAGGGTGTTCCTGGCCCCGGGCCGCGACGGTGATTTGGCGGCAAGGGATTTACTAGGGCACAGGTCACAACAAGACCGCCCTCACAGCCACAGGATCATTTTCGGGCAGAGCTCACGACGGGAGGTACCACGGACCCCCGCCTTCCACAGAGTATGTGCCGATGAGCACACCGATCTCTGCCCACGGCCAGCAGCTGGGCATAAATCCCGCAGTCAGTCAAAACAGCACGATCTCCATAGCGTTTTACGGTTGCTTTAGGAACCTTTTAACCCTGGGTTCCAGGAACAGGAGGCCAGCTCTTCTCAGGCCCTTGGAGATTCAAGTTGAAGACACAGCAAAGTCTTTTTGGTTCAAGCAGGCAGGGTCACAGCACACAGCAAAGTCCCTTTCTTCTTCTCAGCTTTTAGTTGAACAGCAGAACAGGTCAGCCCTTAGAGCACACAGCAAGGCAATCTTCCTTCAGCAGTCCTTCTTCCAGCAGAGGTTCCTCTTGATTGTAGAATCTAATTTTCTGTTGTCAGGGGGTCCTTCTCTTATACCCCAAAAAGTCTTTGAAGTCCTTTGAAGTCTTTGTGCAAGTGGGCCCTGAGCCCGGTCTAAACCAGTTCTGGGTGTTGCTGGAGCACTGGGGCTTTCCTGGCTTCCTTCTTCCTCTCAGTATCAGGGACAGAGGTGACAGTCGCCCAGCAGGGAGGTGGAGCCAGCATTGTGGTCAGGCAGGCACAGCCCTATTCACTATCAGGTGCTATCTCCTCCCACTTCACTGGCAGCAGATGCTGCCTTTCATCCACGGGCTGACTCAGAAAACCTCCTGGGGGCTCTGCAGCCCCTGTCATCCTCAGACCAGACAGTCAATCCACAAACAGGCCCAGGCACACAGAAAGGTTAGACAAGAGAACAGCCACTTTCTAAAAGTACTATTCTCAAACTCAAACACAGAATTTAAAAACAACCTTTACTAAAAGATGTGTTATTAAATTCTGAGTTCAGGGATATCAATCACTTATGTCCCATCTTGTTCCTATGAGAAGATAGGCTGGTATCCATTGGGACCAGCCTCCCCCATGTTATTCTATGGAGCAAGATAACCTTACAGCAGTGAGCACACAAAATGGCTGCTGCTCACTACCAGAGCATGTGACCTGCACTAGTACATGCTCTACCTTATCCATACACTGCACCCTGCCCAGGGGGGTACCTTGAGCCTTTCATAGGGGTGACTGATGTGCACAGACAAGGAAGGGTTTGGCCCAGCCAGTGGGGACACTGGCCAGGCAGACATGGCAGTCCACTGACTGCACACCGGCGCTGCGCTGGCAGGCCTGAGACATCATTTTAGGGCTACTCATGTGGGTGGCGCAATCTGAGCTGTAGGCCCACTAGTAGCATCTGTCCTCACCAGCCCTGGCACACACAGTGCACTTTACTAGGGACTTCATGGTGATACAAATATGCCAATCAGGTATACCCAATCAATATGACAATTTACATAGGGAGCACTTACACTCTGGCACTGATCAGCAGTGGCAGAGTGTCCAAAGCATCTAAACCAGCAAAAACGAAATCCAGCACAGCATCAAAAATACAGGAGGCAGAGGCAAAAATATGGGGGAAAACCACGCCAAGGGTGTCAGGTCTAACAGTTCGCAAGCAGGTTATCAAATGAAAGGGCAGAATCAGAGTTTTCAAAATAGTCAGGTACTAATGAATGTTGTACCGAATGAGGGGTTCAAGTGCAGTTACCAGGAAAAGGTAGAGGCAAGGGTAATAAAGAAGAAATGTAAAAGAAATGTCCTTGTCATGGATGTGGCCAATTGAGGCATTGGAGGAACTAATGTAAGTCTTTGTTAAGAAATAATGGGATGTTGCAAAATTTCAGTCAACAGATGCAGAATGAGGTGGTTGTGAATCAACAACAACAGGAACAGCAACAGTTAGATACACCTCAGGTACAACAGGTACAAGTGCCTCAAGCACCTATGCCAAATAATGTGAATGCTCAAGTACAGAGAAACAGTGTGGTGGCTGGTTTTCACGTGGGTGAACAAGTTTGTAAGACTCAAAATGTACAAATGGCTTTGGTGCCCGAGGAGGGAGGAAGAGTACCTGCTTGGTGCATCTCTAGAGGTAGATCAGTCAGGTCCTTTTGTGGATATGAAGGTGGAAGGTAATGTGGATACTGGTGCTACCCGTTCTACTGTGAGAACAGCGGAAATTGCAAACCTACCCCTCTCAGGAGAAACTATCCAAGTCGTAGGAGTCTCAAATAGACATAGACTGCAGTGACCAAACCAATTGAGGTTTATATTGGAAAATTCAAAGATTTATATCGGTTTGAGGTGTGTGACTCGAGTCCAGTGAATCTTTCAGGTAGAGACTTGATGTGCAAAATGAATTGCACTATTTATTGTACACCGGATGGTATTGTGTTCAAAACACCAGATGAGGATGTTGCTTTTAAGATGATGTTAGCAAAGCCAGGGACAGAAGTGAATGTTGTATCCTATGTTTACAATGAGTGATTTTCCTGTTGAATTAAGATACACAGTGACAGCTGATGCAAGGGAACTTTCAGGAAAGGACATCGGATTGATGAAAGGTGTTGATCCTATTCAGATCATGGTTAAGCAAGGTGCAGAATTTCCAAAAACGCCACTCTAATAAAACAAGTCCTGAGACTATAAGAGGGAGTTACTTCAGTAATTGAGCAGATGATTGAACAAGGTATTATGAGAGAGATACTAGGGAGTCCTTGTAATTCACCTATTATGGGAATTAAGAAACCTTTTTGTCCGATAGTGCCTAATCCAGCAGTGATTCTTTTTTTTAATTCCTTGTGACGCGAGGTGGTTCACAGTGATTGATTTGTGTCAAACATTTTTCTCGATACCCCTATATCCGGATAGCCAATATCTTTTTGCTTTCCCGTTCGGAGACCGTGTTTTAGCATGGTGCCAAGCTTCTCAAGGGTATACAGAGAGTCCTTCAATTTTCAATCAAATTCTGAAAAGTGGCTGGAGTCATTGGTAATGCCAGAAGGCTCAGTATTGGTGCAATACATCGATGATCTATTGGTGGTATCAAAGACACGAGAAGCATGTGTGACAGATACAATTGCTCTACTGAACCATTTGGCAGTCGGTGGGCATAAAATGTCACCAGCAAAATTACAATTTTGTCAAAAAGAGGTTCAACATTTGGGACACAAGCTGTGATCTTGCAAATGGGACCTCCAAAGATGCAGAAAAAAGTTAGAATGTTCTTGGGTATGGTTGGTTACTGTAGACAGTGGATTAATGGATTTTCCTTGATAGCCAAGCCATTACAGAGATTGCCTCATAAAGATGTCATCGATCCAATTCAATTGGATGAAGAAAGCATGAAGCCTTTAATGGAATTGCTAGATAGTCTATGTTGTCCACCTGCATTGGGAATAACAGATTATGGTAAAGAGTTTGCATTGTTCTGTTGTGAGAGAGATGGGTATGCGCTTTCAGAACTGACACAAACACATGGAATGGCACGTCGACCGGTGGCATATTTCTCTGCTACTTTGGATTCGGTGGCTTCAGCGTGGCCAGCTTGTTTGAAATCAGTACCAAAGGGGATGATAGATGGAGTGTTGAACATCCAAGCACTCGCCACTAGTCAACTGATCTGGGTTTAGTCCATCATCATTCTTTAGCTCACTCCACCACCCCAGTTCAGGCATGGCCATATGCAAATCAGTATGACTCTGTGCCTCATGGGAACTGTCCAGCCCGAACTGCCAAGCCATGTCTTCCCTGGACCAGAAACAAGCATCCTGGGACCGGTTTCTGGCTAATCAGCCATCTTCAGCCAGGCTAGCTTGAATCCAGTGGCAAAGTGAGCAAGGGACCCATGTCTGGGCATACCCTGAAAACTTAGGGCAAACAAAGCACAACCAAAGGGGATGATCGATGGAGTGTTGAACATTGCAAGCACTCACCCCAAGTCAACTGATCTGGGTTTAATCCATCATAATTCTTTAGCTCATTCTGCCACCCCATTTCAGACATGGCCATATGCAAATCAGTCTGAAACTGTGCCTCATGGGACCCCCATATCTTCTCCCCACTACCCTGGCCTACCACGCTTGCACAGTTATCCAATTCCTAGTTTGGTACTAAATGTTACTGCCTATTTCTTTGATTTTGTATTTATTGTACTTGACATGTTGCTCTTATATTTTGCTTTTCCTTTTTGTTCGAACGTATTATTGTATTGTTCGCTCTTGTCCTTTTCCTGTAAAGTGCTCTGATACTGTTGGGTCTAGCCAGTGCTATATAAAACCGTTTAAATAAAATAAATAAATAAATAAACAGTCCATGCCAAGCCATGTCTTCCCTGGACCAGAAACAAGCATCCTGGGACTGGTTTCTGGCTAATCAGTCATCATCAGCCAGGCTAGCTTGAATCCAGTGGCAAAGTGAGCAATAGACCCACGTCTGGCCATACCCTGCCAACTTAGGGCGAACCAAGCAAAACCAAAGGGGATGATGGACGGAGTCCCATGCTCTCCATGCCACTGGAATCAAGTTATCCTGGTTGAAGAGGGGTGAAATCCCGAAACCGGTCCTAGGATCCTTGTTTCCAGTCCAGGGAGGACCTGGCTTGGCAGTTCGGGCTGGACTGTTCCCATGAGACTGATTTGCATATGGCTGGGTTCAAACTGGAATGGCATAGTGAGCAAAAAAAAGATGGATTTAGGCCCAGATCTCTGTACTGGGGTGAATGTATGACATTGTTCTGCATTCTGACCATCTTCACCTGAGTGGGACAGGTATGCCCAGACATGGGTCCCATGCTTTCCATGCCACTGAAATCAAGCTATCCTGGCTGAAGAGGGGTGAAACCGCGAAACCGGTCCTAGGATGCTTGTTTCCAGTCCAGGGAGGACCTGGCTTGGCAGCTCGGGCTGGACTGTTCCCATGAGGCAGAGGGTCAAGACTGATTTGCATTTGTATGGGTTTCAAACTGAAATTGCACGGTGAGCAAAAAAGCAATGGATTTAGGCCCAGATCTCTGTACTGGGGTGAATGTATGACATTGTTCTGCATTCTATCCATCAACTGTTGTTTTTGCATTTGTCACCCCGAGTGGGACGGGCATGCCCAGACGTGGGTCTCATGCTCTCCATGCCACTGGAATCAAGCTATCCTGGCTGAGGAGGGGTGAAACCCGAAACCAGTCTTAGGATGCTTGTTTACAGTCCAGAGAGGACCTGGCTTGGCAGTTCGGGCTGGACTGTTCCCATGAGGCACAGGGTCAAGACTTATTTGCATATGGCTGGCTTCAAACTGGAATAGCATAGTGAGCAAAAAAACGATGGATTTAGGCCCAGACAGATCTCGGTACTGGGGTGAATGTACGACATTGTTCTGCATTTTGTCCATCAACTGTTGTTTTTGTATTTGTCACCCTGAGTGGGACGGGTATGCCCAGAAGTGGGTCCCGTGCTCTCCCTGCCCCTGGAATCAAGCTATCCTGGCTGAAGAGGGGTGAAACCGCGAAACCGGTCCAAGGATGCTTGTTTCCAATCCAGGGAGGACCTGGCTTGGCAGTTCGGACTGGACTGTTCCCATGAGGCACAGGGTCAAGGCTGATTTGCATATGTATGGGTTTCAAACTGAAATTGCATGGTGAGGAAAAAAACAATGGATTTAGGCCCAGATCTTTGTACTGGGTGAATGTATGACCTTGTTCTGCATTCTCTCCATCAACTGTTATTTTTGCATTTGTTTGAAAGCAGTGCTGCAACTTGTGTGAGTCTGGAGCAGAGTGAGTGGATTGTAATGGGACATCCAATGAAAGTGTATGTGCCACATTCTGTTGAGATTTTCCTGACTCGTACCAGGACTCAGCACATGACAAGTAGTTGTTTGACTAAATATGAAAGAGTAATCTTGGGTGCTGGAAATGTGACAGCAACAAGATGTACTACATTGAACCCAGCAACTTTGTTGCCGAGTTCAAGTTGTGAAGAAGTGAAAGGTGAAGCAGACCATGATTGTTTGGATATGCCAGTGTTGTGTTCGAAACCAAGGCCTGACATAAAAGATGTACCATTGTCAGAGTCAGATTATGTGATGTTTGTTCATGGTTCCTGTCTGAGAGATCAAAAAGGTGTTCTACATGCTTAGTATCCTGTATGTAAAGTGGCCATGGTTCTTGAAGCATCTTGTCTAAGAGGGATAAATTCAGCCCAAATTTCTGAGTTGGTCGCTTTGACCAGGGCTTGCATAATTGGCAGAAATATGAAAATAACCATTTTTACGGACAGTCACTATGGTTTTGGGGTAGTGCGTGACTTTGGTCAATTGTGGATGCAACATGGATTCCTGATTTGTTCGGGATCACCAATTGGGAATAGTAAAGATGTAAAAGTTTTGTTGAATGCGTTACAATTGCCCAAAGAGATTGCAGTGGTCAAATATCCGGCACATAGGCCAGGAAATGATTATGTGACCAGTGGAAACAGATACGCTGACCAAATGGCTCATTTCTGTGCGCAAAATTCAGTCTTGATTAACCAAGGATCAGAGAAAAAGAATACAGATTGTCATTTGATGTTCTCTACGATTGAAACATGGGATGAAATTAGACAGTTGCCAGTGATGAGAAAAAATAACTTTGGTTTAAATTAGGCTGTAAAAAGAGATTAGACAATGAAATATGGGTGTATAAAGATGACAGAGTAGTGATGCCAGATTGTCTACTGTCACAAATCACCAGGATGTACCATGGAATTACATACGTGGGAAGAGATGAGATGATCAAACTCTTCAAGCAGTCATGGTATAACCCCAAGTTTAGGGTTATTGCAGAGAGTCTGTGCCAAAGGTGCATTGTGTGTCAGCATCAAACTCCAGGCAGAAAAACAGTTGTAAGTTGGGGTCGCATAGGTTGCAGGCATACTTCATAGATCTTCCTCCTTGTAATGGACTAAAATATGTGTTGGTTGTTGTTTGTCTGTTTTCTCATTGGGTAGAAGCTTATCCGACAAGAAGAAGTGATAACAGTTGCTAAATTGCTTTTGAGAGAAATAATTCCTTGATTTGGATTTTCAGTCTCTTTAGAAACAGCTAGAGGTACTCATTTTAATAATGAAATAATTCAGATGATTTGCGCAGCATTACAAATTGAGCAAAAGCTGATTCTGCCTATCGACCAGAAGCATCAGGCGTGGTTGAGCAGATTAACTGCACTATTAAATCCAGACTGTCAAAAGTGTGTGCATCGACAACACTGAAATGGCCAGATGCTTTACCCTTGGTGTTAATGAGTTTGAGAAGCATCCCTGATAAAAAGATTGGATTATCCCCTCGCGTAATTATTATAGGGAGAGCAACAAGACAGCTGATTGTACCAGCAAATCAACTGATGAATATAACTGATGATCTAGTGCTTGATTCTTGCAATGGATTGGCTGATGTCGTGCGTTCTGTGTCTCATCAAGTTGGAGAAATTGCAACCACAACACAGCAGGAGCAAGCACATGATTTAAGTCTAGGTGAGTAGATCCTGGTGAAGAAGCATGTGTGAAAGTTGTGTTTGGAACCCAGATAGCATGGACCTTACCAAATTATATTGGTAACAATGACAGCAGTGAAGTGTGGCGGCTTGCCGAATTGGATACATGCAAGACATACAAGAAGAGTCTAAAGTCCTCTTGAAAGACAAGAAGAAGAACAGCAACTGGTGGATTAGACGAGAAGAGCCAGAAGCTGAAGAACCTGAAGCTGCACAGTCTGAAGCTATAGATTCTAAAAGTTTTGAACATGTGCTTGAACAGGAGAAAAGTCAAATAAAGTGGGCACCAGCTGCTGGGTCCCATAAGACTTCTGTTGAAGGTGGCGATGGAGAAGTGTTGAGTGAAAACAAAGAGCAAGTTCAACAGAAAAAAGGACTGAATAAAAGAATTTGCGAACTTGACACTGATGCAAAAGAAGCAGTTCAAATAAAGAAAGCAAAAAAAGGTGATGTGTGGCCAGAAAGAGTGAAAAGACTGAAATACACCCTGAAACAAAGAACACCTGGCAATAATTGAAGTTCCAGATCAGACTGACCAAAGGGGGACAATGTCGTGTTGGAAGAAATTGGAAACACAGATCACATCAAAGAAGACGTTGCCCCTTCACCCCTCAGCTTCTTCACAGCTTGAGTTATTACGATCATGACACAGATCAGATTCTTCAATAGTTTACATCAACACAATTGATAGATCATGACCTCAGGTGCAGCTATGTGTTTCTCTTCATAGCCTCCACTCCTCAGCCACAAACTGCCCAACATTCTAATGGTGGAAGGGCAAGAAAGGAACCAATCAAATGGTAAGTTGGGATGGGCGATGGCCTGTGCTTAGAACCTCCCAGGTAGTAGGTTATAACAATTCCTCTGATATATGGACATTTGCCTCTTGTTGGTTTTATTAATAACATTTGACTGACAGCAAATGTTCCTAACTTCATAAATCATCTGCATCTGATTTCCCCATATAAACTTTGGGCAAATTGGTTAGGGTGCATCAAAGTTTATTTTTAGGCGAAACCACATTTTGTGAGACACATGCTAAGTCTCTGTGTCAATTTTTTGTAGACCGAAGTACCTTTTAAATAGATCCTTTTTGTTAATTTGTGAAATTCAATCAAGTAAAATTGAGGTAAATAAAATTTCGGGTATTCTGTTTGGAAAATAAATTCAATTGGCTAAGATGACTTCTGGTTTGCAAGCTGTTCTCTACTTCTTTACAAAGTTAAAAACCCAGACATTCCTGTTCACAAACCAAATACCACTCATTGTTTGATAGAGTTTGACAGGGTAAGATGAGGCTGAGACCTCTCCTGAACAGATAAAATAGCCAGGGTCTCAAACGTGGATTCCGAGTTTTTGAACTAGGGATGTGGACAATAAGGGAGTCAATATCATTTCATGAATCTTTAGTACATGCCAAAGACGGGTTACTAAATGGACATCAGTGGTTCACAAAGTTGAATAGGATTACTATCATTTTAGATTCATGAAGCAGAAAACTCAATTCACAAACCAGAAGCTTGATCCCCACATTCATGCTCAGCTGCGGTTCACAAAATGTGCAAATAATAATTTGAACAATAATTGGAAATGCAACCTGTCATGCATTTGTTTGGGTTTTCAGCTATTAGCTTTGTAAACGGTAATGCATTTTTCTAATGTGCTATGGAGTGTATGTATGTGATGTATTGTAGAACTATATGGGTTGGATTACTTAGTTGTGTAATTGTGTGGTGTGCAATTTTGTGGAGTGGATTTGTGTAGTGGCATTGTGTGCTGTGGAAATATATGGTTAGCAATTATGTGGCATTCAGTGTAGTGGCATTAGGTGGAGTGGGATTGTGTGTTGTGGAGTGGTAAGTAGTTCAGTTTAATTATGTGGTGTGCTGTTGAATTTTGTGGCACAATGTGGAATTGTGTGGTGTGGATTGGATGTATAAGGTGCGTTATAGAATTCCAATAGAAGCCCAGGTTAGATGTGCAGGACATCTAACCTATGCTTCTATTGGAATTCTATAACGCATATTAGCAAGCCCATTATTGCCATTTTAGCTGCAGTTTCCTGGCGCTAAAACTGCGATAATTTTAACGAGGTTCTTGCTAATATGCCCCTAAGTGTCCAAACTGAAACAGACATTTTTGAAAAGTGCATTATTGGAAATTATGGCTGAGAGTTAGGTAAAAAAACAATTATTTTGCCCTGTTATGGTTATAAGCTGGACACTGACAACACCCATGCTGCTGAAAATTAAATAGAAATATGAGCAAATCTAACAGAGTTGGGGTGTGAAGAGAGCCAATACTCACAATGAGTTTGTTTGTGTTTTATCTTTTTATGCTTCGTACTATGTATTGCTATTATACATGTCACATGCCATATGCTATATGATATATCTGGCCGTATTACGCAAGACTGCGTCGGCACTAGTTGTCGATGTGTGCCAGAGTATGCGCCCAATCACATTACAGAGGATCGGTTTGTAATCCGCTGTGATGTTGGGGCAGACTTTGCGCTCTGTGATTATGTGCGTTTGCATCTATGTGCATATGGTATTAGCGCACAGACGCAAACGCACATAAACACAAACATATTCTGGCGCACATCGACAACGGGAGCCGTCGCAGTAATGCGTAATACGGCCCCTGGTGGTTCAGTGGGGTAGCACACCCACTTCAGAAACCAGTGTTTGACTTCATGGCTGCAGTTTCAAATCCTGGAGCGTCGACTCAGAATTTCATCCTACTGAGGTCAATAAAACGAGTACCACTGAGTTGGGTAATATTAAACACTTGTTATTCAGCAGCAAGATACGCAAGGTGTGAACTTGTGATCTACAAATGTGTTATGCTAGATGTTATGGAAGGCTTCTAGTGTAGCGATGGAGCCTTTACTGACCTTTCAGGAGGGCCATAGTGACATCCAAGTACCGTGCGTTGTCTTTGTCCTCCCTGAATATGGTGAGCAGATGACTCTTGCCCACAATGTCCTGGATCTGAAAAGAAATGCAAACACGTTAGAATGGTCCCTGGTGTGCACACTTTCATAGCCTGAGAAGATCAGCCATCAATATCAGAAGGGTTTTAAAGGAGTCGTTGATGATCAAGCGATATCCTACCCAAACCATATATTACGACAGCGTTCCTGTCTCCGTGACACTCATACATTAGGTGTGGTGGCACAGAAGAACAACCCTTCTTGTCCTGCTGGAGTAGCAAGGTGCCCTCCTGAAATGTAGCTGCTGATCATGGTGTCAACATGATTCTGTGATAAGTGAGTGCTATGTCATTGCATGAGAGACAGATTGTAACCATATATTGCCGGGCTGCGAGCACCATGGAGGTACACAATGAACATGTCCAGGGAGCGCCACAGACCTGGAGCTCATCACAGTCAGCTTTTTCACCCTGTAGAGTGCCCTTCAGTGATATGGTGGGATGTTTGTATTCTGGTGTCCCACGGGCATTATAGTTGGAGACTGTTTCCTCTGGCACTCGCCAGGGGCCACAGATTCAATTTTTGTTATCAGGTTTTCATTTTTCAAACATTTCCAGGAGAAGACGAAAACAAGCATTTACAATGCAACGGTTTTGCCTTTGTAAAGTTAGAGCTATTGGCATTGTAAATGACAATTTTTTTTATTTATGTGTTGGTTTTGAAAACATAAATACATGGCATTGTCATTTACAATGCCAATAGCTTAATCTCTCGCAAATGCGAGACCTATTGCATTTGCATCCACACGCACACACACAGAGAGCCACACACACAGCAACGTCTCGCAACACTCGATAAAGTGAAAAGCTTAGCTCTAGGTAAGCTTGTGCTAAGTAACCATCAATCCATCAATCCTAAGTAACCATCAATCCAATTCATTAAGCATTCAATAACACCTGGGGATGATAGGGTGAGACAAACCGGAGGATTGTGGAAAATTGAAAGAAGTAGAGCAACAGAAGAAAGGTGAGACACCAGGAGCACTGATGAAAGAAGAGAGAATTAAAAGAATAGAAGAAAGGTGAGACAAGCAGGAAGACTGAGGAAAGGTGAGAGAAGTAGAAGAATGTGAGAAGGGTGAGAAGAGAAAAAGTAGGGAGGATTGAGGAAAGGTGAGAAACGCAGCAGGACTGAGGAAAGACGAGAGAAGTAGAAGAATAGAAGAAAGGTGAGGCAAGTGGGCTTGAGAAATAGTGTAGCGAAGAGTGAACACGACAGTGTAGTGAGCGACGGTGGTGAAGCATATGTTAAGGTCTGAAAGAGGCAGGGGGACAATATGTTGAGACATGGAGGAGAGGTGTGGTGAGACTCAGTAGAGTTTGGGGATTCATTGTGTTGGAGCATGGAGCAGAACAGTGGGCAAACTAGTTTGTTGAGATAAGGTCTGGTGGGTAAGTGGGTGTGTGAGGGACGAAAGAGAAGCGTGGTGAGGTTTGGAGGAGAGTTGTAGGAAGAGCAGCGCACTGGGGTTTGGGGAACAAGGTGGGTTGAGACGTGTGGAAAGACCTTTAAAGACCGAATGCGATCAGGCCCTACTACCGGCACATCCACAATGAAATGACCTTTGTACGAGCGCCAGGCAAACACCGAAAACAAACATCCCTCTTACGGCCCCTAATCTGATCATCATTTCCACTGATTGTGAGAACCCGTAGACTGTGTTCAAACACCTTAGCGTGCTGAAACTGGCAGGCACGCAGGGCTGTGTTTATCCTCAAAGCCATTCCGGGGGAGGGGGCTGGGCCTCCGGCTTGTAGGTTCGTCGTGGTGGTGAAGTGAGGGTGGCATTTAGAAAAGAAGTCCATGCAGAACAGCGAAGTGCTGACGTTTTTGTTTTAATAAAAAAAGATTGCCTGGCCGTAGGAGGCCGTCCCAGCCCCGCATGTTGAGCCGAGCGCTGCAGCACAGGCCGTGCTGTCCAAGAACTAGTCATGCCAGGGCGCCCCCACTAACAGCTCGAGACAGCCGGGTGATGCCACTAGGTCATGCCATCCCCGGGGAAAGGCAGCCGTGGATGAGGAACGGACTTGTCGAGGTTGTGTGAGAAATGCATTCCAAAGGCATGCTCTTCATATCCGGCCTGATCTCTTCTTTTCACCAACACTAATTCTTTATGGTATATCTCCATATTGTACGTGTCATAATCAATGTTCCCTCTAATTATTTTCCTCTGTGTGCGGCAGAGTAAGGTCTCTGTGCGCTGCAGCCAAGGCTATGTGAGCCAAGAACGTGACCGCGTTTGTAGACCAGGGCTTTGAGTGGGATGAAAATACTCGGGGATATTTCAAAGGGGCGTAACCAATGCAATTAAGGGTGTGGCTTCAAAGCAATTAAGCTAAAAATGAGTGCATCGTATAGTGTGCCACACTACTGATACTTTGCTGCTTCTGTCATTGCGTTCAGATATATAATACAAGTAACATTATACCTACAAGAATCCAAGACCAGGGCACAAGTCCTAAAAAAAGAAGTGGGGGGACGCTGACGTCACAACAGGAAGTGATGTCACCAAAGGTGGCTTGCACCATCAGACTCATTGCCTCCCCTCACTCACCCCTTAAATGCGATTACATCAGAGAAGCCAGTGCGTGAGCAGCGCTCTGAATGGGCTCCGATCTCGCCCCAGAGAGGCCAAAGAGTGAATGTATGACTCCATTTGCTCCAGTTATCGAGCTCCCGGTAAAATAAGTGGGGGGACGCCGTCCACCCGCGTGGTACCCCGACTCGAGCCCTGGCCAAGACTATTGGCTTTATCAATAGTTGTTTTTTGCATCAAGTTGTATATAATAATGAAAATGCTTCCTCTCTTGTGGTTGGGGTTGTGGCTTAATGCTCGAGCTGTCGATTTTGGAGATGGGTTTTTAGTCTCAGGTCAGAATAAAATCCTGTGATTCTGGGCAAATCAATTCATCTCCCCATGCAAACAAAAAATATATAATAATAAATCATGTAAAGCGCTCCAATACTTTTTCGGTTGAGTGCACTATATAAAAACTTGCTGCATTTCTTTTCTCCATGTTGTGTGGTGCAAACACGACCCAAAACCCCTTCATAAATATACTCCCAGTTATCTCTCATTACTTTTTCACTCGAGGGCTTATCAAGCATAAAAAAATGATGTGAGAGACCAGCGAGCGCAGCGCAAGTGATTTCTCCTTGCATGCATAATTTACCTAACTTGAATAATATGATATTTTGAAAACTTTAGTAAATTTTGCACAATTTTAGATGAAAAAACTTCAGACATTTTGGCAGGTCTCAATAAAGTTTCACACTGGACTACTTTAGTTACATTTTTGATTAATAACTGCTGCATCTTCTTTCGAAATAATTACTAGAAGTACCGGGGGCCCTCAGCCCCTCTCTCCCCGATGCTCCAAGTCGGTGAACCAGGCCTTGCCCCCTCAGCTGGAACCGCAACCTGAGACCCCGGTAGCAATTCCAGAAGGGAGGCGAAAACTGATTGTGAAAGTATTCCTGTTAATCACAGCGCCCGTTAGGCGCTGTGATTAACAGGAATACTTTACAAATGCCCTCAATCAACCCGCAGCCTCTCTATTCAGAAAAGCAACGCATCAAGTCCAAAAGCATGACGTGTGCTTTACACGTCATGCTTTTGGACTTTCTGCATTTCTTTTCTAAATAGACCCCGGCTGGGTGCTGATAGCGGGCCGTTGTGAAAGTATTTGCTGTTAATTGCAGCACTGTCATGTGCTGCAATTAACAGGAATATTTTTACAATGGGCCACAATCAGCACCCAGCTGCGCTCTATTTAGAAAAGAAATGCAGCAAGTCCAAAAGCATGACGTGTAAAGCACACGTCATGCTTTTGAAATTGATGCGTGACTTTTCTGAATAGAGAGAGGCTGTGGGCTGATTGAGGGCATTTGTAAGGCCTCAGGCAAACAGTAAATTGCCGTTTTTCGCCGCTCGCGTTGTGAAAGCGGGCGGCGGCCAGAACGTGTGCGCGCTTCATAAGAGGCACTGCGCGCTCGGTGCCTTCAAGGTGCGCGGGCGCCCAGGCGCGCGGGTTAGAGGGTACACTGGCACTGGACATAATGCATCGCTCTTTTATGTGGCCTAACGGCTACAGCGGTCGATCCCGAAGCTGGGGAACCGGGTTCGAGTCTCGGCAGGGACGCTCCACATCCTGTTATTCTGGGTAAATCAATTAATCTCCACGTGCCTAACAAAATGAATGTGCCCGTCTGTAACGCAACTGAGGCTCATGTAACGCGCTGGGATACCTTCGGTCACGTTCGCGCTATATAACACTAACAAAATAAAGGGAAGACATTATAATCCACGAGCAAATAATATAAAAAAGTTATCAAAAGAATATTTACAACGTTCTCATCTATCTCACACAATGCAACAAAAATATTAAAAGCAACATTTCCCCCAAAAACCGAGCACAGGCGAGAGCCAAAACAGTATAAAATTAGTTCCCATATCTTTAGGTGGCTGTTAGGTCAGAGGGTAAAAACAACGACTTATCCATTTTTCCTTTTCTTTTATTGTACTTTGTATAACATGCCTTTTGAATGTTCTATGTTGTTACGGTTTTAATTAACCACACAATAAAACAAGGAAAAAGAAATAACGTTCAATAAAGCAACAGCTGCAAATTGAGTGTATTATCAGCTGGTGCTGTTAGTAATTATTTGGCGTCTTGATAAATTCCCATAAACTTCAATACGTGCTACTAATTTGTAGATGTGAATGACAAATTTGTGATGAACATTTACCTGTGTGACTATCACTATTAAGCTAGGATTTTAAATTCGTACCTGTTTGAAGGATTTCGCAATACTGGCTGACGGCGCGGATTGGGTCATTAACGATTGTAATGTGTGGCATATTTGATGTCGGAGTTTTAATTCAATTTTAACTGTATGCGTTAGTATTTTGTATTAAGATGCAATTGCACGAATTATGCTAGGAGACGTCTTCCTCGCCACCCCTGTCCTAAACCATTTTATTGCCCGAGGACTTTGGAAAAACCCTCTTAAATACCAGACTTCATCCTTATTGTGGGGGGGTTCAAAGGTTTGACAGGCCGCACCTATTCTATGCCCCACACCCCACAGAGACTCACCTGCCACCCCTTCCCCAACATTAGTCTGTGATATTTTGCCTCAATGGCGTACACCGGCTAACAGCCCCCACTTCTCCCTCGCTACAGACAGCGTACAGGGAATCCTTTTCTCAGGGTCTCCCGGCACGTTGTGCACCGGAGCACTTGCTACCTGCCGCACACGCGGATCTCTAGCCTCAAGTGAGTCTTTTTCGGGCCTTGTCACTCTGTGCTTTATGAACAGCAACTGTCCTCTGCAACACCACTAATCCCCCCGGCACTCACGCTGGGCTGCAGAGAAAGCTGCGTGCACTAAAACGAACAAGCCAAGGCCCACCAGCCCCTTCTAGAGCGAGGACGCCATGATCAGCTGCTGCAGCCTCTTCCCGACCCGAGGCCTGCTACGCTACCGCGCACTTCGATGGCGTCACGAGGAGTGGGAGGGCGGGGGTGTGCTCTGATGACGTCACTATTTAATTATTGCATTTCTACACAGCGCGAGCGTTACCTGAAGCAGCTCTTTACAGTTTAGGCGACCCGATTTTGTAAACCAAAAACTGGGACGTTCCAGCTACTTAGAAGTAGGACCATATTTATTGCCCTCTTCCACGTAGGACCTCATTATAACCTAGACAGAGCGAAGTTGCCGCGTTTTATTTCACTATGTGTGGGACACCTAAATATGTTTCTGGTAGGTAAAACCAGCTGTAAACAAGTCAGGTCCCGGGCCGGCCAGCCAATCACAGCGCGGCCCGGGGAATGACGTCACGGGGGAGTCCCGGGCCGGCAGCCAATGACAGCGCGGCCCAGGACAAAGGGGCGGGACTTAAAAAAAGCCAGAGAAACGCCCCCGAATCGCGTTTTCACGGGGAAAGCGTGATTGACAGCCTCTGTCTCCCAATGGCTAGCCTCCATTTATGGAGCTAGCCAATGGGAGACAGAGGCGGGACTAAGCCCCACACTGTAGGAACATAAGATTTCTTCTGGGCGAAGCTAGTGCTCCGGCCCAGGCGAAACCTAAAAAGGGTCTCAGTTAGGACGTTGCCTTGGTTGTTGCCGACAAAACAGGTGCTGTTGAGCCTGGGATCTCTCTGGGAAACCAAGAGGTGGAGTATAATACTGAATCGAGCCTGCTGCTTCCGTCTTGTGCAGGGGCGGAGTCGGGAGCGAAGGGACGCGGAAAACTAAGCTACTTAACCGGAGACGGATTCCGTGTGAGTGCAGAACAGGCATCATAGCTGCCAAGTTTTCAGATTACTTATATATGACATGTCCATGGTATTAGTAGACGTACGAATGATATTTAACTGCAAACTGTGTAACAAACATGTAATGAGGTGCATGGAGAGAGAAAAATATCAGAACTTATCCACAAGAAGTTCTAATAATACCTTGCAACTGGAGCAAAACTCCTACAATGATAGTCTACACTTGCTTTATAATGAACTATGACTGCAAATGTTGTGGTAGGCTAGCATATATGTGCGTAATATAATTTTAAAACAATGTGAAAATTCATGTGCCTACAGTAGCAGGCTGGGTCCTCGTAGCACTATAATATAGAAGTAACTAGCAACTGAGCCAAGAAGGACACACTTGAAAAAATATTTACTTTTGTGCCAGCATTCGATTGCTACCAACAATATGCCAGGAAGTATCACCATTAAGCCAGATCAAGTATTAGGCTGTTGTGCGGCTTTAATAATGCAGGGTCCGGCATTATAGAACATGTGAGTGCCACGGATGCCTATGGTATATCAAGGAGGACCACCATTGAGCATTGGATGCCTGCAGTATGGAAGGATTACAGCCACACTGCCAAAACCATCACTGTGCCGTGGCTGCCGACAAAAATGAATGTGTCCCCAGTGCTATGTAAAGAGCTCTGATACGCGCTTCGTGCTGTATAAAACTGTGCAAAAAAAAACATGGGTTCCTCTCTGGGTACCGCTATTCTGCGCTGGAAATTGCCTGACAATTTATCACAGTTACAACATAAATACAATGTGTCCTGTGTGTGAAGAAATAAACTGCCAGGCTCAGTCTGAAATGAATGGTGTGCTGTAACTGGCATTGTGAGCTAGTGTTAATAAGCAAATGCTACAGAGATCGATATCAATTCGACAGTAGAGTAGTCTATAGACCCGAAAAAGAATGAATGACTCACCTGACTGCTGCTGGTAAACAGGTGCTGTGGATAATGCTCCATACTAAGGGATTCACCGCTTGGTTTCGTCTTGGGCCTGAACTCTTCGGTTGGCTGGGCACGGGGCAAGGGGGCAAAAGTTGCAACAGAAGACGGCAGTTAAAGAGTGTGCCTGAACAGACGTCGCAGGTGACTGCCAAGCAGCCCTGGTCTTCGCATAGAAGTGCTTTATTCTACCTGACTGGCCGGTAGTGGCACTTCATTTTTGCGACGTGCTGTTCACCCAGCTGCTATCTGTGCCAGCCAGAGAGGGATGTACGACATCACAACGCATGCTTTTACATTGCATGCTTTTACATCACAAGTTTTACAACGCATACCATTACAACACATAGTGCTTTGGGGCGCTGGATAGTGAATAGTTTAATTTACTATTCCAACTCCAGTCCCCGTGGATAGTAGGGAAGGTGTTGGATAGTACATTAAATCTATTCCCTATCCTAGAGCGCCCCCCAGCGCAATGCGTTGTAATGGTTTGCGTTGTAAAAGTTGTGATGTAAAAGCATCGCATGGTAAAAGTTGCCTTGTAAGTGATGTTTCCCGCCAGAGAGACATCAACAGCACCGGCGATCCCCCTAAATAAAAGAGCTTACTGCATTGAAATATTTTCTTTGGGCAAGGAGAGACACAGCAAAGATTAAGGGTTCCCTCTTGCACCATTCTGTGTCGTCCTCCCCAGCGGCAGTAAATCTTCCTGCGGACCACCTGTGAGCCTGGTGCACTAACAACGGTCAGCACAATCCTCATGGCGCCACTTTGAAGGGTGGCCCGGCACCTGTGACGGCACAACTCTGAACTGGTCTTTTACAGGCGCGAGATCGAAGTGTTTGGGGGCCTTCGGCTTCCACAAGTAGTCACGTGATCAGGTCAGAGGTTACACTCCACTGTCTGGCTCTGTTATCAACTGTTGCTGCATCAAGACTCACTACCTCCCTGGGCCATTGAATCACTGCAGTCGGGGGTCGTATTTACTGTAGTGTTGGGCCCTAGGCCCGCATTACGGCGCTCATGGAGACACGGACACAGGGTAGAGGGTTACTAAACTGGCCTCGAGCACGAGCGCCCGGCTACCTTTATTAACTGGGTCACGTGACTCGTGACACCAGTGGTGGGTGGGTGTAAAGTGTTGGTTACATCCTTGAAACAACTAGACCGTGTCCAGCAGGACACTACATTCCTCCCCAACTTTAATAAAAGTTGAGACAAACAAAGTCCGAACCTGTGGGAGGAGAAATACAAAAATATGCAAATCTCATAACTTTAGAAGGAGTCTCTTCAGCTGCTTGCTAGATGATGACGGTGGAAACCTTCAGCTGAAACGTTCGTTCTCTTGGGCTTGACGTCCTGGTCCTCGGTGGGCGTACTCTTCTGGACTTGCGCCATGGCAGCGTGTTCTTCAGTCCATTGAAATCTTGGTTTTGGGGTGACGCTGAATAGGACGATCAGATGGTGGACTTGATGGAGGTTGTCTTATACTGGTCCATCGGGTTTCTTCACTGTAGGCAGCTTGGTTTCATATTGCAAAGGAGGGAGAGGTTGAAAGGCAGCCCTCTCACTGGGACGCCCCTCTCGCGGGAATTCTTCTGCCACGAGATGTCCCGGAGGCCCTCTTCTTCAGGTTTCCGCTGGGCAGGGTGTTCTCTGCAGCGTTGCTCCAACTCCACAAGCCGGTGTGAATGGAGGAGGCGATGAGATTACTACCGTGCATCCGTAGCTCCGCCTGGAGGGTGGTTGTTGACTCTTTCCTTTGCGCACAAGTTCCCCTTCTTTCTGGGACGTGCAGGGTAGACAGCGACAGATCCATCTCTCGTGTCGGGACCCTCTGCCACCGGTGTCCCTGAGGCCTTTGCCCCTTGGATATCCACGGGCTGGTGTGGAGTGGTCAGTTTTCCTTCTGCCAGAAGTCTGATCGCTCTCCGCATCCAAGCTTCCGCTCAATCCCAAAGGTGGGTGTTGCCAATAGTCCAGCCTGTTCCTTCCTGCAGTCAACGGGTTCTCAGAGGACTTATAGGTAGAGGCATGTTCCTCGCCAAGTGCTACCGATGTTCCCTTTGACTTGTAAGCCCTTGTATTCGATGTTGTGGCGCATGTCACCTCCTCTTCTGGAGGGTGTGCAGACTTGTCGCACCTCTCCTCACCTTTCTGGGTGTTGTTGTTCTTGATGGCGTCGTGCCACTTGACTCCTTTCTTCTTCTCTTTCCTTCATGGCGTTGTGCCCTTCTCCTCTGTTTTCCTTTTCACGGCGTGGTCTGGTCATCTCGCCGCTCGTGTCCTCCTGACCAGGCTTCTCTGAGTGGCGTGCACTCCGCCCGTTTCCCTCTGGTCTTGTCCTGGCTCTAGGACACTGTCTGTGACTGGACCAGTCGCCGCGACCTTCTCCTGTTAATGGTTATACTTCTGGTTCTTGAGGGTGTCGAAGTTTGTTGGTTCCTTGGTCGCGGACCAGGTCTTACTTGAACTTCTTGAACCTCTTGCCAGTCCACACTGCCGGTCTCTGGCAGTGGTGTTGATTGGCGCAGGTGCTGATGACTGGGGTGATGGTGGTTGCCAGCCATGTAGAGACTCGGGATGATATGTGTTGGTGACTTGCTGGGAGTGTTGGATGTCTGGAGAGATTTGGCAGCCATTTGCCTCTGCTTTGTTGATGTTGACCTTGGGTGGCGGCTTGACACGTAGAGTGTACGGTTCCTCTCTTGCTTGTTGAGGGGCCACTGCCGACTCCATCTTGAGGTGGTGAGAGGGCGGCCGCTCAGTGCTGATCTTCGCCCGTGGTATCTGCGGACAGGAGCAGGGATGCCGACTGACTCAGACTGCCGACGCTCGGGGATGGACGGTCGCCTGGGGAAGCGTTGGGATGAGACATAGACTGCGCTTGCTGCGGCTTATGTTTGGTTCATCCGTGGGGCTGTATCCTGGGACGTCGGTCCGCCTTGGTGGCTGCCTGGCGTGTCAGGGTGTGCTTCTTGGCTGGCTGTGAGTCCTCGATTTTCTCCCTTTGTTGGCTTGTTCAGCCCACCTGTGCTCATCCGGTCTTCTGGTTGACAGAGCTGTCACTCTTCTTTTCTTCAAGGGCATTGCGTTTGGACCTCGAGGCGGCGCTGTCGTGGCGCCGGCTTCTGTTTTTGCTCTGGCGTGCTTTGCTGGCTAGTCACTTGGTGAGGTGCTCCTTGTTTGCTGGGCGACGTGACATCTGGTCTTGTGTCGCTGTTCGTTGGAGCACATGGTGCTGTGGCGGCCTGCCACGTCGGGTGTGCGACTCCTCTCTTGCCGATCTTGGGTCATGGCTGACTCCGTCTTGAGGCAGTGTGATGGAGGACACCGTGGGTGGTCTACGGCCTGCTGTAGGGCTTCGCTGTGGTGGTGGAGATGTGTGTTCTCTCCGACCTGCGTTCAGCAGTGTTTCTGTGTGGAGAGGATTTCCTTGGTGCTGACTGTTCAGTCAGGGTGACTGGCGCGACCTCCTGCGCACTTCTGGCATTGCGTGGTCTTGCGTCTTCATACCGTCCGTGATCCTTGGGATCGTCACTTGATTCCGTTGCAGTATGCTCTTTTGTCTGCGCTCTTCATGTGCTTCGCGGTGTCTGGAGGGTTGCGCCACCGCTCCTGTGACTTTCGCTGGCGTTGTCGCTTTTGATTCCTTGGGCGCACTTTGCTGTGCGTTCTGCTGAATGTCCTGTGTGGAGTTAACTGCACTCCTGGCGCGTTCCTGTGTTTCTGGCATGTTTCTGTCTGCGCTATCTGAGTGCTTCGCTGGCTTCGGAGGGTTACGTCACTGCTCCTTAGACCTTCTCCTCGCTGGGCACGCTCTCTCGTGCGCTGAGAGTGAGGCTTTTGTGCTTCTTGGGGCATTAAACGTGCGTGGTTACTTTGCCTTCTTTGGTGCGTAGTGATCTTGCGTCCGCCTTCATTCCGCATTCTTTTGAATGGAGTTCTTCCGTTCCTTGCGTGTTCCTGCGCAGTGCTGTGTGAGTCCTGTGTCACAGTGCAGTGACCATAGCTTGTGTGAGGGTGCATTCTTCGTTTGGTTTGTCCGATGTTTGTTTGCTGCCTTCCCTCTTGTTGTACCTAACAACGGCCACTAGATGGCAGTGTTGTTTGGGTTTGCTGGCGGTCTCCATCGTTCTGTGTTCTTCTGGAGCTTTGCTCAGCTCCTTCAATGTATCTGCCTGAACTGAGCTGTATGCTGCATGGGAGCTGGTGGTGCTGCAGCTATTCCGGTCTCACTGGTGTGCCGGGGCAGTGGACGATGCGTGGGAAGCGCTGCCTCCTCGCTGTAGGCCTCGTGGATGCCTGGTAAGTCCTTTTGTGTTTGAGGTGGGCTTTGAGAGGAGGGAGGAGGCGGAAGAGCTCGTTTCTTCCGTGCTCCGCTATGGTACTGCATTTGGGTGCTGTGTGCTGCCGCCATTGCCGCATTTCACCCCGCCGCCGCAGCTCACCTTACATTTACATGCTGTGCGGCGGGGGATGGTTGGGGCTGTTGTGTTGGCTTGCGGGTGGGCTCCACTCGATCTTGCGGTGCTTGGCAGCTTCTCTGACGATCCTTCACCCCGCCGCCGCAGTTCCACAGCTCACACGCTGTCCGGCGGGGGGAGATTATTCCGGGCTTGGACCGGGTGCAGCGAGGTGGGCTCTCGATGGCCTGGGTGTTCTTTGGGGCATTTGCTGGCGGCCACCATAGCCTCCGTTTCTGCCATCGCGGGTGGGCACCGCTTGCACTCAGCTTCCGCCTGGCAGCGCTCCACACGTTGCGGGCACCTTCCCTTCTCTTTTCGGTTTAGTCACCCCGCCACCGTGGCAGCCTCAGTCATGCGCTGCGCAGCGGGGGCAGGAGTCACTGATGGTAGGCCGCGGGTGGGCTCCGCTGGCTTTGCTTCACTTGCAGCTCTTCCTACGCTGCGGGCTCTCCGCATTCAATTACTGTCCCTGGCCGCTACGGGTGGGTTCTGCTCGAGCTCCTGGCGCTCCTTTGAAGATTCGTTCACCCCGCTGCTGCAGCCTCCCTTCAGATATGCTGAGCGGTGGGGGACGCTGCAGGTAGGCCGTGGGTGGGCTTCGCTGGCCCTGCTTTTCCATCCACGTATTTGCGGCTGCACCGCGCCCGACAAGGTGCTATGACCATGCGGGTGTGCTCCGCTTATTGATCAGTCATCAGGGGGTCGCTCCTGGCTTGCGCGGCCCCCCCGGCTCACATCCGGCCGACGGGCCTTTTCACTTCGCGGGTGGGCTCCGCGTCGGTCACCACGCGGTGGGGCCTCACTTGCGGCCGACGCGGGTGGGCTCCGGTCGGTCTGCACTTTTCTCCTGGGCACTTCTCTTGCCGGCGGGCCTCTTCTTTCACGCAGGTGGGCTCCGCGTGGATTTCCTCATACGCTAGGGCTCGCGGCCGACACGGGTGGGCTCTGGTCGGTCCGCTTCATCCGGGGCACAGCTGCGGCCGGTGCAGGTGGGCTCTGGCCGGTCTGCTTCCTCGTCCGGCAGGCTTGAGAGGTGCGAGTGGGCTCCCGGTCACCATCTCATTAATATGCGGGCCCGGGGCTTGGCACACGCCCTGAGGGCCTCTCGGCAGGCTGGCGCCAATCCTGCAGGGAGGGGGGGAGCGCGACGTCGCCCTGCAGCTCTCTCCCCTTTTCCCCGCGATTTCTTCAAGTAGCTGTGGAACGCTGGGCACAGCTCCGCCTCGTCGCCAATGTAGTGTTGGGCCCTAGGCCCGCATTACGGCTCTCATGGAGACACGGACACAGGGTAGAGGGTTACTAAACTGGCCTCGAGCACGAGCGCCCGGCTCCTTTTATTAACTGGGTCACGTGACTCGTGACACCAGTGGTGGGTGGGTGTAAAGTGTGGGTTACATCCTTGAAACAGCTAGACCGTGTCCAGCAGGACACTACATTTACCATAGCTGCTGAGACACGCAGCGGGGAACCCGGCAGCCGGAGGAAAATCTAACCTGCCGCCCGAATGGCCTCTGCCTTGCAGCGAAAGGGGCAGTACAGGGAAGCGCGCCTTCATAAAAACAACGACGATGAGCTGCAAAATACATCCTGGGTGTGCTGTTAAATATTGATTCACCAGGCTGTGCTGCACTCCAGTTCACCATAAGTTGCTGACATCGTCAGACACATGCACGCTTTCCTTGGCACAGTGAGTTTGCTATTGCAGCTTCCAAGGCTTCTTGTTACAACATGCCTGGGGGCGGGTAGTCAGGGGGGTCCCTGAATATGCGGGACAAATGCATTTCATGCGGTGATGCGGACACCAGCACTGAAATGCAATAGCGTCATGCCTGATGCGTGACACTTGGCAGGGCTGTAACCTGACTCTCTGCCAGCTGCCTGCCAGCGTTTTGGGGCAAGACACCAAGCAAGTCGCCGGCTCGGTTCTCAGTGCGGCTCCCAGTAAATGCGAGACAAGCAGAGGTGAGTGCGGCCGCCGTCAGACCGCATCCACCTGTAGTGCCCAGCTTGGCTCAAGACCCCCGCAATCTTTTCTATGCCTACATCCTTCACTAGCTCCTTGCTACCCCCGCTGCACCTTTTACCCTTGTTACTAGACCCTCTCCACCAAGCAGCTTATGGGGACGGGGGTGATAGAAGCAGAGTCTACCCTCGCCGTGGACCAAGGTGAGCCATCTCCGACTGGCACAACGCATCACGAGTTCTTGCACCCGGTCAAGTCGAGGATTGACTCCAGAGGGAGCCCTAAGATAGGAGAGCGTGAGAGCGAGTCTAAGCACCCTCTCTGCTCTCCCCTGCTCAGCATAAAGCCAGCAACACCAGCAATGCTAGCACTGACTACGGCTACGCAGAGTACTACAAAGTCCAGAAATGCTCGTGGAGACCCCCAGACTCTACAACCTGCCCGGATCAACAAAGGACCAAAAAAAGGCTTTCTAACAAGCACGAGGTATCAAGACTAAGCATGTTCAAAAAGAGAGGTCAGGGCCGAAGCGTGCTAAAAAAGAGACAAGCACACTGCACGAGTGAAAGCCCGAATGCGGCCGAAGGGGGACAGAACAGCCCACCATCAGAACTTGTAAACACCAGCCATACCCAGCTACAATTCCACCCCATAATGAAACAGACATCAGGGACTGAAAACAAGATATCATGTGAGGAAGCACCATCAGATATGTTAGACTTACCCCATTCCCCCTGTCACGGGGCAAAATTCAAAGCTACTTTCAAAGAATCATACCCCCAATGACCCCTAATCTCCAACCCTAATCCAATTTTGTCTGGAAACTACAAGAAGGGCAAAAAGTTTGTGATCAGGTGCTCCCAATCCTTCAATGGGGCACCAAACTCTCAATCAAACCTGTGACCTACACAGACCTGTGGGGTAAACTAATCGCATTATCACAACAGACAACACAAACCACCCAGCACAGGGTGCTGTCGGGCAAGTAAGCCCAACCGCTTCGCCCGGAGCCCAATCCTCAAAAGGGGAGCAACATTTTTGGAACACACTAATCTCATCCAGGGGCCCTATCACAGGAATTCTTAACCACCCTAGAAGCTCAAATAGATGCACAAATGGAAGCATCCCTAGCCCAAGCGCCATTGTCAGCGAGCACATGAGCTACAAACAGCGAATCTCATCCATTACCTCAACAGCATGAAGAGAGCAACGTACAAGCCTCCCCGTCTAGTCCGACAGCCTCTATCCAGGGGATTTTCTCCTTTTACAAACAAGATACGCCTCCTCCTTCAACCCTAATAACAGCCACGCCTGGATGCATGATAGAAAACCTGCTGTCATCCTGTGTACTTCAAAACTAGCAACCCAGGGACGCTCCTCACCACTGTCCCAATGAGTATTGGCAGAAAAAGGGCTGAAAATGTCCCAGCAGGCCTAACATTTACTCACTATCCTATCTATACATACTGAACAGAGGGAACTTGCTAAAATACCTTCATCACATACCGTCGCTGTTGCATTTAACCACAGCGGAACTACAATCAGTAACATTTGTCTACATCCCTGGTACAGGGGCACTTTAATCTACCATCACACAATGGGACTCAACAGCAAAAACTGATGCTATACTGAAAGAGGCCTCAAACTTTGATGAATGGGGCATAGAACTAGAGCCCACCCGCCCACAGAAATATCCACACGTCTTAATTGAGGATCATATCAATTATCCCGAAGTGAAAAAGCAACCACCTGCCTTGAGGCCTCTGCTGTTTGTCTCACACAAAGAGAACCCAATATTCTTGACCGCTGTGGAAGATTTTTATAAACTATCAGGGGAGCCATCTACCCCCACCCTACAACTGCACTGTACCCTCACATAGTTCAAACGCTGATCCTGGATTACTTCAAAAAAAGGACTCAGAAAGT
The DNA here is from genome assembly GCF_964261635.1 of Lissotriton helveticus. Taxonomy (NCBI): domain Eukaryota; kingdom Metazoa; phylum Chordata; class Amphibia; order Caudata; family Salamandridae; genus Lissotriton; species Lissotriton helveticus. Next base: position 1,676,905,386 of record NC_136069.1, on the reverse strand, counting down.
GAGAGGATCAAGACTAGGAAGCAGCAATCAAGTCTAACGCCCCCTCTCACCTTATTGAAAATGGTAACAAACTGATTCGCTCCACATACGTTTTGTAGTCTACACTCAGTAAAGTATGGTGCTGGAGGTTCCGGGGCCAACAGAAGAAAGAGACAGGCGCCCTACTCCGGGAACTGGTCGCAGCCATCAGACAAAAGAAACTACGAGACCATGGCTCTCTGTCTTCAGATGGCTTCCATGTAATCTGACACAAATCTGGCACACCAGGTCATGAATTAGAAAGCACTAGCCCTTTACATGTGAATGAACCCAAAACTAGAGGAACAGCAACAAAAGTAGTCCTGGATTCCCGAACACCCTGGGTGGCGATACTTTCTCATGGGACCGGCCACAGTGCAACGACCAAACTCAAACTTAAAAACAAGACCTGAGACAATTGCTGGCACTTAAGAATCATATCTTACTAACTTTTTATCCTTTGATATTATACAAGAACATGTTTTTTACTTAGTATTGCAAAGCTTTTAATTAACTTATGCAAATAAACATATTCGTTCATCCACTGTACTACTGAATATTGGGGACATGAACCTCATGGTACAACAATATTGTGGATAAAACATTGAAAGGTAAATGCATATAAATGAAGTATAGATTTTCTATTCCGAACTCCACATTTACATACATTAAATATAAATATATATATATATTACCTACTGGCGATAGCCAGTAGGTATATATAGTTAGGATTGTTTTCCATAGGGAAATTGCAACATTCTATTGGGAATAACTTTGGCACCGGTTGAGGAATCTGCCTGAAATTTTCTTCAAATTTGCCGCGCGGCTCTCCGCTCCTTCCCTGAAAGTTTGGGGGGGATTCGTCAATCGGGGGCCGAGATAAAAGGGGGGTCCCAAAACATGTTTTCCCCATGTTAATTTCCATAGGGCGGTTGGACTCACTTTTAGCTCGAACGGCTGAATGGTTTTCCACCAAACTTGGCAAAATTGTAGGGACTAGTAGCCCGATGTGCCTTTGCTATGTCTCAAGATATGTGCTCCAGTGGTTTTTACGAAAATTAACTTTGAAAAAATATATATTGGGCTACATTGGGCTATATATATGTTAGAGCCCAAATGTAGCCCAATGTAGCCCAAAGATGGCCACCAGAGACCAAAAAAAACAAATGTAGCCCAAATATCAGCCAGATGTAGCCCAACTATAGCCCAATGACAGAATGTTATGAATTGCTTCTACCCTGCCCCCTTTTTAGTTTAGAAAGCTTTATTGATCAAATAAGCCAAGTAAAACATCATTACAGCAACACAATCATTAAGAGAAAAGTAAATAAATAAAGAGGAAGCAAAAAAAAATGCAGCAATACAATATGAATGCGAAATATATAAAAGTAAACCCCAAAAAGGGGAGATCTAGGACATATACTAAGGGAAAATGCTTTTTAAAAAAAAATGTTTATAGGAGTGGGAAAGGAATGATAAGTGAGGGAGGAAAGGAAAGAAAAAAAAAGAGAAGAAAAGACTAGAAGAAAGGGGAATAGAAAGTAGGGAAAAAAAGAGAGAAAAAAAGAGAGAGAAAGAAAAAGATGAGGCAGATTAGGGCAGGCGTCTGGAAAGAAAATCAGTTAAGGGTAACCATTACAAATCTCTTTTGATTAAGAGAGTAGTAGTCGAAGCATGAGCACGATCAAGTCTGTGATGATGACACAATAAGTTCCACCAGGCAATAGGAGAGATTTTTGATGTGTCTTTCCAGTTTGATGTAATAATCTGCAAAGAAATGGCTATGAACAAATCTATAAAAATACGAACACTGTGGGAAACATTCCAAATAGGAGAGGAACCACCCAGAAAAATATGAACAATATCAAAGGTGTGGTTAGAGTTTAGTATCTCGTTCAGCTTGCTCCATATATGATGCCAAAGGGATACAACTAAGGGGCATTGAAAAAACATATGAAACAAAGTACCATCTGGATGGGGGCAGGACCAGCAACGGCTAGAATCAAGGACTTTGAATTTAAATAGGTCATGAGGGGTAAGAAAAAGTCTATTATAAAAGAAGTAGAGGGTCTGGGTGGTGCTAGCCGAACGAGAGACAATGTGAATTTTAGACCAGATGGATTCCCAAACAGGGATAGAAAAATCTTGTGCTAGATCTTTTTCCCATGCAAGTTCGGGTTTTGTTTATAAGTCACTAAACATCAAATTCACGGCATACGCAGACGACATTTTACTTTATATATCTAACCCCATCACTTCTTTACCGGCCCTTTTTTCTTTACTCTCTGAATATTCCTTGGTCTCCGGTTATAAGTTAAATATTGACAAATCCGAAGTCCTACCTCTTAATAGGTTCTGTCCTCCTCATATGTTCCATGGTTCCGGTTTTGCTTGGAATCCTACTAGTATTAATTGTTTGGGTGTCTTATACTCCTCATCTATCAGAGACACTATTAAAATTAATCATAAGGATATTCTCTCCAAGCTCTCTGCCCTAATTGAGCGTTGGTCCTCCTTATTCCTTTCTTGGTGGGGTCGTTTGGCAACTGTCAAAATGATGCTTCTTCCCATTGTTAATTTTTATCTCTCTATGTTACCGATTTCTCTTCCTGCTTATTTTTTCACTCAAATTAATCGTATTCTCACTCGTTTCCTCTGGAATAATCGTAAGCCCAGGGTTTCCCTGTCCTGCCTTCAATTATCGAAGCATTTGGGTGGTGTGAACTTCCCCAATCTTGTCCATTTTCATTCATCTTTTGCTCTTAAGCAAATTTGGCTCTTCCTTGCAGACTCTCCCTCCTTTCCCCTTACTGCCTGGAGCGCTTTAGAGTTAGCTCAGATTTCGCCTTTCCCCTTTCTCGCTGCTATACACTTATCTCAACCTCCAACACGGTTTCTCTCTCCCAATTTTAAGCTCTCCAGGGCGCTATCCCTTTCCTTGTTCCGCTCCTCTTTCTCTCAAGCACACCTGCATTCTCTTACCCCACTCTGGTATAATCACTCCTTGAAGATTAATAATAAGGCCCTTTTCTGGAAGGAATGGATCGACAAAGGTATTATTTATTTAGATGATCTCTTCGTTAATGGTTCCTTACTGGACTTCCCCTCCATCTGTTCTTTATTTCACATATCTAACATGCACCTCCCTCATTTTCCTGATCTTGTAGCAACCCTATCTTCCCTATCCTCATTTCACATTACTTTGTCTACCACTGTTCCACCCGATTCTGCTCCCTTAGTCTTTACCTCTCCACACAAAGCAGCCACTATTTATAAGATCTTATCCCGTCCTATTCCTACTCGCCCTAAATCTAAACCCCCTTTTTGAGTTCTACACATTTGTTTTTCTGCTTTCCTGTACCTCACTCTACTGAGGCACAAGATGGCTGCCCACAATTTCTGTTTTAGAGTGTTGACAGACAGTGGCAACCAATCAGCATGCAGCTGGTACGCGACTTTAAAAAAAAATAATTTTATTTATTTTTTGCCTTGGAGGTCCTTGTGGGACCCCCTGAGCAGGCCTAGTGGGTCAGGGTGCTTCTACTCTGGCCCCTTTGCGAGTTTCACACCTTTGTTTCACTGCTTTTTTGTGCCTTGGTTCTAACAAGGCACAAGATGGCTGCCAACACTTCCTGGTTTTGAGTGTTGACAGACAGTGGCAGCCAATCAGCATGCCTTCCCGAGAAAGCTGCATGGTCATTGGCTGTCAACACTTCTAACCAGGAGGTGTTGGCATCCATCTTGTGTTAGTGTTGACAGACAGTGACAGCCAATCAGCATGCCTTCCCGAGAAAGCTGCATGCTCATTGGCTGTCAACACTTCTAACCAGGAAGTGTTGGCATCCATCTTGGGTCTTAGTAGACTGAGGCACAAGAAAGCAGAAAAACAAAAGTGTAGAACACAAAAAGGGGGCAGGGTAGAAACACCCTGACCCCTTAGGGCTGCTCAGGTGGTCCCACTAGGATATTAATATATTTAAACGTATCCGCTAATAGAATTAGCATTTAAAAAACCTTTGAAATTCACTGAAAAAACCATAGGTTTCCGGCCTTATATAGTTAGGAATTAGCATTTAAAAAACCTTTGAAATTCACTGAAAAAACCATAGGTTTCAGGCCTTATATAGTTAGGAATTAGCATTTAAAAAAAAATTCAAATTCACTGAAAAAACCATACGTTTCAGGCCTTATATAGTTGGGAATTAGCATTTAAAAAACCTTGCAAATTCACTGAAAAAAACATAGGTTTCAGGCCTTATATAGTTAGGAATTAGCATTTAAAAAACCTTGCAAATTCACTGAAAAAAACATAGGTTTCAGGCCTTATATAGTTAGGAATTAGGCACAAGAAAGCAGAAAAACAAACGTGTAGAACACAAAAAGGGGGCAGGGTAGAAACACCCTGACCCCTTAGGGCTGCTCAGGTGGTCCCACTAGGATATTAATATATTTAAACGTTATTCGCTAATAAAATTAGCATTTAAAAAACCTTTGAAATTCACTGAAAAAACCATAGGTTTCAGGCCTTATATAGTTAGGAATTAGCATTTAAAAAACCTTTGAAATTCACTGAAAAAACCATAGGTTTCAGGCCTTATATAGTTAGGAATTAGCATTTAAAAAACCTTGCAAATACACTGAAAAAACTATAGGTTTCAGGCCTTATATAGTTAGGAAATAGCATTTAAAAAACCTTTGAAATTCACTCAAAAAACTATAAGTTTTAGTGGTGTTATAGTTAGCTGGACATTTTACTCATACAAAACCATTGAAATTGCTCCTATATAGTTAGTTTTACTAACTATATTTCGCGCACCCGCAATCCACTGCTGATGATGTCACATATTAGATCATTCATGACATGGTCAGTGACATCACTGATGACATCTCAAATGACATCACTGATGACATCACTGATGGCATAATCCACGTGACAATCACATACACCTTTTCATACACTATTACAATTTTTCATCACTCTTTGTAAAATACAGAGTATCATATTTAAATCCATTGTCACAGCAATACAAGTATCTAAAAATACACTCAGTGATTCATAGATGTATACACACGTCTAATCACTTACCTATGGATTCACTCATACATGCTGTCAATGAACAATAGAACACTATCAAAAATACTTATACATCTATATCGACATTAAACAACAGCACGCATCCTATTCACATATGAAGTCATCCTACTCACTTATGCAAACAATGGATCATACTTACATATTTACTCAGCAAAACACTTATATAAACACCACTTCTTCTATTCATTTAGATAGTAAGTCATACTTAGTGAATTATAAAATCATTATTACAAGTATACAGTTATCCATACAGTCACTCACACAATCATTGTGTCTTATGTATACTTATTTATATACAACAACTGACACATACACTGCCTTTTATTTTTCTAGTTTGTTGTACCTGTACCTTTGAGAAACATATTTGCTCATCACCACACCCATAAAGACATTCCCTCACCCAAACTGTTAGAACATGTAGTTTTAACTTCATATATCTACTGAATCAACTATTCACACATCTTTGGACAGTCACACCCCCCCCACCGAACCACACACACTTTCACACTCCCATACAAATACTCAGTTAACTAATCAATAACTAATATAGACTTTCACATAGCTAGTAACCAACTGTAGAATCAGTTTACACAACAACTGAGAAAGTGATACAGATATTCACACAGTTTAGTCACTATCCACTATATTTAGTGAGACATTTTTAAATTGGTCAAGTAAACAGTCAATTACACTGCTACTAAATCCTCCATCCAAATATTTATTTATATATATCCACTCATTCTTCAATGTAAATTGCTATATATATATAATGCATATTTAAATAACGAAGCAAACCACATTCACTGGATGATGTCATCAGTGATGTCATCAGTGATGTCATTTGAGATGTCATCAGTGATGTCACTGACCATGTCATGAAAGATCTAATATGTGACATCATCAGCAGTGGATTGCGGGTGCGCGAAATATAGTTAGTACAACTAACTATATAGGAGCAATTTCAATGGTTTTGTATGAGTAAAATGTCCAGCCACCACTAAAACTTATAGTTTTTTGAGTGAATTTCAAAGGTTTTTTAAACGCTATTTCCTAAGTATATAAGGCATGAAACCTATATATATATATATATATATATATATATATATATATATGACTGCTCCACTCACTCCAAATTATCCCAGCCGGGATTGAAGACAAAGTAAGGCACTCACGGGGTCCAAAATCTCAGCAACAGTATTTATTAAACAGACGCGTTTCGGGAGAACGCTCCCTTCGTCAGTGTTTCACAAAAAACGCGCGCAGTGGCAGCATGTTATAACATTTCATTACATTTCCGGTTTAGCGGGCATAGACATAAACATAGGACAGACTGCAAGTCTAGTCATACGCGCCATCTTATAGTGTCTAATGCCACCTTTTGCAAAAAATGGGTGTGTAGTTTCATTCAACCTTCAACCTTTTCACCTGAATACGAGTTATTATTCACTATGTTCATTGTTTATGGCCTTGAGGTCTACCGGTGATTCACGTGAAACGCGAACATTTTAAAACGCCAAAATGCGTATTCAATAACCCTCTGTATGATGGGGTTAACAAAATATCGCCGTGTATCGGCTGTGGCAGAATTCGTACTGCCCTTAAATTACAAGCACCAAATTAGTGCATGGCGACTACAGACCAACTGGTCTGCCTGCCAAAATCTCGCCGTGGATCGGCATCGCATCGCCATGAGGCATACTGAGGTATTGAGCAGCCGCAAGGCTGCGATGCCGATCCACGGCGAGATTTTGAATCACCGGTAGACCTCAAGGCCATAAACAATGAACATAGTGAATAATAACTCGTATTCAGGTGAAAAGGTTGAAGGTTGAATGAAACTACACACCCATTTTTTGCAAAAGGTGGCATTAGACACTATAAGATGGCGCGTATGACTAGACTTGCAGTCTGTCCTATGTTTATGTCTATGCCCACTAAACCGGAAATGTACTGAAATGTTATAACATGCTGCCACTGCGCGCGTTTTTTGTGAAACACTGACGAAGGGAGCGTTCTCCCGAAACGCGTCTGTTTAATAAATACTGTTGCTGAGATTTTGGACCCCGTGAGTGCCTTACTTTGTCTTCAATCCCGGCTGGGATAATTTGGAGTGAGTGGAGCAGTCATTTTTATCGCGGTGCACCACCGCGAAAAACGGCACCCGCTGCAGGAGTGACTCGTAAATGGTGTAACAGGAGCGTGATAGAAATTGTACGAGTGCACCGTCGCCGAGGGGAGGAGAGGACCTGAAACAAGATCGGCCATCCCTACCCGATGACACTCTGAACTGAGACTGGACGATACTGAACGGAGGGGGCAGAGAAACCGCGAGGAAACAGCGGTAAGCCAACCTTCCTGATTTATACAGCTTAAAAGAGTCCAGGGGATACAGACAGTGTGGGACAGACGGCGCAGCGAGGGGTTCTGGATTAATCTCAGCGGAGCAGTATAGTGATATTTCCAGGATCGGTTTATCACGTGTACATTAAACCATGTTTAACATGTCGGAACGCAAAGGAGCGGCAGTTCATATATTTAAGAACAAGAATCCTGACATTTCAAAACCTCCGAATAAAAAGATCACGGAGACTACCAATGCTTTGACTACACAGTACAGGAAATTAGAAAAACTTTACGAGAGAGAGCTGCGCAAGTGGTGGGAGGGAACATCACTGCAGGGATACATAGAGGTTCAAAGGGTACCAAGGGGACTGCGTATCTTCACTGTCCCTGCCTATGAGAACCCGGATCCCCTCCTACTAGAGACTTGGGCTTCACATATTGCATCCTCATGTAAAGGTATGCTTGAAATCTTGGTGCAATTCGCTTGGAGCGACCGAGAGAAGGTTGTAAAGGAGATCGAAGAGTTGGAAGAAGAACTTTCCAAGAACTCAGATAAAACTGAACAAGAGCGACTACGGGCTGATATGAAAATAAGATTGGGAAAATACGAGACTAAGATCAAAATGAGGAAACAGGAGAAATTTGACCGGGACGAACGCGATTACATGATGGGAAGGGTCCTCACCTTCTCCAAAAAGTATGATCAACCGCGCAAAGACCTGGCAAAGAAGAAACAATCACCTGTTACATCTACTGAGGGAAGAGTGGAAACCTCTGACTCGGACCTCACTGCCAGTGAGGCATCAGGCGATGAAGCGGCAGGCACCTCTACTATGACATCGGAGACTCCTTTTCAACGGGAGTTTGGAGTAATAAGAGAGAGCTGGCTGAGGGGTGGCAAAAACAAACCCCCGGAAGACACAGACAAACCAGACGAGGTGGATGGAAAGGGAAGAGGCAGAGGAAAAACCAACCCGACTATGAGAGTAACAAGAAGTCAACGCAGAGGGAGATGGTAACAGAAACCAACCATCTAACCATTGTGAACCTGTCCGAACGGGTATTGACATCAGCTGAAGAGTCTGTTCTTAAACTGGGGCTGACGTTCTGTCCCAATGCTAATTTTGAATATACACAGACCAGAATAGACCTCTATAAATTCGTTCGGAAGGTAAAACTTCATAAATTCTTCAAAGTAAAACCAACGGCCCTAGAAACGAAACATCTGAGACTCAATAAGAAAAGCACAGATCTCCTTACGGTAAATGATTTGACCGCGTGTGAAATGCTGCAAAACCTCCGTGCAGAAGGGAGCATAGAAGTTAATGAAACAACACACACATTAACACAAAGATTGTCAAATGTAGATGTTGAGCAAGAGGTTCCAAAAAGTGGACTGAAACAACTCTCGAAATTCGTGCCTCAGACGGCTGTAGATGCGATCGACATCTTCTCAGATACAGTCGTCAAGGATTTGATGAAATTGAGAACCAAGCAGATCCATCGACCCAAATCCTTTAACATTTCAAAGGAACAGAGGCTGGCAATAACTGCCCTATCCAAGGACCAAACCATTGTATGTAAACCCTCGGATAAGGGAGGCAACATCGTCATTATGACAAAGGAAAAGTACACATTGGAAGCAATGCGGCAACTGCAGGATGGGAACTGTTATGCCAAAATAACAAGAAAGGAATATGCTGAAAGCATAGAAAAGTTACATGTGATCTTGAAGAACTGGCATGGAAAACAAATGATTGATTTGGAGGAATATTTGTTTTTAAAAACCATACATCCTATCCTACCAACTTTTTACCACCTTCCCAAGGTCCACAAATGCATGAGCAACCCGCCGGGCAGACCCATCATTTCGTCCATTGGTGGCCTAACCGAAAATCTGTCCAAATACCTTGACCACTACCTGTTTGAATTTGTGATTTCACTTAAGTCATACATAAGAGACACGTCTGACTTTATTGAAAAAATTGAAAAAATCGAGTGGTGTTCAACCTGTACACTCGTGACCCTCGACATCACGAGCATTTACACGGTCATTGAACATGAGAAAGGCCTGTCTGCTGTAAAATACTTTTTGGATAAGAAACCTTTAAAATTCGCGATGCACAACAAAATGTTGTTGGACCTTATCCAGTTTTGTCTGTATTTTAACATCTTTACATTTCAGGATCAGATATATAAACAACTATCTGGTACAGCGATGGGATCCTGCTTCGCCCCCAGCTACGCGAACTTGTTCGTGGGCTGGTGGGAGGAGCAGGTAGCCTGGGCCCCACACCATGAGATATCAAACAGGAGGGTCATTGCTTGGTACAGGTATATTGACGACCTGTTCCTTATTTGGGACGGGTCTATAGAAGAGGCCAAACAGTTTGTCCAATCACTCAACAACAATGAATGCAATTTGAGATTCTCAGGGGAGATTAACAAGGAGCAGGTCAGCTATCTAGATTTACTAGTTACCATAAGGGATAACAAAATCTGCACCTCCTTATACCGCAAGCCAACAGCGGGAAATAGCGTTTTACACGCCACGAGTAGTCATCCTGAGAAGTTAGTGAAGAGTATCCCTTACGGGGAACTCCTCAGATTGAGACGCAACTGTACTTTAGACAGTGACTTTGAAAAATCTGCTCGAGAGAGCATCGAGAGATTCTCTGAAAGAGGATATAACCTTAACCTCTTAACTAGTGCATTAGATCGTGTCAGAGGACTCTCTAGATGCTCTCTTTTCGAACCTAAGACCAAACCCAAATAAAATGTGGAAAATCAATTTCGAATGATCACCCCCTACTCAGCGAACTCTTGGCAATTGAGAGCAATTATGCAAAAACACTGGCACATTTTAAAAACCGATCAGATCGTTGGACCAGATCTGCCAGCTGCTCCTTTGATCACTTTTGGTAAGGCCAGGAGTATACGAGATCATTTGGTCCACAGTCATCTCAGTAGCACTAAAAAGAGTCCTGGGACCCTTAATGAAACCAAAGGCTTCTTCCCGTGTGGCAAGTGCAAGGCCTGCGCCTTCAGTAGGCGTACACTGTCATACGAGGTAAGAGGTGTTAAAGGGGGAAAGAGGATACAAAAGTTTATGTCCTGCCATACTGATCACGCAGTTTACTGTTTGATGTGTCCATGCCAACTTAGATACGTCGGCAGCACAATCAATCCGGTTAAACTGCGAGTACTCGAGCACATGCGAGCGATCGCGAATAAGGATTTTTCTTATCCAGTCGCGCGTCACTTCGCCATCGAGCATAACAGCAATAGGGATCTGCTAAGGTTCTTCTGCGTGGATTATGTAGTGGATAATCCTAGAGGAGGCAATAGGCTACAGATGCTCAGAAGGTTGGAATCCCGCTATATATTAGACATGGAAACGAAGGCCCCTGGGGGGCTGAATATGGGGGAGGAATTGTCAACACATCTGGGCTAGAAATCATTATCTTTCGCTGTGAAATGCTCTGGAGTAAATGTCAGCAGAGTAAGCTAACATTTTTTGGATCATATTGATGTATGGACTAATTTGTTGATTCGCTGAATTTTCATTGATTTTTTGAATTGTCATTAGATGACTGAGATATATTTGGTAAATGTTTGGGTCCTGTACTGATAACCGAAGCTTTGGTTCCATTGAAAGTATATTCTGTTTGGGTGTGAGGTAGTAACCAGCCTTTGAATTTATAATGTGGAGTTATGGCCATGAGGCATACTGAGGTATTGAGCAGCCGCAAGGCTGCGATGCCGATCCACGGCGAGATTTTGGCAAGCAGACCAGTTGGTCTGTAGTCGCCATGCACTAATTTGGTGCTTGTAATTTAAGGGCAGTACGAATTCTGCCACAGCCGATACACAGCGATATTTTGTTAACCCCATCATACAGAGGGTTATTGAATACGCATTTTGGCGTTTTAAAATGTTCGCGTTTCACGTGAATCACCGGTAGACCTCAAGGCCATAAACAATGAACATAGTGAATAATAACTCGTATTCAGGTGAAAAGGTTGAAGGTTGAATGAAACTACACACCCATTTTTTGCAAAAGGTGGCATTAGACACTATAAGATGGCGCGGATGACTAGACTTGCAGTCTGTCCTATGTTTATGTCTATGCCCGCTAAACCGGAAATGTAATGAAATGTTATAACATGCTGCTACTGCGCGCGTTTTTTGTGAAACACTGACGAAGGGAGCGTTCTCCCGAAACGCGTCTGTTTAATAAATACTGTTGCTGAGATTTTGGACCCCGTGAGTGCCTTACTTTGTCTTCAATCCCGGCTGGGATAATTTGGAGTGAGTGGAGCAGTCATTTTTATCGCGGTGCACCACCGCGAAAAACGGCACCCGCTGCAGGAGTGACTCGTAAATGGTGTAACAGGAGCGTGATATATATATATATATATATATATATTTTTTTTTTTTTCATTTAAAACCCAAAGGTTGAAGGAATGTTATAGTTAGGAAATAGAATTTAAAAAACCCTAGAAATTTACTAAAAAATAAAGGTTACAAGGATGTTATAGTTAGGTTCAGACTTTACACACACAGAACTAAAGAAATTCAGCAGTTACAGATAGAGATATCTCATGTAACTATAACTCTTACCCTAAGGTAACTAACTTGCGCCCCCTGCATGCACATTTTTCTCATCAGTAATTTTCCTGCAAATGTTGCTGTGATATTATCAATCATTTCATAGAAGATGTCATGATTGATGTAATATTTGAGGTAATTAGTAGTGCATGGTGGGGCAGGAGTTATAATTACCTCAGGCCGTGAGTTATAGTTACTTAAGATATATAAGACTATATCATCCCTGAATCCTTTGCTTTTTCAGTGGATTTCTATGTTGTTTTAATGCTATTTCCTGGGTATGGTAGTGGTTTTATTGGTGTGTGAGCGGGTGTATGAGTTGCTGTGTAGGTCTGTGAGTGGGTGTAGTAGTGGTTTTGTGGGTCTGTGAGTGGGTGTGGTAGTGGTTTTGTGGGTGTGTGAATGTGTGTGTGTGAATGTGTGTGTGTGAATGGGTGAGTGAGTGGGTGTGTGAATGGGTTTTTGAGTACATGAAAGGATATGTGAGTGGGTGTGTAAGGGCCTGTGTGGGTCTGTGAGTGGGTGTGGTAGTGGTTTTGTTTGTGTGTGAGTCTAAATGGGTGTGGGTCTCTGAGTGACAGTGTGGGTCTGTGAGTCGGTGTGGTAGTGGTTTTGTGACTATGAATGGGTGTGTGGGTTTGTGAGTGGCTGTGTGGGTTTGTGAGTAGGTGCAGTAGTGGTTTTGTGGGTCTTTGAATTGATGTGTGAGTGTGTGAATGGGTCTGTATTTGTGTGTGTGAGTCAGCATGTTAGTGGGTGAATGGGTGTGTGTGTGTTTGAAGGGATGTGTGAATGGCTGTGTGGGTGTGTGAGTGGGTGTATGTGTTTTTTTATTTGGGGTCTGTATCCGTGGAATCAGACAGGGCACTGAGGTAAATCCCCGGATCCGTGTGTGCCACAAAAAAAAACCATTTGGGGGCAATTTCTTGTCCATGAAGGGTCCCTCACAGACCCTAACATCAGTCCAAGGGGGGTCAGGGTACCTCTACACTGACCCTTTTTATCAGTTTTAACTTTTACCTTTCCTCCTGGAAATCGAGTCTGAGATAGAAAATCACGCCACAACTTTTCTTTCAGGTTGCGAACAGCTTGTGGATCAGCATCTTTAGATACATAAATCTTTTTCATTAGTAACTCCAAAACTACAGAACAGATTTACACCAAATTACAAAAAGCCCTCTTCTGTACTAAGATCTAGCGTTTTGCCGAATTTGGTGTAATTTTGTCCAGCGGTTTGGGCTGTACCCGTGTCTAAAATCTCTATGCAAGCCAAAAACACATTTCGGGACTTACCTCTTTTTCTTGACCCCTTCTAGACGAATCACCCTGGAACTTTCCAAACAGAAGCTGAAGTGAGTAGAATGGCACCAAAGTTATAAGCAAAATAAAACACGCTTTTCCTATGGAAACTGGATCTACCTACTGGTGACAGCCAGTAGGTAACATAACATAGAGAATATCTATACTTACTTTCCTTTCGATATTTTTAATTCAATATTGGTCCTCAATATTTCCCTGCCTCTAATTCTACCTTCAGTATTCAAGATGCGTGACAATAATATTGTACCTACTACATTCCCTTCCATGCCATTGCAAGGTAAGTATATAATTACTGCGCTTACCTCCCAAAGTACACATAGGTGGAGATAAGAGCAATATTTATCATATTACTTGTTATGTAATGGATGCATAATATTGTAAGGTGAAATAGTGAGATATACCAGCCCTACAAAGGTAAATATGCTCTGTTGTGTATTTATTTAGTTTGTGTGGGTGGTTGGGTGCAGGGCTTGGCTGCTGGCTAGGCCCTGCAGCCAAACACCCGAAAAGCAAAGCGTAGCAGGGGGTTAGACTGTGCACAACATAGGACAGCCTGGGTGTCCTACAGGACCATTAACAGCACCTGCGCAACCATATCCCACAGAGTGTGGGAGTAGCGGCATAAAAGGCATGCAGTGTTCATGGACTGCAAGGCCACGTTGGAGGAAGAAAACATTTTTATTTTTTTTTATTTTCTTTATTACAAGTTTTCACATATGAAACAATTTTTATCTGTAAAGCCAGACGTTAAATTCATTTTCCTTAAGTGATGTTTGTACATATAAGACTGGCTATAGTTTGGACATTCATTTCTCAATTTTCATGAACATTTAACATTCACGTAGCAAAATAGGAGAGCAGAATCATGTTCATACCCTAATTCGGTCGGCCCTGTATTTGAAACCAGCATTCCCCAAATAATCAAGATAGCAAGACTTTACCTTTTATCATTGTTTTTAAGAATACAACCCCTACACCCCTGCAGATTCCTAGGCTGTTATCTGTACATTGCCTCCTCTATCTCATCCCTATGACACCCCGTATGAGCAGTGGGGTCTCATAGCATTTTCTCCGGTGGGTGGTTCAGCAAGAATGTCTACAGAGGGTCCCAAATATCTCTCTGTCAGGAGGTCAGTGGTAAAAGTTCTGCGTAAGTAAATGCTTGTTCCTGACAAAATATGAGATCGCTTATCCAGTCTTTAAACTTGGGGGCCCATCCCCTCCCCCATCTGCAGGCCACCCTCTGTAAGAAAACATCTTCTTCCCTAATGTGTCCAGCCTCTTGGATTCCCTGTCCGGGGGAGCGGTAGGGAATGCTCCAGGGTTTATATGTGATGTTGAGGCTTGGCTCACCAAGCTCTCTGGTGTGGGATGTTGGATGGGGAAGTTTGGGTATCATGTGGCAGGAAGGGGTGGTGGCGATGGGTGATCGTACTCTACACAGGAGCCCCTATGCTGTCTTTGGACCATGTGCCCAGAAGGACATCAGCATGGGCTTAATTGAATGGGAGTAGCAGTTCTAAAGGGGGGACTCCAAGCTGTAGCACCTCATCAAGACATTAGTCTTGACCGCCCCTGAGGGTAACTGAAGATCAAGGACCACAGCCACCCTCCCTTCCACGATTGCATAGGATACTCCCTCCTCCGAAGCCACGGTAGGGGGTGAAAGCATGCTATTATCTTGAGAAGGGTTGAGTTCTTTGGCCTCACCCAAATGCTCAGACCAGTCCACGTTGGTCTCATCATAGGGCTGGTATTCCTCATGGTCCAGGGACTCCTCCCATTCCTCTCCGAGTAGTAATCCATAGGAATGGGTATCAGGATCAGGCCTAGGAAGCAGGGCTGCAGATGGCACTGGATACAGGGCCCAGATAGTGCCAAGGCCAGAGTCACCATTCAGAACCAGAAGGCGCCCCTGATGACCCCTCAGAGCCCGAAGGTGCACCAGAGGAGTCAGCCACCCAAATATGACATGCATGGCCTCATAAAATCTTTTCACTTGGTCGGGGGGTCACTCCAGCTCTCAAAAAGTCAGTGAGGTGGGGGGCTGACCCATGCACAGACTCAACAACAAATCGAGGCCTCGAATGCTCCTTCACCTCATCGACTGACAGGTGTGGAGAAGTCGAAGAGTGATTCAACTTCTTTTTGTGTTGGGACGTACCTGAGTGGTCTAACAACTTGGAGTGCGATGACAACCTCGGACTGTATGACTGCTCCCGGATCTTCCGCTCCACCAGGACCTCTAATGGTGCAGCGGTGCTCGCAGGGCCGCCATGAGCTTGAGGGATCGGTCCCATAAGTGTTTTAGATTCATGGTATGGCAGTCTACGCTCAACTTTGGGTCATGCTTACGCTCGATGCACCAGAGACAAGCGAGGTGTGGGTCGGTCACTAACATCAGTCGTTGCCCGGTGCGGCAGGGCTTAAAGCTAGCCTTCTTAGATGACATCCCTGGCATACCAGGAGAAAAACCTCCAAAAAGACTTGACAAAACATCAAAGAAAGTTCAGTCAAAAAATGACTGATGGGGTAGCTGGCACTTAAAGAAAAATACTCAAGTCAGCGTGCCTAGGTGGGGCTTACATAGGTCTCCCGGGCATAGCCGACAATGCATGCAAAGTCAAACGACATCTCCTACCGGTGCAGAGGGGTACTGCCCAGGAAAAATCAAACGGATCCAATGTGACACACAGGAAAATTCTAAGGCAAGGAATCTGCAGCTAAATCTCTTTATCAGAAGTTTAGACATGAATTCTAAGGGCCGATTCACAAAGATATACTTATGATTCAGGTCTAAGTTCACCTTTATGAGTTGGGACTTTCTGAAATTCACTGGTTCTAGTTTACTGAGGTAACTATAACTTGAGTCCCTGCCATGCCCTGCTTATGACCTCAAATATTACATATCACATGTGACATCATCCATTCATTGTGAGAGAGTACTATGGGGTCTGGGGACTTGAAATAGTTCTACACACTACAACTGTGGCCAATTTCTATAACCAATCATGCGATAATGTACATAATCCTTGACCACTTGCTGCACACACATCATATCTATCAAGTCTCCCATATTTGGTAGTTGTCATCCTCTTTTTACTGGTAATATCCTAAATAACAAAATGCTACTATAAATTGTAATGGGGCTCAACGCATCGGATTTCATCGCAGGCCCCAGCTTTTTGTCTCAGTGCCTCTGATGAACTGCCGCTGAGTGAGTTTTGAGGACCGCATCACCGAAGTCCTTGATGCAACTCTGATTATGATGCAGTGCCTGCTTCATCACTGTGGAATCGGCGCAGCGCAACTTGACTTTTGAGGCATCATTCCTGGGTGCAATGTTTTTAATCGACACTGCACCGCAGTAAGGAACAGACAATTCTTGCCTGTAAACAGCGCATCCTCTCCCCTATGGCAGTAAGGAACTGACACATCACCTCCTCTGCCTAGCAGTAAGGAACAAATGCATCACCTGCTCTTTCAACACTTCACCTCCCCTGTGTCAAGCATCGCTTTGCTTTTGGGTGCATCTCGGAACCTAGGCCCTAGTAAGCACATCATTGATTTCAAGGAACTACAATTGCATTTAACCTTTTAAAATTAATAGTTTAACTTGTGGATGTTGGATTTTTGTTGTTTGGTCTCGTTTTAATCAGCTAAATTATTGGCTCTTTTTCTAACCTGGTGTGGAGTCCTTTTGTAGTCTCTGTGTTACTGCGAGTGTGTGTCCAAATATTTTAAACATTGCCTCTGGGATAAGCCTGACTGCTCTGTGCCAAGCGATCAAGGGGGTGAAAAGGTGTTATCTTAGGTGTGTAACTCCCTTACCCTCACTATAGTGAGGTCCCATACTTGGACAGGGTATGAACCACTGCCAACTAGAGATGCCATTCCTATGGATCCGACGATAAAAAAATTCCCAAAGTCAGGCTCACACAGCTCTTGAATGACTGAAATCAAAAGAGCATCCATTTCTGTACTGGAGTGCAGGAATTAAAGTGTGCATCAAGGTGTGTGTTCGGTCTCACCTTGAGTGATGGAACAAAGAGCTTGTCCTGCTAGGGCTGGATCCCACCTTGTGGAATCGTACTGAAGTGCACAATCTACTCCAAGGTAGGACGCCCATAAATGACTGAACAAAATAAACTACTTGTCAATCTCTGGCCAGAAGTTCAGCTTCAGTGACTGAACTGTTGCATGTAGCCAGAACTGGAATGTTGAAACCTTAAGTCAGGGAACTAAAGAGGGATCTCCGCTCTAAGATGGACCTCACCTAATATGAAATAACTAAAGTATGTGTCCAGCTCTGGACTCTTTCACTCTTTGAATGATAGCAAAAATCATGCTTTTAGCTCGGTATGAGGCCTCACACTGTGTGACCGTACTAACCCCTACAAGAAGCTCTGAATGAGGCATCACACTGAGACAGTACTAAAGCGTACAATGAGCTCTGTAACAGACCTCACTCTGAGACAGTACTAAAGAGCTTAAACACATGAACCAGGCTTCATGATGAGTGACAGTACTAAAGCCTACAACCAGCTCTGTAGCAGACCTCATGCGGAAAGACAATACTAAAGCATGCAACAATTTCTGTACCAGGCCTCACATTGAGTGACACTACTAAAGCATACAACCGGCTCTGTGCCAGGCCTGAAGCTGAGTGGCAGTACTAAAGCATGCAATTGGCTGTGTAGCAGGCCTCACGCGGAATGAAAATAGTAAAACGTGCAACCAGCTCTGAAGTAGGCCTCACACTGAGAGACTGTACTAAAGCATACAATCAACTCTGTACAAAGTCTCAAGCTGAGCAACAGTATTAAAACAAAAACTTAGAACCCGCTCTGTACCAGGCCTCACACGGAGTACAACCAGCTCTTTACTTGGGCTCCAGATGAGAAACAGTAATAAAAAGTGTTCAACCAACTCTCTACTACGCCCTACGCTGAGGGACAGTACTAAAGCATACAACTCACACTGAGAGGCAGTACTAAAGCGTACAACCGGCTCTGTAACAGGAATCACCATGAGTGTCAGTACTAAAGTGTCATGTAGCTCCTGAATATCTTTATACCGTGTTAAGTTAGCATAGGCTCATTAGAGGTTTAAACGCAATTTTTCCTTTTTGCAACTTCTGCACACGACACTTAATTGTTGATTTAGCTTTCAACCTAGTAGTTCGTTGTGGTTTACATGAGAATAATATGTTATTACTCTGATATCAGCTTTGCTTAATAAACTATGTCTGTACAGAGAGTGCTGAAGCTTCAAGAACAACACGATACAGAATTGTTATGAGGTCTGATCTCCACGCCTTCATAGTCATAACATAAGTGCAGCTTCAGCCAACTCTGGGCTTGAGGCGGGATTTATATTGTTTTGCTCGAGGCACACAACACACTTGATGCGGTCCGCATGCAGAGAGAGCTGGTGTATGCTGATGTGATTCCTTCATGCTAGGACACTAAGGTATGGGCCCGCCCTAATCTAACCCAAAGAGACCTTCTTAGCAAATAATATAATATGTGTGTTAGGGAGGGTGAGATATAAGTGTTGTTAACTCTTATTCATTTGCAGCATGTTAACATGCTGTCACCATTCGCTTTTTATGGACTAGTAACTATGCTGGTAATTTTGCTACTGATAATATGTTTACTTGTATTATCTAAGATACTGCGCCTGAGAAGACTGCATTAGTAAATAAACATTTCAAATGCACATGTGTTCTTCTTTACTCCATGTTCTGGTTTGTAATGATAATATAACGAAAGAGTGTTCATGAGTTCCACGTATCCTGAGGTACTGTAAGTTCATGTTCTGGTTTGTCTAAACATTGGGAGTTTGTTATGACCAATGAGCGACTGTAGCTAGCTCGGTAAGGGGTTATTTGGGTACTAAGGTGAGTTTTGGGGCACCCTAATTCGCCGAGGTTCTAATCCTCTGTGCACAGTTCTGTGTGAGAATCAGAAACCCTGTGACATGGCGCCCAACGTTTTCGGTGGTCTTATATCATGACACTCGAGTAGTATATCGTTCAAACCTTAACCCCTTCACTTCCGTTTCCGGAAAACGGGGTGTCGGTGAAACCTACCTATTTTTAGGTCTCGCCTAGACGAAAGCAAAGCGAAGCTTTGCTGTCTAGGGCGAGACGACTTATGTTGTTACTTCTGGGGGAATCAGGACAGCAATCTTCCACGCGCTTTTTCTTCGAGATTGTACCTCGTGAGCGCGCACGTCGTCACTCACGCATGCGCACAAAGAAAGCCATACACACACTGCATATACACACACGCACCCCCCCTTAAACAGACACATGCGCACACAGACAGACAGACGCACGCACAAACACACTCAAACAGACACACACACACGCGTACACCCCACCCCCACTCACCCCTCCTCTCACTCAACACACTCACCTGTTCTGGCGGTGCTCGGTGGCGGATCTGCATCTCGGGCGGCGGTAGCGCTTTGCGGGGCTCTCTCACCACATGAGAGCCCCGCCTTCCCCATGCGCCCGCCCGCTCTTCACCCGGTCCCCCATCTCGGGACCGGGACTCAATGCGGAGCCTTCGTGGCTCCTCGGGCAGCTCTCTCTCCCTCTCGCCGCGATGGGGCGGGACTTCCGGTTGGGCCTGCACTGTGATTGCCCGGCTTCCCAACCGCTTCCGGGTCGTCGCAGGCAGCGCGGCGGCCCGGCGGGGATTCACATGAAGATCGGATTCTCTTGGCATTAAAAAGACGTCCGGTCGAGCGCTGGCTACGGGCAACTGGGTGTTCCTTGGTTTAAAACAGAGTAGTTTGCATGGAGTAGTATTGCCAAGTTCCCTTTTTGGTGCAAAAGCATCCTTACTTAACTATTGACTTTCTTGCAAATTAAATCCGGGACGTTCAAGAACTAATTGCCGTTTTCATTTGACATTTCGCCACAGTGGCCCTTGCCTAAAAATATAATTATTACAATGAGGTTTCAGAAAAACTATTTCATAATCACATGTTAAAAAACAAAGAAAACTGAAGGGAAATAAGAACAAGCATTTGCAATGCTATAGGTGTCGCTTTTTGTGAGAGTTTCAGCTATTTGCATTGCAAATAACAATGCCTTTTATTTATGTTTTAAAAATAAAAACAAATAAAAAGGCATTGTCATTTACAATGCCAATAGCTCAAACTCGTGTAAATGCGAGACCTATTGCATTGCAAATGCTTGTTTTGAATAGGTCTTTTTCAAGCTTGATTCTTTCTAAAACGGTTTCTTTGACTTACTACCCAGTTGTGCTACAAAGTATTCTTTGTTTTTCCGTATTTTCGGTGATATCATGGCGGCGGTGGCCATTGCGCAACATAGTCGCATTGCGGTGCGCAACCACTTGCAGACTTATCTTGTCCCATTGGAGGGCATGGCTGTGATTTTTGTGGTGTGTGCAGATCCGGCGTACCCATTTGAACTGTTTTACTCTTGGGTTACGTTTCCGGAAGTGGATGCGAATTCTCAAGTGTTCCTCCACTACACACCCTCCGCTGTACCGGCTGAATATACTCCGTACAGGGCACTGGAAATTCCTATTAATCATTGGCAGCATCACGTGTGGTTTGATGGCGCCCTCCCCCACTCCTTGTCAGCTGCGAGGTTAGGCCCACTCTCCATTCCGGGTTCTACTTGGCCGGCTTTGGGGGGCTTTACTCCGCACCCGAATCACGGCGCTTGTCCCCTAGCGGATGTTCGTAGACTACATGTGGTCTCGATTGCTGTGATTCGAGCATTAGTGCAATACATAGGTCGTCATCTCCCGGGAGGTCCACCCGGGGGTGCGGCCGTTCAGACGGAACATGGCGGTTTAAAATTAAATCCAGTTATGGTCAATTCGGTTTTTGGTAAGCGTCCCGATGATAAGGATGACTTTCCTTTTTGGCTTGCCGAGAAGTTTGACCAACTGGAGGCTGTGTTCCCTAATTCTACTCCTGCTGATAAACATAGGATGTTAACGATTACTTTACCTAAGGATTTAGCTCCCGAACTGGTCGACTGTGAAAGCTGGGGGAAAACTTTTGCGGCAGTTTTTACGAGGTGCTTTGGCACCCCTTCAATGACGCAGTTGCCTGCGATCGTAAAACGTGTTCAGGATGATCACGGACCGGAGGC
The DNA here is from genome assembly GCF_964261635.1 of Lissotriton helveticus. Taxonomy (NCBI): domain Eukaryota; kingdom Metazoa; phylum Chordata; class Amphibia; order Caudata; family Salamandridae; genus Lissotriton; species Lissotriton helveticus. The sequence continues at coordinate 1,676,883,853 of NC_136069.1, read as the reverse complement.
GGCTGTTGAATTGGGTATGCGCCTGTGTGGTTCGTTTGAGATTGTATGCGATCTCATTCTCTCCAATGTAAAAGGAGACGCGGTGAACTTTCAGGTGTCTAATGCTTTGGCAGCTATACCCGATGCAGTTGGCTAAGATTGTGGTGGCCGCGTATAAAACAATCGGTCGCACAAGTAAGGGTTTAAAGGGTTTAAAGTATTTCGCGGTCAAGGAGAAGAAGGAGAAGAAACAAACACAAGTGCAGTCTGCTGCGGCAGATGTACAACCCAAGTCCAAGAAACAAAATTGGCCTCAGAAACAGAAACAGGGGAAGCAACAGCAGCAGACTAAGGATTCTTATCCTGCGCCACAGGCTCCTGCGCCGACCGAGAAAGTTAATGATTTGCGCGACCGCACGATGATTAAATCACCTGATCGATTTCAGGGTTCTGATCAACGCTCTCCTCGTTCCTTTCAGGACTCATCGGCCCCGAAGTCCGGTGGAGGAGGAGGCGGACGGGGACGGGGTGGCCAACAAGGACGTGGCCTGCCCCGCCAGACAGACGGCGCAGCGAAGCAGGAAGATTCTACGCCAAAGCGACCGCAGTTTGCGAAAAAGAATGTCGCAGCATTAACAGCGCATAGATATGCCACAGATAGTGAGAACGCGGCTTCGGAATCTGACGTGGGCTCTGACCTTGCTGGACAGCGCGGCGGCGATTACCATAGTGAGAGAGGCGCTGCGTCCACTACTGGGGGTGACAGCGACTGACGTCTACGTTGGAATTGAAACAGCCGATACGAGACTTGCTCCCCCTGAAAGACTTTATGAAATTGTCCTGTTAATTGAAGGTGACATACAGCGTACCATCAAAGGGGTATTTTGGGAGAATCTTTCTTCTACTTATGATATTTTGCTTTCGGAGGCTGACTGGCCCCCACCTTTTGTGCTCGCGGCGCCGCGAGGGGAGGAGGTAATCCTCCCCAGTTTCGCGAACACTGTCTCGAAAGAGCATGCGCAGCAGTTTGCAGAAGAGTGGGCTCTGGCTCTTGCGCCGGCTCTGTACCGTAACCAATGTGGTTGGGATAAATTGTCACCTTGCCACGAAATCCCGTTGCGGTCTCAGCCGCAGCCTCAACCTCAATATCCCATTCGGCGTGAAGCAAAAGCTTCCGTCGCGGAAATCCTTGAACAATTGGAATATCAGGGAGTTATTGAAATGTGTGTGTCACCGATGAATAATCCCCTTTTTACTGTGACCAAGCCTGACGGATCTTCTCGTTTGGTATTGGATTACCGGCATTTAAACTCGCATTGCCGTAACTGTGCAGTACAGAATACTCACGGCTCTGCCCTAGTGGATAGTCTAGTGCGTAAGCGTTTCAAAACAACGCTTGACATTTCCAACGGTTTCTATGCCCATAGATTGGATAGCTTCAGCTCCCAATGGACAAGTTTTAGGAGCGCTGGAGTGCAAAAACACTTCCGGCGTCTTCCTATGGGCTACAAGAATAGTCCTGGTATTTTTACCGCACGCATAGTCTCTCTGTTAGAGAGAATCGACCCAGATGCTTGCTCGTATGTGGATGACATTTATCTCACAGACGACGAAATTTGGATGCATCTGTGTCGGGTGAATTCGATTGTTTGTAACTTTGCAGATATGGGTTACAAATTTAATTTTGCAAAATCGCACATTGCAGAACACACAGTGTTGTTCCTCGGGTATGCGCTGAACAATGAAGGTAGAGGTTTGGCTCCTCACTTCTTGGAGAAATGTGCACAGTTGCGCGCTCCTACAACACTGAAAAAATTACAGTCTTTACTGGGCTATTTAAATTTCGGAAGGACCTACATTCTGGAATATGCCCAGCGTATCAAGCCGTTGTATGCTTTGATACAACCTACTTTCTCAAAATCATGCTGGCTGCGTGAGCATTCAGCCATCTTGCAATCCTTGCAGGCTGATCTGCTCGCTTCTAAATATTTACTGACTCGTGATAACCACACCAACCTGGTGATAAGAATTATTCCTGGGACGGTGGGTTTCACGTACCTGACTTTTAATGAAGGAGACACAGTACCTATTGCTTACAAGTCACACTTGTACACTTCGGCTGAATTGCGGTTTCCCACTGTGGAAAAGGTTTTAACAGCTGTGCAGATGGCGATTCTTAAGGAACGCGCTCTGTCACAGGGGAAACGCATGTTAGTGGTAACACCCTGTCCTCATTTGGAGGCAGTCACGAAAGCCAGTGTACCAAATTCAAAAGCTTTGAACCCTCGGTGGATTCAATGGGCTGCGTCCTTGACGTCCACGGATGTCACGTTTATTTTTGACGCCTCATTACGGTCGCAAGAGTACTTGCAGTATGAGTTCGTTCATCCTGCTCCTCTAGCAATGTGGCCTTTGGAGGACTTTCATTGCATCATTTACACTGATGGCTCGGCGCAGGTTGCGCATGGCTCTAAACATGCCTACGTTTCCGCATGCGCTATTGTGGTCGGTGCTATGTTGAACGATGAGTTCATTTCCAGTGATGTGCACACGCTGCCCCTGGGCGATTGTACCGCACAATTGGCAGAGCTTCGTGCACTCTTACTAGCCTTGGAGTACGCTGATCCTAGTGTTACTACTCTAATTGTAAGTGATTCTTACTACTGTGTCCAGTCTTACAATGAAAACTTGTTCTTTTGGATTCAGAATGATTTTCGTGATTCCAAGGGTAGCACAATAAAACACAGATGATCTGGGTTCGAGTGGCAGAACTTAAGGTTAAGTTGCCGCTCGTTTATGTAATTCATACTCTTGGCCACCAGCGCGTGGGAGTTCACGCTGTCGGTAATTCGCTTGCAGATGAAGCGGCGAAATCAGCAGTATCTACATACTTAGTTGCAGCAGTTACTAGGTCCAAAACCAAGATTGATAGCGACATCTTGGCGGCAGTTGCTGCCTCTGAGAAGGGAAGTAAACATCCTGCGGGATTCCCTTCGAAGTACAAATACCACTTAAGTCCCGAAAAGGTTCCTTTTGTGACAATTCCTGATGTTGGGGAACGGCTGATTCCCAACTCTGATCGCAGGGCAGACTTGATTACAGCGGCGCATGAAGGTGTGGCGTCTGCGCATGCGGGGGTCTCGGCCACTGTAACTCAATTACAACAACGTTTCTGGTGGGACTGTACAAACAGACGCGTGATTATGTCCTTCTTTGTGACATATGCCAGCAGATTAAACCTTCAACTGCAACGCGTCCGCCACAGACACAGTTGTACATTTCTAATAAACCACTAGGTTGTGTTTATTTAGATCACTGCGGTCTTTTTTCATCTGATACTGCGTATAAGTACATCTTAGTAGCAGTAGACTCATGCACACGCTTTGTGTGGGTATGGCCCCATCGCAGCGCTGATTCACGGACTGTCATCAGAGATTTGCGTGTCTTTATAGGAATTTTTGCCTGTGGTACCTTCCATTCGGATCAGGGTCCGGCTTTCGCCTCTAAGGCGTAGAAGGATGCCATGACTTCGTTGGGGGTCCAAGTCAAGTTTTTTTCTCCTTACAGACTTGAGGGTAACAGTGTAGTGGAGCGAATGAACCGTGATTTAAAGCAATCTTTGACAGCTCGAGTTATAGGCACTGGCAGAAACTGGCTGACCCACCTCAATGGCGTGCAGCGTGCTCTTAATAATCACCCTAGAAGGTCTCTGGGTGGGCGGACCCCATACGAAATGCTCTTTGGCATCAAGATGTACGTCCCTGACCTTGACGGTCTAGACTGTGTGGTTCGCGCCACTTCCTTTGACGCAGATGAACATTGCAATGTTTTACAGAATCTACAAAATACCAGAGACAGTCTTGCAAAGGAACATTTGCCCTCCACGTAGGATGATGCGTTGCAGATCCCGGTAGTTGGCTGGCTACCCCAAGTTGGAGAACTGGTTCGAGAGAAGATCGAAAATAAGAAAGAATTTGGTCCTTCCTATCGAGCTCCGGTTCCAGTCCTTGGAGTGAAGGGCACAAGAACAGTCATTTTACCACCACTTCCTGGTCGTAAGGAAAACAGGTTTATTTCAATTGACAATGTCAAGATACACAGAGTGGCCGATTCTTCTTAGTATGACACCGGCTGTTTCCTGTCCTTCCATTGTGAGAAATTCAGTTATGCCCAGTGCTTCTAATGTTGAACCTGAAGTGGCCATCGAGTTACCTGCTATTTCCTGTCCTTTGTTAAATACTTTACCCGGAACCAACAATGATGAGATAGACTATACTTACCCCGCTGATTTGTCCATGCCTGACCTGCAAGCACGTTTAGCCACGGAATCCAGATTTTCATTTGACTCTGTTTCCCTTGCCTCGAAGAAACCCTCTCGTATTGCAGTTTATGCCAGTTTGTTTAAAAAACATTTCTTGATTCCCCCTTGGACATACATCTGGCTAGTCCTTTTTTCGGTTTATCTTTTTATGTCAATTGGTTTTGTGTTTTATTTTTTTCGAATCATAAATGGACACTATGTCGAGGAAAGAACATGCATTACACATCTAAATGGAACTTTGGCCCCGCTTTCCTCTTCACATTCTACACACAGGTTGAAAAGAGATTTGACATTGGTTAACATCACAGCATGGCCTGTCCTTGATGGAATTGTGTGGGATGCAGTTCAGTTTCAAATTCATGGCCCAACGGAAGTCGTTAATGTTCCGAATGTACTTAGAGTGAATATGGGGGATGTGGTGAAACAAAACATTCGTTCTGATGACTGGGATGTTAATGCAGTAGAAAGTTTATTTTCTGATTTGCAATACTATGCTGCCTTTGATGCTGAGGATTTATATTTAGAATCTGCTAACTATGGTGATTTGTTTTGCTACCAGCATTATGGCAATCACTTCTTACACAAAACATCATCCAGGAGGGATACTGTTAATTTTACACAGTGGGAACATTGCCCACACAAGGCAGTTCTGAAAAAGTATACTTATTTCACTGACTTTAACCAGTCCAATCCCGAGTCCTTTTATTTTAAGTTTATGAAAATGCCAATGTCCAAGGTTAGACTTACCGATACAAAATTGTTGTATTCGAAGGCCTTCCTTGATCAATTGGTTACTGGAGGCTACGAATTATGGAAGGAAACAATAGACCTTAAATCAGTTTGGGGTTCAAGAGCCTGGCAGGTACAAGGCACTGAGGCTTTGCACCGTGCATGTCTCATACCAAATCATATGTTGTTTTTAAATGAAACAATTTCCCAGACCACATGCTTTGGATTGGCTACTTCTAAAAAATTAAACACCCCTACAATCCCAGATTTGGAGGAATATGATGGTTGGAGTAATTTTACTCAGTTGTCCATTACAGAATTTCAGGCCCTACTCCTTAATTCTTCCTTTAACATTTCCAGTTTGGATCCAAAAGGTTGGCTGCTTTGGCACCGTGGTGCTGATTCTTGCCAGCATCGATTCTTAGGTTTATCTGACGGATTTACAAATGTTAGATCTGATCCCCGTTTTGACTTAGTCCACACTGTCACAACTTATTCTGTAGGCAAATTATGTCAAAATTGGCTGAAACATTCAACTTTACCTGCAGTTAAAAGTCACCTTTCTAAACTGAATGCAGACGTGGATTTAAATGATTTCATTAAAGGCCCGGCTAGTGGCAGGTCAAAAAGGTGGATATATGCAGTTTACAATGAAATTTCGGAAACATCACAGATTGAGGCTGCTACACGCCTTAGGGCTATTGATCAGGCAAATCTTGAGAAAGTGCTTGCAGTTGTTGACAATAGTATTAACATGCTTTCCTCCCGTATTTACACATTAGATAATATTGTGTCATCCGTAGTGGATATTGTGCATGATGAAGTGTCAGTATTATACCATGGTCAACATCAGTTACGGCGATCATGCAATTTGCATGGACCCTGCAGACTCTGAAAAGTGGTAAAGTTCCCTGGGGGTACATGAACGTTTCTTCACTCTTTGCCCCGTTTAATTTGACTGACAAACAACGCTTGCTTTCAATGCGTGATGCTACCTTTAGTATGTTACATATTGAGAGGTTAGAATCTTTGCCTTTTTCCGTGGCAGAGGCCACTGCTGCAACGTGGCTTATCGACGGTTTAATAACGCTGCCTTTTGCTTTGTACAAATTTTCAAATTGTATGAGGTATGTACCAGTTGGTCGGTATGAACCATTGGGTAGTGGTTTCCTTCATGAAGTCTGGTCGCTTCCATACACATACAGATGTTTCAAAGATGATCAAGAAGTTTATCTAAATGGGGAAGAGTGTACTGAGACACCAGATCATTCATTAATGTGTAGACACATACAATTACATGGTTCATGCAACCAACACCGACCGAATTTGGCTTGTGTTTTGCAAGGCACACCATTTCCTGCTATCATCCCCACGTTTACCTTATTAGAAAATAGTAGTTATTTACTTCGGAATAATGAAGACTGTTGCGGGTTAATAAGAGGTATACCTTTTATCGTAACAGTAAGTGAACGTGTTATTTGCTGCAGAAATGTTCTGTATCCTCCCACACATGAACATAGGGAGTATTCCATCTGGCCACAAATACCAACCTTGAGAGCAGAATTCAGCGGCATGGCAAGAATAAGGGCTCTTTTGTCCCAGAAAGAGGTGGCCTTGAGTTCGGCTCGTGAAACTTTCGTGCTTCACATAGCCAACACCCGTACAGAGGTTCAGGCCCTTTTGAATACTGATTTGCCTTTGCATTTCAGCGAGATGGTTCGTACTATCTTTAACGCGTCCTCCACAAAGGGCCTGGCACATTTTTTTAAAACTGTGAGCAGTGGTCTCGTGACTTCCTTTGAAAAGATTTTTGGAGTCATCCCTGCTTTCTTTCATTCTATTTTTTCAACTTTGTTTGGTGGATTCCCATTTTTACTTGCATTAGCAGCGGGCGCTCTAGTGTTTTTTTGTATCTTTAAATATGGATGTCCTTCCTGTGCAAGGCCCCGCCCAGCAGCTGCTGACGCTGTTCCGCAACCGCATGCTTGAATATTATGGCACACTACCGTTAGCGATATTGAGCACGGCATATGGATTATCTTTTCGATTCTCCAACTTCACTTGTGTCCAGCCTGTATTTCACTGCCTGACCTGTGATTTTCGATTGGGCCATTGATTTGTGTCTCTGCGGACCGGTTTCTCCTGACGTCGATTTTAATCAGCTGATGAGTCCTATCATTACTCACGAGTTGGTTTGTCCTGGCGAAAGGATTATGGCCTTAGCAGTGGTGCATGGACTAATTGGTCCCTGGAATATAATGGCGGCAGCACAGGATTTCTTGGAACTGAGCTTTCTTGAAAACCCACCGAGCTGTCCTCTGATGGTGATAGAGGATCCGGTGCTGGGAGAACACGTATGTTCTTTTCCACTTTTAAATTGGATGGCTGAACTGTTTTCGGATGAAGACGGTGATTTCCTGTTGGAGGCTGTTGCTGCTTATTTTGCATACACAGTTATGGCCTAGACACTTCCGTATATTGACATGCTGAGTACTAGCATATCATTGACATTTATTGACTTATCTGTCAAGTTTTTTTTTATTATTTCCTTGCCTATTGGCTTGAGCCACTATAGACTTTTTGGCTATTTTTTAGCATTACATTTTATTACAAATTTTGCAATTTTTTTAATGTTTCGTTTAAGAACCATGCTCATATAATGTTGCACTCTGCGCTCATGAGATGGCACTTCTGTTATCCTATTTAGTCCGTTCCCGGATCATGGGGGGGTGTCATGTAGCTCCTGAATATCTTTATACCGTGTTAAGTTAGCATAGGCTCATTAGAGGTTTAAACGCCATTTTTCCTTTTTGCAACTTCTGCACACGACACTTAATTGTTGATTTAGCTTTCAACCTAGTAGTTCGTTGCGGTTTACATGAGAATAATATGTTATTACTCTGATATCAGCTTTGCTTAATAAACTATGTCTGTACAGAGAGTGCTGAAGCTTCAAGAACAACATGATACAGAATTGTTATGAGGTCTGATCTCCACGCCTTCATAGTCATAACATAAGTGCAGCTTCTGCCAACTCTGGGCTTGAGGCGGGATTTATATTGTTTTGCTCGAGGCACACAACACACTTGATGCGGTCCGCATGCAGAGAGAGCTGGTGTATGCTGATGTGATTCCTTCATGCTAGGACACTAAGGTATGGGCCCGCCCTAATCCAACCCAAAGAGACCTTCTTAGCAAATAATATAATATGTGTGTTAGGGAGGGTGAGATATAAGTGTTGTTAACTCTTATTCATTTGCAGCATGTTAACATGCTGTCACCATTCGCTTTTTATGGACTAGTAACTATGCTGGTAATTTTGCTACTGATAATATGTTTACTTGTATTATCTAAGATACTGCGCCTGAGAAGACTGCATTAGTAAATAAACATTTCAAATGCACATGTGTTCTTCTTTACTCCATGTTCTGGTTTGTAATGATAGTATAACGAAAGAGTGTTCATGAGTTCCACGTATCCTGAGGTACTGTAAGTTCATGTTCTGGTTTGTCTAAACATTGGGAGTTTGTTATGACCAATGAGACACTGTAGCTAGCTCGGTAAGGGGTTATTTGGGTACTAAGGTGAGTTTTGGGGCACCCTAATTCGCCGAGGTTCCAATCCTCTGTGCACAGTTCTGTGTGAGAATCAGAAACCCTGCGACAAAAGCCTAACACCGGCTCTGTACCAGGAATCACCATGAGTGTCAGTACCAAAGCGTAACACCGGCTCTGTACCAGTAATCACCATGAGTGTCAGTACTAAAGAGTACAACCGGCTCTGTACCAGGAATCACCATGAGTGTCAGTACTAAAGCCTAAAACCGGCTCTGTACCTGGAATCACCATGAGTGTCAGTACTAAAGCGTACAACCGGCTCTGTACAAGGAAACACCATGAGTGTCAGTACTAAAGAGTACAACCGGCTCTGTACCAGGAATCACCATGAGTGTCAGTACTAAAGCATACAACTCTCTCTGTTCCAGGCCTCACACTGAGAGGCACTACTAAAGAGTACAACCGGCTCTGTACCAGGAATCACCATGAGGGTCAGTACTAAAGCCTAACACCGGCTCTGTACCAGGAATCACCATGAGTGTCAGTACCAAAGCGTAACACCGGCTCTGTACCAGTAATCACCATGAGTGTCAGTTGAAATGAAATGAAATGTGATTTGTCTACGCGCAGCTATGCCCAGTGGGCGTCAAGGCGCCTAACTCAAAAACTAGCTGACGGCAACCAGAAATAAGAGCTCACTGATAGGCTTTAATGAAGCACCAAGTTTTCAAAGCTTTCCTGAAGAGATCAAGTGAAGGCTGTAACTTGATCTCCAGGGGAAGAGTGTTCCATAGTTGTGGTGCAAGAATGGAGAAGGCCTTGCTCCCCCATCTCGCCATCCTAGCGCGTGGGACTACCAGTTGATTAAGCTCTAGAGAGCGGAGACATCTGTTTGGGACATACCTGGATAGCAAGGATCCCAAGGCATCATTCGGGCCTGCCCTCAAGGCGCTGTAAGTAAGGCAGAGAAGTTTAAACGAAACTCTGGAAGGGATAGGCAACCAATGGAGATTCTTCCTTGCCAGGGTTGCAGAAGACCGCCACGGGAGAGCCAGAACAAAACGCGCCGCGGCGTTTTGTACAACCTGTAGGCGTTGTAGGAGGCCCTTGTTGGCCCCGGCATAGAGTGAGTTACAATAATCAAGCCTTGAGCCAACAAGGGCGATCACAACCTGTTTACGTGCCTGTGGGGAAAGATAGTAAAGTGTATCACCGGCTCTGTACCAAGAATCACCATGAGTGACAGTACCAAAGCGTAACACCAGCTCTGTCCCAGCCTCACGCTGAGTGATAGTACTAAAGCGTTACACCGGCTCTGTATCAGGCCTCACACTGAGTGACAGTACCAAAGCGTAACACCAGCTCTGTCCCAGCCTCACGCTGAGTGACAGTACTAAAGCGTAACACCAGCTCTGTCCCAGCCTCACACTGAGTGACAGTACTAAAGCGTTACACCGGCTCTGTACCAGGCCTCACGCTGAGTGACAGTACCAAAGCTAAACACCAGCTCTGTCCCAGCCTCACGCTGAGTGACAGTACTAAAGCGTAACACCGGTTCTGTACCAGGCCTCACGCTGAGTGACAGTACCAAAGCGCAACACTAGCTCTGTCCCAGCCTCTTGCTGAGTGACAGTTCTAAAGCATTACACCAGCTCTGTCCCAGCCTGACACTGAGTGACAGTACTAAAGCTTTAAACCGGCTCTGTACCAGGCCTCACGCTGAGTGACAGTACCAAAGCTAAACACCAGCTCTGTCCCAGCCTCACGCTGAGTGACAGTACTAAAGCGTTACACCGGCTCTGTACCAGGCCTCACACTGAGTGACAGTACTAATGCCTTACACCGGCTCTGTCCCAGCCTCGCGCTGAGTGACAGTACTAAAGCGTAACACCAGCTCTGTCCCAGCCTCACGCTGAGTGACAGTACTAAAGCGCTACACCGGCTCTGTACCAGGCCTCACACTGAGTGACAGTACTAAAGCGTTACACCAGCTCTGTCCCAGCCTCACCAGGAGTGTCAGTACTAAAGCGTAACACAGGCTCTGTACCAGGAATCACCATGCGTGTCAGTACTAAAGCGTAACACCAGCTCTGTCCCAGCCTCACGCAGAGTGACAGTACTAAAGCATTACACCGGCTCTGTACCAGGCCTCACACTGAGTGACAGTATCAAAGCATAACAAAAGCTCTGTCCCAGCCTCACTCTGAGGGACAGTACAAAAGCGTTACACCGGCTCTGTACCAGGCCTCATACTGAGTGACAGTACCAAAGCATTACACCAGCTCTGTCCCAGCCTGACACTGAGTGACAGTACTAAAGCTTTAAACCGGCTCTGTACCAGGCCTCACGCTGAGTGACAATACCAAAGCTAAACACCAGCTCTGTCCCAGCCTCACGCGGAGTGACAGTACTAAAGCGTTACACCGGCTCTGTACCAGCCTCGCGCTGAGTGACAGTACTAAAGCGTAACACCAGCTCTGTCCCAGCCTCACGCTGAGTGACAGTACTAAAGCGCTACACCGGCTCTGTACCAGGCCTCACACTGAGTGACAGTACTAAAGCGTTACACCAGCTCTGTCCCAGCCTCACCAGGAGTGTCAGTACTAAAGCGTAACACAGGCTCTGTACCAGGAATCACCATGCGTGTCAGTACTAAAGCGTAACACCAGCTCTGTCCCAGCCTCACGCAGAGAGACAGTACTAAAGCATTACACCGGCTCTGTACCAGGCCTCACACTGAGTGACAGTATCAAAGCATAACAAAAGCTCTGTCCCAGCCTCACTCTGAGGGACAGTACAAAAGCGTTACACCGGCTCTGTACCAGGCCTCATACTGAGTGACAGTACCAAAGCGTAACACCAGCTCTGTCCCAGCCTCACGCTGAGTGACAGTACTAAAGCGTTACACCTGCTCTGTACCAGGCCTCACACTGAGTGACAGTACCAAAGCGTAAAACCAGCTCTGTCCCAGCCTCAAGCTGAGTGACAGTACTAAATCATTACACCGGCTCTGTACCAGGCCTCACACTGAGTGACAGTACCAAAGCATAACACCAGCTCTGTCCCAGCCTCATGCTGAGTGAGAGTACCAAAGCTAAACACCAGCTCTGTTCCAGCCTCACGCTGAGTGACAGTACTAATGCCTTACACCGGCTCTGTACCAGGCCTCACACTGAGTGACAGTACTAATGCCTTACACAGGCTCTGTCCCAGCCTCACGCTGAGTGACAGTACTAAAGTGTAACACCAGCTCTGTCTCAGCCTCACGCTGAGTGACAGTACTAAAGAGTTACACCGGCTCTGTACCAGGCCTCACACTGAGTGACAGTACTAAAGCGTTACACCGGCTCTGTGCCAGCCTCACCATGAGTGTCAGTACTGAAGCGTAACACCAGCTCTGTCCCAGCCTCACACTGAGTGACAGTACTAAAGCGTTACACTGGCTCTGTACCAGGCCTCATGCTGAGTGACAGTACCAAAGCTAAACACTAGCTCTGTCCCAGCCTCACGCTGAGTGACAGTACTAAAGCGTTACAGCGGCTCTGTACCAGTCCTCATACTGACTGACTGTACCAAAGCGTAACACCAGCTCTGTCCCAGCCTCACGTTGAGTGACAGTACTAAATCGTTACATCGGCTCTGTACCAGGCCTCACACTGAGTGACAGTACCAAAGCGTAACACCAGCTCTGTCCCAGCCTCACGCTGGAGAAGTGTGGCTCAATTGTTAGAGCGGCAGACCCTGATGCAGAGGTCTAGCCCGGGACCAGGGTTCAATTCCCCGCCTCGGCGGGTCTTGGGCCCAAAATTCCACGGACCTGATAATTCTCTCCTCGGTGCCTATTCCAATCATGGAGTCCCACTCTGCAACTCTGGGCAATAGCTTGCTTAATCTCCACAACGGCCCTCACAATGCTAAGGATGCCTGGCCTCCACCTTGGGGGTGCCCAGGAGTGGACACCTCACAGGGAAAGCCAGGATGGGTTCCACAGCGGTATTCGTACAAGCGCCTTGCGACCCTTGCGGGTGAGTAGTGCGCTATACAAGTATCAATTTTACATTTACAATTTAGGCTGAGTGACAATACTAAAGCGTTACACCGACTCTGTACCAGTCCTCATACTGACTGACAGTACCAAAGCGTAACACCAGCTCTGTCACAGCCTCACGCTGAGTGACAGTATTAAATCATTACATCGGCTCTGTACCAGGCCTCACACTGAGTGACAATACCAAAGCGTAACACCAGCTCTGTCCCAGCCTCACGCTGAGTGACAGTACTAAAGCGTTACATCAGCTCTGTACCAGGCCTCACACTGAGTGACAGTACCAAAGCGTAACACCAGCTCTGTCCCAGCCTCACGCTGAGTGACAGTACCAAAGTGTAACACCAGCTCTGTCCCAGCCTCACGCTGAGTGTCAGTACTAAAGCGTAACACCGGCTCTGTACCAGGAATCACCATGAGTGTCAGTACTAAAGCGTAAAACCAGCTCTGTCCCAGCCTCACGCTGAGTGACAGTACCAAAGCGTTACACCGGCTCTGTACCAGGCCTCACACTGAGTAACAGTACCAAAGCATAACACCAGCTCTGTCCCAGTCTCACGCTGAGTGACAGTACTAAAGCGTTACACTGGCTCTGTACCAGGCCTAATACTGAGTGACAGTACCAAAGCGTAACACCAGCTCTGTACCAGCCTCACGCTGAGTGACAGTCCTAAAGCGATACACCGGCTCCATACCGGGCCTCACACTGAGTGACAGTACCAAAGCGTAACACCAGCTCTGTCCCAGCCTCACGCTGAGTGACAGTACTAAAGCGTTTCACCGGCTCTGTACCAGGCCTCACACTGAGTGACAGTACCAAAGCGTAACACCAGCTCTGTCCCAGCCTCACGCTGAGTGACAGTACTAAAGCGTTACACCGGCTCTGTACCAGGCCCCATACTGAGTGACAGTATCAAAGCGTAACACCAGCTCTGTCACAGACTCACGCTGCGTGACAGTACTAAAGCGTTACACCGGCTCTGTACCAAGCCTCACACTTAGTGACAGTACCAAAGCGTAACACCAGCTCTGTCCCAGCCTCACGCTGAGTGACAGTACTAAATCGTTACACCGGCTCAGTACCAGGCCTCACACTGACTGACAGTACCAAAGCGTAACACCAGCTCAGTCCCAGCCTCACGCTGAGTGACTGTACCAAAGCTAAACACCAGCTCTGTCCCAGCCTCACGCTGAGTGACAGTACTAAGGCGTTACACCTGCTCTGTACCAGGCCTCACACCGAGTGACAATACTAATGCCTTACACCGGCTCTGTCCCAGCCTCACGCCTAGTGACAGTACTAAAGTGTAAAACCAGCTCTGTCCCAGCCTCACGCTGAGTGATAGTACTAAAGCGTTACACCGGCTCTGTTCCAGGCCTCACATTGAGTGACAGTACTAAAGCGTTACACCGGCTCTGTCCCAGCCTCACCATGAGTGTCAGTACTAAAGTGTAACACCAGCTCTGTACCAGGAATCACCATGAGTGTCAGTACTAAAGCGTAACACCAGCTCTGTCCCAGCCTCACGCTGAGTGACATTACTAGAGCGTTACACCGGCTCTGTACCAGGCCTCACACTGAGTGACAGTACCAAAGGGTAGCACCAGCTCTGTCCCAGCATCATGGTGAGTGACCGTACTAAAGCGTTACACTGGCTCTGTACCAGGCCTCATACTGAGTGACAGTACCAAAGCGTAACACCAGCTCTGTCCCAGCCTCACGCTGAGTGACAGTACTAAAGCGTTACACCGGCTCTATACCAAGCCTAACACTGAGTGACAGTACCAAAGCGTAACACCAGCTCGGCCCCAGCCTCACGCTGAATGACAGTACTAAATCGTTACACCGGCTCTGTACCAGGCCTCACACTGAGTGACAGTACCAAAGCGTAACACCAGCTCTGTCCCAGCCTCATGCTGAGTGACAATACTAAAACGTAACACCAGCTCTGTCCCAGCCTCACACTAAGTGACAGCACTAAAGCGTAACACCGGTTCTGAACCAGGCCTCACGCTGAGTGACAGTACCAAGGCGTAACACCAGCTCTGTCCCAGCCTCACGCTGAGTGACAGTACTAAAGCGTTACACCGGCTCTGTACCAAGCCTCACACTGAGTGACAGTACCAAAGCGTACCACCAGCTCTGTCCCAGTCTCACGCTGAATGACAGTACTAAATTGTTACACCGGCTCTGTACCAGGCCTCACACTGAGTGACAGTACCAAAGCGTAACACCAACTCTGTCCCAGCCTCACGCTGACTTGTGGAAGTAAAAGAAGCATCATCTCTGGCTATGGTGTCCTTTTGAGTGATAGAACTAAACTGTACTATCAGCCTCTAGAATGGCGTTCTTAGTGTGACGGACTATTGTCCATCCAGCAGTAGGGAAGGATGGGGGGCGGGTATACTCACCTTCTTAGTGCATGCATTGATCTCTTCAGCACTTAAGGAAGTTTCTGAGAGACTGGACAGATTCCCCGTCAGGGCGATTGTAGTTTTTGAAGGGTCCATATCAGCCACCTGAGCTATTACGTCAGCAACACGTCCTGAGCCCTCCACAATCACACATGGTGTTCCGTTGGTCATGGAGCTGTGAATAATCTGAAATGAAGCAAAAATGGCTTTTAGGAAGTGAGACACTGCAACTTGCACACAGGCTCCAAGCAAAAGACATGGTTTCAGCACTTACACTTGCCCCCAAAGCCTAATATTACCAAACATCAGAGGGGGCCCCTCATTTCCTCACACATCTTAGTCATTCCATGACAGGGTGGCACTACATTCTCTGCTCTTCCTGGCTATGACCAGCCTTCTCTTTCCATTCCTATCTAGAAACATCTACAGTAAGATCAACCCACAGAGAATGAGTCAGGAGAGCACCAGAACACAGCAAGGCTATGTGGGGTTACAACAGGTGACACTCTCCACTCACACAGCACAACATGACCCTTCTCCCTCGCACAGGACACTGGGCGACGTGTAGCAGCTGAGCACAGGATCATGTGCCCCAGGATAGCACAGGGAGCAGTTAATCATGGGAGTACAAGATCATATGCAGTGGTAGAGCTGCACATGGGGAGCACAGGGTACAGTGCAGCGGGAGTGCACAGCATGCAGTGCAGCAGGGGAGCACAGGGTACAGTGCAGTGCAGCAGAGGAGCACAGGGTGCAGTGCCGCAGGGGAGGAGAGGTTGCAGTGTCGCAGGGGAGCAGAGGGTGAAGTGCCACAGGGGAGCAGAGGGTGAAGTGCCACAGGGGAGCAGAGGGTTCAGTGCTGCAGGGGAGCAGAGGGTGCAGGGCAGCAGGGGAGCAGAGGGTGCAGGGGAGCAGAGGAGCAGACGGTGTTGGGCAGGAGGGGAGCACAGGGTACAGTGAAGCAGGGGAGCACAGGGTACAGTGCAGCAGGAGTGCACAGCATGCAGTGCAGCAGGGGAGCACACGGTCCAGTGCAGCAGGGGAGCACAGGGTACACTGCAGTGGGAGATCACAGGGTGCAGTGCAGCTAGAGAGCAAGGGGTGCAGTGCCGCAGGGGAGCAGAGGGTACAGTGCCGCAGGGGAGCAGAGGGTACAGGGCCACAGGGGAGCAGAGGGTGCAGTGCTACAGCGGAGCACAGGGTGCAGGGCAGCAGGGGAGCACAGGGTACAGTGCAGCAGGGGAGCACAGGGTACAGTGCAGCAGGGGAGCACATGGTCCAGTGCTACAGGGGAGCACAGGGTGCAGGGCAGCAAGGGAGCATTGAGTTCAGTGCCACAGGGGAGCAGAGGGTGCAGTGCCGCAGGGAAGCACAGGGTGCAGTGCAGCAGAGGAGCATAGGGTGCAGCGCAGAATGGGAGCACTTGGTGCAGTGCAGCATGGGAGCAGAGCGGCGGTGCTGCAGGGGAACACAGGGTGCAGTGTAGCAGGGGAGCACAGGAGGCAGTGCAGCAGGGGAGTACAGGGTGCAGTTTAGCAGGAGAGCACAGGGTGAAGTGCAGTAGGGGAACACCGAGTGCAGTGCAGCAGAGGAGCACAGTGTGAAGTACAGCAGTGAGAAAATGGTGCAGTGCAGCTGAGGAGCACAGGATCAGGTGCAACAAGTAGTTAAAAATGAAGTGCAGCAGGGGAGCACAGGGTGCAGTGCAGCATGGGAGCCCAGGGTAAAGTGCTATGCAATAACAATTGGTTCTGCGGGGATGGATATATTTTTTTCCCAAGAACATTAATTCATTCACAAATATTTAATGCAGGTCTAATGACTCAATCATGCCTTGGTACAAACCACAAATATAAGGCAACGACCCACAAGAATATGGAATTAGGGTATATTATTAATCAAATCTCATAAAGTGATGAAATTAATTATCCATCATAATGAAATACATAGTAGCACAGGACTGTTAGGAGACATAAACATTGAAAAACAAGAACTGGAGACATATACCACAATGAAAATGCATACAAATTATAGACTGAAAACATACACTATTACAATGATACATAAACAATTTGTTTTCAGGTGATGAAGCAAAGCTTCGCATTTGCGACTTGCTTTTGTCATGAACCTCGTTCATGTGTAACAACGTAATAATTTGTACGTCTTACTAACGTTTATTTTATGTTTAAAACGAGGTCCACGAAGCTTGCCTATGTGTTTTACTAAAACGACTTATTTGAGTCAATAAAAATGGCCGCTGCTTTGAAGTAAGTGTCTGCGCATGCGTCAGTCACACTCACGTGTCCTGATGTGTTTGCAGGTTTGGAGGGAAATAGTTGCGCATGCGTAATGCATAGCTTTGCCAGTAACGTGGTACTGCTCGTGCCACTGCTCTTGTACTCGTATATATGTAGCTAACATTTAGACTGCATAAGTATATTTCTTAGTGATAAGTTGAAAGTACAAACCCTGTGATGTGATTTCATAATGTTATTTCTATGTATTAATTTGTTCTCGCTTACTTTTCATGTACCGCGGGGAATGGGGGTCTGACTGAGCCGAAAGCCATCTTGGAGGGTACTTGTGCGCAGACTCGCCAGAAACAATCTTGGCATTGAATTGCTGCCAAAGAAGGTTGATACCAGAAGCCACCCTGGGAAGCAGCACCTTCGCCCCGCAGCATCGATATTGCTCTATTATGTTGCAAAAATGTATTCTTTGCCTGTATTCTGCGCAATTTTCTCATGGGAACCCCATTCTTGCTAGGCGGTGCCCTGAGATGTAAATAAGGCCTCCAAATAGTGTGTTCTGATTGGTGTGTTACCCAAATCCTATCTTAGGACCAATCCAAATTGAGGGATTCTGACACTTTGCAACATTGGGGGGTGGTACACCGTCCCCAAACTGTATATCTACCCTGGGTTCACCTAGGGAAATTGTCCGACTTGTCTGGTTTAGCTGACCTGTCACTGACCCATCATACTCAATAGGTGACTGAAGATACAGAGAGCTGCGGAGCACTCTGTCCGAAATTGACCATAGACTAAGGTTCTACTGAACCTTAAAGTGCTGGTGGAGCACTTTGCTGGGAGTTCGCTGACCCAATCGGGGTCTTGATCGATAGCTGCAGAGAGGGTGGAGCGCAGGCGTTGCTTCCGAACTGCGGGTGCTGGTCCTGTCCTGAGGGTTTGCTGTCCTGTCCTGAGGTCCTGTCCTGATTCCTAATCCGAGGGTATCCTGTCCTGTCCTGGGTGTCCATTCTGCACCTGCTGTCCTTTGAGGGGTATCCTTCCTTGAGGGTTTCCTGTCCTTAACTGACCCGTGGCCAGGGTTTGGTTTCCACACCAGTCTAGGTAAATATCGCTCTAAACTCTTGAAACTTGCACCTTTCTATTTTTCTGTCTTTTGCTTTAATAAAGACACACCTTTGCACATGTTGATTTTTCCATGCTTTTTGCCGCAATTATTGAAACGTAAAGTCATTTGCATATTATCATAACGTGTTCCCATGTTACCCTACCTTTTAGAAATCATATTTTGCATTGCAGTTTGTAATTTTCTGATATGGTCTAGAACGGCCTTACTTAAACTGTCTAAAGAACTATTGCCCTAAATGCATAGCGTTTTCTGTTGCATCTCATATTAGCATTTCCATGATTACCCTGACTTTATTTCTCTATAGTTATGCACTTTTCGTTATCTTGATTATCGATTGTCTTATTCTTGTAAATCTCATGCTAGAAGAAAACGAACTTTAGATAAAGATTTTAAAACTTCCAGTTGTCCGTGGTCATTTACAAAAGTATTGAATGTCATTTTGAGTTTGTATTTTGCTGCCTTTCCTTTACAGCTAGCTCCCTGATCCGTTGTGGTCATAGGTACCCGTGTCGGTGGATGGTAAGTCGGGTACGCTGAGTAATAACAGTAGGGAATTCACACAAATTGGTAGCAGCCCGTGAAGTCACCCGGTCAATGTATATTGTGAATTGAAATATATGGGCCCGAAGCCAGAAACGGCGAAATTATTGGTTGGGTGACCTCGCGCGCTCTATCAGTTTTTCTGGCTAGCAGAGGATGGTTAGGGACTAGTTGAAGGTTAGGCAGGATTAGTTAGGCTAGTTAAGTCGGTAGCTGCTAGTATATTAATGCTGCTATAAGAGCGGCCGTTCCGAGGGACCTGATCAATCTCTTGTGAATACGCTGCTTTGAAATTTATGAATTGTTTTATCATCGATATTCTTGTCCTTATATTGTTATATGTATTAATCCATGCGTTTGTAAACCGTCTCGTTCATTGTTGTCCGAACTCCCCGGGGAATTGAAAGGCAAGTGGTGAATAGAGTCCATTGCTTTGAGGTCGCAGGCTTAAGGAAAAGTTAGGTGCAGGTTAGGATAACCGGGAAGCACTAACTAGGGTTTTTCTGAATACGTGTGTGAATAAATGTCAGTAACGAGGTTCATTGGCAAAATTCCCATAGTGGCGTAACCTAGTAAGGGTCACATCGGAAGAGTAGCAGGTTCCTCGGAGCTTGGGTGAAAGCAGAGGGGTCCGCTGGGAAACCTTAGACTCGGATATATCCCGGAGAAGTGGATGAGTTTAGGGGAATAACAGGTTCACCGATGCTAGAGTGAAGGGTAGGCGGAAGAGATCTACCCGCAGCGCGTGAAAAGTAAATGGAAGTAGTTTACTTGCAGTAAAATAATTCTTTCTCTGTCTAGACACTTGAGCACTGTGGCGAATGTGTATTCGTTGTAAAATAACCAAGCACTAAGCACTTTAGAAAGAAAGAAAGTTTCCGTTACCTTGTGAAGGGAGGGAGTCAGCCACGAAGCGTCTCTGACGTCACTCCGAGCCGCGCTGGGATTGGTAGAAGCAGCGGGCGGGTAGCGGGGCTGGAATTGTAAAGGAGGGGTGAAGCGCCGGAGCGTGAGGACAGTCTCACGAAGGGGCCGCGCACCCATTGGCCGAAATTATTTGAACGCGTGCACCCCATTGGTCGCACGGAATTGCAAGACGCGTTCTGATTGGAGGTGACTTTGTAAATAGAGTTAAGCGTAGAAATCGTATGTGGCACTCGTATTGTCCAGAGACTAGACCCGATCCAAGAAGCCAAGGGTTTGAAAGGGATCAGTGGAAAGCCAAGAGATACGATATTATGTACGGAACTAAGAGAAAAATGTCCCTTGTAAAAAGGGTAAAGAATTATTTCAAAACGGACAAACCAATTAAATCCAGAGAGGGCGTTATTGTCCCGCCACCGAATACTCCCGCCTCATTCATGATGTTTGACCGAGGGTACAATACCTGTGTGTTGTTGGAAAATTGGGTGAAGTACACAAAAGATGACGGAATATTGGCTTTTCCATTAGACGGTACTTTCAATAGCAGGATTTTATTTAGTTTAAGAACCCGCATGAATGAATTGCATCCCAGACCGAGACTAACGCAGTATGAGGCATTAGAGGAATGGGAGATTGAGGCTTTTGAAAGAGAGAAACCCCGGTTGGACAAAGGTCTGACCAAGTGGTACCCAAGGCTGAAACAAGAGACCAGGGACAAGAGGATGAAACAGTGGAGACAGAGCATGATTGTTGAGGGTCTGTTTCCCATGATGCCAGCGGGTACCCCTTCTGCGGGAGAGAAAAAGACAGAAAAGAGTAAGCATTGGGGAGCGCTTGGGGAGTCAGACGATGAATTATTAGATGACATTTTTACGCGAAGCCCGCCCCCTTATAATGAGGGAGCCCGACCTTCTAGTACAGGCGAGAATCCCCAGCTTCCATCTATTAAGGAGGAGGACAGATCCCTAAGTAGGGGGGGAGGTGGCCAGGTACTGCCCTATTTTGAGAATCCCGGACCCGCGGAGGTACGAGATATATATCCTAGAATGCCCGTGAGCCCGGAGGAAAAATATTCCCGTGAAAGAGCCTTTTTCCCCAGACCTCTTTATGAAAACGAAGAAAAGCCATTAGGTTCAGGAATGCCCTTTTTGCAGCCTCCATATGGGGAAGAGCGCAGGTCATTTGGCACAGGAACTTTGTTCCCTAAACCAAATTATGGTGGAGGACCAAGTGAAACGCATCCTACTGCCCCGAGTTTTACCCCTCACCTGACCCCACAGATAATACCTGACCGAACCTTAGGAAGAGTACTAGATGAAAGGGAGCAAGAGGCCATAGCTAGACAGAGGACAGAAATAATTCAGAAAATCTCCCAGTTAAATGCCAGTCCTGAGGCTTTGACTATTCCGGTAACAATCGGACCAGTGGTTCCGTTGTATGGGAATAATCAAGGAAGTCCTAACCCTCCAGTTATGAACCCAATCATGGCACCGCCGAGGCAAGAGCCCCTACTGATAGACGATCAGTCCAGTGAGTGCGAGTCCGAAGTTGTGTTCTTGGACCTGCCAAACAAACAGAGCGGAAAGGGAGTGCAGAAGAGGCATAATCCTTTTAATGCGAAAGAAATTAAATTAGAATCAGCGTCAGGTACTAGGAGTGTTTCTTTGGTAACTCCGGAGGAAATTGAAAATTGGAGTCGTGAATTAGAAAAACAGACTCCGCAAACGAAACCTTTAGACCTCTACAAACTGAGGGTAGAAATAGAGGAATTAATGGCAGGAAATGTGGGATTAGACAGATTAAATACCTACTCTGAAGAAGAGTTGCTGTTTATGTGTAAAAGCCTTACCAGAAGTACCAGGGTGCTCCACGAAAAACTGACAGACACTGCAGCTAGTATGGGGGTAGATATTTCAAGATCCAAGCCCTTACAAAAGCCTTACAGAGCTGAATTCTCAGACAAGGATATAGAGAACTTGAATGTGTCAGGGAAAAAGTTGCAGATTAAAGAGTTGCTTGCAGTTTTGCAAAAATGGGGAGACGTGGAAAAATGGAGAAGCAGGTGGGCACGAAAGAAGGATGAGGCTCGATCCAGACAAGCGACCCCTGAGTTCCCTTTGAGAGAAGTAGACAAGCCCGAAACGTTATGCCCCATGCGTGAAGTGCCAGGTGGGAGGTATGTGCACGTTCCATGGTCCAGACAGGATATTGTGTCCTTTACTAACGATTTCCCGAAATTGCGCGAAAAGCCAGTTGACTGGTACCGGCAAGTGGAAAGGTTCGTAAAGGTGCAAAAATGCCTGTGGAAAGACCTGGATGGATTTTTCGACATTGTGGTCCCGGTAGATCTATGGACCGAGTGTAAAATAGCCATAGGCTGGCCTAGTGAGGAGTACCCGAGGGACATTAACACAGGGGAGCCGTCGATTGAAGTGATGAAAAAATACGAACAAGTAATGCTGCATTTGAAAAATAAGGTGCCCGCAAAGGAAACTGATTGGACCAGGATAGATAGGACCACGCAGGAGAGAGATGAGACAGTGCACTCCTATTATGAAAGGCTGTTGCAGGTGTTTAAAACATACAGTGGTATAGATAACATCGAGATGAAGGATATAACGCATTTCATTTACAGGTTTGTAAACGGTTTAAGGCCTGAAATTTGTCAGTGGATAAAAGATAACAACATTTGTTGGCACTCCAAAAAGATAGACGAGGTCCTGCGGTACGCAAAGTACTGCGAGGACGAGATGGCAGAAAAGAAAAAGGCTCTCAAGGAAAAGGTCATGTGGGCTCAAGTGAAGCTCGCAGAACAGCAGGAAAAACAGTTGAGTAATATGGTCAAAAACACTCAGAACCAAGGTCCTGGGGGTGGGGGAGGAGGTAATCCCCGGCCCAAAATGAGCAGGGAAGAGGCTATGAAGAAATTTCCCTGTCACCAGTGCGGAGAAATTGGACACTGGCGTAACGAGTGTCCTTATTTGCCTGGAGATAACCCCAAAACACCTGATTTAACTCCACAGACGCAGAAAGAAAGACCAAGAAAGACTCAACCACAGGTAAAAACGGTTCAGGTGCCCCGAGCTCCAAAGCAAGTACATAAGGGAAAAGGCACAGAGGGTGATGAGATAGAAGTCTGGGAAAGCAATGAGAACAGAAATGCAGCAACTTCGCAGTATTTGTTAAACGATACCTTCCTTTGTGATGACCAGTACTGACGGGGCCTGAGAGGGGAGGACGAGGAGTGCGTACTTGGCGCCTCCTTGCCGGTAGACCAGTCCGGACCATACATTGAAGGAAAGGTTGACGGAAATGATGTCACTTTTCTGTTGGACACTGGCGCTACCCATTCTACTGTGAGAACAGTGGACGTTCCAAACCTACCCCTCTCGGGAGAAGCCATCCAAGTAGTGGGTGTATCTAATCAATTGATTAGTACTCCTGTTACCAAGCCCATGGAGATCTCAATTGGAAACTTTAAGGAAATGCATAGATTTGTCGTTTGTGACACCAGTCCAGTGAACTTACTGGGACGAGATTTGCTGTGCAAAATGAACTGTACCATCTTTTGCACACCAAAGGGTGTTGAAATTCAGACCCCAGATGAAGACGGCATTTATAAATTAATGTTAATCAGACCTGACTCAGAAATTAAACGAATGACCATGCAGGATTTGCCCAAAGAACTCCAAGAAGCAGTGAAGCCAGAGGTATGGGACTTTACTGGGAAAGATGTAGGGTTAATGAAAAACGTGGACCCCATACAGATAGCAATCAAGGACAATGCAGTATACCCCAATACTAAACCCTACAGGATGAATGCAGAAGTGAGAGCTGGTGTCACTCTGGAAATACAGAAATTACTAGAGGGAAACATCATACAGGAAGTAATGAGTAGCCCATGCAACTCCCCGATTATGGGCATCAAGAAGCCTAGTGGCAAGTACAGAGTAGTGCAGGACCTACGAAAAGTCAACAAGATAGTAGTCCCCTGCTGCCCTATTGTCCCGAACCCAGCAGTGATTCTGTATCAGATTCCCTGGGATGCTGAGTGGTTCACTGTGATAGACCTATGTCATGCATTCTTTTCCATTCCCTTGCATCCAGATAGCAAATTTATTTTCTCATTTGCCTTCAATGGTCACGTGTATGTCTGGAACCGGGTCCCTCAAGGGTACACAGAGAGCCCCTCTATCTTTAATCAGATCTTGAAAAAATGTTTGGAAACTTTGGTCTTACCTGGGAACTCTGTCCTAGTGCAATACATAGACGACCTCTTGGTGGCGTCTAAAAGTCATAGGGATTGTGTGATCGACACCATTGCCCTACTGAATCACCTGAGTGAGAAGGGACATAAAGTGGCCCCTGACAAACTACAGTTTTGTGCAAAATCAGTGAAATATCTGGGGCACCAGATAGAGAAAGGTGTCAGGAAAGTGACATCAGAAAGAGTGAGAATAATTCAAAAGATGCAGTTACCCCGTACTCAGAAAGAGATCAGAATGTTCCTGGGAGTGATAGGATACTGCAGGCAGTGGATTCTGGGATTTGCAGTCCTAGCTAGGCCTTTGATAAAAATGACCAAGAGAGGAACACCAGATGTTGTAGAATGGGATGATGAAAGCTTAACAGCCTTCACCAAACTACGAGATTGTCTGTGTACAGCCCCTGCGTTGGGAATGCCAGACTATACTAAGGAATTTGCCCTATTCTGTGACACTCGCGATAATTGCGCGTTGTCAGTCCTAACTCAAGATCATGGCACAACGAGAAGGCCTGTGGCATATTTTTCTGCCACCCTGGATCCAGTGGCTGCTGGATTGCCAGGTTGTCTGAAAGCAGTAGCTGCTACCTGCGCAAGTATAGAGCAGAGTGAGTCCATTGTCATGGGACATCCTGTAACTGTGTATGTTCCACATGGAGTGGTAATTTTACTGACCAGAACGAAGACTCAGTATCTCACCCCTAGTCGGCTGACTAAATACGAGAGGATTCTTGTGGGTGCTGCAAATGTAAACATTGTTAGGTGCAGTATTCTGAACCCCGCCACTTTGCTCCCCGACCCAACGGATATGGAAGGTGGGGTGGATGATGAGCATGATTGCATTGATTTAACAGAATTCAATACCAAGCCACGCCCAGACATTAAAGAAACACCATTGCCTGAGCATGACAAGGAATTATTTGTGGATGGTTCATGTCTAAGACATGAACAAGGAGGCCTGAGTGCTGCCTATGCGGTAGTCTCCTTAACCAAAATTGAAGAAGCAGGTTATCTATTTGACGTAAAGTCTGCACAAGTAGCCGAATTGATCGCTATGATAAAAGCTTGCAAAATTGGGAAAAACCTACGCATAACAGTGTATACTGACAGTCAGTACTGTTATGGGGTTGTGCATGACTTTGGCCAGCTGTGGCTACAGAGGGAGTTCCTGACTTCATCAGGTACCCCTATTCGAAATGGAAAAGTGGTTCAAGACCTTTTAGAGGCAATCCAGTTACCAAAGGAACTGGCAGTGGTAAAATGTGTTGCTCATAAGAAGGGCATGGACACTGTATCACTGGGAAATGATTTTGCTGATCGAGTGGCCCAAAGGTGCGCCAGAGATTGGTATATCATAAATCCAAAACGAGGGGGGCCAGGAACCAGCTGCCAACTTCAAGTGTTTGAAGAAGTGCCTACATGGGATGAAGTGAAAGAGTGGCAGCAGGCGGCACCTTGGCAAGAGAGAGAGAAATGGAAGGAAGATGGGTGTAGACCAAGACGTGTGGATGGTGTCATCTTAGGTCCAACTGGTATGACTGTGTTACCTAGACACTTACTTAGCACTATGGCGAGATTGATACATGAAGGATCACACATTGGTAGGGACGCCAGGATTCTAGTGTTCCAACAGACTTGGTACAGTAAAAAGTTCAGGAAAGTAGCAGAGTCCCTCTGCCAGAGGTGCCTGCCATGTCAAAGGATGAACGCAGGGAAGAAAACTGTGGTAGAATTGGGAAAAATTGGGAGGTCAGGGGGTCCCTTTGTGAGAATCCAGGTTGATTTCATCACCATGCCCCGTTGTGAAGGGAAGCGATATGTCCTTGTCATGGTCTGTTTATTTTCAAAGTTGGTGGAAGCTTTCCCTACTCCCCAGAGTGACGCGCTGACCGTAGCCAAGTGTTTACTGAAAGAACTGATACCTAGGTTCGGGGTTCCAGTCACTATTGAATCAGATAGAGGCAAACATTTTCAGAATGAGGTGATTGACGAACTCTGTAAGGCCTTTGGAATCTCACAAAAGCTTCACTGTGCATACCGTCCAGAGGCTTCTGGAATAGTGGAACAAGTAAATGGAACTATCAAAAACAGACTAGCAAAACTGTGTGATGCATCTGGCATGACCTGGGTGAAGGCCCTGCCCTTGGTCCTGATGGGACTCCGAAGTGTTCCTGACCGCAAGACAGGCCTAAGTCCCCATGAAATCATTATGGGAAGAGTGATGAGACAAGCATGGGTGCCAGGAAGCAAACTGTTAAGTATTACTGATGATTTGGTGCTTGAATACTGCAAGAGATTGGGTGACCAAGTGCGTTCTATCTCTCGCCAGATCGGAGAAGACGCCATCCTCAATCCAACGACTCCTCTCCACAAACTGGTCCCGGGGGACTGGGTCAAGATAAAGAAGCATACTCGGAAGAGCTGCCTGGAGCCCAGGTGGGGAGAGAAGCGTCAGGTGATCCTGGTAACAACCA
Organism: Lissotriton helveticus; assembly: GCF_964261635.1. NCBI lineage: Eukaryota > Metazoa > Chordata > Amphibia > Caudata > Salamandridae > Lissotriton > Lissotriton helveticus. The sequence continues at coordinate 1,676,857,227 of NC_136069.1, read as the reverse complement.
CAGCAGTAAAGTGTGCAGGGGTTCCACGTTGGATCCACGCCAGCCACACCCAGAAGGTATTACCAGACGAAGAGCCTGAAGAAGAAGGGCGTCCAGCAGAGGACTCTGCAGGAGACAGACCGGAAGTAGCTGACGACGTACAGCCCAGTACCAGTCAAGCTGCAGGATCAGCAGACGTTGGCCCAGGAATAGTTGATAACGAACTACCAAGAGCTCCGCCTGCTGAAGGGGTCCAAGAAGCTGAGCCAGAAGTAGCTGAAGACGAGCTGCCGAGCATATGGCCAGAGGAGTGGATACCATTGATTGATCTCACTGAAGACCCCATTCGAACAAGTGAGCGACTTTGGGAAGGTAGAGAGTGGACTAGAGAGGAAAAGCAAGGCACAGGCGAAGAACCTCAGGATCTTGAGATTCACATCAAAACTGAGGAAGGAGAAGGTCAGACAGGGACAGAACAAGTGAATGATACAGAACAAGTGAATGATACAGAGCAAGTGATTGATACAGAACAAGTGAAGGATACAGAGCAAGTGATTGATACTCCTCCACTGACTCCTGATGTCGGGAAGGGACAGACTAGACATAGCGTAATAGTTCGAGCAGAAGAAAGTCCAGAGATCGAAGTGCTTGAACAGGATCAGATAGGATTAGAAGAACGTGTTCAGGAAACAGAAACAGAGACATTTGAAAAACAAACCAAAACCTGTCCTGAACAAGGCCAGATTAGTAACCAGGCAGAAGAAATAGATGCTAGCCCTGGAAACAGTCAGATAGAAGAGGGAGAAACTGAAGCAGAATTGCCACCAATTAATGAAAACAAGAGGGCAAGAGCAGAAAACGAAGTCCAAGTACCAACTAAAAGACTTAAGAAAAGAAAGCACATTGAGCCTGGATTTGTCAAGATATTGAGGCTAAGGATAAAAACAATAGAAGAAAAACGTGCAGAAGAAAGGAGAAGTGCTCGCATAGCTAAGCAACAAGAAGGTACCTCCAAAAGAAGGAGTGATCGAATAAAGAGACAAAACAAAAAGTACAAGTCACCTGAATGGACACTTGTGTTGGAAGAATTTGAAGATCTTGATCTAACTGACGAGAGCGACGGAGAACCCGTCCCTGAGTACTCTGCCGAAGAAGAAGACGAGCCACCGTGAATTTGCACAAAGTAAGCTACTCGTGTAAAGTCACAAAGAGGGGTCGAGAAACTTCTTCTGAGCCAAAATGTCTGATTCAAGCGTGAGTGGTAGACCTAGTCGCAGCTGTTGCAAAACTTGCTGCAAGGTATGTGTATGTAGTATAGTTGTCCTGATATTAGTTTGGATAGGACTAACAGTGTTTATTCCCTTTGCAGTGAGCAAAAATACTAATATTGCCCCTACTGAAATTGTAAATACTGACAGTGAGGAGCTGACAACACAGAGTGTAGCAAGACATGAGAGAGCACTGAGACAAACAAAACAAGACTTAGAAGCACCAGATGAGGGAGGACTACATTATCATGGAGTTAAGAACAGGACACATTTAAATGTTTTCGCAAACTTGTTAACACACTATGTAGAGACTATGGAAATTGAAGATTGCTATGTCTGCATGAAGCTACCTACCTCTGTAGCTGAAGGCGTGACATACCATCACTTGCCCTTGACATATGGAATCTCCTGTAGCATTTTAGCTAGCTTATTTTACAAAAGAGGACCGTTACAGTACTATTACTCTAACAATGACGTGATCTTTTCTGAACTTCCTATACGTGGGAACTTGAATCCTGTACATACCAAAAGTGACGTTACTCGCTATATGGGCGAATACTTTCTGACTATAGGTAATATCGACATAGGTGACGCACACAGAGATAACTTGACTTGTTCTTTGCGTGAGCAGGAAAAGATGTTCCTGAACATGGCAGAGAAAAGGAGAATTAAAATACAAAGAAAGGCAGATGACGAAAAACAGAAAAGGCCAAGATGGGCAGAGAACATGGAAGGCACCTCAACTGGTGGGGCGGGTCCTGCTCTGTTGCTGGATTTTGAAAAGAAAGGCAAGCTATGTCTTCACCGCGAGAAGACTAGCTATTATAATAACATTTTCATTGGTTCCAGTGAATGCGAACACAATTACAAGGTAATTGGAGGTTGGGGTTTCAAAAATGGGTCAGAGCCGGTGTTTCCTGGAATTTATTATATTTGTGGGGACAAGGCTTATTTCAAATTGCCGGATCACTGGTATGGAAGCTGCTATTTTGGCATTGTCTTCCCGAAGATATGTGGTATATAAATAAATAATACCGGGACTATTTTTGACTATATTAACAATAACAGATAGCTCAATAAATAAGAGGCAGGATCCGATGTGTCCGAGTCAAAAGGATTTATTCAGGCAAAAGGGAAGGGACTGGAATGGGACAGCCTGAAATAAAATAGGAAGGAAGGCAGCTGCAGCGCGCCTCATTACAGTTTAACATACATATATATAGTAAGACATTTCAATTACATTACATACAGTAGGCGTAACTTGTGACAAACGTAAGATAAGAACATAGGGGTGGAAAAAGAAGGCGTGTACAGGGCGTGCACTGAGACATGTGATGTGGACGTCACAGAAGTGTCATGAATGGGGCGGAAACATGGAGGGGGCTACCTGAGAGCAGCTGGGACCTTTAACCTAATGGTGCGCGCAAACGGGCAATGACGTGTTACCAGGGAGAACTGGGGGCTATGACTTCTGCACTAGAAGAGGAGACTAAAAGTCTGCGGTGTCAGGACGACATGTACCTATAGCATATCTGGTATCTGGTGTTTGGAGTACATGTTGATAGAATCCAAAAGTTATCAGGGCAAAGGCTACTCGACACTAAGGCTGGTGCAAGCATCTATTCTACATGTATTGCGTATGCTAGGAATCTTCTATGAATATTAATACAGTATTTCTCTTACATGGAGACAGAAAGACTAGACCATAGCTGAAACTGTTGATGCGGTTCAGTAGCTTAGGAATGCAGAGAAGGAGGGCTGGACTGATAACTAGAAGCATAACATACTCTTGGCAGACACGCAGGCAGAGCCAGGCCGGGCACTGCGCTGCGAGGCAGGAAGTAAGTGAAGGGTCAGGGATGCAGGTGGGGGCTGCATCGCTCCTTGAAGAGGGTTCAGGAGACTGGAGCTTGAATCTGGTGTCAGGGCCCTTTTGAGGCCTAGGAACGGGGACAATTCAATGGATTAACGTGCACACTGCGAAACGTGGCAACATAGGCCTAATACTCGTTGCTTCCACGAGAACTGGAAACTGGCATACTAGAGTAGAACACAACTATAATTGCGTCTTTAATCGATCATAGGGGGATACATGCATATCGATCATGCACATATAACATAGGATGGGGAACACGTAGGCACATATAACATGGCAAAATTCACTTTTCCACATTCCCTCCTTGTGCCCTACGTTTCCATCAGGAAACATCAATATTCATGATACCATCTATCTGTTCATATAGTATCATTTGCTCGTCTCGATTTGTCTTGGAGTGGGACTTAGGACTAGGAATACAAGAGGTAGCACACATGCCGCAAATCGCAGGGCCACATTGTAAACAGAGGCAGCAACTGAATATGATCATTACTGCTATACCTAGGAATGACAATACTTTCCATCCCCAGGCAGATATTATACTCCAGAGCCAACCGGACCATGTCCAGGTGCCTGGATTCTGGTGTAACTGATGGGCAATTTTATGAAGTCTGGTTATAGCTGAATAAACAGACGGCGCGTTATTAGGAATGAAAATGCAGCAACTAGATCCGATGACTCTACATGCTCCTCCTCTATCGGCCAGTATGACGTCAAGAACGAGACGATTTTGGAGCACAACAAAACGCATAGCAGATTGTTCTTCAGTTAAGTTACCTAGAGCGGAAGTAGTCTCATTCACTACTGCTTCAAGGGTTCTGGTTAACCTACGTATTAACTTACTATTCTGGACAGGACCTATAAAGAAAAAGAAACCTTTATTGAAGTCTTGATACTGTTCTAGAGCAGTTTCAGTTTGATCGACAATTGGGGACTCAGTCTCCCTTCTATGTCTAACGTGTACTAGATGTGTGTTTCTGTGATAATCAGATGGGGCTAGGAAAACTGGTGGCAGTAGGAAGGCAATATAACATGTTCCATCCCAATCGAGGGGCAGAAGAACATATGCGGTCTGACCACAAACAAAATAAGAATGACGTGAGGCTTTGAAAATAGATTTCCCACTGTCACTATACTCGACCACAGTAGTACAATCGCTATGTCCTACATGTGCGGAACCATTCTTTCTGACACATAATTCGCCTTTGACTGGTAGTACTGAAATAGCAGGCAAATCTGGAGTAGTATCGGACTGAACATTCAAGACCATGAAATTCGAGGAATAATTACCTAAATCATATACCTCATTTTCTAGATCTAACCCTGTTCTATGGGAAAGACCTTGCTTGTCTGGGAAACATGTTCGATTCAGAAGGGACATATCAGTTGAGGATGACGTTAACGTGGACCATGCTCCACACGAACCATTATGTGAAAACGGATAGGGAAAGAGTGGCAGAACTCCCTTCGGTGTCTGAAAAGGGGGGAGTCGACCACACACCCAACAATTAGTGGCATTGCTGGTCTGGTGTGAATAATGCAACATTCGGATAAAAGTATTATTACGCATAGCAAGACGATAGGATAACTCGTGAGGAGGCAGATCACTAAATGTGTGTTCTACTGTAACATTAGAAAACATATGTACATGTGAAATAGGAAAACATAAATGTAACGCATAACTTATGCATGTAACCATAAGACTCAGGAACAATAAAAAGAACAGAATGATGATACATCTCTTAGAGTTTTGACTAACTCTCTCACTGTGTGGGTCTATCTCATACATGTCAGGAACCTGTCTAACCGTTTCACCCGAGAGGGACTTAGACAATTAAACTGGCTGACTTACTAGACCTCAACTTGGATTTATACTCCTGCTGCGGAGTTTTCTCTAACAGGGGAATTTTAGATTCGTTGTCTGGGCAGTCCTTGAGAACGGGGCAGTCCTTGAGAAAAGTTTTAGTTTTAAGTCCATGAAATTTCTTGACGTGGCTCGCGTGTAGCCAGCCTTTTCGGTTTTCAATCTTCACTGCTGTCCGGGTGGTGAGAAGACCTAGACGGGGTTCCTTCCAGCGAGGCTCCAGCGGACTTGAACGATCAAAATTTCTTATAAGGACATAATCACCCGGAACGACTTCATGCAGTTTCACCTCGGTGTTGTCTGGAAAGGCGGCGGCAACCTGTGAACGACAAGATTGTAGTGCAGACATCAAGGAGGCAAGGTAATCTGTCAGCATATTACTGTCAACATCAGTTATGGTACGGGGTCTAGGTGTACCCCACATATTAGGGGGACGACCAAACACTATCTCGTACGGAGATAGACCTGAGCGGGAGTGAGCGACCATTCTCATATAAAAAAGGGCAACTGGCAGTGCTACTATCCAATCTACACCTTTCTCTGCACACACTTTTGCAATTCGGATTTTCAGAGTCTGGTTATGTCTCTCTACGAGACCGGCTGCTTCAGGATGGCGTACACAATGGAACTTCCACTGGTACCCTAACAGAAGGGAAACTTGTTTCATGAGCTCGGATGAGAATGGCTGGCCGTTATCTGAATACACGACCCTAGGTAATCCATAGCGGGGAAAGAACTCACGAACCAACTGCCTGGCAGTGGTCGCAGCTGTGTAATCTGGAACTGGATATGCTTCTGTCCACCTGGACAAAGCGCATACAACTACGAGGACATACTTGAAACCTCGACATCGCTCCATCTGAATGTAATCCATCTGGAGGACTTCAAAAGGGTGGTCAGGAGGATGGAATCCACCTTGTTCCACCGGGACACTTTTACCTGGATTGAACTGACAACATATCATACAGGTACGTACTTTCTGTTTGGCGGCTGCTCGTAAATGCTTGTTGAACCAAAAGTTCTGGATACTGTCTAACATGGCTTTTTCTCCTAAATGTGCTGGACTATGTGCGGTGTTAATAATGACTTGAACCATAGAGTCGGGGAGAAACCATGTGGCTTTTCCCTTCGTCAACCATCCTTGATCTGTCTGGTCTCCTCCTTGTTCGGACCATTTCTTGATTTCATCGGGAGTAGCATGTAACTGTATATCTATGACATCTTGTGTAGGGTCCTTAACTGTCATACAAGTAGTCTGTTCTGGAATGTGTGTCAGTGTCGTGTTAACTGGAATGTCTGGAGTCTGAGCTGTGAGCTTGGCTGTTCGATCTGCTAGATCGTTACCTTGGGAAATGATGTCAGTGACTTTCGTATGTGCCTTGCACTTCATGATAGCGATAGCTGTCGGTAAATGTATTGCATCTAACAGAGCTTGAATGAGGAGACCATGCTGAATCTTGGTTCCATGAGAAGTCATAAAACCTCTTTCCTGCCAGAGCACTCCAAAGTCGTGTACGACTCCGAATGCATAACGTGAATCTGTGTATATATTTACTTTCAGGTTCTTGGCACGTATGCAGGCTTGGGTCAGAGCGACAAGCTCTGCTGCTTGAGCAGACAGGGTGTCTATACGATGTGTTTCTATAACTTCGGTTTCAGTAGTCACTGCATACGCGGCTACTAGTTCTCCTGTACTTGTTCTCATACATGAACCATCCACATAAAGTGTCAGGTCGGGATCAGGTAATGCAATGTCTGTCAAGTCTTGTCTTGGCTTTGTCATGGTGTTAACAACTTCCACACAGTCATGTGTGGCAGGATTTGAAGTAACTGACGGTAACAGTGTGGCTGGATTTAAAATGTTGCAGCGTCTGATTTCTATGTGTGGCTGAAACAGTGTCAGTTCATAACCTGTTAAACGTGCAATAGTCAAGTGCTGAGTCTGTGTTCGGTTTAAAAGAACTTCCACGGAGTGTGGAACTTGTACTGTCAGGGAGTGTCCTAACACTATGGAATCACTTTGTCTGATAGCTAGAGCTGTGGCTGCAACTGACTTGAGGCACGCAGGCAGAGCCTGGGCCACTGGATCTAATGTGCTAGAAAAATAAGCACAGGGCTTGTATTGTCCTGCTTGATCTTGTGTGAGAACAGATAATGCAGTACCATCACGTTCTGTAACGAAAAGTGTAAAAGGCTTACTGTAGTTCGGTGTTGCTAGAACAGGTGCATTACATAAAGCTTTCTTTAACTCATTAAAAACAAGTGTATGTTCCTGGGTCCAAGGGAGGACAGTCGATGTTGCTGCCTCCTGTGTCGTTAACTGTATCAGTGGCTTGGCTAGATATGCGTACTGAGGAATCCATTGTCTGCAGTAAGAAGTGAGGCCGATAAAAGCTCGTACCTCCTTCTGTGTCTTGGGCTGTGGAAGATGTGCTATTAACTGGATACGGTCAGGTGTCAACTGCCTACCCCTCTTGGACAGTAAGTGTCCTAAGTAGACCACTTGCTGGACACAGAATTGCAATTTGGAAGGGGACACCTTGTGCCCCATCTCGGCCAGAAAATACAGAACTGTAAGTGATGCACGCTCGCAGTCACGTTCAGAACGGGCTGTGATCAGTAGATCATCGACATACTGGAGCAGGGCAGTGTCAGCTGGCATGTGAATATTGTCTAGTTGTCTCTTAAGTGCTTGACTGTAAATGCTAGGACTTTCTGTGAAACCTTGAGGTGCTCGTGTGAATTTATAGCTTCTTCCATTTAAACAGAATCCGAAAAGGAACTGGCTGTCTGGATGAATGGGGACACTGAAAAATGCATTCTTGAGATCGATAACTGTAAAGAACGTAGCTTCGGAATCAATGGCTGTCAATAGGGAAGAAATATCTGGGACCACTGGGTACTGTGGTATAATACATTTATTAAGTTCTCGAAGGTCAATCACTAATCAATAAACTGGAGGTGCATTTGGATCAGTACGTTTCAGGACTGGAATGATAGGAGAATTACATACATTGGAGTCAGTTTCTACAACCACTCCTTGAACAATAAGCTCGTCAATAATTTTGGATAAGGCTGCTACAGCCTCAGGTGGCAATTTGTACTGTCGGATTCGTGGTAAAACAACACCTTGCTTTAGAGTCACACGATGGGGTTTGATATGCATACAACCTACATCAGTTGGACCTTGCGCCCATAAATGCTGTGGTACATTCAATAATCTTGGATCAAAATCACGTAATACATAATGACCTTTGAAATCACGTAGGAACAGACGGACCCCTTCTGGGGAGCAGCATATGACTGCTCCTAATTCTTTCAGTGTTTTAATGCCTAACAAATTTTCTGGACAAGATTTCGTGAGTAATAGATCTGTAGTTCGGGACAATGGACCAACTTCTAGAGTAACTGGTTTCGATATTTCATTAACAATGGGCTTTCCTGAAAATCCAAGGGAAACATTTCTAGAGCCTGAGAGTGGAGCCCCTGGAACCTCGTCATGACTGATGGTAGTCCTACTTGCCCCTGTATCAATCAGAAACTTTCTGTCTTTCCCTAATACTTGACTGTGTACATAGGGACCCTCTTGATCTACAGGTATCTCGATGAGAGGCAAGCCTACCTCCCTCTCTAGGCTATTTCATGAATATGGTTGATAATCTGGATACTCTGACTGTGCATACTGGTACATCTGCTGTGTAACATGCTGTGTTGCAGCTATAGGCTGCGGTACTGTAACTGACTGTTGTGCATTCTGTGGTGGCTGGGAAGTCTGTGGGACTTGTTCTTGTCTAGGCGGACGTGGTCTCTCTTTAGTTTTACCAGTAGCTATGTTGTGTTTCAGAACTGCACATTCGTTTATAAAATGACCTGGCTGTTTACAGTAATTGCATGTCCCTTTAACGGGAACTGCAAGATGACTGGCTTGATTCGGACCCCTCTTCTGACTGTCTTGTGGAACAGACTGTGCAACTAATACTTTCATTTTCGTGTCTTTCATACGTCTCCTTTCGTGTTCCTGCTCTTCCCTGATTCTGTTCTGGTGGTACTGGAGCATCTGGAGCATCTGTGACGGAGTGTTAGCTTGCCAGGTACTTTCGACTTTCAGGACTCGATTTTTAACTTGTGGACTTGAATTCTCGACTAGTTTAGTAACAAAAAGATGAGGGTACGATTCACTACTTGTTTTTAGACCACTATTAATAATAAAACATTTCTCAAATCTAGAATAAAAATCACTAGTGTCTTCGTCTTGTTTCTGTTTACAGGCTGAGATGGCATCCCAATCTTCCTTTTTCGTGGCTAGTAATCTTGGCAAAACTTGTATCAATAACTCGGGCAATTCTTTAGCTTTATCCCCAAGACCGGTACCTGGTACTCGTGAATTATCTTCAGCTTCTAGAGTTGTCCAATCTATCTTTTTCTCTCCCACCTCCCATTCTTTTTCTTTGAGTTTTTCATATATGCCCGCAGGCAACAGGACCTTTAGCATTTTAATGATATCAGGATACGTGTATTCTCCCATACGGAGCATGTCCTTTAATTCACGGTGGAACCCTGCTGGATCTTTATCATGACAGGGAATTAACTTTTTCATTTCTAAGAGTTCCATCTTTGTGATAGGGGTGTAAACAAATACTCGTTCTAGACCACCACCCTCTTTCTTGACTGGATGTACTTCTCGTAACGGATTCTGTCTGTCTATGTAGAATGATTTACTTTCTGGGGGTGAGACGTGAACAAAATGCAGATTCAGAAACGTTCGGTATTTGTGGCGTTGTTCTAATATGACACTAATTAAATCAGTACCTAGACCTTTCCATCTGTACTGTAGTAACTCGTTTAATACATCATGTAGAGGACCTGGATCAGAATGTTGTTCCTCATACAGTGTAATGAGGTGCTGGATCATATACATACCCACCAGTCGTTGCTCGGCTGGGGGCAATTTCAGAAACATTTGGGCCACTATTTCGTCTGGAAAAGTGGTAGAATCAGTAGTCCACCGGACTACTGATCGGGCTAGTTCTTGTTCATGCATGGTACTAAGCTCACTATAACCTATTCGTGATTTCAGAATGTGATCGGTAGCTTGGAATACTTGCTCAAGAGAACACTGTTCTGGTGCTGGAAGAGGAACAGCTTTCTTGTAATCTAGGCGTGAATGTCGGTCGGAAAGTCTAGTTCTACCTACATACGCTATTCTGGAGGGATTCTCGCTGTCTACCTCTTCAGTAGAAGAGTCATACTCTTTCTCGGTTGCTTGTTTTGCTTCTCGTTTCTCGTGTATAGTTATGATTTCCCTACGAATTTTCTTGTACATACTCTCTATACAACCTTGTGTCTTGTGTTTTCCATCGGCTATATTGTCACTCCACCTGGTCAGGACTTTCAATTCCTCTTGATCTTTTTCTGGATAATCTTGCTCTCTTATTAAACAGTTAATCAAAAACTTTAAAATCATGAGCTGAGTCTCGACTTTTCTTTGAACCATGGCTTCGTGAATACTTCCTGGATTCACTCCTGTACGGATAAAACGATATATTCTGTCTAGATGTTCTTTCATATCGGGCAGGGTGATCAAAAAGCTGGAAACCCGTCTTAAACGTACTGAATATAAGATCATGTGATTTTCACCTGGGACTGGATCATATATACAGTCAGTAAGAAGTTGCTTGAGATCTGCGTATGTAGACACCTTTGGCGTACGCTGTAACGCTAGGTCATGTAGCGTCAGACGTCTGGGTTGAGGCGGGGTACGAGGAGAACCTCCCCCCGCGGCTCCTAAACTAGAATCGTCGGTGAATACTGTACGTGCTGGTAGAGTGACTGGCAAAGCGGGTACATGTACTATGGGCTGGGCCGGGGGTGCTGTAACAGGTACTGTAACATTAACTGGACCCACGAGACCAGCGGCAGGAGGAACAGGAATTACATTATTAACGGGAGCAGGCGGGACAGGATTTGCATATGCTGGTACTGTGTCGTCCAAATAGGACGAAAGAAAAATATCAGCTGCGGTCGGTTTATGACGTAGCTTAGTCGGGACCAATGGCGGCGGTAAATTACAGGGTGCTTCCGGGATTGCTTTTGGCAAGCCCTCGGCAAGAAGAGGATACATGCCTTTAATAAGGGCATTTCTCTGTCTGTCTGACTGTTCTGCTCTAACTCGTTCACCTTCTTCGATTAATTCCCTTTCTTGGGCTCTTTCTGAGGATTCCCTACTTAATTCTGTTTTTCTGAATTCTTTTTCGGTTCTTTTATGAGATTCTTTGCGCCATAACTCGATGGCATCTTTCTGGGACTGTCTGGCTTTCTTTTTCCATAATGCTTCTTCTACTCGCATGATGCACTCGGCATCCCATGTACCTGATACGGGCCATCTATATTTCTCTTCTAGTTCCTTAGTATAGTCCACCCATAAGTCTAGATATATTATGACATCTAAGCCATGCTTGTGATACATAAAATGTCCTGGACTGTCCCTAGGAGGGACAGGAACTGCTTCTTCGAGTAACTCTTTTCTGGTCTTCAACTGACGTAATTTCGAGAACAGAGGCATTTCGGTAATACACTTGAAACACAATACACAATAATCACAATAATAAAATAGCGAACAAAGCACTCATACCACGACATAAAAATACATGAATAACAGTTCGAACAGAAATACTACCTGATACACTGAAAACAGAACACATGAACTTCTCGAGAACGAAACTTACTAGAATTACTGGATGCACTGCTAAAACAGTACAGAACATACCGGTCCCATAAAGAGACACGTCGGACCCGTATCCACCTAGGTGAATACTTCGTAATGGATCTGTGTACCCAAACCCAACGGACCAGGAACAAACTAATGATCCTGTCTAGATACTTCCCCCGCAACGGTACTCACCGGGAAGCAGAAACTGGAAGGCCTCGGACTGGACTGGACTGCTACGACGTCGGACTACGAACTTCGGAAACTTCGGTTACAGGTGGGCCTCCGGATACTTCGGACCTTGCACTCTCGGCTTGGGCTCTGGTCGGGACGAACCGCATTCCACACCGCTTCGTCTGGATGTCGAACCGCAGTCTCCGTCTCCTTCGTGGGCCTGAGGGAGACTTGAAGCAGAAATATCTGCACGTGCACGGTATTGTTCCGTCACGGCTGCAGAGGGTCAGGGGACCGGCGTTGCATCGCCAGCGCGTGAGGAAGGGGCTCGTTCCTGTTCGGGCGCCATTATGTGGTATATAAATAAATAATACCGGGACTATTTTTGACTATATTAACAATAACAGATAGCTCAATAAATAAGAGGCAGGACCCGATGTGTCCGAGTCAAAAGGATTTATTCAGGCAAAAGGGAAGGAACTGGAACGGGACAGCCTGAAATAAAATAGGAAGGAAGGCAGCTGCAGCGCGCCTCATTACAGTTTAACATACATATATATAGTAAGACATTTCAATTACATTACATACAGTAGGCGTAACTTGTGACAAACGTAAGATAAGAACATAGGGGTGGAAAAAGAAGGCGTGTACAGGGCGTGCACTGAGACATGTGATGTGGACGTCACAGAAGTGTCATGAATGGGGCGGAAACATGGAGGGGGCTACCTGAGAGCAGCTGGGACCTTTAACCTAGTGGTGCGCGCAAACGGGCAATGACGTGTTACCAGGGAGAACTGGGGGCTATGACTTCTGCACTAGAAGAGGAGACTAAAAGTCTGCGGTGTCAGGACGACATGTACCTATAGCATATCTGGTATCTGGTGTTTGGAGTACATGTTGATAGAATCCAAAAGTTATCAGGGCAAAGGCTACTCGACACTAAGGCTGGTGCAAGCATCTATTCTACATGTATTGCGTATGCTAGGAATCTTCTATGAATATTAATACAGTATTTCTCTTACATGGAGACAGAAAGACTAGACCATAGCTGAAACTGTTGATGCGGTTCAGTAGCTTAGGAATGCAGAGAAGGAGGGCTGGACTGATAACTAGAAGCATAACATACTCTTGGCAGACACGCAGGCAGAGCCAGGCCGGGCACTGCGCTGCGAGGCAGGAAGTAAGTGAAGGGTCAGGGATGCAGGTGGGGGCTGCATCGCTCCTTGAAGAGGGTTCAGGAGACTGGAGCTTGAATCTGGTGTCAGGGCCCTTTTGAGGCCTAGGAACGGGGACAATTCAATGGATTAACGTGCACACTGCGAAACGTGGCAACATAGGCCTAATACTCGTTGCTTCCACGAGAACTGGAAACTGGCATACTAGAGTTGGACACAACTATAATTGCGTCTTTAATCGATCATAGGGGGATACATGCATATCGATCATGCACATATAACATAGGATGGGGAACACGTAGGCACATATAACATGGCAAAATTCACTTTTCCACAGATATACCATGTGAATGGAGTTGCTGGAAGCAATGAAAATACTAATGGCTTAGTGCGTAGTAAAAGAGAAAGCGTAGGTGAAATAATGGGTAGTATTTTCAGTGCACTGATACCTGGAGTGGGAGTGGTTCTGAACAGAATTTGCAAATTGTCCACTATAGTGGATGTGTTGTCTACTGACACAGCTCATGGATTTCTGCTGGTCAATACCGAAATGGTTGCGATCAGATCAATGGTTTTGCAGAACAGACTTGCTCTTGATACCTTATTAGCGAAAGAGAGCGGAGTCTGCCGGATGTTGAAGGCGCAACATTGTTGCACTTATATTCCGGACAAAAGTGTACAGCTCAAAAGATACGTGAAAAACATTACTAATTTGGAAAGGGAACTTAAACCACTCGAGGTTGACAGTGCCTGGAAGAGACTGGTAGATGGTCTCTCAAATGTAGGTCATTGGCTTGCTAGCGTAGGTAAAAGCTTATTGTTCAAGGTACTGATGCCAATTGGAATTATAGGTCTCATCCTATTCTTCATATTTGTCTGTTGCAAATGTCGTAAGCACACCAGAAAGCATCAAGTGAATGCAAGAGGGGTGAAACGAAGTGTGGATGAGCTTGAATTGGAGGAGATAAATAATCAGATATACAAAAGGGTGAAGAATTCTCACCCTACCAAAGATGAGAAAGAAAAGTTGAACAGATTGTTGGAAGAGATAGAGCTGTATAAGGTGTGAGAAGTTGGCATCTGGTTCCATTTATTTTTGTGATGATAGTAAATATCATCAAAGAGGGGATTGATGAAGCAAAGCTTCGCATTTGCGACTTGCTTTTGTCATGAACCTCGTTCATGTGTAACAACGTAATAATTTGTACGTCTTACTAACGTTTATTTTATGTTTAAAACGAGGTCCACGAAGCTTGCCTATGTGTTTTACTAAAACGACTTATTTGAGTCAATAAAAATGGCCGCTGCTTTGAAGTAAGTGTCTGCGCATGCGTCAGTCACACTCACGTGTCCTGATGTGTTTGCAGGTTTGGAGGGAAATAGTTGCGCATGCGTAATGCATAGCTTTGCCAGTAACGTGGTACTGCTCGTGCCACTGCTCTTGTACTCGTATATATGTAGCTAACATTTAGACTGCATAAGTATATTTCTTAGTGATAAGTTGAAAGTACAAACCCTGTGATGTGATTTCATAATGTTATTTCTATGTATTAATTTGTTCTCGCTTACTTTTCATGTACCGCGGGGAATGGGGGTCTGACTGAGCCGAAAGCCATCTTGGAGGGTACTTGTGCGCAGACTCGCCAGAAACAATCTTGGCATTGAATTGCTGCCAAAGAAGGTTGATACCAGAAGCCACCCTGGGAAGCAGCACCTTCGCCCCGCAGCATCACGATATTGTTCTATTATGTTGCAAAAATGTATTCTTTGCCTGTATTCTGCGCAATTTTCTCATGGGAACCCCAATCTTGCTAGGCGGTGCCCTGAGATGTAAATAAGGCCTCCAAATAGTGTGTTCTGATTGGTGTGTTACCCAAATCCTATCTTAGGACCAATCCAAATTGAGGGATTCTGACACTTTGCAACATTGGGGGGTGGTACACCGTCCCCAAACTGTTTATCTACCCTGGGTTCACCTAGGGAAATTGTCCGACTTGTCTGGTTTAGCTGACCTGTCACTGACCCATCGTACTCAATAGGTGACTGAAGATACAGAGAGCTGCGGAGCACTCTGTCCGAAATTGACCATAGACTAAGGTTCTAATGAACCTTAAAGTGCTGGTGGAGCACTTTGCTGGGAGTTCGCTGATTATCGGTTGTCTTATTCTTGTAAATCTCATGCTAGAAGAAAACGAACTTTAGATAAAGATTTTAAAACTTCCAGCTGTCCGTGGTCATTTACAAAAGTATTGAATGTCATTTTGAGTTTGTATTTTGCTGCCTTTCCTTTACAGCTAGCTCCCTGATCCGTTGTGGTCATAGGTACCCGTGTCGGTGGATGGTAAGTCGGGTACGCTGAGTAATAACAGTAGGGAATTCACACAAATTGGTAGCAGCCCGTGAAGTCACCCGGTCAATGTATATTGTGAATTGAAATATATGGGCCCGAAGCCGGAAACGGCGAAATTATTGGTTGGGTGACCTCGCGCACTCTATCACAGGGTATCCCTATGAAATAGATGCCTGCTCAAGCAGATGTCCTTTCTATTTTTACAAGTGGAAATAGGCTAACGGGAATACCAGAGATTATTGTTGACCTTTCGACCCCTTATGTGTGCAATTCTCAATCATCACTTTGGTTTGTGGAAGTGAGACTTTTCAAGGCAGTGCAAGGGTTCACCCTTCTTTGTCCTTTAGTCCTCAGGCCAACAAAATAGAGATTGGCACGGAAGCTGTAATACCAAAGCAATAAATTATTATCACTCATGAGTGGGACTACATCGATACAGAACCCTCAGGCAATGTATGAGGCAGTACATGAAATACAGAAACCAGGGTGCTTTTATACACCTTTTGTAGCAGTGTAAGCATGGAGACTCAAAAAGAGGCTGTTAGACCTGTCAGCCCTAGGGTGGTCTTATCCCGCACTTTTTTTTCCCTTTCAACCTCCATTTTTGCCACCATTATTGTTGAACCTAGGACTCTGGGCGCCTTACCGCTGCTGAACAGTGCTGAGGTGCAAGTGCTCTCTCCATACAATATTCTTTTAGCGTATACAATGGTTCCGTCGGGTATGCAACCTGATTGCTTCAAAGTATAAATGAATCATTCAACATATGAATTAACCAACGGTAAACATCAATCAATACTCCATTTGGAAAAAAATGCATTAAATGCAAATCCAAACAAAAACAGATAGGGTAATTGTAGATTTTAATCTCTGAATTCTTTTTCATTCATAGAAACCCTGTGATAATGCATGAAGAGTAAATCAGTAATCACAAAATGCATCAAGTACAGTGAGTGCGATGTGACATATTATGCACAAGTGACATAAAAATCGTGATTTATATACAAGTGAGTTCGGGGGTAGGGTGGGAAGAAAGGAAAGGATTTTGTAAAGGCCAGTTATGTTAATAAATAATTATTAGTCCAGTATGTCACGTCAGTTGGCTATTATTAACTGAATTTTCTCAACTGGCCAATAATATTGTATCGTCGACGTTTCGACCCTTTGGACGCCCTATTTACGGGTCTGTTGCGGGTCTTCTTCAGGACAGGGGGGTAGGGGAAGTGATGTGACACCTAGTGGTCCCTCGTTGGTTGGACCCAGCAGGGGTAGTTAGAATCAATCACCCATTGTATTATCAGCCTCTTTAGGGAGAATAATCCTGATAAAGGAACTCGTTTAATGTGTGTTCGCTCTTCGGACAAGTAAAACTGAATTTTCTTCAGTGTCCCTCGTTAAGGAGTACCAGCCGCATCTTAGCGCGATCTGATCATTGGATCAAAGTATTCGCATGAGGGGGCCCACTCACGATCTCTCTCCGTCTGTGTGGCCTCAGAAGGAATCAATCCGTGATTCTCCTAACAATAGGGCTGCCAACGGCCCCTGATACTGCGGAGTGGCCACTGTCCTATCTGCGCGCTAGTAGTTGGGGACATGCTGGGACATTATGATACTGTAACCCTGAGTGTCCCGCCCCTTGTCACCAGAGAAGCCACCACAGAGTCTTCTGGAATTTTCCAACCCCCCAGGTTGGCACCAGAACTTGCCGCCTTTATGCAGGGTCACCTGACCTAGGGGTATAAAGGGAGGGGAGGAAAAAGCTGACAGTTAGTTGGGCACTACTAGACCTGGAGACACTCCGCCGGAGTATAGGCTGCTGAGCTACAGGGAGACTAAACTACTGTGGCTGACTGAGCTTAGGCCCTGGTGACCCCAAGATAGCTAAGTGATCCTGCCTGTCTGACTGACCTTGCCCAGTGTGAGGGGAACCAGGGAGACCAACTCCAGTGGGGTGGGCCGGGGTTACCAACCTCACCTCCCACTGCAACTAATTTCTGCAACTAACACTTGCCATCTACCGCCAGCACTGAGAGAAGAAGCGCTGGTTACCTAGCACCTGGCCCACCCCAACTGGCGCTGAGGAACCTGTGGGCACTGCGGCTGCTGAGAAACACCAGGTAAAACGCTGTGTCCCCCAAGCGCTGCCTGCCAAGACCCTGTCACCTGCTGCCCGCACTGTCCCCCAAGGAACTGTTGCTGCCTGCTGTTGCTGCCGTCGGCCCAGGACTGGCTTGTGCTATAGGAACCGGCGCTGTGTCTGGGAAGCACTAGATTGCTGAAGTGGCCACTTTCCTCAAGCGCTGGGCCCAGCACGCTCTATAATGGCCAAATCTGTCACTCACCTTGCAGCCTCAGGCTGTGCCCTGCTACTGTGCTGTGTCATCTAAGCGCTAGCTGCCCAATTTCACTGCCGCCCATGGGGTGGAAGGAGAACCATTGTTGTGCCACAGCGTTGCCTTGGCAAAGCGCTGTGTGCCCAAGGAAAGGAGCGCTGTGGCCAGTTCCACTGGCGCGGCCCCTTCGCTATCCCCAGAAGAAGCGCGGAAGGCCCGATCACCACCGCCGCCCGGGCGCTGCTGTGGAGGAAGTCTGTGGGGGATGCTGACCGCAGCCGTAGCCCCCGAAGTGAGGGAAGGGCAGTCACGGTTGGAACAAAGGCCACGCAGGCCTGGAGTTAGCTGGGAGGTGTTGCAGAACACAGGGGCGCCGGCTGCGTCACTGGCCACGCCCCCGCGAAAGCTGCACACTGATTTGCTGCCAGCCCTGAAGGCAGTCGGAAGACCCGGAGCCCGGCCCGACATCGAGGAGGGAGGCTCCGAGGAGAGCGTGAGCCTTGACCTACCCCAACCAGGACCCCAGGAGCAAAGAAAGCCGGAAGAGAGTCCCCCCTCCCCCGGTCTGGTCCCCGAGCGTCTGGAGAGAGGGGCTGACTGGGGATGAGGCGGCCTGCGACTGTCATGGCCGGCGTAGCGGTGAGAACTGCACTTTTCCCTCCCCGAGACTGGCCCAGTGAGTTGTGGTGCTTTGGGGCCTACACCCGCGGGGAGGCCCCCTCTGGGGAGCTGCAGGGGTGGCCCCAGGGACTCCTAAGGGCCCGAGAATTACATCAGCCGAGCTACACGAGGAAAACTGCCTGGGGCATGCGACCCTGGTGAAAGGCCCCCTCTGGATTTAGTACCTGCATTCAATAGGTTGCCTGTATTGAGTAACTCTCCACATAGGGCAAGTCCCTCATAGTGAATATATATATCTGCCTAAACTTGATGTCTGCCAGGTATTGTTAAACCTCCATGAGAATTGTTACCTGTATTGAATCTATGCCTGAGAAATGCTGCCTATATTATCCACATGTATAGGAAATGTCACTGATGTTGGATTCATGCCTACAAAGTGTTGCATTACATAAATGTGTCCCTAGGAAATGTTGCCTGTGTTGCTCAAGAATATAGGGATTGTTACCGGTATTGAACCTGTACCTGCATAAGAAGTGTTGTCTGAATTGACCTGAGGTCACCAACCATTTATTCTGTTTAAAGTGAAACCCTTGCGTTAACTACCTGAACCAAAAGTAAATAAAGATACTTGTTTTTGCCTATGACCCTGGTGTGGTGTCTCTTTATTGCGTGTGCTTTACTGAGTCCGTGCGAGTGTGTGCTGCACAACCGCTTCACACAAAGCTTACGGAGTGCATTTCCGCCTCGCGCCAAGCTACTGCGTCGGAGTCGGTGATCCCTGGGACCTTCCGGGTCTAACACTGATGGCAGCGGTGGGATTAGGACTTGTGCTTGTGCAGCACCCTCCAGTGACTCAGTGTGTGCCGCAATTTGACACCTGGTTTTCTGCAAGCTAAAAATTCTCCCTAATCTCCTGATTGTGAATGCTCTTGTTTTAAACCTCCTACCTATGTCTAGTTGTATTCCCTAGTATTCTCTGTGGTCCTACCTGGCAGGATGGAGTTCGAGCTGGCCAACCTAGAAACATACACAGTGGCGCAGCTTAGGGAGTTCTGCCAGGGGAAGGGGGTATTCTTCAAGTGGGGCTCCAAGAGAGAGGAGCTCCAGAAGAGCTTGAGAGCATGGGCACTGGCCCATCCGGGAGGGGGAGGGGACGAGGGGCAGGGAGAGCAGGAAGCTCCAGGAGAGCTGGACCTACTGCACATAGATGCTAGCGACAATGTGTTGCCCGGAAGAAGTTCCAGGGCCAGTAGTGTGTCAGTTAGGATGTTATCGGCGGAGGAGATTGAGGACAGGAGGGCGGAGAGACAAGTTAAACTAGAGCTTGCCAGACTAGATAAGGAGCGGGAAGAGAAGAGGTTGGCCATGGAAGAAAGGAAGCTTCTCCATGAGCTTAGCCTCAAGGAATTGGAGATTAAGGCCCTACAGATAGGAGCTAACAACAGTGCAAATGGTGGCAGCGTACCTATTGAAGCTCCACGGGAGTCTAGATTCTACATGACTAAGGGTGTGGTGGCCAGTTTCAGTGTAGGGGATGATGTTGATAAGTGGCTAGCGGCTTACGAGGTGTCCTTAGTAGCCAATGGGGTCCTCAAGTGTTATTGGGGGGATGGCCTGTATAGGTACATGCCTCCGCTGGCGAGGGACATGCTCATGACCTTAGAGAAGGTGGGCCAGACCAATTATCCAGTGATGAAGGAAGCATTACTTAAGAAATTTGGCCTGCCCCTGAGAAGTACAGACAGAGATTTCGGAATAGCCACAAGCTTCCCACCCAGAACTGGGTAGATTTTCTAGACTATGCCCGCAACGCATTAGAAGGTTGGGTGCGGGGCAGCGAGGTGACCGACTACGAAGGGCTGTACAATCTGTTTTTGAGAGAGCACCTTCTTAATAAGTGTTTTCCAGAGCTGCGCCAACACCTGGTGGACCGCAAGTTGACCGACCCGAGGGAGCTTGAGGAAGAGGCGGATACCTGGGTCAGTACCCGGGTGTATCACAAGGGATCCGTGGGGGACTCACAGAAGGGTGGACAGGGTTTTCCCCAGAAGAGAGATGGGGAGATAAAAAGAAGGAGTTCTTCAAAGGCCCCCAAAATAGACCACAAGGAAGGGGATAGGATCCCCACCCCAATCTGGTTCTCCCAAGCCTACTCATCCTGACTGAAGTTATCAGCCCAAGACTGTCCAGTGCTACGAGTGCGGGAAGGTAGGACACTACAAGGGGGATCCCCAGTGTCGGAAAATGTCCCCAGCCCGTACTGGAGGTAAGAGCCCCGGGGTGGCTAGTGTAGCGCTGGGGGAGGAGTTGTCCCTAGATAAGGAGGGTGAGTGGGCAGGCTTGACCCTAGTGTCCCTGGGGGGCAGGGAGATGGTCCCAGAGATGGAGGTACCCTCGAATACTGCCAAGTACCGGCAGAAGGTCCGGGTTAACGGGCAGGAGGTGGAGGCTCTGAGGGACACGGGTGCCAGCATGACAATGGTAATGAGACAGCTGGTGTCCCCGGAGCAAGTGATCCCTGACGTACTCCACCCGGTTGTGATGGCTGACAACAGTTTGGGTCACTATCCCGTGGCCCAAGTTCCCTTTGAGTGGGGAGGGGTCGCGGGCCTATTGAGAGTTGCGGTGAGCCCTGCCATGCCAGTGGATTGTTTGTTAGAGAACGATCTGGAGTATACCGCCTGGAAGGAGGTGGAGTTCCAAGCCCACACCAAAATGCTGGGATTACCAGGATGGACCTGTGCGGTCAAACGGTCCATGGATGCCCGACAAGGAGACCAACCAGGGCTGGAGCCTGGAACAATGGCCTAGCCCACCGCAGAACAGGAAGAAGCCGTGGAAGATGCCCCCTGTGAGAAGGATGGAGCACCCGCTGCGGTGGCCCCAGAGTCCACAGAGGAGGAAGTTGGCCCCGTGGGGGACTTACCGACCCCTGCAGAGTGGCAGGTGGAGGGAAGGCCTACCCGGGAGTAATTTTGTAGGACGCAGAGGGAGTATCCCACCTTTGAGGGGATGCGGCGACAGGCCGAAGCCCCAGCAGCGGGAAATGCTGCCGGGAATTACCATATCTACTGAGAGGATGGCCTTCTGTACAGCAAGCCCAAGGCCCTGGTGCATGGATCCTCGAGGGCCTTAGTGGTCCAGCAATGTTACCGAGCATTTCTAATGGAATTGGCGCATGAGATCCCCCTGGCGGGACACCTGGGCCAGTATAAAACGTTTGCCCGTTTGGTCCCACACTTTTACTGGCCCAGGATGAGTCGCCTCTGACACCTTCTGCAAGTTCTACGTGACTTGCCAGGCGAGTGGAAGACGGGGACCAAGTTGAAGGTGCGCCTGGAACCACTACCGGTCGTCAGAACCCCTTTGGAGCAGGTAGGCATCGACATTGTCAGGCATCTGGATCCGCCAACCACCGCTGGACATTGGTTCATCCTAGTCCTGGTGGACCACGCCTCCCGGTACCCGGAGGCCATCCCTCTGAGGACCATTACTGCACCTGCGGTGGGACGGTCCCTGATGGGGGTTTTTACCCGGGTGGGTTTCCCCAAGGTTGTGGTGTCAGACAGGGGCACCAACTTCATGTCGGCCTACATGCAGACCATGCGGAAGGAGTGAGGGTGGCTTATAAGTTCTCCACTCCTTACCACCCCCAGACCAACGGACTCGTGGAGTGTTTTAACAAGACGCTAAAAGGGATGATCTGGAGTTTGCCTGAGGACTTGAGGAGGAAGTGGGACGTCCTCTTGCCCTGTCTGTTGTTCTCCTACAGGGAGGTGCCACAGAAAGGGGTAGGTTTTAGCCCCTTTGAACGTCTGTATGGATACCCTGTCGGGGCCCCTCAGCCTCATGAAGGAGGGGTGGGAGAAGGCTCCCAGGAGGCTTCCCTGGGATGTGGTCAGTTACATGCTGACGTTCCCCAGCCAGATGGCCAAGCAGTGGAAGGAGGCATCCGACAACCTGGAGGCTAGTCAAGCCGTCAAGAAGGAGTGGTACGACCGGAATGCCCAACAGGTGGAACTGGAAGTTGGACAGAAGGTGTGGGTCATGGAGCCCGGAGAGCTTAGCACCCTCCAGGACCGGTGGACTGAGTCTTACGAGATATTGGAGAAGAAGGGTCCAGCCACGTACATGGTGGATCTGAAGACCCCGCGGCAACCCCACCGAGTGTTACATGTAAATCACCTCAAGCCGCACCACCTCTTGATGGTGACTAATGGGAGCGAGGAGGAAGAGAGCGAGCCTTTGCCAGACCTTCTGGCGTCCCAAGAGAAATATGGATCGGTGGAGGGAGTGGTCCTCTCCCCATCCTTGATGCCAGAGCAACAGATGGACTGCAGCCAGGTATTGGAGCAGTTCGCCTCCTGTTTTTCCCTCACTCCTGTAATGACCCACCTGTGTACCCATGACGTGGACACAGGCAACAGCCCCCCTGTGAACACCAAATCGTACTGGCTGTCCAACAAAGTGAAGACCAGCATCCAGCACAAAGTCACCTAGATGCTGGAGCTAGGTGTGATCGAGGCGTCCAGCAGCCCCTGGGCTATTCCGGTGGTGTTGGAGCCGAAAGCGTCCCCCCCCCCCCCGGCACCACACCTGAACTGTGTATTGAGGAGCTCCCAGATAAAGGGCATTCCCATAGACCAGGCGGGAAAGAATGAGAACCTGGACCATGATCCATCTGGCTTGGAAAGGGGAAGAATCTTATGCAGCATTCTGAGTAGACCAAAGCAAGTAGCTGAGAGTTTAGCTGCTTGGTGGTTAAAAGTGAGGGAACGGTCAAGCCAAAAACCGAGACTCTTAACCTGCTCTTTTGGGGCTGGGACAGGCCCGAGGTGGTTAGGCCAAAGCAGGGCAGAGTTGAAAGAAGGGGAGTTGCCCAGGAGCATCAGCTCCGTTTACTCGCCATTAAGTTTGAGGCATGAGAGTTCCATCCATCTAGCAACCTCCTCTAGGTTACTGCCTAGTGTGCAAGATGACCTCTTGGGGTGGTTTAGTACCGCCACAAGCTGTGTGTCATCTGCATAGGTAATGATTTTCATGCCAAATGGATGGACAATCTCTGCCAAGGGTCTCATGTAAACATTAAATAGCGTGGGGCTCAGGGAGGAGCCCTGAGGAACCCCACAACTGAATGGCAGCTGATTGGAAACAGCATCTGCTTCAAAGACCCTGAAGGAATGCTCAATCAGAAAGGATAGTAGCCAAGTTAGTGCAATACAAGACACTCCTATATTTTTGAGTCTGAGGATCAGAGAGTTGTGATTGCCGGTGTTGAATGCGGCTCTGAGGTCGAGAAGGATAATCGCTGCATTACCCCCTTGATTCAGGATCCTCCTAGCTTCTTGAGTAGCTGTGAGGAGGGCGGTTTCAGTTCCAAATTGGGTGCGAAAACCAGTCTGGGAGGCATGGAGTAAATTGTTAGATTCCAGAATATCCACCATAATAGTGTTTATGTGTTCCTCCAGAATCTTACTCACCCAGGGTAGGAGAGAGATGGGGCGGTAGTGGGAAAGATCATTCTGATTGAGATTTGGTTTCTTTAATGGGGCCTTGACCATGGTGCTTTTCCAGGCCAGGGGAACTAAGCCAGATAAAATGGAAGTGTTCACAAGGTCTAGAATAGCAGGACCAATGATATCGGTGGCTAATGTGAGGATCTGAGCAGGAGCGGGGTTGGTTGGAGAGCCGGATTTTAGTTTGGTCAAAATAGGGCACAGCAGAGCAGAATCGAGGGGACAGATTCGATCTAGTAAGGAATGGGTTCCATGGTGTGAATCTGGCAAGGGCGACAAGATGAGATGATTTTGTGGGAAAGGGAAGGACAAATACATGTTTTTAAATTTTTTTGTAGAAAGAACTTTGCCAAACTGTTACAGTGTGTGAGGGCGCCATCTGGCGAAGGCTGTTTCACAGGCAGTTTGGTAAGGGTTTTCGCAATGCAGATAGATTCATCTTATTTTCGTAAAAAACAGCTTGTGCAGCTTTGATTTCGAGTTTATAGGATCTGATTGCCTCCATATATTCTAGTTTAGAAAGGTTAGAATAATCCCTTCTCCATTTCCGTTCAAGCCTTCTGCACGATTGTTTTAGCTCTCTCAAGTTAGTGGAGAACTAAGGGGCATGCGGTCTGCCTGCTGATTTTATGTTTAGGTTTTTTAGGAAGTGCTGCATCCAAAGAGCCTTGAATCCACAGATTAAAATTCTCAACAACCGGGTGGGGATTAGGTTCACTATCTGGTATAGTGGCTTCTAAGACGTGTTTCCACTGATCAGTGGCGAGTCTAGACCAGTTCCGTTCCTGCACCAAGATTGTGTTAGGGGTGGGGGAGGGTCTGGGTATTTCCCAGGTTAAGGGAATCAGAAAGTGAACGGACCAGGGAAACAGGACGGGGACTCCTACACTAAGTTCATTATAATTTCTAAAAACAGGGTCCAATAGATGACCTATACAGTGGGTGGGTTTTGATACTTTCTCACTAAACTGAAGCGCCATGAGATTCTCAATCAGCTCTTCGGCCATCTTGTCTGATGGGTCATCGAGATGGAGATTGAGGTCACCGAGTACTGTAAAGTTAGATGGAACAAAGGGTAAGTCAGCGACGGTGGTAGGGATAGCATTGAGGAATTTTCTGGGGGCGCCTGGGTGGCCGGTAGATTAGGAGGCCCGAAAAGGTACTGGTCGGGGAGACATCTATCGAGAAGATAAGACTTTCACAGTCAGACAGAGGGTCTGCTATAATACGACTGTTAAGTTTGTTGTTCACAACAATGGCTATGCCTCCACCTCTGCCACTCTTACGGTCCACCTTGTGAATCAGGTAGACAGGAGGGAGGGTTTGGGAGAGGGTTGGGTCGGATTCCTTGTGGAGCCACGTTTCCATTAAGAAAATGATATGGGGTCTTAGGTCTTGAAGTAGGATCGCAAGTTCATTGGAATGTTTTGCAAACAATCTACAGTTTGAAAGCAACATCTTTTAATGAATGAGAGTTGCCCTGAGTATTAGATATTTTAATGGAAGGCTGGAGGGAATGGCCATATTGGTGGCAATGAGAATCACCATTGGTGACATCCAGCGCGTATCGGCAAGTATTGTTAGATTCATCTCTGAGTATGTGAAGGTGATGGGAGTTATAGCAAGTGGCCTTTACCTGAAAACGGGCTCGGTGTGGGCCCCTGGGCCCGGCCAGGCGCAGAGAGGCTTGCCCTTGGCTCGCCCGCTGCGCGCATCAGATGCGCGGGCGAATAGTCATTAGTTTAAGTAATATCCTAAGACACCTCCCCCTCAGGTCTCCAGCCCGGCAGAGGGGAAAGAACGTTGCCGGTACTCCCTCCACAGCAATCAGGATAACCCGTGGTGGACCGTGGAGCAGTGCGGGTCGAAAGAAAAGTGCAAATAGCCAGTAACAGCAGCAAGTTTAAAAGCTTTAAATCGTTTTTAAAATCAAAGAGTGCAGAAGTGGAGGACAAGATCATATGCAGAAAGCGCTAAAATGATGAAGTGCAGCAGTGGAGCACAGGGTGCAGTGCACTGCAACAGGGACAGAGGATGACTTAAAGCAGCGAGAACAGGATGAAATCAAGCAGCAGAACATAGGGTGATGTACAGCAGGGGAGCACAGGGTGCAGTGCAACAGGGACAGAGGATGACTTAAAGCAGCGAGAACAGGATGAAATGAAGCAGCAGAACATAGGGTGATGTACAGCAGGGGAGCACAGGGTGCAGTGCAACAGGGACAGAGGATGACTTAAAGCAGCGAGAACAGGATGAAATGAAGCAGCAGAACATAGGGTGATGTACAGCAGGGGAGTACAGGGTGCAGTGCAACAGGGACAGAGGATGACTTAAGCAGCGAGAACAGGATGAAATGAAGCAGCAGAACATAGGGTGATGTACAGCAGGGGAGCACAGGGTGCAGTGCAACAGGGACAGAGGATGACTTGAGCAGCGAGAACAGGATGAAATGAAGCAGCGGAACATAGGGTGATGTACAGCAGGGGAGCACAGGGTGCAGTGCAACAGGGAAAAGAGGATGACTTGCAGCAGGTGAGCATGGGGTGCAGTGCAGCAGGTGAGCACAGGGTGCAGTGCCGCATGGGAGCTCCGGAGCAGTGCAGCCCAGAGTGCAGTGAAGCAGGAGAGCCCAGGGTGAAGAGCAGCAGGGGAGCACAGGCTGCAGTGCAACAGGGGAGCACAGGATGCGGTGCAGCCTAGGGTGCAGTGCAGCAGAAAAGCCCAGGGTGAAGGGCACCAGAGAGCACAGGGTGAAGTGCAGCAGGGAATCACAGGGTGCTGTGCAGCAGGGGAGCACAGGGTGCAATGCAGCAGGGGAGCACAGGATGCAGTGCAGCAGTGCAGTCCAGGGTGCAGTGCAGCAGGAGAGCCCGGGGTGAAGGGCAGCAGGAGAGCCCAGGGTGAAGGGCAGCAGTGGAGCACAGGATGTAGTGCAGCAAGAGAGCAGAGGGTGCAGTGCAGCAGGGGAGCACAGGGTGCAGTGCAGCAGAGAACCCAGGGTATAGTGCAGCAGGGGAGATCAGGGTGGAATGCAGCATGGGAGCTCTGGTGCAGTGCAGCAGTGCAGCCCGGGGTGAAGGGCAGCAGGAGGGCCCGGGGTGAAGGGCAGCAGGGGAGCACAGAGTGCAGTGCAGCAAGGGAGCACAGTGTGCAGTGCAGCAGGGGAGCACAGGGTGCAGTGCAGCAAGGGAGCACAGGGTGCAGTGCAGCAGGGGAGCACAGGGTGCAGTGCAGCAGGGGAGCTCCGGGTGCAGTGCAGCCAAGGGTACAGTGCAGCAGGAGAGCCCAGGGTGAAGGGCAGCAAAGAGCCCATGGTGGAGTGCAGCAGGGAAGCAGAGGGTGCAGTGCAGCATAGGAGCTCCGGGTGCAGTGCAGCTGGAGAGCGCAGGGTGAAGGGCAGCAGGAAGCATAGGTTCATGTGCAGAACGGGTTACACATTGATGTGCAGCAGTGTAGCCTAGGGTGCAGTGCAACAGAAGAGCACAGAAGGAAGTGCAGCCGTGCAGCCCAGGGAGCAGAGCAGCAGGAGAGCCCAGGGTGCAGTGCATCGGCTGAGCATAGGATTATGTATAGCAAAGGGGTAAAAAAAGATGTGCAGCATGGGAGCACTGGGTGATGAAAACAGGTGAGCACAGGGTGATGTGCAGCATTGAACTACAGTCTTGTGCATCAGAAGAGCATACAGTGACGTGCATTACAAGTCACAAGGTGAAGCACAACAGGGGCCAGAGGGCGATGTGCTCACAAGGAGCACGAGGCAGTGCAAAAAGCACCATTGTGATGTGTTTGAGGGGAGCACATAGTGATGTACAGATCAGAGGACTGAAAGGTGGCTCCTGGTAATTTGGCCAACTCTAATACTTCGGTGGTTGAATCTTTATTGACTCTCTATTGCAAGGGTTTGGTTACTTCACTAACGATATTTCAAGAATTTTGTTTCAGCTCGGTAGTAATCATTATATGATTGAAACCGCCGTGACTTCTTTCTGTCTTTCAACTTCACGCTGCATGCAATGCACGACTGACTTCAGACGTCACTCTTACGTCAGTTTTCAAGGACCTATTTAGCCTAGTGGTGTAACACAGGCCTCTGCAGACCCCCGCGGTGCGGGTGGGGGGGGGGGCGGTCCAAGTGCCAAGAGGTCTCCTCAGCACAGTACTCTGCCCAGGGAGCTCCTTAAAGAGTCCGGAAGGGCCCCTTCACATATCTTAGGGTGGAGATGCAAATTTGTCATGCGCATTGAGGCCATGTCTGCTCGAGGTTTTTGGCCATAACCAGGGCTTTAAGTGGGATGTAAAAATGAGCGGATCTCTTAATGGGGCATGGTTGGTGTTATTAAGGCTGTAGCTTAAAAGCACCAAACCTAAAACTCTTTGCTTAGCATAGTGTGCCGTCCGACTGATATTTTGCTGTTTTTGTCATTGTATCCACATATATAATGCAACAAATAACAATATACCGACAGAAAGCGAGGACTATTTGGATGTTACTAATTGCCTTCGCGCAATGAGGAGGCAGACTATGAGTTTCAGGGAAAGGTTTCTTTATTTAAATTGGCTGTGCGCAGGAGAGCGCCGAGCGTCTACTCCCTACAGAGCTCGCGGTCCCTCTGCCATTCGCGATCGCTCGGGACTAGGTGTCTCTGCACGTTGCGTGGTACGCAACTTACAAAGAGTAGAGCGCAACTCTACATATCTCCCCTTTTTCTACGTATACAAAAGAGTCCTCGGAGTCCACGGGGTTTAACATCCCCCAGTTCAAAGTCTCGGGAGTGACTGGGTCTGACCACCACTCTACCCGCGCGTGTGCGTCTTACCGGTGTGGAGACTTCTCGAGTGCAGTTCTCAGCAGGGCTCACCCTACTATCTCCCCGAGGACTCTACTCTGCTCCTTTCAGAGTCGCCATCTTTTCTCTCTGCGTTTCCTCTATCACGGGCATCTCTTGATCTTTCCCTTCCTCGCAAGATCCCTCTTCTCTTCGGCTTTCTTCACCGGTTGCAGTGACTCCTTCACTTCCTTCTGCTCCTTGATCTTGTAGGAATCTTCCTTCCTCCGTAGGCCACTGTAGAATCTTGTTAATTTTTGCCATGCAGTCTTGGGACCACACATTCCTGTCGCTGAGTAACGCCGCTCTGTCATATACTTCTTCCACTTGCAGAGGCGGGCTATACTTGCTCTCTCCTTTCTTTCTCAGCACCGCCAGTTTGAATCTCACCCACTCTCCTCTTTCAAGGGCTGCTTCTTTCACATTTCTTCTCCTATTATAATGTTCGGTGTATACTTTCCTAGCTTTTTCCAGGTTGTGTTGAACTACTGCTGGAGACCATTTGCTGGTGATGGTCTTTTCCCTTCAAACCACATTGTCTTTGGTGAAGGGGTGCCTGCCTCTCAGGATCTGGAATGGGCTGTACCCCGTCGATGTGGGGGTGATCCGATATGCCCAGATCGTGCCCATGATCTCTTTTTCCCAGTCCTTGCCCTTCATAATGGCCACTTGGATGGACCCCATGATGACCCGGTTGAATCTTTCTACCTGTCCGTTTCTCGAAGGGTGGTATATGGAAGTGTGCTTCGTTTTGATCTCATTCCTTTCCATATACTTGTACCACTTCTCGGAGGTGAATTGCGGGCCGTTGTCGCTTAGGATTGTTCTCGGGATCCCTTCTCTCAGGAAGACCGAGGTGAGGAACTTTATCACCGTTTCAGCGTCCATTTCTTCTTGTATGCGAACGTCAGGCCACTTGGAATATTTGTCTACCAAGACAGACATATATTTCGGCATTCCTTGGTGGTCCAAAATCGGTCCTAAAATGTCGACCGAGACATCCTCCCATGGATTGGGAGGCTGGTCGAATTTGCCTAAAGCTGGCCTTAGGGGTTTCAGGATTTTGTCAGCTCCTTGGCACTGATCGCAGTCTCTCACGTGCCTTTCCACTTGTATTTCCAGCCCGGGCCACCAGTACATTTGCTTCGCTCTCATTTTCGTTTTCACTATGCCGAGGTGTCCCTCATGTAGCTGGGCCAACAGGTGCTGGATCAATCTCGTAGGAGGCAGGCACCACCTTGTCTCCTCGGTACAGGAAGATTCCCGAGTCACTCACTGACAGCTCCTCGCGGACTTCATAAAACTTCCATAGCTCTTCCTTTAACCTTTTCTTTTCGGGCCAACCGTTGATTACATACTCCTTGACTTCACAGATTTCTGCGTCTTCATCATACGCTTGGGCCCATTCTTGCTTGCTGATCACTCTTTCTGAGTCTTCCATCACCGGTATCATCTCTTCATTCTCTGCCATGGGGCTGGGAGCTTCTTCCATGGCTGAGGCTCTGCTTAGGTAATCAGCTACCTTGTTGCGTGTCCCCGGAATATATTCCACATCATACCGGTACTCCAGTAGCTTCAATGTCATTTTGGCTATGCGTGGCGTGGCGGTCGAATGTCCACTCGAGGGAAGAACTTTGACAAGGGGCTTGTGGCCTGTCTGCAGTCGAAATCTCGTGCCCCACAGGAACTGTCTGAACTTCCCCATGGCCCATACCCCCGCCAGTATTTCCTTCTCAATGACGCTAACTTTCTGTTCTGTGGGAGATAAGGTCTGGATGCAAAACTGAGGGCCTCCACTGATCCATCTGTTCTCTCCTGTGCTATGACTGCTCCCAGTCCTTTCTCACTAGCATCCGTTGTCAGTATGGTCTGACCCAGGGGATCATACCCTTGTAGTGGCACCGCCTGACTTATGTCCCTTTTCAATTCTTCGAATTCCTTCTGTGCTTCTTCATTCCACCTGAACACTGTCTTGTCTCTTATCAGCTGCCTCAGTTGGTGTGTTTTGGTGGCAAAGTGCTGGACGAACTTGCTGTAATACTCGGCCATCCCCAGGAAGGATCTCACCTCTTCCTTGCTATTGGGAGCCCTGGCATCGCAGATCGCCTTCACGTTCTCTCTTTTCGGCGTGATTCCGTGTCCTCCTATCTCGTGCCCTAGGTATGTGACTGATGTCATTCCCAGCCGACATTTCTCCCATTCTGCTGTCAAGCCATTCTTTTGTAGTACACCCAGCACCTCATTCAACTTCCTGTCGTGGTCTTCCTGGTCCATCCCCATCACCAAAATGTAATCCGGAAAGTACTGAATGCCTTCCATGTTTTTGAACAAGCGGTGCATTAGATTTTGGAACACCGCTGCAGCCGAGGCGAGGCCAAAGGGCATCCTGCGGAATTGATAGCATCCAAACGGCGTTATGAAGGATTTTAGCTTCCGGCTCGTTGGGTGCATGTCTATTTGGTGATAGGCGGATGTGAGGTCAATGGTGGAGAACCACTTCACTCCCCTTGTTTTTGCTAGCATTTCTTCAATGCGAGGCAGTGGGAATTTCTCCACAATCAGGCACTTGTTCAGTTCGCGAAGGTCCACGCACACACGCACCTTGCCTTTGGGTTTTCTTGCCACGACCAATGGCGCCAGCCACTCCGAGCTGTCTATGGGTTCGATTATTCCTTGATCTTCCAGCCTACGCAGTTCCTGTTGCACTGCTTCTTTTACTGCTAGGGGAAGATTCCTCACCTTGTGGGACACTGGATTAGAGTTCTCCTTGAGCAGGATTTTGTGTGTGAACATCTCCAGTTTGCCGACCTTCCTTCTGAACACCTTCGGAAAGTCTTTTCTCATCTTCTCTAGGTCCGGCCAGCACTCCTGGCCTGTCATCAACACTTGTATGTCTCCTCCCGGGTCCAGTTTAATCCCCAGGTCACCTTGATCCATCCACCCTAACACTGATGGACTCTTCTCCGCCACATACAGCTTGCACTCCGCTGTTCTTCCTCTGAATTCGAACTTTAGTTTCCTATACCCCACCATGGGGATGGGGGTGCTTGTGTACGACACCGGCCGTATGTCGGGAGGTTCTAATCTGGGTCCTAGGCTGGGCTTGAACTCTTCCTCCCACACTGATCTTTGTACTATTTTGTACGGGGATCCTGAGTCTTTTATAATCTTGATCTTCACTCCTCCTATCAGCATATCGCATTGCGGTTTACGGGAACGTTTGCTGTCTATTCCCAACACTTGCTCCTCTATGCACAACACAAGGTCATCTTCTTCCTGCTCATCCCCGTCTCCTTCTGGTTGGTCTTGTGCCACATACTTCACCGCCGGTCTCTTCACCTTCCTGCGACCTACCTTTTCATAGTGACCTATTAGGCCACAGAACATGCATTTCGCCCTGAACGCAGGGCAGCGTTTATCTTGGGCTGAGTGCATAGGGCTTCCGCACCTGTAGCACGCGGTCTTGCTCTCCGTTGGCTGTTTTCCTGTCTGTCCGGGTTTTCCCGCCCATCTGTTTGCTCCTTTACTTTCACCAGGCGCCGATCTGCTTCTTCCTGAGGGTTCCGAATCTTCCACTCTGTTCACCATGATCCTCTGGACGGTCTCTCTTTTTGCTGCTTCGGCACATCGTTTCGACTTTCTGCTTTCTTTACCATCGCTATTACCTCCTTCATCGTCGCTTCCCCGTGTGCCCACAATTTATCTTGTACAGTCTTATTGGTCGTGTGCATAACGATTTGATCTTTTATGAAATCGTCCTGGAGGGCCCCATACTTGCACGTTATTGCCAACCTTCTCAAAGCTGCGATGTAGTCGTCTATGGACTCACCCGCTTCTTGCTTTCTTTGCTGGAAGTTGTAGTGATCAATGGAGACACACACAGCTGGACGGTAGTGATTGTCCAGATCTTCTATGGCATGTTTAAAGACGTCAACGTCATCTTGTGTCCTGGTTGTGGGCACTAAGGGGCCGATTATGATGGCGGACGGACCTGAGTCCGTCCGCCACCCCAGAGTAGGAGGGACCGTCCGCAGGGGCAGCGGCGGTCCCTCCGTGCAAATTAGGATGTGACCGCCGCCCTGGCGGTCACATCCAGTATTTTTAACATTGCGGCGGGTGCTGCTTGAAGCAGCACCCGCCGCAATGTTAAAAATGAAAGTTGTGCATTTGCATGCACAAAGCGGCAGGCACCGCGCAGTGCCTGCCGCTGTGTGCATGCAAATGCAGGGGGGTACCATAGGTACCCCCCATGTGCACCCCCACCCCCATTTACCCCTGGGGGCCCGCAACGGGCCCCCAAACAAAAATCTGTATGCCTTTGCACGGCGGAAATGCCGCCGTGTAAAGGCATAGTACTCCAGACATCCTAATATGGCTGGCGGTGTCTGATAGACACCGCCAGCCATGTTAGTGCTTTTCCACCGCGGACGGGAGGCGACCGCGGCGGAAAAGCTGCTGACGGAAAAAAGATCCCCCAGCCATCCTAATCTGGCGGGGTGTCTTTTTTCAGTACGCAGCGGTTTTCCCTCATCCTCGGGCCGGAGGTGGCTTCCGTCGACCCGGAGGATGCGGGAAAACCGATATCATAATCGGCCCCTAAGTTAGTAAATACTCTTATCCCTTCTGGGCCTAGGTTGTGCAAGAGTATCCTCCTCCTCCTCGCACTGGGGAAGGCTTCCCCATTTTCATTTTCCAAGGCCTCGAGGTAATTTTTGAAATATTCCCTCCAGTCTTCCCATTTCATCTGGGGTTCACCTGGTTTGGGCAAGAACGGGATCGGCGCCGTGAGCGATGACGCCTGCGCGCTCATTCTGGCCTGCTCTTCCGGTTCCGCTCCTTGGCCTCTTGGGCTGCCGGGGGCACTGGCACTCCCACCTGCTGTCGGATTCGGTCGGGATTCTCCTGCTCCCCCTTCTCTGTGGTCTTCTAGTTCCGCCAAGGCCCCTGTGGGGTGATATCAACCCCCCTTCTGTGCTTCTCCACCTGGCTGCCGCAGCGTCCGGTCCCGGTGCACGTGGTGGGTGCTCCCTGCTTCTTCGCGCTTCTGCCACGCTCTCCCTGCTACTTTCCAGCTCTTCTGTTGGTGTTATTCCCTTTTCGGTTGGGCCTGTGATGGTTGTTCCCCTTGGCCTGTGCTGCTCCTCCGTTTTTTTTTTGTTTTTTTTTTTTGTTATTGTGCCCTGTGGGTAATCCCACTCCTCGTCGCCACTGTGATGTTACTAATTGCTTTCGCGCAATGAGGAGGCAGACTACGAGTTTCAGGGAAAGGTTTCTTTATTTAAATTGGCTGTGTGCAGGAGAGCGCCGAGTGTCTACTCCCTACGGAGTTCGCAGTCCCTCTGCGCATGCGCGATCGCTCGGGACTAGGCGTCTCTGCACGTTGCGTGGTACGTACAAAGACTAGAGCGCAACTCTACACTATTGGCTTTGTCAGTAGTTGTTAGTTGCATACGAAGAAAAAACAACTATGGCTTTGTTGTATATATTATTGAAAATGCTTCAGTTCTGACATGATGAGACAGTGAAAGAACTATAACGAGCCTCTTGTAAGTTACATTAAAGGCGGTGAAAGGTGGCACTGCTGCTGAGTTAGGATTTTTTTCACCCTCACAGCAAGGGCAACAATTGAGAGCCCGAATGGGACCCGTCTCAGCAACTGCTTTTTAGAACTGCCGGCCTACTTAAAGCCCTGGCCATAACCTTGTGCTTGTGTGCTAATAACAAGATGCATTTCTTTGATCAGGGTTTACATTTTTTTGCTGCTGGCATCCGTACGAAGTCAGTCCCCCAATTGCTGACCCTGCAGTGTTTAATACTGCTCTGTGGTAGCAACGCTGATAGCTATCGTTTATTAGATTCTTATTCTTTTTTATATTTCTGCATTAGGGTTTATTTTTAAAT
Organism: Lissotriton helveticus; assembly: GCF_964261635.1. Lineage (NCBI taxonomy): Eukaryota > Metazoa > Chordata > Amphibia > Caudata > Salamandridae > Lissotriton > Lissotriton helveticus. The sequence continues at coordinate 1,676,822,638 of NC_136069.1, read as the reverse complement.
TATTTGTGCTCCCTTTCACTGGCCTGTCTTCTCGTCTGCCTTCTTTTGCTCTTTATTTTGCTTCCCCATGGAGATCAAACACAGTGGCGTAACGAAACTTGAGGGGGCCCCCCTGCAAACTACATGGAGGGGGCCCCCCTCCCATTCTCCGTGCCAGCCTAGAGCTCACAGGCCAGCGACCGCCATACTGCAGGGGATGCGGGGCTGTTGTCGCCACTGTCACCAATGCAGCCGTTATAAGTAACACTGGATGGTGGAGTTAAAGGTTGGGCGTAGTCTGCCCGCAGGCTATTATAGGTGGGGGTCCATTCATTACAGGGTCCCTGCCATCAGTACGCCGGGGAAGTTTGCCAAATTTTAGGTGGGTTTCCTGATGCAGACTCCTGTCATGATGTACAACATCGGGCCAATCATCCTTCAGTTTTGACAAAAGTGCATCCACTGCTCCTTCTCGTTTCCGTTCTAAAACATTCGACAAAGCGACAATGCAGTATTTCAAAAGCAGATGTAACTACAAAGAGCACATTTTGATAATACATTTTTATTAGTAGACAATAGCAATCTTAAGAGGCATTGCATAGCTTCATACACACTGTGACCCTAATTCCATCACAGTCTCTCTCTCTCTCTCTCTCTCTCTCTCTCTCTCTCTCTCTCTCTCAGTGAGTCAGTCTGTCTCTCTCTGTCATTCAGTCTCTCTCTTCAGTCAGTCTCTATCTGTCAGTCAGTCTCTCTCGCTGGCGGTCAGGTTCTCTCTCTCAGTCAGTCTCTCTCCGTCAGTCAGTCTCTCTCTCTGTCAGTCTCTCTCCCTCTCTCTGTCAGTCTTTCTCTCTCTCTCAGTCGGTCTTTCTCTCTCTGTCGGTCTCTCTCTCTCTCAGTCGGTCTCTCTCTCAGTCGGTCTCTCTCTCTCAGTCAGTCTCTGCCTCTCCCTGTCATTCTCTCTCTCTCTGTCATTCAGTCTCTCTCTTCAGTCAGTCTCTATCTGTCAGTCAGTCTCTCTCGCTGGCGGTCAGGTTCTCTCTCTCAGTCAGTCTCTCTCCGTCAGTAAGCCTCTATCTCTCTCTCTCTCTCAGTCTCTCTCTCTCTGTCAGTCTCTCTCTATCTCTGTCAATCTCTCTCTCTCTGTCAGTCTCTCTCGCAGTCAATCAGTCTCTCTCTGTCAGTCTCTGTCTCTCTCTGTCAGTCAGTATCTCTCTACCTCAGTCAGTCAGGCAGTTTCTGTCAGTCAGTCTCTCTCTCTCAGTCAGTCTCACTCTCTCTGTCAGCCAGTCTCTCTCTCTCAAGCCAGTCTCTCTCTCTCAGTCAGTCTCTCAGCCAGTCAGTCAGTATTCAGTCTCTGAGTCAGTCAGTCTCCCTACTCTCTCTCCACTCTCTCTCTCTCTACTCTGTCCACTCTATCTCCACTGTCTCACTCTCTCTCCACTGTCTCTCTCTACTGTCTCTCCACTCTCTCTCTACTCCCTCCACTCTCTCTCCACTCTCTCTCTACTGTCTCTCCACTCTCTCTCCACTGTCACTCTCTCTCCACTCTCTCTCTCCAACCTCTCCTCTCTCTCTCTCCACTGTCTCTCTCCACTCTCTGTCTCTCCACTCTCTCTCTCTCCACTCTCTCTGTCCAACCTCTCCACTCTCTCTTTCCAACCTCTCCAATCACTCCACTCTCTCCACTTTCTGTCTCTCCACTCTCTCTCTCTCTCTCCACTCTCTCTATCTACTCTCTCTCCATATGTCTCTCTCTCTCCACTCTCCACTCTCTCTCTCCAGACTCCACTCTCTCACTACTCTCTCTCCACTCTCTCACTACTCTCTCTCCACTCTCTCCACTGTCTCTCCACCCTCTCTCTCTCCACTGTCACCCTCCACACTCTCTCTCTCTCCACTCTATCTCCACTATCTCTCTCTTTAGTGTCTCTCCCCACTTTCTGTCTCTCCACTCTCTCTCTCTACTCTCTCTACACTCTCTCCACCGTCTCTCCACTCTCTCTCTCTCCACTCTCTACTCTCTCCCTCCCTCCGGTCTCTCTCCACTCTCTCACTCTCTCTCCACTGTCTCTCCAGTCTCTACACTCTCTCTCCACTCTCTCTCCACTCTCTCTCTCCACACCCTCTCTCCACACTCTCTCTCCACACCCTCTCTCCACACTCTCTCTCCACTCTCTCCCTCCACTCTCTCTCTCTCCAGTCTCTCTCCACTGTCTCTCCCCACCGTTTCCCTCCACTCTCTCTCCACTGTCTCTCCACTGTCTCTCCACTCTCTCTCTCCACTCTCTCCCTCCACTCTCTCTCTCCACTGTCTCCCCACTCTCTCTCTCCACTCTCTCTCTCCACTCTCTCCCTCCACTCTCTCTCTCCAATGTCTCCCTCCACTCTCTCCCTCTACTCTCTCCCTCTACTCTCGCTCCACTCTCTTCGCGCTCTCTCTCTCTCCAGTGTCTCTCTCCACTCTCTCTCCACTGTCTCTCCACTCTCCCTCCCCACTCTCTCCCCACTCTCTCGCCACTCTCTCTCTCTACTGTCTCCCTCCACTCTCTCCCTCCACTGTCTCCCTCCACTCTCTCCCTTCACTCTCTCCCTCCACTCTCTCCATCCACTCTCTCCCTCCACTCTCTCCCTCCACTCTCTCTCTCCACTCTCTCTCCACTGTCTCCACTCTCTCTCTCTCCACTCTCTCCCCCCACTCTCCCTCCACTCTCTCCCTCTACTCTCTCCCTCTACTCTCGCTCCACTCTCTTCGCGCTCTCTCTCTCTCCAGTGTCTCTCTCCACTCTCTCTCCACTGTCTCTCCACTCTCCCTCCCCACTCTCTCCCCACTCTCTCGCCACTCTCTCTCTCTACTGTCTCCCTCCACTCTCTCCCTCCACTGTCTCCCTCCACTCTCTCCCTTCACTCTCTCCCTCCACTCTCTCCATCCACTCTCTCCCTCCACTCTCTCCCTCCACTCTCTCTCTCCACTCTCTCTCCACTGTCTCCACTCTCTCTCTCTCCACTCTCTCCCCCCACTCTCTCTCCACTCTCTCTCCACTGTCTCCACTCTCTCTCTCTCCACTCTCTCTCTCCACTGTCTCTCTCCACTTTCTGTCTCTCCACTTGCCTCTCTCTCTCTCTCCACTCTCTCTCTCTCGCTCCCTGGGGGGGCATGGGTAACTTACCGGCAAGGTACGCAGGCCATTATGTTGCACCCTCGTTCTGGTTAATTATAATGTTTAGAGGAACAACAGATGTTGCGTAAATATGATAATTTTAGGACGTCAATCACCTTGACATAAACCATTGCTTGATAAATGAGATAATAGATATTTCAATATATATATAGCGCAACATCCATTTGATTAATAACGTGATGCCCGCAGCTTCCCTACCATCCTACTTAAGGATCTTAATGACAGTAATGAAAGTGCAGACACGCCAACCTACTCAAGGTTACTATTTTGTTTCACTTCACAGGACTACGTTGACCAGAAGTCCCGGTGTTGCCAAACTCCACCCACTCAGGGAGGACGAAGCCAGCTGCTCAAACTAAAATGCGTTTGACTAGCGTGAAGAGAACATGGTGTTGAACTGCGCACAGTCCATGAGGAAGGGGCGTTTGTGGCCCCGAAACGCGTCGGACCCAATTTCAATTCAGGGGAACCTGTGAACATTGCAGAGGAGCCAAATACAGACCGGAGGGTCGGATGAAGAGGTGAGCCCTCCCGAAGCGCTTGCACAATTTGCTCTACTATATTCAGGCGGCCAGCCTTGGTCGCGGAAGGAGCTCCACTCTGATGGCAGAACTTGTATCTTGTCCTAAGAGACTGAGGCGAGATCAAACACACTCGCCTGTCAGCGCAACATCCATTTGATTAATAACGTGTTGCCCGCAGCTTCCCTACCATCCTACTTAAGGATCTTAATGACAGTAATGAAAGTGCAGACACGCCAACCTACTCAAGGTTACTATTTTGTTTCACTTCACAGGACTACGTTGACCAGAAGTCCCGGTGTTGCCAAACTCCACCCACTCAGGGAGGACGACGCCAGCTGCTCAAACTAAAATGCGTTTGACTAGCGTGAAGAGAACATGTTGTTGAACTGCGCACAGTCCATGAGGAAGGGGCGTTTGTGGCCCCGAAACGCGTCGGACCCAATTTTAATTTAGGGGAACCTGTGAACATTGCAGAGGAGCCAAATACAGACCAGAGGGTCGGATGAAGCGGTGAGCCCTCCCGAAGCGCTTGCGCAATTTGCTCTACTATATTCAGGCGGCCAGCCTCGGTCGCTGAAGGAGCTCCACTCTGATGGCAGAACTTGTATCTTGTCCTAAGAGACTGAGGCGAGATCAAACACACTCGCCTGTCAGCGCAACATCCATTTGATTAATAACGTGATGCACGCAGCTTCCCTACCATCCTACTTAAGGATCTTAATGACAGTAATGAAAGTGCAGACACGCCAACCTACTCAAGGTTACTATTTTGTTTCACTTCACAGGACTACGTTGACCAGAAGTCCCGGTGTTGCCAAACTCCACCCACTCAGGGAGGACGAAGCCAGCTGCTCAAACTAAAATGCGTTTGACTAGCGTGAAGAGAACATGGTGTTGAACTGCGCACAGTCCATGAGGAAGGGGCGTTTGTGGCCCCGAAACGCGTCGGACCCAATTTCAATTCAGGGGAACCTGTGAACATTGCAGAGGAGCCAAATACAGACCGGAGGGTCGGATGAAGAGGTGAGCCCTCCCGAAGCGCTTGCACAATTTGCTCTACTATATTCAGGCGGCCAGCCTTGGTCGCGGAAGGAGCTCCACTCTGATGGCAGAACTTGTATCTTGTCCTAAGAGACTGAGGCGAGATCAAACACACTCGCCTGTCAGCGCAACATCCATTTGATTAATAACGTGATGCCCGCAGCTTCCCTACCATCCTACTTAAGGATCTTAATGACAGTAATGAAAGTGCAGACACGCCAACCTACTCAAGGTTACTATTTTGTTTCACTTCACAGGACTACGTTGACCAGAAGTCCCGGTGTTGCCAAACTCCACCCACTCAGGGAGGACGACGCCAGCTGCTCAAACTAAAATGCGTTTGACTAGCGTGAAGAGAACATGTTGTTGAACTGCGCACAGTCCATGAGGAAGGGGCGTTTGTGGCCCCGAAACGCGTCGGACCCAATTTTAATTTAGGGGAACCTGTGAACATTGCAGAGGAGCCAAATACAGACCAGAGGGTCGGATGAAGCGGTGAGCCCTCCCGAAGCGCTTGCGCAATTTGCTCTACTATATTCAGGCGGCCAGCCTCGGTCGCTGAAGGAGCTCCACTCTGATGGCAGAACTTGTATCTTGTCCTAAGAGACTGAGGCGAGATCAAACACACTCGCCTGTCAGCGCAACATCCATTTGATTAATAACGTGATGCACGCAGCTTCCCTACCATCCTACTTAAGGATCTTAATGACAGTAATGAAAGTGCAGACACGCCAACCTACTCAAGGTTACTATTTTGTTTCACTTCACAGGACTACGTTGACCAGAAGTCCCGGTGTTGCCAAACTCCACCCACTCAGGGAGGACGACGCCAGCTGCTCAAACTAAAATGCATTTGACTAGCGTGAAGAAAACATGGTGTTGAACTGCGCACAGTCCATGAGGAAGGGGCGTTGGTGGCCCGAAACGCGTCGGACCCAATTTTAATTCAGGGGAACCTGTGAACATTGCAGAGGAGCCAAATACAGACCGGAGGGTCGGATGAAGCGGTGAGCCCTCCCGAAGCGCTTGCGCAATTTGCTCTACTATATATATATATATATATTACCTACTGGCGGTCGCCAGTAGGTATATATAGTTAGGATTTTTTCTCTATGGGTTTTTTGAAAATTCTATGTCTAATAACTTTGGCGTTTGTGGACGGAATTGGCTGAAATTTTCAGGAAAATGGCACATTTTGTTTCTGAGCAGCCCTTGAAAATTTGGGGGGGGTTCGTCCAGTGGGGGCCGAGAAAAAAGGGGGGTCCCAAAACGTGTTTTTAACATTGAGTTTTCCATAGGGCGGTTGGCCTCACTTTTAGCCCGAACGGCTGAATGGATTTGCACGAAACTTGGCAAAATTGTAGGGACTGGTAGCCCGATGTGCCTTTTGTAGGTCTCAATATATGTGCTCCAGTGGATTTTGAGAAATTAACGTTTAAAAAAAGATATATATCTGTAAGCGCGGACCAGGCAGCGCTCTGGTTCGCGGACTTTTCGCGCAACGGAGCTTTGTGAAGCGAAGCTGATTGGTTCTCCGGCGTCTGTCAACATTCCAAACAGTCCGTAGCGGCCGCCATCTTGTCTCTCGGTAGGATCGAGAGACAAGAGGAGGTCAAAACAAAGGGGGAAATAACTATAAGGGGGCATAGTAGATCCTCGCTGACCCCCTAGGTTTGATGTGGAGGTTTTAAAAGGGCCCCGCGGGGCAAAAAAAAATAATAAAAATAATAATTGAACGGCTGAATGGATTTGCACGAAACTTGGCAAAATATTAGGGACTGGTAGCCCGATGTGCCTTTGCTAGGTCTTAATATATGTGCTCCAGTGGATTTTGAGAAATTAACGTTCAAAAAAAGATATATATCTGTAACAGCGCTCCGCTTCGCGTAACGGAGGTTTGCGAAGCTGATTGGTCATTCTGTCACTGGGCTATAGTTGGGCTACATCTGGCTGATATTTGGGCTACATTTGTTTTATTGTGTGTCTGGCGGCCATCTTTGGGCTACATTGGGCTACATTGGGCTTCATTGGGCTACATTCGGCTAATTAGCAAATAGCTCATCGCAAACTAGGAATGGTAAAGAATCGCTATTTATTCCTTAAAGTTCGCTATTTAGGAAATGCAAATAACTTTGATGATACATATGGTGGTTCATCTCTAACAAGATAAGAAGCATAGGGATACATTTATGATGACTGGCGCATCACCAGGGATGTGTTAGTCATTCTGTGCCGCTGTTCCGTCACCTATGGTGTGCTGCATTTACAATGCGGCGCATCATGGGGCAAAAACAGCACAGATGCGTGATGTATCTGTGCCGTAAAGGTGGCGCATTGCTGGAGTTGTATCGCAAGTGTGATGAAGCTCCAGCAAGGGTCGGGGGTGCCCCTGTCGCAGGGTTTCTGTTCTCACACAGAACTGTGGACAGAGGATTGGAACCTCGGCGAATTAGGGTGTCCCAAAACTCACGTTAGTAATCAAAAACTATTTAGCAAGCTAGGTACAGTGTCACATTGGATATAACAAACTCTCAATGTTTAGACAATCCAGAATATGAACTTATAGTACCTCAGGATACGTGGAACTCATGAACAGTCGGTCGTTATAGATTTCTTAGAAACCAGAACATGGAGTTAAGAAGAACAGATGTGTATTTGAAATGTTTATTTACTAATGCCGTCTTCTCAGGCGTAGTACCTTAGATAATAAAAGTACACATATTATCAGTAGCAAAATTACCAGCATAGTTACTAGTACATAAAAAGTGAATGGTGATAGTATGTTAACATGCTGTAAATGAATAAGAGTTAGCAACACTTATAAGCAGCCGCGGGCCGTGGAGGGAGTTACGGTGAGGCAGGGAGGCGGGGAGGGGGAGAAGCAGGGTGGAGAATACAAGTACACATATTATCAGTAGCAAAATTACCAGCATAGTTACTAGTACATAAAAAGCGAATGGTGACAGTATGTTAACATGCTGTAAATGAATAAGAGTTAGCAACACTTATAAGCAGCCGCGGGCCATGGAGGCAGTTACGGTGGGGCAGGGAGGCGGGGAGGGGGAGGGGCAAGGTAGAGAGGGCTCCACCCTGCTTCTCCCCCTCCCCGCCTCCCTGCCCCATCGTAACTCCCTCCACGGCCCGCGGCTGCTTATATCTCACCCTCCCTAATACACATATTATATTATTTGCTAAGAAGGTCTCTTTGTGTTGGTTTAGGGCGTGCCCATACTTTAGTGTCTTAGATTTGAAGGAATCACATCAGCATACACCAGCTCTCTCTTCATGTGAACCGCATCAACTGTTGTGTATGTGTGTTCGGCAAAGCAATATAAAACCCGCCTCATGCCCAGAATTGGCAGAAGTTGCACTTATGTTATGAGTATGAAGTCGTGGAGATCAGACCTCATAACAATTCTGTATCGTGTTGTTCTTGAAACTTTAGCACTCGCTGTACAGATATAGTTTAACAAGTAAAGCAGATAGTAGACCAATAACATATTATTCTCATGTAAACCACGATGAACTACTAGGTGGAAAGCTAAAGCAACAACTAAGTGTCGTGTGCAGAAGTTGCAAAAAAGGAAAAATGGCGTTTAAACCGGTAATGAGCCCATGCTAACTTAACACGGTGTAAAGATATCCAGGACCTAGATGACACCTCCTCATGATCCGGAAACGAACTGAATAAGATAATAGAAGTGCCATCTCATGAGAGCAGATTGCAAGTTTATATGTGGACGGTCCGCAAGGTAAAGCATTAAAAACTAGGAAAATTCAATGCTAAAGAAAAATAAAACAGCCAAGTACTTTATCGAGTCTTAAGCCAATAGGCAAGGTAAATAATAAAAACTTGACAAATAAGTCAATGAATTGTCAATGAAATGCTAGTACTCAGCATATCAAACATGAAAAAGGTCTATGACATAACTGTGTATGCAAAATAAGCTGCAACAGCCTCCAATAGGAAGTCACCGTCTTCATCCGAAAACAGTTCAGCCATCCAATTTAAAAGCGGAAAAGAACATACGTGCTCTCCCAGCACCGGATCCTCTATCACCATCAGAGGACAGCTCGGTGGGTTTTCAAGAAAGCTCTGTTCCAAGAAAGACTGTGCTGCCGCCAGTAAATTCCAGGGACCAAGTAGTCCATGCATCAATGCCACAGCCATAATCCTTTCGCCAGGACAAATCAACTCGTGAGTAATGATAGGAGTCATCAGCTGATTAAAGTCGACGTCAGGAGAAACCGGTCCGCAGGGACACAAATCAATGGCCCAATCGAAATCACAGGTCAGGCAGTGAGATACAGGCTGGACACAGGTGAAGTAGGAGAACCGAAAAGATAATCCATATGCCGTGCTTAATATCGCCAACGGCATTGTGCCATAATATTCTAGCATGCGATTGCGGAACAGTGTCAGCAGCTGCAGGGTCGGAGGTTGCATAGGAGGGACATCCATATTTAAAAATGTAAAAAAGCACAAGAGCGTCCGCTGGTAATGCAAGTAAAAATGCCAATCCACGAACCAGAGTGCAGAAAATACAATGAAAGGGAGCAGGGATGACTCCAAAGATTTTCTCAAATGAAGTCACGAGACCACTGGTAACAACTTTAAAAAAGTGTGCCAGGGATTTTGTGGAGGATGCGTTAAAGATAGTCGGAAACATGTTGCTGAAATTGAAAGGCAAACCTGTGTACGGGTGTTCGCTATGTGAAGTACGAAAGTTTCACGGGCTGAACTCAAGGCCACCTCTCTCTGAGACAAAAGAGCTCTTATTCTTGCCATGCCGTTGAAACGTGTCCCAAGGTTGGTATTTGTGGTCAGATTGAAAACTCCCTATGTTCATGTGTGGGAGGAAATAGAACATTTCTGCAGCAAATAACCCGTTCACTTACTGTTACGATAAAAGGAATACTTTTAATTAACTCAGAACAATCTTCATTATTGAGCATCAAATAACTACCATTTTCCAACAACTTGAACGTGGGGATGATAGCAGGAACTGGCGTGCCTTGCAACACGCAAGCCATATTTGGTCGGTGTTTGTTGCATGAATCGTGTAACTGTATGTGCCTACACATTAGTGAATGATCTGGCGTCTCAGTGCATTCCTCTCCATTCAGATAAACTTCTTGATCATCTTTGAAACATCTGTATGTGTATGGAAGCGACCAGACCTCATGAACAAAAGCACTACCTAAAGGTTCATAACGACCTATTGGTATATATTTCATACAATTTGAAAACTTATATAAAGCAAAAGGCAGCGTTATTAAACCGTGGATAAGGCATGTTGCCAAAAAACCCGCAATCCTCTGCTGATGATGTCACTGAGCATGTCATGAATGATGTAATATGTGACATCATCAGCAGTGGATTATGGGTAATGGTATCTCTAGTTTACTCCCCTATAGCTGTCTTTCTTTTAAGATAAGTGTGTGTTTCCTTCCCTTATACTTACTGTTTTTGGTTCGCTTCCAGTTCGCGTACCAGCGAGCGAACTAGGAAGCGAACTAAGAGAAATAGAGGTTGGCACAGTTCCAAATATTGTACCAATTTTTTAATAACGGGGAGGTAGTTCTGAAAAGAACTTTTTTTTTTATTTTTCTGAACATTTTTTTACTGTTTTTGAATTTTTCGGAACAGTTTTATATTTTTGGGGGTTTTTCTTGGAGGGGGCAATGAAAACGATTCATTGTAAAGGGCTCAACAGGAGCAACAAAACAAAAAAAAGAAGTATTTATTATTTTGGGCGTTTCGGACAAACTTGCATATGATAGTCAATAGCTCTGTTGATCAGAGTGATGCTTCTTTCTCCGTAGGAAATGAATCCATCGCAAAATACGCAGGTGTGTTTTACTTCACCAAATCTCATTTGTATATTTGGCACCATCTCCCTGCCCTCTGGTCCCGTTACTTCCGGTACAACAGATCTTCTGGCCATAATAGGGAGATTATCTAGGTCGTTCCGAAACTGTGCAGCACTGTAGTTGTTAGGATGCCACCTAGTCATATGGCGATGCATTGTGTAGTTTCCGAAACTGTATTTTTTGTCGGTCCCTCTGGACAGTCTATCTTGACATATAAGGCAAGTTACGTATCTTGCATTTACTTTTTTCTGACCTTTGGGAATTTTAAAAAATTGCCAAATGAAGTTTTCTTTCCGGTGAGACGTCTTGGGCTGCTCAGGCAAAAACTGCCTCTCTTCGTGCTCGTCCTCCTGTTCCTCTTCTTCTTCTTCTTGTTGAATTACAACTTGAGCAGGTGGTCCACTCTTCCTTGGATGTGGTGGAGGTGGTGGGGAAGCACCAGCTGAAGCTACTAAAGAAGCCATTGCTCAGTGATCACAAAGGGTCTTTCTCTCACAATGATGAAAGTCAGAGTGAGGAAAGAAGGAGGGATTTTCATCATTTGGGAAAAACAAGAGTTCTCAACCAATCAAAAGTGTTCATTTTAGATTATATGACCTAGTCTTACATCATTAGGAAACCAAAAGTGAAATGAACCAATGAAAAGTGTTATTACCAAGTCACATGACTTGCTGTGTTTACGTTAAGCGCTTTGCAGGGCCTCCCGGTTTGCTTCCAGAAACCTGCGCTTTGCGACTCGCTTCGCGTACCAGTTCGCTAACGTAGCACGTCATATGACGTATCACGCGACAACGTGAAACGTCATGCGGACGGGAGGCGTCACGATGTTGTTTTCTAACGCGGCACTTGCGGTAAAGAAACGTTTACCGGCTCGCGGTCTATTTCGCGGCATCAAGGTCAGCTAACGGGAAGCTTCCCGATTCGCGAAGCGGGAACGAAGAAAAAAAAATATTTAAAAAAAAAATTATTCATAAACATATAAAATATATTTTTGGATTTAAAGAAGAATACATTTTACAGCTACAGATATTAGCTGTTAAAAAACCAATGAAATTCACAGAAAAAACCATAGGTTATAGACCATATATAGTTAGGAATTAGCATTTACAAAACCTTGAAAATTCACTGAAAAAACCATAGGTTATAGACCATATATAGTTAGGAATTAGCATTTAGAAAACCTTATTTTACTCACACAAAACCATTGAAATTCCATATATAGTTAGTTGCACTAACTATATATCGCGCACCCGCAATCCACTGCTGATGATGTCACATATTACATCATTCATGACATGGTCAGTGACATCACTGATGACATCACTGATGACATCTCAAATGACATCACTGATGACAACATCCAGTGACTGTATGTTTCTGTAAAGTTAAAATATGTCTTAGATATTGAAGAATGAGTGGATGTATAAGTGTCTGGATGAAGGATTTAGTAGGTGCGTGACTGACTGTATGAGTGAGTGATTAAATGTGTCTCACTGAATGCATGGGTTAGTGACTAAACTGTCTTAATTTGTGCATCATTATGTCTGTTGTGATGTAAACTGCTGCATGTGTTGATCATTAGCTATACGAGAGGCTATATGTGTTATTAATTGGTTGCCCAAGTATTTCTATGGGAGATTGAGTTTGTGTGGGGGTGGCTGGGAGGTGTGTGACTCTGTGCATAGATGTGTGAGCAGTTGATTCACTAGGTGTATGAGTTCAAGAGTGCATGTGGAAAAAGCTACATGGGCGGTTGACTGTGTGCATGAGTGTATTGATGAGTGAATGGATATCTCAATACTACTTGTCATAGTAAGTACATATGTAAAACACAGTACATGTGAGAGTTGGCATATATAAATAACTGTGCATGAGAGCCACTGAATGTGTGAGTGGCTGTATGGATCATTGTGAACTTGTATCAGGGATTGTATAAGAGAGTAAATATGTGTTAGTATATGTTTGAATAAGTAAGGTGTGTATAACTGTATAGTTGAGGAAATGGAGGTGAGATTGTTTCTTTGCATGACTGACTAGGTGTGTGAGTAACTCCATGGATGAGTGACAGTGTGTGAGTGTCTGTATACACTGAGTGTATCTAAGGTTATATTAGAGTCTGAAGAGGTTTATCGTATTAGCACAAGAATGATGTCAAATTAGATGTCATCAGTGATGTCATCAGTGATGTCATTTGAGATGTCATCAGTGATGTCATCAGTGATGTCACTGACCATGTCATGAATGATGTAATATGTGACATCATCAGCAGTGGATTGCGGGTGCGCGATATATAGTTAGTGCAACTAACTATATATGGAATTTCAATGGTTTTGTGTGAGTAAAATAAGGTTTTCTAAATGCTAATTCCTAACTATATATGGTCTATAACCTATGGTTTTTTCAGTGAATTTTCAAGGTTTTGTAAATGCTAATTCCTAACTATATATGGTCTATAACCTATGGTTTTTTCTGTGAATATATATATATATATATATATATATATATATATATATATATATATATATATATATATATATGTCATTCAGGTATGTGATTCATTTTTGAACACTCACTTTTTGTAAAACCCTTTATAAATATAACTATCAAAAGCAATGTTGAGTAACAGGGACTCAAAAGGCAGCATTGTTCTTATATAAATAACTTTTTGAAAGCACACTCTCGTCTGGAAACATTTTAAATTCGTAAGCACAATACAATACCTCACAAATATCTATGTATTCTCAGATGGAAAATCCCTGATGGGAAATCCATATGGCTACTTACTAATGTTTTTACTCAAGTCAGTTACAGAGCGTGAGATTTAAAAGGGAGTACACTGGGAAATACAACCCCAATAACCAGTTGCAGGATTGCAGTGTTCCCCAGGAAAACATCAGGTGTCAAAAAACCAATATGGTAGCTACTACGTCTAGCAGAAACTCTTTGCAATCGGCCAACGGGGATTTTCACTAGGGTTGTGAAAAGGCACCATCAGGGTTCAATCAATGCAGAGCAGAAAGCATGGAGGCCACGGGCTCTAAAACACACACAAATTAAGCTTGTATTAATTATTCTACCCTGTCGAAAGCCACGTGCATGTGCTATATAGCTCAAGGTTAGGGGGTGGTCAGGACACCAACTGTAAACACTTTACCACACCAGGGTTTTTCAACTGCAGCTACCAGGGTATTCGGAAATGTTTTACTTATGCAGGACATTGTAATGCGTGTGCAGACCACCTTGGCTGCCCATCAAATACTAACTCCACACAATATCTGCTACACGAGCAAATAATAAACACAAGTGTTTGTTCACACTTCCTAAACGGGCCAATCCCAGCTGATGAGGAGGCACAGTTAGGAGCAGCGGCCATGCAGACTACAAATCCACAGTGTGCAAATTCCAATAGGGAACTGAAGGTCACACTAAGCTAGAGCACTTACTATGAGGATTACTTGTAGTATCGCAACATATAAATGTCACGCTCGACTGGTTTTAGCATCCCCGATTTACACAGTACACAGACCAGGGAATACATTCACGCCTATTTACCCCACATAGATCCTTCCTCCCGCGCTCCCCCATGTACATATGCACCTTGTTTTGTTTCTGCAATGTGTTTTACCAAGATTGCATCCAAGATTGGATTCCGTGCATGGTGCGGAATTCATTGAAAAACTGTTACACGGACATTCTGCAGATATAGATCGATCCATCCATCCATCGCACATCCTCTCTAAGTTGCTTACATTTATTTGTTGACGTTTGTGTTCGTGCGCTCAGTTTAAAATTGTCACTTCAGTCACACAAGTTTTATATGTCTGGCGTTTTTACCCTTTCCCCGACCTGCGCCCTGAAAGGGCGGAAAGGCAGTGTCTCATCGCTATAATTCCACGTCGAAATGAAATAGAACCGTACTGAACCGGATTGAAGAGCCTAGACCCCAGGCATGCAGAACAGTCAGCAATTCGCGCTACAATTTATTTATTTTTTTAGATTTTTATGTAGCGCGAACTATACCCGAGAATATTGGTATCAGAGCGCTTTAATGAGCAACAGTTTCGTTACAGATGGACATACTACAGACATATTCATTTTTGTTCGGCACGGGGAGATTAAGTGATTTAGCCAGAATCACAGGATGTTGAGCGTCGATGCCAAGACTCAAACCCAGGACCCCAGCTTCGAGGTCGACCGCTCTAAGGGCCTCATTTATGAGGCCATGAGTCACTTTTACGCCGCCGGTGTGTCACTTTTTGTGACGCACCAGTGGCGTAAAAAATGTGCCTCGTTGCGCCATATTTACAAAGTGACGCATCTAGGTAGATGTGTCACTTTGTAAACCCCTGCGCCACATTATACCTGCGCCAGGTATAATGTATGCAAGGGGGGCGTATTGACGCAAGGAAGGGTCGTAGAAGTGACGCAGTGAAATCTATGAGATTTCACTGCTTCACTTTTAGGACGCCGTTGCGTCAAAATCTTACGCCTGCCTCACAGCAGGCGTAAGACTGACGCAGGCCTTTACACATGGAGCTTGACCCATGTGAAAGGACGAATTGCTGGAGTTGCGTCACTTTTGTGACACACTCCAGCAATGCGTCACTTTTGCGCCATTCAGATACGTCAGAAATACTGACGTATCTGTAACTCCTTGCGACATGATGCGTCATACATTAAATATGACGCATCAGTAATGTCGCAAGGAGTGTGCACTGAGAAGTGACGGATCACTGCTTTCACGCAGAGATGCGTCATTTCTCATAAATGAGGCCCTAAGTTCCTCTGACCGTCTCCATAAATACAATAACTGAGTGCAGCCGCTGTGGTCACACAGCAGTGATTGCCCGGTGTGGAAGGAGGCGCCAGTGATTGGTAACACCACCGAGGTATGAAGTCCGGCGACGACAAAGTGAACCCCTAGTTCATCTGTCATACCAGCACGGCAAAAGTACAACTTCGCTCTCTTGAGGCCTAGGTGAGGCTCTTTGCAATTTTTTAATTAAAACATTTTTCCAATAAATTCGTTCACGTACTGGCGCACACACGTACAAAAAATGTATGTCAAGAGGCTTTCAAAACTAGAAATCGTGTTGAAATGAAAGCTTTTTTTTTGTGTTATTTTTTAAAGAATTTGTTAAAGAATATCCTCAACAGAGTGCATGGAAAGGGTGCGCCTCTGGAGTAAATCATAAAATAAACACATTAAAAGGGCGAATCTGCCTTAGCGCGAGTCACCGCAAGATTCGTTGGGAATTAGGCAAAGCCTGTTGTCTCCGTGATCTAAAGCCCTGGACAGTCTGGACTTTGTGAATTACATCAGAGAGATGTGTTTCTAGATTAGAAAAACACCGAGGGCCTTATTTATGAAGGCCTTGCGCTACCGGTGCGTCACTTTTTTCCATTTTAAAAGTGACGCACCGGCGGCGCAAGGCCTTCATAAATAAGGCCCGAGTGTTTGCACATTCAACGCTGTCTCCTCTGGTGTGCATCCCGGCCCGGCCCAGGCCCTACCAGCAGCAGCGCAGACAACCCTGTGGGCCAGAGCCCCCCTCTCCAGGAACCCCCTTCCACTGGTACCACTCGAAGCTCATCCAAACCGGGATCCAGGCGCTCCCTGGCATGAACCCCCTTATACCCCTGGCACCAGCAGCCCAGACTCACCAACAACCCTCACCCCCCCTTTAGAAACCCTGGCACCTAAGCCTCCCCCTCCCTCCCTGTCTGCTGCACCCCTTCTCTTCTCCCCTGTCCACTCCATCACTGGGAGGACCCTCCAGCCGCGCAGCAGGGCCTCATCCCTGAAGCCCTCCTGCAGACCCACGCCCCCTTCACGCGCTTCGCTGCCCCCCTACCAGGACCAGGCCCCAGCAGGCCTGAGCGGCCCCTCCGCAACCCCGGTCCAGGGAAGGTGAAGAAAACAAGTTACTTACCTGTAACTTTGGTTCCCCAGTATTGGTAACTTTCATAGATTCCCATGCTTTGTATCATTCCCCGTCGTCGGAATGGGAGCCTCGGTAGTATAAAAAACCATAGAAACAAAAGAGAAACCTAGGCCTAGGCCTCATCTCATTTTGTATTCTATCCACCTCTTTTTGTGAAAAAGAGACCAAACTTTTGCCAGGACCAATCAGAGCAGCCTCACCCTCTAGAACCTTCCTGAGAGAGCTCAGAGCCTCAGATTTTCGTAGCCGTTGTGCAAACAGCCACTAACTCTGTAAAAGGATGAGCTTTCCCAGGGGAGGTGGGCGGGCGCATGGGAATCTATGAAAGTTACCAATACTGGGGAACCAAAGTTACAGGTAAGTAACTTGTTTTCTTGCCCCAGTATTGGAACTTTCATAGATTCCCATGCTTTGTATCAGAATAGCTAGCAGTACAGCACCATGAACACATTTTGTAAATACATGGCATCACATAACCATAGAAAAATACATAAAGTACAGTAAAAACAAACAAAATGTGCTCACCAGGATGGAAGGATCGTAGGGAAAGCTCACCTCTCAATGAAACAGATTACGCAGGACCGCCTGGCCAACAGCCGCATCATCTCGTCCTGCAGAATCCAGGCAGTAGTGTTTCGTGAAGGTATGAGTACTGCTCCACGTTGCTGCCCTGCAGATGTCTTTAATGGCAACTCCCGAAAAGAGAGCCACAGATGAAGCCACCGACCTCGTGGAATGTGCACGGACTCTGCCGTCCAGCGGCTTGCCCGCTTCCTGATGACAGAATTGAATCGCACTGGAGATCCAGCGGGAAATGCCAGTCTTTGCCAAAGGCAACCCCTTACGAGGTGCACTGTAGGACACAAACAACTGAGTAGACTTCCGAAAGGGACGTGTGCGCTCCAAGTAAAACTTTAAGCACCGTTGAATGTCCAAAGAATGGAGCGTACGCTCCGCAGGTGTAGAAGGATGTGGAAAGAAGGTTTTCAGAATCACCGGTTCATTCAAGTGGAACTCAGATGGCACTTTCGGGATGAATTTGGGATTAGTCCGAAGAACCAGACCTTGTTTAGTAAATTGCAGGAATGGATGCACTATGGAGAGTGCCTGAAGCTCACTCACTCGTCTAGCCGATGTTAGAGCTAAGAGGAGTGCTAGTTTCCAGGAGAGGAACTTTAAGTCTGCCTTGTGAACCGGCTCGAACGGAGCTTTCATGAGTTGAGCCAAGACAAGGTTGAGCTGCCACACTGGTGGAGGAGGACGAACTGGCGGATACATCCGGAATAGGCCCTTCAAGAATTGTTTAACCACCCTAGAGGACCATAAGGAAGGACCTGCCGAACTGCGTCGAAACCTTGATATGGCCGCTAGATGCACCTTTACTGATGAATGTGCCAAACCAGACTTAGCCAGAGATAGCAAATACGGCAGCAACTGATGAGGTTGGGAAGTGTAAGGATGGAGACCTTCCCGTTGACACCACAAGCAGAATCTCTTCCATTTCGCCGTGTACGTCTTGTTGGTACTTGGTGCTCTGGCATGAGCCAAGACCTCTCTGCATTCTTGAGACAAAGCTAGATGACTGAATTCTCTGTGTTCAGGAGCCACGCCGTCAAGTGGAGGGATCTCGGATCCGGGTGGAAAACCTGTCCCTGACTCCCGGACAAGAGGGACGGAATGGGCCTCAAGTGAATTGGAGGAGCTTGGGAGAGCCGCAGCAGTTCCGTGTACCAGAATTGTCTGGGCCACGCTGGAGCAATTAGAATCATCCTGCAGGGTTCCGCCTTCATTTTCTTGAGAACTCGAGGAATGAGGGGAATGGGAGGAAAAGCGTAAAAGAACGCGCTGTACCAGGCCATCGAAAGAGCGTTCCCTAGGGACCCCCGATGGTGAACCTTGCTTGCGTAGAACCGGCATTTGGCGTTCTCCGGCGAAGCAAAGAGGTCGATGGTCGGCATCCCCCAAACTGAGAACACTCCGTCGAGAATGGATTGATTCAACTCCCACTCGTGAGTCACTTCCGTCTGGCGACTCAAGGGGTCCGCCTTGACATTGAGAGTTCCCGCCAAGTGCTCGGCTCTCAGAGTGATGTTGTTGTGAATTGCGAAATCCCAAATCCGTTGAGCTTCTGCGGACAGAGTCTGCGATTTGGTGCCTCCTTGTTTGTTTACATAGTGCATGGCCGTCATATTGTCCGTCCGGACCAGCACTGAGCGATTGCCCACTCTGGGTAGAAAAGCTTGCAAGGCCAACCGAATGGCTGTCAGCTCCAGGAAATTGATATGGCACTGCCGCTGTCCTGGACTCCAATGGCCACTGACTTGAAGCTCTCGGAGCACTGCACCCCAGCCTTCCAACGAGGCGTCCGTGGTCATCACCATGGGTGAAGGAGATATCCTGAACGTTAGGCCTTGGGCGAGATTGCTTTTCTGAAGCCACCATTCGCTCGCTGTTCTCATTGCTGATGTTACGACAACCCTGTCGTCGAACGACCCCTCTGCTTGGCGCCATTGCTTGTCCAGCTCCTCCTGTAGAGGACGCATCCTTAGCCTGCAATGCGGTACTAATGGTATGCAGGAGGACATCGATCCGAGAAGGGATTTGTATTGGCGGACCGATAGGACCTTGCTGCGGCAGAGTAGTTGAGCCGAAACCATCAATTTTTGTTGTCGCTCTTCTGAGGGACGAGCCGTACAATGCGTGGTGTCCAGCACGGACCCCAGGAATCTTGCAGATTTGGAAGGCAGGAGGACTGACTTGTGTTCGTTCAACTGAAGGCCCAGGCAGCGGAACAAATGGAGGCAAGTAGACACGGCTTGCGAAGCGTCCTGGAAAGATGGTGCCTTGACGAGCCAGTCGTCCAAGTAAGGGAAAACTTCGAGAGATTGTCGTCGAAGGAAAGCTGCCACCGGTGCCAATACTTTGGTGAACACTCTCGGTGCCGATCGAAGGCCGAATGGAAGCACTTTGAACTGGAAATGGCTCTTTCCCACTGTAAAGCGAAGGTATTGTCTGTGAGCTGGGTGTATTGGAATATGGAAATATGCGTCTTCTAAATCCAGCGACGCCAAGTAGTCGCCTGGATTTAAGAGAGGAAGAATTTCCTGGAGAGTGACCATCCTGAAGGAGAGCTTTACGAGATAGGTGTTGAGCTCCCGAAGATCGAGGATGGGACGCCAAGTGTCTTTCGTCTTCCGCACTAGGAAGAATCTTGAATAGAACCCCCGGCCCCTCTGAGAGAGCGGGACCGGTTCTATTGCTCCTTTGAGGAACAACTGGTGGGCTTCCAGATGTAGTAATCCTAGATGTCCTGAGCGGATGGCGCCCGGAGCTCGTGTTGGAGGAAAGTCGTGAAACTCCAACGTATGGCCACTCTTCACGATGTTGAGGACCCATTGGTCCGATGTTATTGACATCCAACTGTCCAGACAAAGGGATATCCTGCCCCCCACTGATGTGATCAGGAGGGGAGGAACAGCAGGTAGAGCCGGGAGGCCGCTATTGTCGTTTGGTGTTGTCACGGCCTTGTCGCTGTTGACGGCCTCGCGGAGGGTTGCGAGAGAAAGATGCTGATTGCCCTTGTCGCTGATTCGAGTAATGGGGTTTATATGACTGGGAAGACTGCGAGGAAAAACGTTGTTGGTTTCCTCTGTAAGATGTAAATCCTCTCCCTCGTGCGCCCCTAAAGGGGACCTTGCGATAGGTGAGAGAGCCCAAGGACTTTGCTGTGTCTGTGTCCTTCTTGATATTCTGTAGGGTATCGTCCACATGCTTCCCGAACAGCATCTCCCCATCAAAAGGGAGGTCTAGGACTCTGTTCTGGACCTCCTGACGAAACCAGGTGGCCTTCAGCCAACCCTGACGCCGTAAGACGGCGGAGCCGGCCAAGGCCCGGAAGGCCGTGGAAGCAATGTCCATTGCGCAGTCAATCACTTCTGCAGACGATTTCTCTCCTTCCGCCAGCACCTTCTTGACGTCCTCCTTAGTGGGCTCAGGTAATAGGTCCACGAAGGGTTCCATGTCGCACCACATCTGGCGGTCGTAACGGCCTAAGATGGCAAGGGCATTCGCCGCTCTAACCAGTAAGCTGGCCATAGAGGAAAATCGTTTTCCAACATTATCCAGACGTCTGCCGTCTTTGTCCGGAGGAGTGGTCAACGGTGTGGACGGATTCTTTGACTTGCTTTGTGCCGCCTGAGAAATCACCGAGTCAGGCTTTGGCTGACCAATAAGGCAAGCTGGACTGCCTTCAGGAGCTTTATATTTCTTCTCCAGCCTGGGGAGGACTGGAATCACCGTGGCAGGACTCTGCATGATCTTCATGCCCTCCTCCCATACATGCTCTATAATGGGAATAGATTTGACAGAGCGTTGGTGTTGTTCCTTAAAGTCATAAAGGAAACATTCCGATTCCTCTCTTGAAATAGGTAGGCCAAACCTCTTAGCAGCCCGTTCCATCAGATGATGAAAACCCCCTATATCCACCGGAGGGGAGATGGAAGTGTCACGACCAGCAGCATTTGGGTCTTGCGGGTCATTGTCCCCCTGATCCGGGTCAGGGTCCTGTAAAGGATCCATCAAGGGATCCACTGGAACAACCTCCTCATCCGAAGAGGTATCCTGATGGGCATCGGGCAGTGGTACGGGATCTGGTGTGGGAACCCGGGCCAAAGGTGTCACTGGCGGTGGTGTGGAGGGTACCACCGGAACACTAGTAGCCGTCTGCACTTGCGGCTGTGGTGGAAGTGGAAAAAACGTAGTCTGTCCAGAAGGGTCTGACGGAAACCTTTTACGATAATCCTGAAGCATGTCCTGAAGATCCGAAATGAGAGAGGAGGGCATGGCTACCATGCCTTGTCCCAAACTCGGCGGATGTCGCTCTTCCACAACATAAGGATGTAGTTGTTGGCCACCTGCCTGGTCGAAATACTCCTCCGTGTCCGTCTCCTGCAACTTTACGTTCAAGTCCGAGGGACTATAGGCAGGTCCATAATTGTCCTGAAACTCATCCTCGTCAGACTCATCATCTAACAGCATTGTCGGTAGATGGGAAGAGACTCGTCGCGGAGACGTCATCTCCGGCGTGATTTTCATTCTCTGAACTGGAAAATGCACTTTTTGGACCGTCGACGGTCTCGTCGACGACGCCGTCGTCGTCGGAGCATCAGATACTGTAACCGTCGACTGCCCCACAGCCTTCGTCGAGACAATCCTCGTCGTCGATGGGACCACCGTCGACGGTCTCGTCGACGAACTCGTCGTCATTATCATCGTCGTCGACGTGGAAGCCGTCGTCGTCGACGTCGTCGACGTAGTCTTCGTCGTCGTTGCGGCCGTCGACAGCGGCCTGCTAGTCGTCGTCGACGTGGAAGCCATCATCGTCGACGAGCTCGGAACCTTGAACGTCGACGAAGTCGTCGTCGTGGACACCGCTACCGTCGATGAGCCCGTCGACGGAGCCACAGAAACAGCGGGAACTTTAGCCAAAGTCACAGTCGTCGACGTACCTGGTGTTCTCGTCGTCGACGGACGCTGTTTTTTCTCCGGCCCAGATCCTGAAGTGCCAGTAGAGTGTTTATCACTGGGCTTGATCTTTTTGGACGGAGGAGAAAGGATCACCACCTCCTTTTTGTCCTTTAAGGCTGGCACCACTGCTGTAGCCTGTCCCTGCCTCTCCTTTACACTTTCGTGAGGAGATTGAAGGGGACCAGCCCTCTCAGACCTGTCAGAGATCTTGTGAGGGGCTTTAAGAGGGGGCTCAGATGTCGAAGAACCAGGGGGAGACCTACCCCTCTTCTTTGATCTTTGCGAGGAAGCAGCAGACACGGAATCCTCCTCATCCGAAGAGAGCACCTCCTTGCGTGTCTTCATCTTCTGAAGCCAGGTAAGTAGCCGGCCTTCTCTGTCCCGAAGAGTCTTGTTCGAGAAAGTCCTGCAGATCTTGCAGTCTGTGGCCTTGTGGTCAGGATATAAGCAATAAATGCAATTATCGTGCTTATCCTCCACAAAAAGACGTTTTTTGCCACAAGAGGCACAGGACCTGAATAAGGCCTTCTTCTCTTTGTCAGACATGACGATTTGAAGCAGAAACTTGAAGAAATAAGTAGAAAAACAGTGAAAACTGAGCAGAGCTCAGTGGAGACTCCCTAGCACAACGTGCGGTAGAAAAATCTGAGGCTCTGAGCTCTCTCAGGAAGGTTCTAGAGGGTGAGGCTGCTCTGATTGGTCCTGGCAAAAGTTTGGTCTCTTTTTCACAAAAAGAGGTGGATAGAATACAAAATGAGATGAGGCCTAGGCCTAGGTTTCTCTTTTGTTTCTATGGTTTTTTATACTACCGAGGCTCCCATTCCGACGACGGGGAATGATACAAAGCATGGGAATCTATGAAAGTTCCAATACTGGGGCAACTGAAGTTATTCTTCAAAGTCTCGGCGCTGCGCTGCGGGGACTTCCTCGAAGCTCACAGTTTCCCCTGCGCCAGGCTCTAGAGGTGTAAACTCACCCTCTGCGCCAGGCCACCAGAGGGGTAAACCCCCCTCCCTGTGCCAGAGCACCACAGGGTAAACCCCCCCACTGCGCCAGGCCACCACAGGACTAGCCGTGCTCAGCATCCGCCGCTGGCCGAGTGCAGAACCGTGTAAAGCTCAGGCCCCCCCCCCCCAAACCTCTCCGCAGCAGGAATGAACCCTCAAGGCACCCGGGCTCCTTCCAATGTTTTTTCAGGGATGGCACGCAGGGAAAGGACACATTTTAGGAGTGTTTATGGGGACAATCCTGCTGCATAACTTTAAATATCTGTGCAGAGCAGGGCACAGCCTTCCGACACCTCGACAACTATTTTTTTACATCGCTCCAAAGTCTTTGCATTAAGTTAAATTCTTAATCATGAATCCCAATTCCCGAGCAGCGCCTCTCATCTGCAAGCAGAGCAACATAAACACAACATGGCACACTGAGCATAATTATTAAACAGGCCTGAAGGCAGATGCAAAGTAGTGTGCCTTCTAACAATTGTGCTTACCTGAGGGCACCGACCATTTTGCTGCCTCGTCCTTTCACATATGGGCATTACCCTATGGAAAATGCTCTCTCTGGGGAGGGGCCCCCACCCCATCCCTTTTTTCGGTGTTCTGGCGCGCACATTGTTTCTCTTCAGTCCTGGGTCAGTGCTAGGAGGTCGGAGCAGGCTGCGCACAGCAGCTGCTGCTTTAGAGCTGGTCTCTCTCACAGCTCTCTGCAGATGAGCTGAGGGGGGGCCCCTTCATGTACTGTCCCCTGTACTGTCCCCTGGGGGCCCCCCGCACTGGGTGGGCTGCGGGGGTACCAGCTACCCTTCCCATAGACCAAACTATTGACCAAACAATGCAGACTTATTTTCAAACCACAAAACAACTCCATTGCATTGTTTAAAATGTTTTTTTATTCAGTTTCCTTGCGTTATGGACATACATTTCCCTCTGCAACCATCCTTATGTTATCGGTACATCTCCTTTTTTTCTTCATCCTTGTATTTTTACCATACTCCCAGCGACACTTAAGATGTTAATCCCACGTTTTGTCACAAAATAGGTTTCTCACATACCCTGTGGTGTGCTACCTGGAATGCAATACCACCTGAGTGTTCCGCTTGTTCGACCTTCCTAGGGACACCTCTGGAGTAGTGGGTATCCAGATGTGCTCATTAACGAAGGCCTCCAGCAAGCCACTTGCTTCATTGTTGTTCTGAAAGCCTTTATATGTGCGCTTAGTGTCTTTAACCAGAACTTTTCCAACACTTAAAATATTTTATTCGATTTATTTGTTTCAACCAATTGGCATTAAATAAGATCCCCCCTCTCCACCCCCCCCCACACAAATTCCAAAGAAATCTACTATTGCAAAGAAGATTACATTCACCAAGACGGTGTAAGCAGGGCTTTTAGTTGGATGAAAAAACTGTGTAATTAAGGGTGTAGCTTAAAATACCAAGCTAAAAATCTGTGCTTAGCATAGTGTACCGACTGGTATTTTTCTGTTTCTGTCAATGTATTCAGATATATGCTACAAGTAAAATCATATCTACAACAAGTCAGGACTATTGGCTTTGTCAATGGTTGTTAGTTGCATAAGATAAATAAGCAGCAACTAAGGCGTGTATATAATATTGAAAAGGCTTCCACTTAAAGCCCTGGTGACACCACGACAATGTTGCTGCTCCTAAGTTTCAAAAAGAGAAGGGAAATCCAGAGAGAAAATTACTCTCTTTAAATGATTTCCCTTCTTCTACAACGCTAAAAAAACAGACCGCCTGTGCTAGGGCACAAAAAAGAGCCCGATAGAGACCCTTTTCAAGGCCCCCTTTAAAAAACCGGTGTGACCCGGCCCACTTAAAGCCCTGGGTGTAAGGATATATTTACTGAAGGAACAGGCAAAACTGTATTTTTCCAGTTATTCTACCTGAAATTTGTAACAGCAGCTGTAGGCAAGCTTGTTGGCTGTACGTGCCTGTTAAAAACCTAAAAGAGAAATAAAGACTTGAATGTAGATTCAGATCCTGCCTCGGTGCAGTATTTGGGAGAAAAATGCAGTGGCTCTGCTCCTTTAACTCACACTTGTTACACCCCATCCCAGCACCTCATTCTAACTTCCATGCCCTGTGCAAACATTTTATTCTGCCTGATCTATGTCTCTATCATACACCGGTTTCCCTATCTCTCAATCACTTTCTCGTGCTCTCTTTCTCAGTGTCTCTCCCTCACTCTCCAAATCTCCCACTGCCATCCTCCCTCTTTCCCAATTTGCCAGTCCACAAGTCTCCCAATCTCACCCCCTCTGTCTCCTCCCTCTCTCTTTCTATCTCACATGTCCCTATCCCATGTCTCCTCATTTCTCTCTCACCTCTTTGTCTTTCTCACCTTACTCATCCTCTTGTCTTTTCATCCTACTCTCTCTCTTCCTCCGTCTTACTTCTTTACCCGTTGATCCATCTCTCTCGCCCTCCACCTCTCTCTCTCACCTTACACATTCACCTCTGCCTTTTCTCTCACCTGTCTTCATCTGTATCCCCTTTCTCTCTTGCTCTCTACGTACCCACCCACCCATGTTGCCCCATCTCACTCTGTCCTAAACATGTTTTGTTTCTTCAAACCTGTATCTCTATTTCTCCCGTCTGTGTTTTACATATCGCTCTACCCCATCTTACACACTCATCTCTCTCTTTAGTTATCTCCATCTATCCGCTGCCCCTGTGAAAGCACTTCAAATGCTTACATTTGCAAAAAATGTGAAATAAATAGTTCATTCAAGACACCTCACAGGGGTGAGACAAGAAACACAAGAGTGTGTGCGTGTAAATGTGTGCGTGCATGCATGTGTATCTGGGTGCACATATGCGTAGGTATATATGAGTGCCTGTCTATGTGTGCTTGTATATATCTGCATGCATGTGTGAGTTTGCAAATGTATCTCCCCTTGTTAATGCTGTATATGTATGTGCATGCTTGCTTATGTGCTTGACTATGTGAGCGTGTCTGTGCTTGTATGTGCTTGTGCCCGTATGTGTGTGTTTGTGCGTAAGTCTGTGCGTATACTTGTGCGGTTGCATTTATCTATGTATGCGGCTGCAGCTGGCTATTTCCAAATGTGTGCATTTCTATGCATGCGCTTCTGTATACGTGTTTCTTTCTATCCGTACATTTGTGTGAGTTCATCTGTGCATCTATGTTTATTTTTAAAGTTTTTTTTTTATTGCACTTAAAAGGCTTTACTAAAAACAATATCTGTAACAAAAAATACTGGATGGGAAAAGATTAACCACATTAGTACCAGTTTATCACTTGAATTCAACAATCAGCAACTCTACGGTGCCAAATTAAACTTTTGAGAGAACATGCCAGTGCCCAGCACCACGTCATGCTTTTTTTTGTTTGAGCTACAATGTGTTGTAATCTAAGATTATGCAGAAAGTTGTGGATTATGTGTTCCATTTTCTAGTTTTCCAGTGCCGCAAGGTCATATAAATATAAATAGCACTATGCAAATATCATCACTCCACAATATACAGAAAACAAAATTAAAAAACATTGTCATTTCTAAAACCAAGAGTTCTAATTTTCAAAATTTGCAAGACCTCTTGCATTGCAAATGCTTGTTATTTTTCAGTTCTGGACTGGGGCTCTTCTTTGTGGGGTAACGCTCCTCCACTCAAATGGAGAAGCCGCCCCTAAATCATAACCACAGTCAACCAACAACCCCAATGTCCTAAAATGGTCAAATACAATTAAAACAGATCAAAAAGGACTGCCCCTTTACTAATAGAGGTTTGTATGTTTCAGTATGGTACATATGACTGGGTGGGTAACCTGGTGCTCTTTAAAGTCATCATCTACGATTTACTCAATCAATCAATCAATCAAGGCATTTGTAAAGCGCACTACATACCCGTGAGGGTCTCAAGGCGCTGGTGGAGGGGGGTTCTGCTACTGATCGAAGAGCCAGGCCTTGAGGAGTCTTCTGAAGGCCAGTAAGTCTTGGGCCTGCCGTAGGTTGGTGGGGAGGGTGTTCCAGGTCTTGGCGGAGAGGTGGGAGAAAGATCTGCCACCGCCGGTTGTTCTTCGGATGCGGGGGACTGTGGCGTCCGGCGGAGCAGAGCTGGCCGGTGGGGGTGTAGAAGCTCAATCAATCAATCAATCATTTATAAAGCGCACTACATACCCGCGAGGGTCTCAAGGCGCTGGGGGGGTAGCGCTACTGATCGAACAGCCAGGTCTTGAGTATCCTCCTGAAGGTCAGCAGGTCCTGGGTCTTTCGTAGGCTCAGTGGAAGGGTGTTCCATGTCTTGGCAGCGAGGTGGGAGAAGGATCTCCCACCGGTGGTTGTTCTTTCGATGCGCAGGACGGTGGCGAGTGAGAGGTCGGCAGAGCGTTGCGGGCAGTTGGGGATGTAGAAGGAGAGCCGTCTGTTGGGGTAGGCTGGGGCGGTCTTGTGGAGTGCCTTGTGTGCATGGGTGAGGAGCTTGAAGTATATCCTCATGTTGACGGGGAGCCAGTGCAAGTTTGTCTGGTGGGGGGTGATGTGGCCGTGGCGTGGTACGTCAAGGATCAGTCGTGCCAAGGCATTTTGGATGAGTTGTAGTTGTTTGTTTAACTTGGTCGGGGCTCCCACGTAGTGGGCATTTCCGTAGTCGAGTCTGCTGCTGACGAGGGCCTGGGTGACTGTCTTTCTTTTATCTGTCGGGATCCATCTGTAGATCTTGCGGAGCATGCGGAGGGTGTTGAAGCAGGAGGAGGAGACGGCGTTGACTTGCTTGGTCATTGAGAGCGTTGAGTCGAGGATGATTCCCAGGTTGCGTGCATGGTCGGTGGGTGTCGGGGCTGCCCTCAGTGCCGTCGGCCACCAGGAGTCGTCCCAACCTGAAGGGTTGGAGCCGAGGATGAGGACCACCGTCTTGTCAGAGTTCAGCTTCAGACGGTTGGTCTTCATCCAGTCGGTGACGGCCTTCATTTCTTTGTGGAGGTTGGCTTTGGCGGTGAGGGGGTCCTTGGTGAGGGAGAGGATCAGCTGAGTGTCGTCGGTGTAGGAGATGATGTTGAGGTTGTGCTGTCGGGCTACATGCGCGAGCGGGGCCATGTAAATGTTGAACAGCATTGGGCTGAGGGAATATACCTGGGGTACGCCGCAGATGATCTCGGATGCTTCGGAACACAATGGGGGGAGGCGGACGCTCTGGGTTCTGCTGGAGAGGAAGGAGGTGGTCCAATACAGAGTCTTGTCTCGGATCCCTGTGGCGTGGAGGTGTGCACGTAGTGTGCGGTGGCAGACGGTGTCGAAGGCGGCAGAGAGGTCTAGGAGGATGAGTGCTGCAGTCTCGCCGTTGTCCAGCAGGGTCCTGATGTCATCGGTGGCGGCAATGAGGGCAGTCTCTGAGCTGTGGTTGCTGCGGAACCCTGACTGGGAATGGTCCAGAATTCTGTTTTCTTCGAGGTATCGGGTTAGCTGTCTGTTGATGGTTTTCTCGATGACCTTGGCCGGGAAGGGGAGCAGAGAGATGGGCCGGAATTTCTTGAGGTCTCTTGGGTCTGCCTTAGGTTTTTTGAGTAGGGCGTTGATCTCGGAGTGTTTCAAGATCTCTGGGAAGGTCGCGGTCTCGAGGGAGAGATTGATGACGTTGCGCAGGTGGGGTGCGATGGACTGCTTGCTCTGCGGGAATGGGTCTGACGGCGAGCCGGAGTGGATTGTGCGCATGGGGGCACATGCATCATTGGAAATTGCATTCGCAAATAGTGCGAATCGCAAAAATTGTCCGTTTGCGAATGCAATTCTCATTTTTGAGATGCATTATCATTTTTGGTATTTTCGCAATTTAAGAAATTGCACAATTGCGATTTCTTAAATTGCGATTGCATTTAAGGAATCTCAAATTGAGATTCCTTAAATGCAATGCATCAAACTTTTAAAATTTGCGAATTCGCAAATAAGGGGAGCAAATTACCATGAAGTTGACCTTCATGGTAATTTGCGAAAACTTTGAAAAATGCACTAAAGTGCATTTTTCAAAGTTCTATTTTACACACACACATGCCCTTGGGGCATGTGAGTGTGCAAAATGTACTTCTAAGCAGATTTCAGGGGTTCAACAGGGTGTCCTTTATTTTTTGCAATTAAGGAATCGCAAAATGCAATATTGATGCATGTGCCAGATGGTGTTGATGGTGTCATCGATGCTCGTGCTGGCCCAGGCTAACAGGGGGTCGTGGTCGATGGTGTGCAGAGGGTCTGTTGTGTTGCTGTCTGTTGGGGCTGTCTGGGTGTTGAAGCTGTCGTGGATGTCTGCTATCTTGCGGTGGAAGAAGGTGACGAGAGAGTCACACAGGGCTTGCGACTGCGGTATGTCGGTGTTGGAGCTGGGGTTTGCATGTAGTTGGTCTTCTGTGATTTTGCTCCAGCAGTGCGGGGGATCTGTTGGGTGCGGTGGTGTGTGGTGGGTTTCTGGAAGGTGAAGTGGATCCAGCGGTGGTCCGTCCAGAGGAGTTCGGTGGTGTGGCTGACAGAGACATGCGGGCTTGAGGAGAAGACGGGGTTGCGCGTGTTGGCGACAGAGTGGGTAGGCGTTGTGATAAGTTGCTTCAGTCCGAGGTTGGCGAGGTTATCGATCAGGGTTGTGGAGTTGTTGTCATTGTTGTTCTCAAGGTGAAAGTTCAGGTCTCCGAGGAGAATGTAGTCGGTGGAGGTCATGGCGTGCGTGCTGATCAAGTAAGCGATGGAGTCGCCGAACTGGGGGCAGGGTCCGGGGGGTCGGTAGACGAGGTTGCCTTTGAGGGTGGAGTTAGGATCTTTGTGGATCTGGAAATGCATGGGTTCGGCGGTGCTGAGCGCGTCGCCGGTGCTAGTCGAGACCCTGATGCTGTTCTTGTGGACGATGGTGATTCCTCCTCTGACTCAGTTGGTGCGGTCTCTGCGGGTGATCTTGTAGCCGTCTGGGATGGCTATGGCGATGTCGGGTGTGGAGGATTCGTTAAACCAGGTCTCTGTCAGGAAGGCGACATTCGGGGATGTTGTGTCGAGCAGGTCCCAGAGCTCGATGGCATGCTTGCGTGTGGAGCGGGTGTTCAGTAGTATGCATCGGAGGTGGTTGGGTTCTTTCTTGGCGGGTGCTTCGTCGGCTCTGAGGCTAGTGTAGCTGCAGTTCTGGCAGGTGAAGGGGCCGTGTGTGCGTTTTCGGGGCGGCCTTGAAGCAGGTGTGGCTCCGTCCAGAGTTGAGAGTGTGCAGAGTGCTGGCGTCATAGTGGCGGCGGTCGTCGTTGCGGGTGCGGGGGCCCGGGGTTCTGGCACTGGGTGCGGTCCAGGTGCAGACGGGCTTGCCTTAGGCGCGCCTGCGGCGCACCAGCGGCGCGGCCGGCATATAAAGGGAGATGGGAGAGAGGAGCAGCTGGGAGGCGGGAGGCGGGGGCAGCGGACAGTCAGGGGGGCAGGGCCGCAGGGGACACAGCGGCGAGGGCAGTGAGGGACAATGAAGGTAACAGAAGGAAAAAGGGGCACAAAATCAAGGGAAAGACGAGTGGCACAGAAGGCTAAAGGGCACAAAAACCGAGTGGAACAGAAGATAATAGGGGCACAGAAACAAGGGGAAAACGAGTGGCACAGAGGGCAGAAGAGCACAAAAAAAAACGAGTGGAACAAAGGGCAGAAGGGCACTAATACGAGTGGAACAGAAGGCATAAGGGGCACAAAAACAAGAGAAAAATGAGTGGCACAGAAAGCAGAAGGGCACAAAAAACGAGTGGAAGAGAAGGCAAAAGGGGCACAAACAAGGGATAAACCAGT
This sequence comes from Lissotriton helveticus, assembly GCF_964261635.1. Classification (NCBI taxonomy): domain Eukaryota; kingdom Metazoa; phylum Chordata; class Amphibia; order Caudata; family Salamandridae; genus Lissotriton; species Lissotriton helveticus. The sequence goes on along the minus strand of NC_136069.1, from coordinate 1,676,791,792 downwards.
GGCACAGAGGGCAGAAGGGCACAAAAAACGAGTGGAACAGAAGGCAGAAGGGCACAAAAAACAAGTGGAACAGAAGGCAAAAGGGGCACAAAAACAAGGGAAAAACAAGTGGCACAGAAGGCAAAAAGGGCACACAAATAACGAAAAAACGAGTGGCACAGAGGCAAAATACAGAATACAGAAATACAGGGGCAGCTAAGAACAGAAGGCAGAACTGGCAGAGAGGCACAGGGGCAGCGAGGGGAACATAAGGGGAAACTGGGCAGAGACATGGGGGTAGATGGGGGGTACAGAAGGAAAGACCGGGCAGAGAGAGCACAGGGACAGCGAGGGGAGCAGAGGGAAGAAAAGGGGGCACGGACTACGTAAAGGCGAGGGGGAGACGGACAACAGCAGTCACAAACACAACAAGGAAAATACAGGCAATACAATAAAAGCAATAAAGCGGAGGATGAACAAACCTACCTACGGCCTACCACTGGCCACCAGGGATGAGGCGCAGGTGGTAGCCTGCCGGTGGTGGAGGGCCTTGATTTTCCTTGGCAGAGGCAGCTTGGGAAGGGAGACAGGCGGTGCTGTGCGGAGGGGGAGCGACCTACCTGGTGGGGCAGGGCCAAACAGGCGGGGCTTCTATGCAAGTTCACATGCCTCTTGTGTTTATAAAAGGTCAGAGAGCGATCAGAGCAGCAGATGAGGAGAAAGAAGCTCCTGAGTCGTCTGTTGAGGTATGCTGGGCCGGTGTTGTGGAGAGCTTTCTGTGCGTGGATGAGGAGCTTGAAGGTTACCCTCTTGATGACGGGGAGCCAGTGCAGGTCTCTCAGGTGGGGGTGTGATGTGGCAACGGCGGGGGATGTCGAGGATAGCACGTGCCGAGGCGTTCTGGATGTGTTGCAGTCGTCTCAGGAGTTTGGCCGATATTCCTACGTAGAGGGCATTTCCGTAGTCCAGCCTGCGGGTGACGAGGGCCTGGGCGACTGTTTTTCACATTTCGGTGGGGATCCACTTGAAGGTCCTGCGGAGCATTCGGAGGGTGTTGAAGCAGGATGAGGAGACGGCATTGACCTGCTTAGTCATGGAGAGGGTGGAGTCGAGGATGACCCCTAGGTTGCGTGCGTGGTCGTGGGCGTTTCCTAGAGTTGTTGGCCACCAGGAGTTGTCCCAGGCTGAAGGGGTGGACCCGAGGATGAGGACTTCCGTCTTGTTTGAGTTCAGCTTTAGTCCGCTGTTCTTCATCCATTCGGCAATGGCCTTCATTCCATTGTGGAGGTTGGTTTTGGCGGTGTGAGGGTCTTTGGTGAGGGAGAGGATCCGCTGGGTGTCGTCGGTGTAGGAGATGATGTTGAGGTTGTGCTGTCGGGCAAAGCAGGCGAAGGGCGCCATGTAAATGTTAAACAGTGTCGGGCTGAGGGAAGAGCCCTGGGGTATGCCACAGATGATCTTGGTGGTGTTGGAGCAGAAGGGGGGAGGCGGACACTCTGAGTTCTGCCTGAGAGGAAGGATGTGGTCCAGTCCAGGGCCTTCCCTTGGATTCCGACGTTGTGTAGGCGTGTTCGCAGTGTGTGGTGGCAGACCTTGTCAAAGGCGGCTGATAGGTCCAGGAGGATGAGGGCAGCTGATTCTCCGTTGTCAAGCAGGGTTCTGATTTTGTCGGTGGTGACAATTAGGGCGGTTTCGGTGCTGTGGTTGCTGCGGAACCCAGACTGGGACGGGTCCAGGATGCTGTTCTCCTCGAGGTAGCGGGTCAGTTGTTTGTTGACGATTCTCTTGGTGACCTTCGCCGGGAACGGGAGCAGGGATATGGGTCGGAAGTTCTTGAGGTCCTTGGGGTCCGCCTTGGGTTTCTTGAGTAAAGCGTTGATCTCGGCGGGCTTCCAGCTTTCCGGGAAGGTTGCTGTCTCAAAGGAGATGTTGATTACTTTCCGGAGATTGAGTGCGATGGCTGTGCAGGCCTTATTGAAGATGTGGTGAGGGCATGGGTCAAACGGTGATCCGGAGTGGATGGTGTTCATGATCTTGCTGGTGTCCTCATCGTTGGTGCTGGTCCAGGAGAGTAGGCGGTTGGTGCAGGTGGTGTTCGTGGGGGCGGTGGGTATTGGGGCTGTCGTGGCGTTGAGGCTGTACTGGATGTCGGCGATCTTACGGTGGAAGAAGGTGGCCAGTGAGTCACACAGGTCTTGCGAGGGCGGGATGTCGTTGGTGTTGGAGCTGGGGTTGGAGAGTTCCTTCACGATGTTGAAGAGCTCTTTGATGGTGTGTGCGTTGTTATCTAGGCGGTCTTTGAATGAGGCCCTCTTGGCGGCTCTGATGAGTTCATAGTGTCTGCGGGTGGCGTTCTTATGGGCTGTGTGGCTGTCCGGTGTTCAATCGCAGAGCCAGTTCTTCTCCAGTTTTCGGCATGTTCGCTTGGAGGCCTGGAGGTCTTCGGTGAACCAGGTGGCTTTCTTGCTGGTGTGGCTGTAGGAGGGTGTGTTGATTGGGGCGAGGGAGTTGGCGTAGTCATCTATCTATTTTCTGAGGTTGCGGGCGGCGGTGTCCGGGTCGGTGGGGTTGGCTGGTGGGCTCTGGGCGAGGGTGGTGGTTAGTTGGTCTGCGGTGACTTTGCTCCAGCAGTGCCGAGGCATCTGTTGGGTGCGGTGTTGAGCTTCCTGAAGGTAAAGTGGATGCAGTGGTGGTCGGTCCAGTGGGGTTCGGTGGTGTGGTTGAAGGTGATGTGGGGGCTTGCGGTGAAGATGGGGTAGAGCGTGTGGCCGGCGACGTGGGTGGGTGTTGTCATGAGCTGTCTGAGTCCGAGATTGGCGAGCTTGGCGATCAGGATGGTGGAGTTGGTGTTGTTGTTGTTCTCGAGGTGGAAGTTCAGGTCCCTGAGGAGGATGTAGTCCATGGAGGCAAGGGCGTGAGTGCTGACGAAGACGTCAATGGAGTCGCTGAACTGTGGTCGGGGTCCGGGGGATCTGTAGATGAGGGTTCCTCTGAGGGTGGTGTTGGGGTCGGTGTGAATCTGGAAGTGCATGTTTTCGGTGGTGCTGAGGGTGTCGTCGGTGTTGGTGGAGACTCTGAGGGTGTTTCTGTGGACGAAGCGATTCTTCCTCCTATGGCGTTGGTACGGTCCCTGCGGGTGATCTTGTAGCCTTCCGAGATGGCTATGGCGATGTTAGGAGCGGAGGTGGGGTTCAGCCAGGTCTCCATCAGGAAGGCAACCTCAGGGGTGGTAGAGTCGAGAAGGTCCCAGAGTTCAACGGTGTGTTTGCGGGCGGAGCAGGTGTTGAGGAGGATGCATCTGAGGTAGTTGGGTTCGTTGGTTGGGGGTTTGGAGTGCCGGGTGCAGGTGCTGGTGAAGCTGCAGTTCCGGCAGGAGAAGGGTCCATGGGTGTGCTTCGGGGCGGCTAGGCAGCAGGTGCGTGATCGTCCGGTGTTGTATGCGTGGAGGGTGCTGGAGTCGTAGCGGAGGCGGTCATCGTGGTCCTGGCGTTTGTGGGGTCCAGGGGTCCGCGCGCTGGGCGTGGTCCAGGCGCGGACGGGCACAGACGGGCTTGCCTTTGGACCGCCGACTGCGCAGAGGTCTGCATTGGTAGGGGAGGGGAGGGAAGGGAAACAGCCATTACAACGCAACTTTCACAATGCACTGCCATTACAACGAAACTTTTACAACGCAGGATCCATTACAACGCATGCCATTACAACGCAAATGCTATTACAACGCATGCAATTACAACGTAAGTATGGGTAAGTATTTAATTTAATTTTAACCCCTACACTATCTAACACTTACCCTACTATTACACCCCCTGGAGTTAGAATAGTAATTTTAACCCCTACACTATCTAAAATTTACACTACTATTACATTCCCATTAATTAAAATAAAAAAAATACTTGTAATGCGTTGTAATGGATCCTGCATTGTAAAAGTTTTGTTGTAATGGTATGCGTTGTGAATGTATGCGTTGTAACGTCATACATTCAGAGGGAAGCTCAGCTGGGAGGCGGGAAAACGGGTGGGAGAACTGGCACAAGGAGAGGGGAGGGGCCGGGAGAACAGAGGCGGGAAGCGAGGGGTGTGGGCGGCGAGTGGGCCATAGGGAGATAATGGGGTCATGCAAAAATGGCAGAAATAAAGTGGCAGAAATAAAGTAAGAACAGGGCACACAATAATAGTGAGAAAAATACAGTACAATCAGAGCAAGAATTTGGCAGTAGCTCACAGCAGCCTTGAACCCACGAGGCAGGGGACCAAGGCTGGCAGCAGATCGCCGGAGCTGTCGGGGGGAGTGCGGGCCTGTGACAGGCCTTGAAAGTTGAAATATTCAAATATGTAATGAAAAATGTGCTGTAAAATGCACCATTTTGATCTGTCTTTTTCCCAAATTTTCTTGGGGGGAGAACCCCCCCAAATCCCCCTAATAGAGGTCTGGCTCGCTAGCTGCACACACTCGCCATCGCGCAGGATGGGGCTGGTCTGGCTAAATTTGCCAGGGCTGCTTTCAATTCACAGTCCGGCCCTGGGGCTGGGGAAATCTCTCTCAGGACCACAGAGACGAGATACGGAATCAGCAGCTCAATTGCAAGTGTTGTTGAACTCACTCTGTAACGTGCCATTTGCAGTCACATAGGATGGCCCATGGGTTCCCTTACAATGTACCCTCAGTCCAGGTCCGAGTTCAGACTTCGCATTGACACAGTGTGCGATTACGCTGCTTATAGAAAGGTTGGTGTTTACTACTCTTGTCAACAATCTCATCCTATTTATTTTATGATTGATACTGCAACAATGTGTTATCCTTTAGCACCATTGGCATCGCTAGTCAGTTTGGCAACACCTACTTCCCATATCTGTGCATTTTCAGTCTTTGTATTCAATTTCTGATCACATCGATTTTAGGGATATATTTACAAGCCCTTTGCGCCACTTTTGCGTCACTTTTCCCATGTTAAAAGTGACGCAAAAGTGGCGCAAAGGGCTTGTCAATCAGGCCCTTAGACTTTACAACTCTCGAGATTGACACTGCCGCTTGGATTTATTTATTTTCCATGCCTGTCTACCCTTGATTTCACCTGAACGTGCGCTTTCACCACCTAGACCCGTGCTTAACAACTTGTGCACAGCGAAGTTTTTAAAGAGAGCAGGCCTACCCCGAGCATAAGACCCAATATTGGTTGCGACTGATACCGCCACCAACAGCACTATCTCTATGCCTTTCCTCTACTAGTTACGGCCTGAACGAGCCCCTCACCACCTATAGGCTGCTCCAAACTTGCTCGAAATAGGGCCATTTAGCGCTCACCCAGAGTTATAACTATAGCGGAGTTTTTCATATTTTGCTTTTTTTCACTTCTCCCTGTAGCCTGTATGACCGCAACAAGACTTTGGAAAGTGTGATTTGCATAATCGTCTAATCTCTTAACTTAGGGGTATATCAACAAGGGCTTCATCTCTGCTTTTCTGGCTTTAAAAGCCAAAAAAGCTGAGATAAAACTATCGCCCTATCAACAAGAGGGTGCTAACATGCATATTCGCATGTTAGCACCCTTTGTCCCTAGGCCTCCCTTTGCATCTCTAATGAGATGCAAAGTGGGCGTTCCTTCTCAAAATAACTGGAGAAATGTCGCTAAACAACATTTCTCCAATTATCAAGGGATCGCTAACATGCTTAGCGACAAGAAAAGAAGCGCTAACCACGCTTAACGCAGGTTCCTGTACGCATACTTTTATTTTGACTTAGCCATGTAATCCAATGGGAGGTGGATTACATGGCTAAAACCACCCTGCCCTATCAGCAAGGTATCGCCGGTCGCAGTGCGATTATCGACGGTTTTCCAGATTAGAATTTTATCGCTTTTGAGATAAGCGTTGCTGATAGGACGTTATCTCAGCGATAAAATTCAGCGCTATCCGGCGATAATTATCCTAGCGCTAAGCGCACTTAGCAATAATTATCGTCCGCCCTTGCTGATATGCCCCTAACATCGCTGATACCGAACTATGGGGCATATTAACAAGAAGCTCGTTAAAATTATCCCCTTTTTAATGGCAGGAAACTGTAGCTAAAGAGGCGATAAGGGGCTTAACATGCGTTATAGAATTCCAATAGAAGCCCAGGTTAGATGTGTAGGACATCTAACTTGGGCTTCTATTAGAATTCTATAGCGCATATTATCAAGTCCATTATCGCTGGATTTCCAGCAATATTCACGCATTTCGCCACTATCGCCAGAAATGTTATTGCTTTGGAGATAAACGTTGCTAACACCACGTTATCTCAGCGATAAAATCTGGCGATGTGCGGCGATAAAAAAATTGTCGCTAATCTCATTTAGCGATAAATATCGCTAGTTGTTGATAATATGCCCCATAATGTGGCGGTTGGTCGCCGTGTAATTAGTGCAATTAATTACATTTTACCAAAAACGTAATCACGTGTTAGGCGTTTTCAGAACAAATGGCAAAAGTTAGCTTTAAACAAAAGGTAATAGCATTTTACGCACTTTCACAGCAGATCCCAAAAGTTAACTTTCAACAAGAGTTGACAAAGAAAAGAAAATGCATTTTAGATGGTGTTGTATTCTCTCCCACATAGCTAAAGTTTTACAATGCAATGTTGCAACACAAACGATACATAAACAGTTGCACCTTTAAGTGGTGTTGGTTACATCTACTTTTCTAGGACTTAATTTGACAGCAAATAGGTGCTGGTGCTCTACAAAAAATGCATTTTAGAAGCTGTACTATTGCGCCCCAGATGGCGAAGTTGGAGAGGGCACAAAGAATGCATAAGCAGCTGTGCATTTCAGTGGTGCTTGTTTAATGTCTTTTGAATTAAAAAACGACTGTACAATTGTATTGTACATTTACAAATTAGACAGACATCGCCACCATGTGTCAGACTGTTTTAAGTGGCAGTGTTGACAATAAAGTGCCAGTATCATGCACCAGATACCACAGGCACAAATTAAGCACTGTAGGGTTTGTATTTGCATTGTGGAATTCATAATTGGTCGAATGGAACTTTACCATGCACCTATGTAGTGCCTTTCTGGAATGGTGATGGCTAGATTTTTAGATAAATTACACTACAGCAAAAAGATGTGTGTATTGATACTGGGTAGCAACGCCTACATAAATGCAATTTAAACAATTTAAACTCATTGGCCAAGATCAGAAAGGACACAAAAGGCATCACTTTCACATTCTTCTCTGCTCTAGTCTCCGTGAAATGTAACTCCAAAGTGGGCACGCTTCAATGAGCTCTAGAACGCTCTGTATCTTCACCATTGTTCACCAGCAGACGGAGTGTCACAGTCTCACACATTGCACAGATGCCCCGAGCCGCGGCCTTCATGTGACTTGAGCGGACCCCGTGCCAATATTCCGTGGATGTGGCTGGCGAGGTAAGAGCAACTGTTAGCTGTAAATGTGCGCTCTTCGGAATGGATGCGTGCAAGAACCGTGCATTCAGTGTGCCATTTTACCATTGCACCGCGCTCATATATGGGAAGCCGTTCTCGTCAAAATTACAGATCGCCATATACCACACCTTCTGAAATGCATATTGTGATGCAAAATGATTATGACACACACCAGAATAAATATAATATCTGTCATGGTAAATATGATACCTGGCAGAGTGAATCTGACTTGAACCAAAACAAATATGATACCTGGCAAAGTGAATATACTACTTAGTGATTAATATGAATAACACACACTCTGAATTGAATAAGAGATATATTGAAATATACATCAATGATACTGTAATAAATATGGCCCTCACTATAAAGAATATAACAATCAGTGAAACAAATACAATATGCATCAAAAAGAATGGGACAATCCTTGAAATGACTGACATATGCCAATAGGAATATGACATACATTAAAATGAATATGACAGATTGAAATAAATATAAGTTACTGAAATAAATATATTATATTCTGAAAAGAATATAATGCCTATTGAAATTGTAATAGCATACACTAAAATGAAAATAACAAATGTTGCAATGAATATAAATTGAGTTGAAATAAATATTACCTAGTTTGCAATGAAAATGAGATATATAGAAATGAATAGGAGATGATTTCAAATGAATTTGGCTTGTGTTGAAATAAATATAAGCCACATTGAACTGAATTTGACATACCTTAAAATGAGTATGAACAAAGCTGAAATTCTCATGAAAGTTGTCAAAATTAATATGGCATGCATTGAAATTAATACGATACATATTCAAATGAATATGATATATGTTAAAATGAATAAGTTACATCTCAAAATGAATATGACAAGTGTTACTATGAATATGACATCTATTGAAATAAATATTACATTGATTGAAAACAATCTAACACATGTTAAAATGAATATGAAATTAGATGAAATTAATATGAGGTCCATTGAAATTAATTTGACATGTTTTAAAATGTATGCGAGTAACATCAAAATGAACATGACATTTATCAAAATGAATACAGCTTGCTTTGAAAGTTATTTGATACACATTGACATGATTATGATACGGGTTGAAATGGATATGATTCATGTTAAAATGAATATAAGATTTGTTATTTTGAATGAGACATCCATTGAAAGGAATTAGATATATGCTAAGATGAATAAGACTATGTTTGAAAAGAATATGAGCCCCATTGAAATTGATTCAAATTAGCTTAAAATGGCTGAATATACAACGAAGCTTGTCAAAATGAATACGTTATGCTTTGAAAATAATATGATATACATCAAAATGAATATTTCATTTATTGAAATGAATATGACCCATGTTGAAATGGATGTGATCCATGTTAAAATTGATATGACAGGTGTTAAGCTGAATATAGCATTCATTGAAATGAATATGACATTTATTGAAAGGCATATGACACATGTTAAGATGAATATCAACCACTTTTAAATGAATATGACACCTGTTGAAATAAAGATTGCCTCATCAAAATGAACATGGCCTTTATTAAAATGAATATGGATTTTTTAAAATGAATATGAAACTATTTGAGATAAAGGTAGCATGCTTTGAAATTAATAAGCCATATCAAAATGAACCAAGCCATGTTTAAATGAATGTGACCCCTGTTCAAATGAATATGGATTGCAATGAACTTATGTTGATTTGTTTTAAAATTAATATTACCTATTGAGATGAATATTACATATTCAGAAAGGATATGAGGACTACTTTGAATTAACTAAAATTAATATAACAGAATATAAAACAAGGAACCAGGATTTACCATGCATCCGTTATATGCATCCATTTGCAACGCAAGTAAATATTTCTACATTTGTCACACTGTAACACATAGGTAAGTATTTTTGCAAATAACATAATTTTTTATGTGAGCGTAGACATAAAGGGAGATAAGGATAATTTTTGGGTTTAGAGGAGGTTAGAGGTAAAGGAAGGTAAGAATAATTTTAGATTTTAGGGTGGGTAAAGGTAAAGAGAGGTAATGGTGATTATAGGGTTTAGGAAGAGGATAGAGCCAAAGGGAGGTAAGGAATAACAAAGGGGTACTCACGTACAAAATAAAAAAACACACACACATATAAATCCATATACATGGGTGTGCACATATATGTATATATCTTTATCATTACAGGATTAGAGTGCCGTCTAAATTATGCAAAAGAGGAAGCAGGGAACTATGGGTAGGTCCCAAGTTTACAAGGAGTGCAGCTCCTTTCTATGGGCACTCTACAACACCACTGAATCTGTTTACATCAAATATCCATTATTCTAGCAAAGTTTTGAAGAATAGGATTTGTACAGTTCCATCCACTCCAAGCGAGAAGGTGACTAAGGGCCTGATTACGAGTTTTGCGGTCTTCGAGAGGGCTGCCACGCCAGCCCATGCTCCAAGACTGCCATACCAGTAATCTGGCTGCCTGCCATATTCCGATTGGAATACAGGTCGAGTAGGCCCATGGCGGTGCCTATCAAAGACTCATTTGTGAGCCTTAGAAAGGCAGCGCCATGCAACCATCACAGGGCATTTCAGCACAGCATGGATTGTGAAGTCTATGCCGTGCTGGAACAGGAGGTGCATACAGACAGGGGTGCAAACCATGTTTCTCCCTGCATGCGTCTGGGGCTGTGTAGGCCCCCTAAGTTTACTCACCACCACACTTTTCATGGAGGGCTTACCACAATGAAAACTGTAGCGGTGAGTAAACTCATAATTTGCTTGCCGGTGCCGCAGCGGCACCACCAGTATATTGCGGGCCACAGACCACTGCAAGACTGACAGGGATCATGGATCCATGTGATAACAGCGGTCCTATGCCTGTCTGACCATCAAACTCGTAATACGGCAGTCGGACCGCCGGTAGCTGCACCGCCCCTGTGGGTTTGGTAGTCCATCAGACTGCTAAATTCGTAATCAAGCCCTAAGTCTTTTGTCATTTCTACAGCAAAGCCTTTTAAACATAGGATTAGTTGGTGTCATCCATGCCGAAATATAAAATAACCAACGCGTTTTATCACTCCAGGCACTGTATCACAGCTTTGAATTGAATAAAAGCGACCCTTGACACATGAGTCTATCAGTCAATCATGTGACTTGTAAAGTGCAACTACTCACCCATAAGGGTCTCAAGGTGCTGTTGGGGGGAACTGCTGATCCTTGAAAGGCACTGTGGTTCAGTCGAAGAGCCAGGTCTTGTGGTCCTTTCTGAATTCCAGGTATTTGCTGCGAGGCAGGAGAAGGATCTTCCTCCGGCTGTGGTCTTGTGCATACGTGGCTAGCGCCAGTTGGGCAGAGCGGAGGACTCAAGTGGGTGAGTGGAGTGCGAGGCGGTGGTTGAGGTGCACAGGTCCCACATTGTATAAGGCTTTGTAGGCTTGTGTGAGGAGCTCGAAGGTGATTCTTTAGTTGACTGGGAGCCTTTGGAGGTCTCTTAGGTAACCGGTGATGTGGCTGCGGCGGGGGATATTGAGGATTAGTCTGGCGGAGGCGTTCTGAATGTATTGCCGTTTCGTGGAGAAGTGTGGCTCAGGGGTTAGAGGCAGCAGACCCGGAAGCTGAGATCGGTCCTGGACCAGGGTTCAATTCCCCGCCTCGGCGGGTCTTGGGCTAAAAATTCCACGGACTCGATAATTCTCGCCCCAGTGCCTCCTCGACTCACGGGTTCACACTCTGCGACTCTGGGCAATAGCTTGCTTAATCTCCACAACGGCCTCTCGCGGCGGGATGCCTGACTTTCACCTTGTGGATACCCTGCTATCTCACAGGGGAATACCAGGAAGGGTTCCCTAAGCAAGCGCCGGGAAACCCACTGCGGGTAGCTGTGCGCTATATAAGCTCAACTACATTTACATTTACATTTTGAGGAGTTTCTGATTGATGCCGGCATAGAGTGTGTTGCCATATTCAAGTCTGCTGCTGATGAGTGTGTGGGCGACCATCTTTCTGAACTCAGTGGGGATCCACTTGAAGATCTTTCAGAGCAGATGTAGCATATGGAAGCAGGATGATGAGACTGCGTTGATCTGGTGGTTCATGGTGAGCGAGGAGTACAGAATGATGCTGAGGTTTTGTGAGTGTGGAGAGATCCAAGATCTGTGGGTCACCAGGAGTCGTCCCAGGGGGAGTGGGTGGAGCCCAGGATGGGGATTTCAGTCTTCTCTGAATGAGCTTGAGGCAGATGTACTTCATCGAGGTGGCCACAGCCTTCATCCTGTCATGGAAGTTGTTCTTGGCTGGTTCGTGGGTGAGGGAGAGGATCAGCTGTGTGTCATTGGCATAGGTGAAGATGTTGAGTTTGTGGTTCCTGACAATGGCTGCAAGCAGGTCCATTTAGATGTTGAAGAGAGTGAGGCTAAGGGAGGAGCCCTGAGGTACTCTGCAGCTGATCTCTGTGGGTTCAGAGTGCAATGGTGGTAGTCTGACTCTCTGTGTTTTGCCAGTGAGACAGGAGCGGATCCATTGCAGGGCTTTGTCATGGATGCCGGCTTTGTGGTGTCTTGTACATAGGGTGCGGTGGGAGATGGTGTCGAAGGCAACCGAGAGGTCCAGGAGGATGAGGGCTGCAGTTTCACCTCAGTCGAGGAGGGTGCAGACATCATCTGTGGCTGCGAGGAGGGTGGTCTCAGAGCTGTGGTTGCTTCGGAAGCAATATTGGGAGAAGTCCAGGATGTGATTCTCTTCAATGAACTCAGAAAGGTGGGCGTTGATTGCCTTCTAGATGACCTTGACTGGGAAAGGGAGCAGAGAGATGGGTCTGATGTTCTTGAGGTCCTTCGGGTCGGCAGAGGGTTTCTTCAGAAAGGGGTTGATCTCTGCCTGTTTTCAGTCTTTCAGGATGGTGGCGGGTTGATGGAGTAGCTGATGGTGCAGCAGAGTTCGTGGCAATGGAGGTGGTGGCTCTGTTGAAGATGTGGTTTGGGCAGGGGCCCGAGGGGGCTCCAGAAAGAATGTTCTTCGTGATCTTGAGGGTATTGTCAACAGTGAGGGGAGTCCAACTGAGCAGGGTCTGCTGGGGTCCGGTGCTATTGGGTGCGGTGGTAACAGGTAGGGTGAGAGGGTTTTGGGTATTGAGGCTGTTGAAGCTGTCGTAGATCTCCTTAATCTTGCAGTGGAAGAAGGTGCTGAGGCTGTTGCAGAGGTCTTGGGAGGGTGGGATGCCTGCTGTCTCTGATCTTGGTTTGGTGAATTCTTTGACCATGGCGAAAAGTTCTTTGCTATTGAGTGCGTTGGTGGTGATCCTTTCTTGTAGGGCCGCTTTCTTTGTTCTAATGAGGTGGTGGTGTGCAGTTACAGCGGTTTTAAAGGCTGAGTGGTCCTTTGGGTTCTTGCTGCTCCTCCATATCTTCTCAAGCCATCTACAGGTGCGCCTGGACTCATGAAGGGCGGGAGAGAACCAGCTGGCTTTTTTGGAATGTTGCTTACCTGAGTTTTCTTTGAGGGGAGCCATTGTGTTGGCTCAGTTGGAGAGCCACATGTGATGTGGTTGCGTGCTGAGGTATTAGTGTCTGCGGATGTTGGAGGTGGGGTTTCACTGAGGGAGGTGGTGAGGTGTTCTGTGACTTTTTTTCAACTTCCGTAAAGGGAGCAATGGACGCAATGGTGTACGGTGGGTTTGGACGCAGTGGTGGTCGGTGCAAATGAGATCGGAGGGGTGGCTGAAGGTGATGTTGCTGCTGGTGGAGAGGATGGGGTTGAGACGGTGTCTTGCTGAGTGGGTTGAGGAGGTGAACCATTGTTTGAGTCTGACCGTGGTGATGTTCTCCAGCAGGGACGATGTGTTCTTGTCGTTGGGGTTGTCCAGGTGAAAGTTGAAGTCGCCGAGGAGGATGTAGTCTGTGGAGGCCAGAGCTTGTGGTACAATGAAGTCATTTGTGGAGCCGCTGATGGGTGGACGGGGTCTTGGGGTCTGCAGGTGAGGGTGCCGCAGAGGGTGGTGTTCGGGTTGGCCTGGACCTGAAAGTGGAGGTGCTCCATGTTGGTCAAGTGGTTGTCCGAGTGGTGAGGCAGAGGGTACGTTTGTGTATGATGGGGATTCCTCCACTCGGTTTGTTGATGCAGTCCTTGTGAATGATCTTGTAGCCATCCAGGATGGCGGTGGCGATGTCCGGGGCAGAGGTGGAGTTCATCCAGGTTTCCATGTGGTCAATGGAGTAGAGTAGGTCCCAGATCTCCACTGCGTTTTTGTAGAGGGACCGTGTGTTGGACAGGATACAGCTGAGATGGTTGGGTCCGGTACTTGTCAGTTGTGCAGTAAGTGGGGATGGTGTGCGTGGCAGGCAAAGGTACAGCTGCAGTTTTTGTAGGAAAAGGGCCCTGGGTGTCATTTGGTGATGCCCGGAGGCAAGCAGTGTGGCGTCTGATGTTGAGGGCATGGAGGGTGTTGGTGTCATAAAGGTGGCTGGTCCGAGGACCAGGGTCCGTGGAGCTGGCGTGGTCCAGGTGCCTTCGGCGGGCAGCAGTTCGGCAACGCAGCGGCCGCCATTAAGTAGCATGAGGGAGATAGCTAAACAGCTGGGAGGCGGGAAAATCAGGTAAGCAATGCTGGAGGGAGGTGGGGCCAGGGGGGACGAGCAGAGGCAGGGACATAGCGAGGAAAAGGCACAAAAGTGACGGGGAAAAATTGGAAAAGCGGAAAAATGCAAAAAGTGAAAGAAAGTGACAGAAAAGCATAAAAAATGCATAAAGCAAAAGAAAATATGAAAGGAGTAAAAAAGAGATTGTGGCATTCCCAATCAGCACGTCCCAGTAGCTTGTGTCAGGAGTCACTCATAGGCAGTCTCTGGGTGGATTTTCAGGCCCTGCAGGGTGCAGCAAGATGGGGCCACAATGGCATACCGGGGCCACAAGATATCAGCCAGGTTGGGTGTGAATGCATTCTAGGGCCGCCACAGGCCCCCTCGCAGCGAGAAGCGCTGGCCAGCCTTGGTAACCCCACACCCAAGAAGGCGGCTGCATCCGAGGCCAGCACTAGGCACAGAATCCCGACCTGCAGAGCCACACGGGTGAGGCATGGCTAACACATTAAACCCCGGGACACCCCCAGCAGGTAGCCTCTCACTGCCCTTGCTTCCCACCATATCAATCAAGGCAGTGTGTGGCCACAGCAAATCCAGGAGAGAGGTAGGAAAAAATGGGGGGAAGGATGCCCCAGGGAAGTCCCGATAAGCAAAGGAACAGCTACTCTGGCCGGCTCAACAAATGTTTAGCTCCTATTAGAGCTCTCCAGACAGATATAGCTCTGTCCAGACACAAGACAGCATCCAGTATAGGTGTCTCACACACACTTCTGAAACACATCTATTTGTGTACTCATATAAATATATACATATAGTACATGTAGGAGTGTGTGCGCATACATATGTATAGATCTTATATATATATATACACACACACACACATTTATATACATATATATACAAAAAAAGAAGCAGAGAACTCTGGGTAGTTCTCAAGTTTAGGTGGAAAGCAGCTCATGTACAGAGCACCCTCAACACCAGCAACACTCTAAATGTGCTCACCTCAAATGTCTGCTTTTCTATCAAAGTCTTTAAGGTTAGGATTAGCAGAGTGCCATCCACGCCGAGATAGAAAGGGACAAAGTATAGTGCCATTTCGACAGCAATGTTTTTAAGCATAAGACTAGCATGGTGCTATCCAAGCCAAGCTGTAAAATAATAAAAGCCTTTTACCACTCCACAGCTCCGGCATTCATTGCCTTCCGAAATTTACAGAACAGAGCCCCCGCCGCTCGACACTGCCCTGATTAATACAGGCACCCCACTCCATCCACGCTGCCCTGATTCGCTCATCTGGACAACGAGATATCTATCTCGGAGCCTATTCTATTCAGCCACCCAGCCCACGAGTTTCCCGCCGGGCTGACGCTCACTGCCCACAATCGACAACCCCGTCCTGAAGATGATCCCAACTCAGAGGGATCGAAACGCCGTCGACCTTACAGCATAATCTTAAGACGCATATTAAGCTTGGTGCTCCTGCTAAACTGTTACAAATCATGTTTTAAGTGACTACAACTTGATTCTCCATAGGAGCCACCATTGTTTTGTTTTATTGATTGTCACTATGCGCCGATCACGCTGCTCACTTTAAGCACTTGCACTTTCACAGTTATCTATTGTATATATCACCATATATCAAGTGCTACTGGGTTGTCACCTGATTGCTTCTGTACAGTGCTGTTAAACTGTTGGATCCCCAAATATTGTTTTCCTCTTACTTGTTTTTTCTTGGTGAATAATACCGTTTTTCAAAAGAACGCAAGTGACTCCTTGTTTCTTATTACCAGTAATGCTTATTGCATACATTCCGAGAACTGTCTCTTAAATAATACCTGTTGGGAATTGTTTCTTTGTACATTATATACCCATCCCAACCTGGTTTATGGGTCCCCTCCTGTTACTCCTACACGTTTTACCACTCCAGGCACAGTATTACAGCTTTGAATTGGTAAAATACCAACCAAGCCAACCTGAAATGAATAAAAGCAACCCCTGACACGTGTTTTGCTCTCATTAGAGCTCTTCAGAGAGGTATAGCATTGTCCAGACACAAGGGAGCACCCAGTATAAGTCGAAACAATACAGTATCAGGCTTAGAGTGGCACATAAATTATGCAAAAAAGAAGCAGAGATACTGGGTAGTTTGCCTGTTGAGGTGGAGAGCAGCTCCTGTACCAAGAACCTCAAACACCAGTTACACTCTAAATGTGCTCACCTCAAATGTCTGCTTTTCTATCAAAGACTTTGATAGAAAAGCAGACATTTGACACAGTAAATACAACATCCAGAGTAAGAACACATGTAAGAGGGGCAGTCCTCGTGGAAGGCTACAACAGGAGGAATGGAGGTACAAAAGAGGGACTTAGAAACAAATTAATCAATGAACAAAAACAATTCAAAGAGACACTCAAAGGAGCCAATTAAGTACATAGCCAGTAAATGGGCAGGGCAAGCTCATATTTTGAATACGGCATGTCTCAAAGAGATTGCTCAAGCGCTGCCTAAGCGAGACCTAGAAATGTTAAAAGGACTACAACACTCAATAATTCATCACAGAACCTATACGCACAATGTGGGGAGGAAATGTTAGGGAAGAGTTGTGAAAGATAAATCAGGGATGATAGAGATAAGAAATGAAGGGGTGATGGATGGGGATAAGGACTGAGACTAAGGCATGAAGAGTAAGTATTGTGAGATGAGGGCTACTGCATGAAGTATGAGGAGTGAGAGATGAGTAGTGAAAAATTGGAAGTGAGTGAAGGCTGAGAAATTAAGACTGAAGAGAAAGAATACAAAATCAAGGATAAAGGGTGAGGGATGAGGAGTAAGGGATGACAGTTAAAGAGTGAGCAATTTCGAGTGAGAGATTAAGACAGAGATGTGAATGGTTATTGAGGGACAATGGGTAATGAGTGAGGAGTAAAGGATGAAGAGTAAGAGAGGAGAAGTGTAGAATAAGCAATGAGAGAAGAGAGATAAAGAATGAGGTGCGAAGGTTGTGAGGTCAGAGGTGAAGGATGAGGACTGAGGGTTGAGGCCCGAGCAGTGAAAAATGTGAAGAGTGTGGGACAAGAAATCTGGCACAAGAAGAAAGGAGTAACGCGTAAGAGTTGAGGTATGAGGAAGAAAAGAAGAGAAGTGAAGGTCTCATGATGAAGAAAGAGAAGTGAGAAATGAGAAATGAGGGGTTAGGGACAGGAAGAGGCACAGCACAGAGGCATGTGGTGTGAGGTATTAGATTGCCTTAAAATAGACTGGGTGTTTAATATTTTAGGACATCATCATTTATTAATTGCACTTATCAAGCAAAGCGACAAGAAAAGGTGAAATCCAAGATATATAGAATGAGCGATTAGGGGTAAAAGGTGAGGAAGAATGAAGGGAGCATGAGGGAAGAAGGATGAGGTTCCAGAGCTTCAGGAGCCTTGGATTGTTGTTAAGGACACACCGAACCCACAAAAGGATCTTCTTGGAAGAAGATTCAGAGGTTTGAGATCATTTGGAGCATTTCTGTCAAAAACCTCCATAACTTGACCGACATGTCGTCGAGAGCCAAGCCGGTGACGTCAATCCGTGACTCCCCCTCGTCATCGTATTGTGCCCTATCACCTTGGATAGTTCTCCTGCCTTTTCCTAATCAGGAGCATAATCAGGCAGAACCATTCCTGTCAGGGGCTAATCAATCTATCCCATCCATGGTATCAAAATGATTTGAGGTGGGAACTGTAAAACCAGCAGGCCTCATCACTTGCTCAATGGGAGTCCTCACAAGGCCAATGCAAAGACATGACCTTTTTTGGGGGGCAAAATGATCACATTACCTAACACAAGATAGTTAATAAAAATACCCAAGCTGGAATACCCCAATTATAGGCTCTATTCTGAGTCAGGCCAAATAACCTCTGCACTACCTGGGGGGATCTGAAGTTTATAACTATACAATCACTACAATGATCCTTGGATCCCGACCCCAACCGCACCACTCTCCATGTGAGCAAAATCTCAGTAGCCATGTAATAGGGGAACGTCCTGACCCTCCTTCTGATTCATTGATTCACATTCAACTCAGGAACTCCTACCAAAACAAGTACATACGGGCAAGATGCTGTGGTGAGATCGGTCACTGGTTGCCCCAGTATAGATACTGGGGTATTTAGCATAGGTGGCTGTATTCCCTCAGCTCCAGTGGTTTTTTTTTGTTTTCAGATTTATATAGCGCAAACTTGACCCAAAGGTATTGGAGCATTTTACATGAGCCCCAGTCACATATACAAGGACACATTTATGTTTTTGGTTGGCCTCCAACTGCACTGTCAATGAGGAAAGTTCTTTATGCAGATATTCTTTAATTTTTCCAAAATAGGACTCCATGAGGTCCACAGCCCAAGGAGGTGTAAGCATGGTCCCTTCTAGGCTGGAATTATAAGGGTCAATAATGTTCGAGTCAGCATATGGGCTAGCAGGGGCTAGAGGGAACTGAGATGTGTGCTGCTGTTTAGGTCGATGGGTGGCTCAAGAAGGTCGAGATGTAACTTTCAGGTGTGCCCCTGTTGGATTTGGAGCCGAATTTGCCTCTTCATCACTAGCTTGGTTGTTACCCAACCCCAAATGGTCCACTGCACTATTCGTACAAGTTGGGCTGTATGATAAGGAGCCGTCCAAGCTTGAATCATTTGGGATTCCCAGAGACAAGGTCCTCTCAGTCAGGGCTATTTCTGTGGAAATGATCCCCCTAGCCCTCTGCAACATTTTATCGATGCTGGTATTCTTTGAGGGAGAAGGTGCTTTTGCCTCAACCTCCTGGGGTTTGCGTTTGCCCATTGTGATTTGGCGTTATCAAAACCTCAAGATCACCAGAGGCAGTATCCAAAGAATAGGAACCAGGGTAGAGCTATACCCAAACATGTTAACAGATCCAAACTATTCAGCTCTCCAGTACAATATTAGAGAGCATTGAACCCCGGATCACGATGTCAGAGGGTGGTCACAGCCTCCTCCGGGCTCTGAGTAGGCATAGGACATGCCCGTCCCCGGCCTGCACTGCGGGAGTTTGGGATTGCTTTAAGCGCTAGATAGGCTCCTACCCCAAGCCGCAGATGCAGGTGTGCGCCTCTTGGAGCGATGGTAGCTAGGATGTGGAGTCCCCAAAGAGTAAAATTGGGGAGGGATGGAGGCATTATGGGAATGTGTATACACACTGATTCCAAGACAAAATCTCCAAATGCAATAGTATCTGCAGTGCCATCTCAGCCCCATTCCAGATTTGATAAATGCCATTATGATTTGGAGGTGCCATCCTGATGTGGAAAAAAAATCTGGGTAAAGAGGGATACTGCTGGACTGTTAATCTATTAAAATATATGCTGCCCCGTGTGTTAAGGTGCTGTCATTTACTGTAGGCAAGTGTACTGTTTTGTATAGACTTGATATAACGCAAAAGCTCATTTAAAAATAAATTAAAAAATGAACGTTACAGAATGGTTTAAATATAAGAACTCTTGAAATTGATATAATAACAGTAAGGCAAATAACACTGTTCTTGAAATGAATATGAGCATCACTGAAATCGGATATGAATCACATTGTGTTGCATAGAATGCTGAATGAACTGGATAAGGATGTGAATGAATTGGATATGGTGAATTGTGTGTATAACACATACTGAAAAGCACGTGACACTGAAAGCCAATCACAGTGGTCTCCTCTGACGCCGCTTGTCGGCGCAGGGAAGGAACTGTTCCTGCCGCCGTCTGACGTGGCGTGAGGCTGATCCTGCTGAAGGCCTTGGGCACTGTGACCCATGCAGCGCTCATCACATATCACAAGCTCCGTACGCATTTATGAACTGCAGGGAAAAGCAGGAGGCCTGGGGTGTCCTTGCCCATTATCGCCACTCGGTGCGGAGCCTTGATGACTCTTGCCATCAGCAGCTGGAGGAGTGAGACGGGCCTGGACCGGGCTTGCTCCGTGTTTGAAGCCTCTTTGGGCCCGTCATCCTGGTGGTGTGCCTCTCACTGCCTTTGACACGGCCCTTGTCACAAGAACTGCGCTTCCCATGGCTGTGAAGCACCGCAGCAGGGGTTGCGGGGCTCTCAGGTGCTCATCAGCCCCCCCCGCCCCGCCCCCCAGATCTAGCTGCGTGTCACTGCTGCCTCGTAGCGAAAGCCACATCTGCCACCCAATCATACATTTTTAGGTCTCGCCTGTCGATGCGCATGCGCATCGAGCTTGCGAGCCTATTGCGGCTTATACAAGCTTTAACTAAGAAGCAAGGAATCGTGGCGATTCCTTGCAGTGCCCGTGACTTTTAAGCTCAATGCGCATGTGCATTGAGCTTAAAAGCGCGTGCACAGCCGCCCGCATTCCTCCGACACCTTTGAAGTGAAGCTTAGCTTCACTTCAAAGGCCCGGCTTCTTCACACCCACATGCCGCTCTCGCTCTCCCCGCTCCGCCCCCTCCCCTGCCCGCCGTGTGTTCAGCCGTCCAGCCAACCCGCAGTGCACACCGGCAGAAAGTCTGAGTTAATTGTGTGTGCCGCCTCCCTCACCCTCCCAGCTGCGGATACTTTGTTGCAGCTTTTTCCTTTCCCCACTTCCCTTGAACCCAACCCCCCCCCCAATGGTTACAGAGTACATAGTTCTTTTTTCAGTCTCCGTTGCCTCAAACTTTTTTTTATCGGAGGAGTCCGACAGGCTCAAGTACCCCTTTTACGTACAACCTGTTACCCCCCTCCCCCCAAACACACTTTTGAAGCTCGGGGTACTGCCATCTCCCGATCTGCTGAACCCCAATGCCCTGCAGAGCCACATTTACCCTCTCGCAGCATGCCTACCTGGCCCACAGAAGCTGCCCCCCAACTCTACTATTCCAGAAAGAAACATGTTAGCTGCAAGAATCATGTTTTTTTCTTGCGAGTCTCTGTATCTGTACCCTGCCTTCCGCGTCACGCTGCCTACGGGACCAGTCTCCTACAAGCTTCCTTTCGCGTGTTAGCATTAACTAGGGCGCTCCTACCTTGCACGCTCCTTAGTGAATATTCGCACCTGCGAGCTCCCCTTCTCCTGCACTCTATATGCAAACACGTTGCTATTGCAAGCTTCCTTTTGCTGGCACTCGCTGGTTGAAAGCTTTCCTGTTGCAAGCGTCATATTCCTTACACTCTGGTTGGCTGTTGCAAGTTTCACTTTGCTTGCCATCGCTGATTAAAAGCCTGGCTGCTGCAAGCTTGCATGCACCCTCTGGTCGAAAGCTTATGTGGGGCAGGTTTGCTTGCACTCTCCGATTGAAAGCGTGTCTGGTGCAAGCACTCTTGTTGAAAGCTTAGCTACTGGAAACTTCATTACTCCTGCGCTCTACCACTCACGTCCCTAATCTCGCTGCACAGTGGTGCCAGACTACTGCAAGCTTCCATCCACACGCAGGCTCTCCTGCACACCACTGTCCACCCCAACCCCTTGGTCGCAACACCCGATACTCCACTCGGGAGGATGGTGCTTTAAACGGACTCGGGGCGGCGACGAGCGCCTGCTCTGCCAGAGCCCTAGGACGCAGGCTGGCTGATGCTGAAGGTGGTGGGGGAAGAGCGGCGGGGAGGTGCCCCAGCCCCCACTAGTTTGAATGTGCACTGATATCGCCCTGGTTACTGCAGGCATCCAGAGAAGGGGGGTGTCACTCACAGCTCAGATTGCATCTGAGCTCGGAGGGCTGGCAGCCAGCCAGGGCCAGTGTATTTAAGAAAGACAGCCCAGGCTCTGCAGCCAGCAGTCTCTGCAGGAACTTTTCCAGGGGGAAGAGCGCCTCCGAGCACCTCGCTCCGCACTAGACACGTCCTGCTCTTATTTTCACAACAGCGATTTTTGCAAAGACGAGTGAATTTTTTTTCAACGACAAATTTTCATTTTCGACTTATTTTTATTGGCCATTAACTCTGTGGTTTGCGCACTCTGTCAATTTCTTATATTCTCCCATTAGGCAAAGTAACATGTGCTGTGGGCTTACTTTTTTTTATCACTTGTGTTTTTTGTTTCTCTCTCTCTCTCTCTCTCTCTCTCCTTCCCTTCCCTTCCCTTCCCTTCATTTACTCTATCTCCCCTTATTCCCTCTCTCTCTTTGACTCCCCTTCATTCACTCTCTATCACCTTTATTCTTTTTCCTCTTGCTCTCTTTTCTCTCACTCATTCCCACAATTGACAGGACCAACAGTGGGCGCTTCTTACATACAGGTACAACAGAGCGCGCATCTCACACAGACAGGAACAGAGGATGCTTCTCACACAGACAGGAACAGAGGATGCTTCTCACACAGACAGGAGCAACAGAGGGAGCATCTCACAGACAGGAACAACAGGGGGCGCATCTCACACAGACAGGAACAGGGGCCACATCTCACACAGACAGGAACAGGGGCCACATCTCACACAGACAGGAACAGAGGATGCTTCTCACACAGACAGGAGCAACAGAGGGAGCATCTCACAGACAGGAACAACAGGGGGCGCATCTCACACAGGCAGGAACAGGGGGCACACACGCAACGCCACTCTCACACGCCACTCATCCACGCAACGCCACTCATCCACGCAACGCCACTCATCCACGCAACGCCACTCATCCATTTGCAAAACGAAAAAAGTTAAACTCTTCTATTGCGAGACCTATTGCATTTTCAATGCTTGTTTAGGAGTACGGCTGCGGTGGTGACGGCGTCTGGGGCTCAATAGAAACGAGGGAAAGCATTTCTTTAAAAAATGCTCACTAGTTCAGCTAATCAGCCTTAAGCAATGAGCTGGACGAATGTAGACAACAAGTGGGCTAAAAAAAAGAAAGCACGCTAGTGTTTAGAGGCTAGCAGAGGTCTGCAGTGTGTACCTATTCAAATAAATCAGTAATTTGGAAGCCGTTTTTAAGACCCTCTGAAGAAAATAAAAGAAGATGCTTTGGCACCAAAGCTGAGAGAACTTATATTGACATGATGCTGGAGAACTAACTATATTTGCGGTCTGGTAGTGGAATCATGACATGCACTTTTGTAATGGTCCGCGGAGTGAAAAACGTTCAATGTGATCCTAATCAGCTGTTGTCCTTATTTCAGTTTGTAAAATGTGTATGGCAGCTCTGTGTTCAGAAAAGAGGTATTTTTAAACCACACTGCTTACGTTTTTTAATTCTATAAACAAAGGACATTGAAACGGATCCCTTCCAGGCAAAAACATGACTTCATTTCTGAATAATGAATGTAAAAGGGTAAAGGTAGCCATGTTGTTTACATTTCACATGCTTCACTTAATCTTGCATTCGCCTGTGTTTTTTTTCCAGGATGGTGGTACTTTTCTTTTCAGGCAGCATATTACTCTTGTCTAGTGCATAATTTGAATTGAGAGGCATCAAGGTGTTTATAGTGGGGCACATTGGGTTGTAGCTGAAGGCAGTGCGAGTTTCTCTGTGGAGCAGAATGGTGTTCAGTGGGGGAGAGGATGTGGAACTATGGCCAGAGCTGCCAAATTTAAGAACTGAGGGGCATATTACCAACAACTAGCGATAATTTTTGTCTCTAACTTGTTTAGAGACAAAAATTATCGCCGCACATCGGCGATTTTTATCGCAGATAAACCTTGCTATTAGCAAGGTTTATCGCAAATGCGATAAAAAACGGCCGCAATGCATGAATATCGCTGAAAAGTCAGCGATATTCATGCATTATCGAGCAAATGCTCTTAGCCATGTTATCCACCTCCCATTGGATAACATGGTGAAGAACTGCTCAGGGCAGGTGTTAGCTTTTGGAGATATTCGCGCTTAGCGCGAATATCTCCAAAAGTTGGTAATAGGAGATAGCGATGTTAGCGACTGTTTCCAGTCGCTAACATCTTGGCACGCCCACTTTGCATGTCATTAGTGATAAATATCACTGACATGCAAAGCGGGGCCCAAGATGGTCGCTATCTCCTATTAGCTGTCACTAACTGGTGTTAGCGACAGCTTGGTAATAGGGAGATAATTTTATCTCCGCTTTCTTGGCTTTTAAAGCCAAAAAAGCGGAGATAAACCCCCTTGATAATATACCCCTGAGGCCTTCATAACCAGTCCACCCGACCACTGTCCTGAGGGAGCACATTCCCGTGCTAGACTTTAGAAGGCCCGCTAGACCATAGAAGCCCTGGTGTCTTAGCACCAGCAGGGTTAACCTAGTGGTGGCAAGTGTGGGTTTTAATGGCTTGTCCACCACAACCCACTCTGAAGTTAAGCCTCCAGTCTTGCGGGCAGGCTGAAGCAGTACACACTAGAACAACAGTGACTCTGTCACTGAGGTCACAGGACCCTTGAGGCCAGTCCGCCCCACATATTGGTACTTCCATTGGCCTTCTTTTATCAGTATTAGTGCAACTCACCAGGGATCGGCAATGCAGGATTTGCACGCACACCAAACTAGGGGGCATATGTTCAAGCACCTATCGCCACCACAGCGTCGCTTTCACTGATGTTCTGATGGTGATAGTAGCCTCGCCTTATTTACAAGGCAGCGTTAAGCCCCCTAATGTGGCTTAACGCTGGCTTGTAAATAAGGCACCCTTTTACGCTGTATTTAGCTTGAAAGGGAAGGGCAATGGGTGTTGCAGTGGGCGTTCCACCGCAACACCCATTGAGTTTGATGCTGCCCCCTTTTTACAAGGGTTGCATAAATTCGAGGCAGCGCCAAAATGAAGACCAGGTGAAACCTGGTCTTAAACAGGCGAAACAAGACGAAATGCTTAATTTCTTTCAGCTTTTGCTGTTTCCATGAATGCTACCTTGTGCAGCACACATAGGACCAGCAAATTGCCTATGATTGTTTATGTTCAGGAAGGTATCCCTTCCTGCACATAAACAATCATTAAAAAAAATATATATATAACTTCAATGTGTGCCAAATTAAGTAGCACACATAGAAGTTACAAAACGGCACTCAAAGATTGTTTATGTGCAGGTCCCCCTTCCTGCACATAAACAACCTTCCCCAAAACACAGGCATCCTTGCACTATGGTGTAAGGGTGCCTGCGTTGGTGCTAGGCAGCTAAAGTAGGCGTCAGCGGAAGGGGAAACACAGGGCGGCATCATATTCTACTAAATATGGTGCAGCCCTGCATTTAAAAGTGATAAAGCGCGTTGTTAGCCTTCTTGGCTTAACGATACGCTTCGCCATATTATTGAAAATATGCCCCTACATGCACAAACCTCATGGTCTCTCTGCTTCATGCACAATGTAAAATGCCAAACAAATACTAGAAATTGGGATGTTTTGCTCTTTCTGGCCGCACCTCTTACTCCGCCCACTGACCCATTCCTCAAGTTATTTCCTCCCTCTGATTCTCCACAGTTCTACTTTTTACCCTCACTTTGACCACTGCATAAACACAGAACTCAGTGGCAGTTCCTCCCTGGCAGAAGTAGTGGACTGAGAGTGGGGTATAAAAAAGAAATCACTTATCTGCCGGCTGCCACCTCTCCTCCCTCCTCTTCCATCTTTGTGAATCGCAAGCAGGAAGCACCCAGGCTTCCCTATGCCAATCACAATGCTACTGTCACCATGACAGCAGCGTCAAGGTTGGTCTGAGCACCATGGTTTAGTGCTCCGACAGGGACTGGGAGCCCAAGCTTGTTCTCCACCCAGGCTGTAGAATACAGCTAGTGGAGAACATGTAAAGTGCGCATGACTGTTTGGCCGGCCCAAGACAGTCAGCCAAACAGTCATGCACACTTGGAGAGGGACAACACCCCCCCTGCTTTGCCCCCCTCAAAACTGCCATAGCACAGAAAAATAAAATGATAATTACATTGCACTATTATCATTTTATTTGTCCTTTTTTGCAGTGCTGAAATGCAGTGGGGCGACGCTCTTCTGCCTGAGCAGAGGAGCGGAACTTCCATAGGCCTGGGATTTTGGAAGAAATAGCCAAAAGTGGTGGTGCTTTTCGGGTCTGTTGGAAACACATTCGCTGTGCTAAGTAAGGGCATTTGAGTGTTCATAATGCATCTTCGATTAGACAGTCAGGTGATCAGTGCACACCTACCCTGAAAAAGAAAAGGATGTAGACAGATCACAGCCATCCTCCTGCATCTGCAAACAAACGTTCTGATGCCGATTTGTCCAGTGTATTAGTACATGAATCGGAACTTGCAGGATCACCCTGTTCTGGCATCAGTAAATGAACTGCTTCCAGGTACTAAAGGCTCTTCAGCTTCTTTTTCGGAGAAGGAAAAAAATGAGGAAACGCAACAAAGCTCTCCTGTTGAACACTCAGTGGCAACACCTCCATGGGAAGCACAACGGTCACATTTAGGACGTTTCACTCTCCCCATTAGATAAAGATGAATCCTCTGCCCTGAAAGCTCAGCCAACAGCTGATAATTAACATATTCTTGCTGATGCCGATGCTGCGCATCTAGATGCTCCGCAGGCATCTACTGTATTAAACAAGTTAACAATCTATATTCCAACGAGAGCAAGTGGGCAAGAGCCCAGAGGCACTCCCATTTCATGAGGGGAGAAAACTATACGAGAGACTACAGACCTAAGCATTAAAGCTGTGAAAAATATACCATCACTCAGAAACGTAGTGCGCAAACATGCCGGAGCTCCCTATATTATGCACTGTATACAAAAGCTGTTAGCACTGTGAAACCCCCGGAAATATATAAAACGGTACGCTAGCATACCTCAAATGAGCAAAGAATATGAAGATCCTTCAAATCCCATGCGCTTATTACAAAAATGCACAATAAGTATCATTGCAGACTATTATCCAAAGCGGACTCTGGGCCAGGATCATATATAAAGGAAACATACCAACAATGATACATCATTCCTAGACCATGTGCCTAGCCTTGGACAAACTTCCCTTCTCTCGACATACCCCAGGATTGGAGGAGGTGCAAGGAAACAAGCAATGGCGGGAGGGAGGTGCAGGAAACAGGGAATGTTCAACAAAGGTAAAAGCAGTGACAGGGTGGGTGAGGGGGTGATCAGTAACGGGGCATTAGGGCGGGTGGGAGGAGACGGAGCTTTAAAGCATGAGCTCTATGTAGAGTGCTGAAAAAGAATTGAAAAAATTAGGCCCAAAAGTGCGTGTAAAAGTGGGAGTAGTGGTTGTTTTTAAGTACTTGGTCCAGGAAGTGGGGGGAGGGTTGAACACTAAAAGAGGCATTACCATGAATGCCAGGGACAAATGGTGACAATGAATATGAGATAGACAATGGAGTGAGCAAATGGGAAGCATGTGGGTGGGCTGAGGCCCATATATTCAGTACAGCAGTCTCTTCAAGACAGTACGTGCATTGTCTAGCCAAGACCTCAAAAAAACCTGGTGTGTGAGCCTCAGTCACACCAGCGATCCCTGGCTTGTCCGGAGCAGAAATTAAGAGATGAGGGTTTACTACTCTAGAATAGTCCTTCTAATACTTGGTGAGTGTTTGCCAACCTCGCAGTACTTCTGACAAATGGGGATAGTAAACGTACGGCATGTTACATACATGCAAACATTTTAGAACAGCAAAGAGGGAGATTTTGAAAACAAAAATCGAGTAAAAGTTTTTTCCCCATTGACTTCTAATGAAGCAGAGGCAATTTCAAGATGGAGACACCCCAAATAATGCCTTTTGTGTATTCAGAATCGGGAGTCTCCAAGTCTGTTGGCATGTATGTGTCAGTGCGGATTAGGAGCTTGAACGAACATGGGCCCACAACCCTGGACATGTGGGCTTCTGTTTGTCCCTATCTATAACCATTTTGGTCTTGGGCACAGAGGAAATGTCAACTGTACTCGAGCAAGCGATAAAGTACCATAATGCCCCCTCTGCCTTGTGTCTAAATTTTGAAAAAGCTGCCAAGTAGTCTTATGTCATGTGCTACTCCTTCAGCCAACCCTGACTGTTTATTACACTATACATTGTGAGCATTGTAGTTTTATTTTAAGAATTAAAGAATGGACTTAGATATTACAGCATGCTTAGCGTGGATGCCCAAAAAGCCAGGACTTGGGGATTCTGTCGACAGGGACTGCTCTTGTGTGAGTCAGACAACATGTTTGTCACGTTCTCTCTCCCTTTCACAGCGCTTTCTCTGTGCTCCTGACCGGTACAGAAAAAAAAGTATATTTACATTTCTGATATCTGATCCTGCGGCAGCACACTTGCAAGTCCCACACATGACAATAGACCCGAATCAGGCCTCATTGGAAGTAAATGGGAGAAAAACATTCTCCCTATTATTTTTTTTAAATCTCCCACTTTCCTCTTCTAAATTATTGCCATGTATGTGAGTGCTTTGATAGTATGTATTCCTCGTCGGACTCTCAACGCGGGATTCTGTCTGTGCGGCCACCATGACTCCTACCTCATGATAGGGGTTAAATGCTTTTCCCTCTTGACCGAAGGGCTGAGACATACCTGCTGCCTACACTCTCCCTGTAAAGCTGTTTACTAGCGCTCTCTAACCTCGCTATAATTTCCTGGGCTCCCGAGCATCAGGTGTTTACTTTTAGGAGGCACACTGGGTGTATGAGTACCTCTCAGACTGTGCCTGGCACCACTTGAGTGTCACAGGCCTTCTATCCTCTTACCAACGCCAGTGGAGGCATTGGTTCTACTAAGTTGCTCCTGTTGAAAGATATCACTGGAGGACCCTTGATGAGTGTACTCTACTTTCCACAGTGCTCTCTATTAATTATATGCACCCAGCGGGTGGTCCATTTAGGGCTCCAGGGATATGCTCCCTCTTGTTATACCAATAGTGAATAATATTTTATTCACTTTGGTATAAAAAGAAAATGCAGTCTAGCTGCAACATAATGCAGCTCTGTTAGAGACTGTTGGAAAACGAGGCAGTATCTGTGAGGCCTACACAAATAACATGTCTACATTTGTCCTTCACTGGGAACCAAACACCCCATTGTATCGCTTGACTCTCAGAGGATAGCATTGCAGAGCAGTGTAAGTCTAACTCAAGGGAGGTGGCGTGGGCTAGTAATCGCCATTTACCAGTACCCAGAACTAACCCTCAATATTTGATTGTCCAGTCTGTACTATGCTTTATACAAGGAAGAGTACATTCATTAAACACACACACTAATCAATATCATGCAACAATTTACAAATATACATAAACTGTTGGAATTACTCCGTGACATTGCATAACATTTCCCACCCCTTCTGCATGGGGGGTGGGGTCCAGTACCACCACTCTGATGTATGCACATCATCTTGCCCCCAAATGCATTAGGTTGACCATAAACTAGAGTGAGGACCCTGCCCGCTTGCACCATACCAGTGGCGACCTACCCAATTATCTCAACAAGCATATTTAATGGAACCACCTGCCATAGTGACACATAACCCTGACTGAGCATCTAATACTGACCATACAGTATATACCCCTGAATCATAGTGTCTAATAATCTGGGTGGTTCATCCCTTAATGCAGTAGCAAGAATACATGTGTAGGTATCGCTTAGAATGACAGTAGTTATCATATCTGGTGTGAGAAGTTGGCCTGATGTGCAGTGCTCACTATTCTAGTGATCACTATATATCAGTCCAAACAACCCTTATTGATGATTGGTTGTAAGTCAACCTTATAGACCAGCTATCCTAGTAGCGTGGATACGAGCAGTCTAAGGCTAAGACTCTAGAGGGCGTGTTAAGCCAGCTGTTTTACCATCACATTACCCCTTGAACACCCAGTGAAAGGACACCACACAAGTGTTATGAAAATAAACAATGTATTTATTAGAATCACAACAACCCTGTACTCTTTATGAGGACAGGGTGCTAAGCACACAACAAAACTCTTACGAAAATACTTTTAAGTTAGCACGTTACACAAATGCCCGAGGGGCACGAAAAACCATATACGCTAAAAGTGGAATGCGAATTACTAGCAGGTAAGTAACGATTCTCAGAGGCTTTGGGATCGCTAGGACTGGACTACTGAACCTTTAGATTACTAGCAGGAGGCCTAGGGAACTCGGGTGCAGAGTGTGCACTCTCACGCGGGATGCGGGACAAAGTCTATGGAAGCTAGAATTCACAAAGTTAGTGTTCACGGGCGAACCCGACCTGGTGGGAAGAAAACGACAGTGGATCCTGACCCTAGGATAGTGAGGCTATGCTGGGACACCGAAGTGCCGAAGTTACCTAGCCCAGGGGCTGCAGCTGCATAGGTCTGAAAAGACGTCGGGGATCTCGTTGCCGGACCAGGAGCCTGGAAGAAGAAGTTGCTGGCAGGCGACCAGTGAAGGAAAGTTCGGTGGATCCAAGCCTGGATCGAGGAAGAAGAAAACCTGAAAGCAGAGGGGACCAAGTTCTTGAATCACTAGCCAGTGATTAAGTGGGCACCAGGATGGCACCGGGCGAAGTCACCGCAGTCAGGTGAGTGGGCGCTGCTGGGCTCTGCAGTCTCTCGGACCAGGAGGCGTTGTCGGCGACCAGGATGGAGGTGCGAGCTGTCCCACGAAGGATGAAGTCGTTGGCGTCGAAGTTACCCAGGATTGGGCAACAAGCCTTGGCTAATTCAAGCCCACGCGGTGGACTCAAAATGGCGTCTTGAGTGGACCAGGAGGGTCCAGGGTGCTCCTCTTCTGGGAGGGAGCAAGGGCCAGTCTGGAGCAACCAGACCAGCAGCAGAAATGTCGTCGGGCGTCGTCGGGAAGGCCACAAGCCAACGGGCTAGTAGCCAAACAACGCGGTGAGCAGCGGAAAGCAGAAGGGCCCCACGCAGATCGTGGAGATGCTGGGGGGGCTGCACTTCGGAGCTGGAGCTGCTCAGAGTCGGGGCTTCTCGGACCCCAAAGCACTCACCAGTAGATTACTCGGCGGGCTTGCTGGAAAGAAGTCGTGCAGTCTTGCAGATGGCCGGTCCCTTGAGGTCTCGTCGCACCCACGGTTCTCAGCTGGGCTGTAGAGGTGGGTAGAGGTCAGAGGTGCCAGGGAAGCCGGTTCTCGTCGAGCTGGGCAGTCGGATTCCGGAGGAAGGACTTACAGCAGACCGCAGTGTTCTTAGATGGTGCCTGCGGATGCAGGGTGACTACTCCTTAGTCACAAGGGAGAAATCTTAGGAAGAAGTCTTGAGTTCCTTTCGCAGAAAGTAGTTTCAGGATTCAAAGATGATCTGATTTGGAAGGGGGCCAGTCTCTACCTTTATCCTGTAAAAAGGGGCTGGCACGCGACTAAGTCCTGCCCTATGGGTGGGACTAGGAGGGGGGTGGTTACACCCACTTCCTTGGCGGGCTTTTCCCCAGCACAGGGTCTGGAGTGACCCTGGAACTGGTTCAAGCCGGCCTATGCATAGTGAGCACCGGGGTGCTACTTGCAGTCACCTTCCTCTAAAGCCCTGCCTACCTACAATACACAAAACCCTGTCTGGGACGGTGCTGGCACCGCCCCTGGCAGGAAACCCTTTGTCCTTATCTCCTGCTCTGGGAGGACTCCCAGCAGCAGGAGGGCAGACTTGTGTCTCGGTGGCAGCATCCATTTTGTGGATGCTAAGGCTCTGTCTGACTTTTAACCGGGTTATAGGTTACAGGCATGTCGTGTCCCTCTAGAAGGGTGGAATGCTAACCCCGTCGCCAGAATTGGCGAGGGGTTAGTATTCCAATTCGTATGACACCTTACTCGACATGTTTTGATAAAGCGATACCAGAGTTGGCACATAACCGCGAGGATTATAATGCACTTAAGAGTATATGGTATGCGATATCATGGAAACGGCTAAGGGATGGATCCCGAAAGCCGCAGACAGGCTCAGCTCATGCCAGAGCACCATCTCACACGATTCCACGCACTCTGCCTTCAGGATTGTTAAGGCCTGCCATAGGAGTGACTGATAGGAGATCTGTGTGTCCATTTTAGGGTTAGATATAGGTATACTATATCTAAAGCAAAGGGTGAGTACACCACCTTGCCCCAGCTGTCGTGCAGCCAGTTGTGTCAGTTTTAGTTAGTCAATCCAGGGGTGGCATAATACATGCTTCAGCCCCTGGGAGACTTCTGGGTGCACCTCAGCCCTGGGTACAGGGACTTGGAGAGGGCCCAGTGCCAATTCAGTACCTGGGTACAATTTGGATAGAGAGAACAGCTAGGCTGTGGGTCTGATTAGCAGGCCCACAGCCAGGGAAAGTCGTAAACCAGTGCAGCAAAAAGCAAAAATCTGGGTGATCATAGGATTGCAGACCCTACTCTCCTACATGACCCCCCCCCAAACTTTGGGACAATAAACTAACCTTGACCAGGTGAGTCTTCTTGCTCTAAGTGGAAATACCTGGAGAGCCCATCAGCATTGCTGTGATCAGTCCCAGGTCTATGCTCCACTGTAAAATCCATCCCCTGTAGGGAAATGGACCACCTAAGCAGTTTGGGGTTTTCACCCTTCATCTGATTTAGCCACAAGAGGGGCTTATGGTCTGTCTGAATGGTGAAGTGAGTGCCAAACAAGTAGGCCCTCAGCTTCTTCAGGGCCCAGACCACAGCAAAGGCCTCCCTCTCAATAGCTGACCAATTTTTCTCTCTGGGTGTCAACCTTCTACTAATGAAAGCAATAGGCTGATCATTACCATCAAAATTCAGTTGAGACAGAACAGCTCCCACACCCAACTCAGAAGCATCTGTTTGGACAATGAATGGCTTGGAGTAATCTGGACTCTTGAGGATAGGTGCTGTGCACATGGCCTGCTTTAGGTCATTGAATGCTTTCTGACAGCTTGCTGTCCACTGAACTTTCTTTGGCATCTTCTTGCTTGTCAGGTCATTAAGGGGGGTCACTATGGACCCATAATTTCTGACAAACTTCCTATAGTACCCAGTCAGGCCCAAGAAAGCTCGAACCTGAGTCTGGGTGATTGGAGGAGTCCAGTCCTTGATGGCCTGTATCTTACTCTCCAGTGGCTGAACCTGGCCTCCACCTACAAGGTGGCCCAGGTATACAACCTGTGTCTGCCCTATCTGGCACTTTGTGGCCTTGATAGTGAGGCCTGCCTTTTGCAGGGCCTCTAACACTTTCCTCAGGT
Organism: Lissotriton helveticus; assembly: GCF_964261635.1. Classification (NCBI taxonomy): domain Eukaryota; kingdom Metazoa; phylum Chordata; class Amphibia; order Caudata; family Salamandridae; genus Lissotriton; species Lissotriton helveticus. The sequence continues at coordinate 1,676,758,756 of NC_136069.1, read as the reverse complement.
GGACCAGGTGATCCTCCCAGGTGGAGCTAAAGACAGCAATATCGTCCAGATATGCTGCACAGAAGTCATCCAGCCCAGTGAGGACTTGATTCACCAACCTTTGGAAGGTGGCAGGTGCATTTTTCAGTCCAAAGGGCATTACCACAAATTGATAATGCCCTCCAGGGGTAGAAAATGCTGTCTTAGGTTTGGCTTCCTCAGCTAACCTGATTTGCCAATACCCAGCTGTCAAATCAAATGTGCTTAAGAAGTTGGCAGAAGCCAATCTATCTATAAGCTCATCTGCTCTTGGGATTGGGTGGGCATCAGTCTTAGTGACTGCATTGAGGCCTCTGTAGTCTACGCAAAACCTCATCTCTCTCTTACCACCCTGGGTGTGAGGCTTTGGCACTAGAACTACTGGGCTAGCCCAAGGGCTATCTGAGGGCTCAATGACTCCCAGTTCCAACATTTTCTGCACTTCAGTTTTTATGCAGTCTCTAACATGATCAGGCTGTCTGTAGATTTTACTCTTGACAGGCAGACTGTCTCCAGTGTCAACATCATGGGTACACCAATCAGTTTGGCTGGGTGTCAGAGAGAACATATGTCGAAAGGATTGCAGAACTTGCCTGCAATCCTGTTGCTGATGTTCAGTGAGGCTGCCACAAAAGACAACACCATCAACTGACCCATCATCAGGATTCTGAGTGAGCAGGTCTGGGAGAGGGTCACTCTCTTCCTCCTGTCCCTCATCTGTGGCCATGAGCAAGCTCATGTCCTTCCTGTCAACATATGCTTTGAGCCTGTTAACATGGAGCACTCTGAGAGGGCTCCTGGGAGTTCCAAGGTCCACCAAGTAGGTAACCTCTCCCTTTTGCTCAATGATGGTGTGGGGCCCAGACCATTTGTCTTTCAGAGCTGCTGGGGCCACTGGCTCCAGCACCCACACCTTCTGTCCTGGCTGGTACACAGTCAGTACAGCCTTTTGGTCATGCCAAGCTTTTTGAAGTTCCTGGCTGGCCTCAAGGTTTTTGGATGCCTTCTCCATATACTCAGCCATCCTGGAGCGGAGACCAAGTACATAGTCCACTATGTTGGTTGCAGGCTTTTTGAGAGGTCTCTCCCATCCTTCCTTCACCAAACACAGGGGTCCTCTTACAGGATGCCCATACAGAAGCTCAAAAGGGCTGTAGCCAACCCCCTTCTGTGGGACCTCTCTGTAAGCAAACAAGAGGCAGGGGATCAGGACATCCCATCTTCTCCTAAGAGGTTCAGGTAGTCCATGAATCATCCCTTTCAGGGTCCTGTTGAATCTCTCAACAAGCCCATTGCATTGTGGATGATAGGGTGTGGTGAACTTGTAGTTCACACCACACTCTTTCCACATGGCAGTCAGATATCCTGACATGAAGTTTGTACCTCTGTCAGAAACGACCTCCTTAGGGAAACCCACTCTGGAGAACACTCCAACTAGGGCTCTTGCCACTACAGGGGCTGTAGTGGTCCTAAGGGGAATAGCCTCAGGATACCTGGTGGCATGGTCCACCACCACCAGTATAAACTTGTGTCCTGATGCTGTCTGGGGTTCCATTGGACCAACAATGTCAATCCCCACTCTTTCAAAGGGAACCCCCACCACAGGTAGTGGTATGAGGGGGGCCTTTGTTGTGCCACCTGACTTACCACTGGCTTGGCAAGTGACACATGAGCGACAAAACTCCTTGGTATTCTCATTCATATGGGGCCAGTGAAAGTGTGAGACAAGCCTGTCCCAAGTCTTTGTCTGACCTAAATGACCTGCAAGGGGAATCTCATGGGCCAAGGTGAGAAGGAAACCTCTCAGAGACAAGGGGATGACCAGCCTCCTGGTTGCACCAGGCTTGGGGTCTCTTGACTCAGAGTACAGGAGTCCATCTTCCCAGTATACCCTGTGGGCACCTGTGGCATTCCCTGCAGCCTCAGCAGCAGCCTGCTGTCTGAGGGGTTCAAGGGAAGGGCAGCTCACTTGTTCCTTCCCCAGGTCTGCTCTGGAGGGTCCCCCTGAGCCCAGAAACTCAACTTGATCAAGTTCAAGCTCTTTAGGCTCAGTTTCCCTCAGCTCTTCTAGATCAGCCTCCTCAGAGACTTGATCCTCAACCTGGGGCAAGGGGGAAGGCAAAGCCTTACCCTTACTGCTCTTCTTCTTGGGAGGTGTCTGGTCCATTATTTCAGGATCCAGCACCTGTTCAGTGGGGCATTTTCTGGCCTGTGACCTAGTCACAGCAAGCACATGTGCTGGCAAGCCTAACATCTCCATGTGAGTCCTCTGCTCCACTTCTGACCATTGTGATGACTCCAAATCATTGCCCAACAAACAATCAACTGGGAGGTCTGAACTGACTACAACTTTCTTTTGTCCCTTCACTCCACCCCAGGAGAAAGCTACAATTGCCACACTATGACTAGTAGTGACATTGCTGGCATTGGTCACCAGGAAATCAGTACCTGGCATGATCTGTCCAGGGTCCACAAAGTTAGGTGTCACCATGGTGACACTGGCACAAGTGTCCCTATAGGCCTGAGCCATTTTGCCATTAATCAAAGGTGTCTGCCTGTATTTGCCCAAAGTATTGGGACTTATTTCAGGGGACATATCCATATCCCCTGTACAGACAAGGACAGCCTGAGTGAGTGTGCCAACTAAGTTGTCAGACCCCTCAGTACCCAAGGTTAACCCAACTAATGCCTTGGGAGTGACACTACCACTACTGACTGTACTAGGGGGTGCAGTTGCTTTAGGAGCTGTAGTGGCAGGAGTTTGTCCTCCTCCTCTTTTGGTGCACTCACTAAACCAGTGAGATTTACTTTTGCAGTACTGGCACCACCTTTTTGACTGGCCTTCTTGAGTCTTCTTCTTCTGGGAAGCCTGACCCCCACCCTCTTTGGTTTGTTGGGGACCTGGTGAAGACTTCTGGTCATTTTGCTCATTCTTAACATTACCCTTCTGGTCTGCTTTCTTCTGACCACCCTGGTTCTGGTTCTGGTTCTGCTTGATCCTTGTCCTGACCCATTTGTCTGCCTTCTTTCCCAATTCTTGGGGAGAGGTCAGATCTGAATCAACAAGGTGCTGGTGCAGCAACTGGTTCTGACAATTGTTCAAAATTTGTTCTCTCATCATTAGATTATACAATCCTGTGTAATCTGTAACCTTGCTACCCAGCAACCAGCCCTCCAAAGCCTTAGTGGCACAATCCACAAAATCAGACCAGTCCTGAGACTGAGTTTTCTGGGTGTCTCTGAACAGCAACCTGTACTGCTCAGTGGTTAAACCAAACCCATCAACCAGTGTATTCTTCAGGACCTGGTAATTGTTAGCATCCTCCACTCTTGTAGTGAGGAGCTTATCTCTACCTTTACCATCAAAGGAGAGCCACAGTATAGCTGCCCACTGACTCTGGGGAATGTTCTGCACAGTGCAGGCCCTCTCCAGAGCAGCCATCCATTTCTGGATGTCATCCCCTTGCTTAAAGGGGGGCACTATTTTAGTCAGGTGTTTAGTATCTAAACCCTTCTCTCTATCTCTTGGGAGATTGCTGCCACCAGTGGGAGCTAGCCCACTCATCTGCTGCTCTCTTGCCAGGGCAAGCTTCTCTTTGGCCAGGGCAATTTCTTCCCTTTCAATCCTCAGTTCAGCTTGTCTCATCCTAGCCTCATGCTCCCTTCTCTGAGGGGAAGTACATCTCCTCTGTGGAGGATTCCTTCTCCCCTGAGAAGAGGCATTAGAGTGCAGAGATCTATTGGAGTCCCTAGAAAGAGATCTATCTCTCCTAACTCCAAGGTTAGGCCCACTTCGGGTTAGTACTGGGGGGCCCCCAGATCCTAGCCCAAGTAAGTCTAAGTTGGTCCTGGTTAGCCTTCTGACTACCTCAAGACCTTTGTCTGCCTCATCCCCAGAGAGTACCTCCTGATCCTCCTCCTCAACTGCTGAATCAGTGTTGGGGAGGTCTGGATCCCCAGAGGTTCCCTCTAAGGCTGGCATGCTCTCATGTAACTGAGAGAGCTTTCTGGCATCATATGTCTCTAAGAGACCTATCAGAAAGGGAAGGGTGGGGTTAGACCCCTGCTTCAGTTTCCTGGAGACACAGATTTGTCTCATCTCCTGAAAATTGAGAGCTGCATATCTCGAAGTGACCTGTGGAGGGTCAACACTGACCAGGGGAGTCTCAGTAGAGTCCCCCTGAGTCGACATGCTTTTCTAGTGAGGTGTAAGTGGTGCACTTACCTACACTATATGTTTGCCTACTGATCCCTTGCTAGAGTTGTAGTTTAGGGTGTGCTAGGCCCTAGGAGCTACAACAGCTGGTTCAGTAGAACTCAGAGTATTCTAAGCTAAGTTATATGTACCTTTAGTACTTATGTGATCTTTCACAAGATATTCTTAGGGCATGTGTGGTAAAACAACAGCAAGCTCAAATCCCAACCGCTGCTCACCAATGTGAGAAGTTGGCCTGATGTGCAGTGCTCACTATTCTAGTGATCACTATATATCAGTCCAAACAACCCTTATTGATGATTGGTTGTAAGTCAACCTTATAGACCAGCTATCCTAGTAGCGTGGATACGAGCAGTCTAAGGCTAAGACTCTAGAGGGCGTGTTAAGCCAGCTGTTTTACCATCACATTACCCCTTGAACACCCAGTGAAAGGACACCACACAAGTGTTATGAAAATAAACAATGTATTTATTAGAATCACAACAACCCTGTACTCTTTATGAGGACAGGGTGCTAAGCACACAACAAAACTCTTACGAAAATACTTTTAAGTTAGCACGTTACACAAATGCCCGAGGGGCACGAAAAACCATATACGCTAAAAGTGGAATGCGAATTACTAGCAGGTAAGTAACGATTCTCAGAGGCTTTGGGATCACTAGGACTGGACTACTGAACCTTTAGATTACTAGCAGGAGGCCTAGGGAACTCGGGTGCAGAGTGTGCACTCTCACGCGGGATGCGGGACAAAGTCTATGGAAGCTAGAATTCACAAAGTTAGTGTTCACGGGCGAACCCGACCTGGTGGGAAGAAAACGACAGTGGATCCTGACCCTAGGATAGTGAGGCTATGCTGGGACACCGAAGTGCCGAAGTTACCTAGCCCAGGGGCTGCAGCTGCATAGGTCTGAAAAGACGTCGGGGATCTCGTTGCCGGACCAGGAGCCTGGAAGAAGAAGTTGCTGGCAGGCGACCAGTGAAGGAAAGTTCGGTGGATCCAAGCCTGGATCGAGGAAGAAGAAAACCTGAAAGCAGAGGGGACCAAGTTCTTGAATCACTAGCCAGTGATTAAGTGGGCACCAGGATGGCACCGGGCGAAGTCACCGCAGTCAGGTGAGTGGGCGCTGCTGGGCTCTGCAGTCTCTCGGACCAGGAGGCGTTGTCGGCGACCAGGATGGAGGTGCGAGCTGTCCCACGAAGGATGAAGTCGTTGGCGTCGAAGTTACCCAGGATTGGGCAACAAGCCTTGGCTAATTCAAGCCCACGCGGTGGACTCAAAATGGCGTCTTGAGTGGACCAGGAGGGTCCAGGGTGCTCCTCTTCTGGGAGGGAGCAAGGGCCAGTCTGGAGCAACCAGACCAGCAGCAGAAATGTCGTCGGGCGTCGTCGGGAAGGCCACAAGCCAACGGGCTAGTAGCCAAACAACGCGGTGAGCAGCGGAAAGCAGAAGGGCCCCACGCAGATCGTGGAGATGCTGGGGGGGCTGCACTTCGGAGCTGGAGCTGCTCAGAGTCGGGGCTTCTCGGACCCCAAAGCACTCACCAGTAGATTACTCGGCGGGCTTGCTGGAAAGAAGTCGTGCAGTCTTGCAGATGGCCGGTCCCTTGAGGTCTCGTCGCACCCACGGTTCTCAGCTGGGCTGTAGAGGTGGGTAGAGGTCAGAGGTGCCAGGGAAGCCGGTTCTCGTCGAGCTGGGCAGTCGGATTCCGGAGGAAGGACTTACAGCAGACCGCAGTGTTCTTAGATGGTGCCTGCGGATGCAGGGTGACTACTCCTTAGTCACAAGGGAGAAATCTTAGGAAGAAGTCTTGAGTTCCTTTCGCAGAAAGTAGTTTCAGGATTCAAAGATGATCTGATTTGGAAGGGGGCCAGTCTCTACCTTTATCCTGTAAAAAGGGGCTGGCACGCGACTAAGTCCTGCCCTATGGGTGGGACTAGGAGGGGGGTGGTTACACCCACTTCCTTGGCGGGCTTTTCCCCAGCACAGGGTCTGGAGTGACCCTGGAACTGGTTCAAGCCGGCCTATGCATAGTGAGCACCGGGGTGCTACTTGCAGTCACCTTCCTCTAAAGCCCTGCCTACCTACAATACACAAAACCCTGTCTGGGACGGTGCTGGCACCGCCCCTGGCAGGAAACCCTTTGTCCTTATCTCCTGCTCTGGGAGGACTCCCAGCAGCAGGAGGGCAGACTTGTGTCTCGGTGGCAGCATCCATTTTGTGGATGCTAAGGCTCTGTCTGACTTTTAACCGGGTTATAGGTTACAGGCATGTCGTGTCCCTCTAGAAGGGTGGAATGCTAACCCCGTCGCCAGAATTGGCGAGGGGTTAGTATTCCAATTCGTATGACACCTTACTCGACATGTTTTGATAAAGCGATACCAGAGTTGGCACATAACCGCGAGGATTATAATGCACTTAAGAGTATATGGTATGCGATATCATGGAAACGGCTAAGGGATGGATCCCGAAAGCCGCAGACAGGCTCAGCTCATGCCAGAGCACCATCTCACACGATTCCACGCACTCTGCCTTCAGGATTGTTAAGGCCTGCCATAGGAGTGACTGATAGGAGATCTGTGTGTCCATTTTAGGGTTAGATATAGGTATACTATATCTAAAGCAAAGGGTGAGTACACCACCTTGCCCCAGCTGTCGTGCAGCCAGTTGTGTCAGTTTTAGTTAGTCAATCCAGGGGTGGCATAATACATGCTTCAGCCCCTGGGAGACTTCTGGGTGCACCTCAGCCCTGGGTACAGGGACTTGGAGAGGGCCCAGTGCCAATTCAGTACCTGGGTACAATTTGGATAGAGAGAACAGCTAGGCTGTGGGTCTGATTAGCAGGCCCACAGCCAGGGAAAGTCGTAAACCAGTGCAGCAAAAAGCAAAAATCTGGGTGATCATAGGATTGCAGACCCTACTCTCCTACATCTGGTCACACCGATAATGCAATGAAATTAAAGCCCCTAAAAGGCATCCAGTTATAATCATAGGATTAAGCATGTACAACCAGGCACCCTAGCAGGAATACCTAGCAATCGAACCTACTTTGTTTATTTTTTCACATTACACATGTGACTTCCAGTCCCCAAAAGAAATGCTATTCGTGAATGCCCCACCTGTGCAAGTATAACTTCCCACTTCTAAGGAGATCACCTCAGTGACAATCCATGTTTGACTCTGCACACTTCAGTGCAACCCTAAGCGTCAGCTCCTGATTGTAGAACAAAAGTTCCAGCATGAGATGGGTTTTAAAACACAGATGAACCCTTGAAAGGTAGTCTTCTTTGAGTCCCCCTGAGACTGAGGGTGGAAACGTTCCATTTTTGTGCTGGGGAGTGTGCGTTGCTCCTGCAGCTACCTGCACCTTTGCATACATTTTGCGATGACCTCATCTTCCTGGGGCCACCGCACGCCACCAACAAGCCGGTTTTCTCTGCAGTCCTTCCTAGGCCCGGGAGGGCATTTTGGGGTATTTTCCTCATGCACAGTGAATAACAGAGCAGCGGCTCCCCCGCTGCTCGGGGAGAGCTGTGCTACCATCGTTGGCGGCCTCACTCTGCTTCTGCACCTCATTGTGGGCCTGGTCCCTCCTGGGCCCCTTTCTTTACAGGTAAGGTGATTGCAGCTCGGGGAGCCCACCCGGCTGCTGGCTCCCGTTCGGCCCGCATCCTTGTTTGCAGCCACGGGAGCCAGTGTGACCATCTGGTCTGCCCGCTCCTGCGGGAAGACACAGAGGCTGCTGATGGTCCGGCAGGACCTTGGGGGAGTGCGACAGCACTCCCCTTCCTTCCTCTTACCACGGGGGGAGTGCAGCAGCACTCCCCCTTCCAGCATCACTGAGGCCCGAAATTGGGGGCCCCGAGCCCCTAGGAGGTCTTCACGAGGAGCGGTGCGGCGCTCCCCGACTTTACCTTCGGCAGGGCCCAGAGTTGGGGGTCATGGGCCCCTGGGGATCACTTCACATGGAGCGAGACAGAGCTTCCTGTCTTCTGCTTCTTCGGGGCCAGGGTAGGCGCCTGGCACCCTCTGAGCACCTTCACTGGGAGGGCGTCAGTGCTCCTGGACTTGGCAGGGAGCGGTCTTCACTGGCTCTCTGTGCCAGCCTTTCACCTGGCTCTCCTCCTGGGCCTCTCTTGTGCAAAGGCCCAGAATTCTCGTCACTGGCCCTGGACTCCCTCAAAGGTGCAGTCCAGGGTCCTGGGACAGTCAGGAGGTTCCTTCCTCCACAGGCCTCTGGGATACGTAAAAATGGCATCCAGGGGTTTCATGCCACATGGTCTCTGAAAAGCCCCCTTCCCCACTTGCTGCCTTCATGGGCAGGGCCCAGAGCAGCCCTGGTGCCTGGAACCGGGTGACAGCTGCTGATAGATAACCTGCAGCTCCACCCCCATCTCTTCCTCCTGGAGAGGATGCCTTTCCCATTTGGAATGCTTCCAGTGAAAGGCTAGGCCTCTGATGCTACAGCTTGGGGAGGAAGGTCATTAATCCAGCCTGGCAGGGTCACTCCCAGCCAGGCTCCAGTTATTTATTTATTTTAATTATTTATTTAAAGAGTTTAATATAGCTCTGGCTAGACCCGGAGGTATCAGAGCGCTTTACATGAGGTTTCACAAAATTACACGATTACATAGGTTTCGATTTACAACAGTTGCTAGACAAACAATTACAGGAGCAGATCTGAGTCAGAGGAATCTGACATTTCTGGATGACCCATAAACAGTACAGATATGGCTTTGGACTCAGCAGAATACTTCTTTTCACACATCTTACAGTGTACTTTGGGGCGTGTCTGTAATTTGTAGGCCCTAGGGAAGTGAAACTACCCCATGTGGTCCCCATCTTCATAGGAGAGTAATGGAGTGTTCTAACAGTGAAAACAGTAAAGCACATTGACTTTCCCTTCCATGTGTCTTCCCACATTATAAAGCCTATTCCATGTCACCACCCAACTCTGCATCATTCCTGCCACACCATTCTATTTGTACCTGCTCCTGGGTTGGCACAACAGGAATCTCCCCCCGCGCAGCCCCTAAACGTGTGTACACGCATGTACACACGTGTCTATATGTAACCAGTCCGGTGCCCCTTACTCCGGCTGCAGTGCAGCGGCCTTCTCTCACAAGGGGGACACCGGTAAAATCCACATGCATTCTCCATCATGAGTTAACTGTGGGTGAGTCCCAGCTTATGAGGGTTTCCCACAGTAAAATCTCAAAAAGTAGGTGTTCAAAAAGTGAAAAGTCTGGACAGATCAGATGGGCAGACCCACCTTCTAACAGAGACAATGTCTGATGTCTCGTGCAGATGCATAAAGGAGCCTGCACGAGCCATCAGAGATTATCTGTGGCTGTTGAAACCCTCAGCTCTTGCCTCAGGCCCCTGGCACTCCTCAGTGCCTCCCTATCTGTAATGTGGTAAAGCTTCACAGATAAAGTTAGACAGGGGCATTGCAGGCTGAAGCCCTGCAGTTCCCAAGGCCACACATCAATCCGCAAGTTACCCCACCCTTTAGGAGCTTGTCATAGAGTTGGGAAAGTGTGGGGTGAATGAGCAGAGACTGAAAACTTGAATCTGCGACTGCGCAGGTTTGAGATTTCAGTTTCAATTTTCCGAAGCTGAAAGGTTCAACAGCAAACAGGACCTGCGTAGACAGCAAAGTAAGTAAAAATGCTTTTAAATAATGTGTAGTATATGTGAGAGTGTGTCCGCGAGAGTGTGTAAATGTGAGCATGTATGTGTGAGTAAAAGAGCGTGTCAATGAAGGAGTGAGTCAAAGTGAGGACTGTGAGTGATAAGAAGAGTGAGAATGAATGAGTGAGGGAGACAGACAGGGAGTGTAAATGAATGTTACTGTTTGTGAGACTGAGTGAGTAAAGTCTGAGTGAGTCTTAGTGAGTCAGAATGAGTTGGGCAGTGAGTCAGTGTGAAAGAGAGAGTGAGACTGAATGAGTCAGAGTGAGCAAGAATGATTGTGTCTGAGTTAGGTTGAGTCAGAATAGCTGGAAGACCTTTGGGGTTTGTAGAGGTCTCTCTGCGGCAGGATGAGACAGTCTTTACTGATTGTCAAATTTGACAGTGGCGGGTAAGGTTTCGCGCCCAAACGTCCACAGCAGGTTCTCTGTTCTTGGGGTCAACAGCTCTTTTTTGCCTTTCTCTTACCTCCATCAAATCTGAAGTTCAGCGCTTTGGGATGCTGCTTGAATACTACATTTAGGGGCATTAAATGTAGTGCCAGGTAATGGCTATTGGGCCATCTACCTTAGGTTGACTACAGCCTCTATATGACCCCTCCCACAGGGGAATGGGCATAAGCCCAACATGACGGTTTCCCTCCAAATCAAGATGGAGGGGACTGAAAATGTGTTTCACCTCGCCTGCTACAACTTAGGGAAGGTGCTAGCTGAAGGTGGGCACGCTTCCTATTCTTTATAGTTTTCCCACCTGTCCTCCCACCAAGAGTGAGGTCATGACAGAAGGGTTGGCATCCTACACTAGTTGGAGCTGCCTGGGTTACATTTCAAAGATGGCATGGCCTTTGACGCTTCCCACCTTGGACGGCTGTTCCTGCCCAGGGGGAGGTTTGAAACACCTCCGCCCAGAGACTTTGTTCCCGGCCTCTGAGAGCGCAGGCTTTCACCCCATGAGGTCAGGTAAACATCTAGTGGTGGCGGCTGGCTGAGAAAGATTAGTAACCACACAAATAGTCAGTAGATTTTCAGGGGACACCTGACGTTTTCTACCAAACATCTGTGGGTACAATGAAGCCATCATGGAGCTAGGAAACTCGTAATGACGTTGTTCCTGCATTAGGGCTGGTAATGTCTGCTGTGAGGATGGCTTACCATTATCACAGGCAGTGTCTGTAGGTATGGCAGACAGAGGTGTGTGCAATGTTGACTCTTCTAATTTTGCTTGCATCAAGGCATGCAACCTGCAGTGGTAGTTTGCATAGCCTTTGGTAGTGGCCCCTAGGATGGCACAATTGGTGCTGCAGCTCCAGTGGTCCCTCTTCAGTTTCTATGCCCTAGGTACTAGACGTACCCTTTACTAGGGACTTGTAAAGTGGTCTGAAGCTGTGCCAGTTGCGTTACAGTTTAAGGGAAAGAGCTCTGGCCCTGGGGCTCTGGTTGGCAGGCACCCAGTATATTTACAGTCAAAACCACAATCCCCTTAGGTTTGGCCTACCCAACTCAAATCAAAATAGAGACAAAAACTGGATGAATTAAAAAGAAGAAGCCAGACCCGCCTCTTTTCCCAACTTCCCCAAGTAGAAAATGCACCGAAAAATATGCACCAACCACCTGCCCTTCATAGTCACAATGAGCATCAGCGTAAACAGCTGAGAATCAGAGGTAGTGGACATCAAGGCATGCAACCTGCAGTGGTAGTTTGCATAGCCTTTGGTAGTGGCCCCTAGGATGGCACAATTGGTGCTGCAGCTCCAGTGGTCCCTCTTCAGTTTCTATGCCCTAGGTACTAGACGTACCCTTTACTAGGGACTTGTAAAGTGGTCTGAAGCTGTGCCAGTTGCGTTACAGTTTAAGGGAAAGAGCTCTGGCCCTGGGGCTCTGGTTGGCAGGCACCCAGTATATTTACAGTCAAAACCACAATCCCCTTAGGTTTGGCCTACCCAACTCAAATCAAAATAGAGACAAAAACTGGATGAATTAAAAAGAAGAAGCCAGACCCGCCTCTTTTCCCAACTTCCCCAAGTAGAAAATGCACCGAAAAATATGCACCAACCACCTGCCCTTCATAGTCACAATGAGCATCAGCGTAAACAGCTGAGAATCAGAGGTAGTGGACTTCCCAAATTCAAGGCCTAGCAGTCCAAAAGGAGTTTGAAAAGAATAAAACAGAATTTGCTACTTGAACAAAATAGAATAAAACTTCCCACCCCTGTTCTTGGTCAGCTAGCTGACAAGTGTGTTTCCTGCTTGCCTCATTTGCTATGATGGTGTGTAGGGTGGCTGAGGTTTTGGACCTTCAGTGGTAGCCAAGACGCATGTCTAGACAGAGGTGCTTCAGTCGTGAATCACCCCATCTGAATTCAGCTTTTAATGAAGCCCTTACTCGGGGCCTGGTCTGAGCCCTGCACAGGGCCTGCTGTGCATAATACAATTGGCTGCCACAGTTGTTCCGCTCCTGGGGACTCCAGTTTGAGGTAACGGGTTTTTAGGAACCCGTTGGTGCCAGGGGATAACACCCGAAGACCTCTGAGTTCTCCCTTGTTCCGGACCACAGAAACACGGAGTCTTCTAGTCAAAGTCAGAGATCAAGTTTTATTGGTAGCTACCAAGTAACATGTGTCCTAGAAGCACGACAGCACGGGTCATGTGTACTCAGGAGACTGTTCGTTTTTACAGAACCAGCCTTCTCCTTATATACAAAAATAATAGCTGCAAGCAAGAATTCTTGAGCTTATGATATGGCTATACACATATTTCTACAATAATACAAAAGAGCGAAGTCATGTAGGCAAGCCCATATTTTAGACGTCCAATTCGTGATAGATTACCCGGCCAGGCCCGGAACTCCCATCAGATATCGACGAAACCCCAATAAAGAAAGGCACCTCCTAGTCATAAAACTGGCCATAAACAGGGTGCGTGGACAGGTGTGTGTGTGTAGAAAACATGATCTGGATGTAGTGAATGGTTTGTGGCATGTTATGCATCGATGCTATCGTATTCGGCCACTGGGCGAGGAGCTGCCCAAACAGGTTTGGCTGGAGGCAATGGAGTCAGTTGGGACAGGTCAGGGGGAAGTCAAGGAAAGGTGGACGTGTCTTTTTAGATCAGACTCGGCCTTACTTAATTGACTTATCATGAGGGCAAGACACAAGACGGATGCCGTTTACAAAATGGAGTCCAAGGGGGTCGGAACGAAAACGATGGTTTAACCCCTTCCACGCTCATGACGAGCTGGGCTCGTCATGAGGTAGCCTCCTGCTACGCTGATGACGAGCCCAGCTCGTCATGGAACATGTGTTTTTGTTGTTTCCAGCACACAACGGGAAAATGCATAGCATCGATGTGGTTAAGGGTGTTGGCATCCCTCAATCATGACGCAAATACATAGGGAAGATGTCCTAGTCATTACCGGTCTGTCGACACCAAATTCGTCATGGTATGTTAATGTTTCGGGACACGGGTATTGGACCTCGATACCGGGACGACAGCAGGGTCCAGAATTTCAGAACCACAAGTTTCCTTACCCAGCATTCCACCCTGGGGAACTTCGTGGCCTAGGCCGCCAACTCTGGAGTTAATTCTGATGTGTTCCATACCACTACATCGGATTGGAGATACAAGAGGTTGGATACCTTTGGGAAGACGGGTTGTATGGAGGAACCCCACATGCATTTATCACACATGCCTTTAAAAGCAGTCACTACCCGACTGACGTTACCGCACGTTACTTTACCATGCAAGTCATTACGATGACTTGATTTAGGTGGCGCTGGTCTTTGTAATAGTATGAATTACTATTCCAACTCCAACTTATGCATCAATAGGGAAGTTATTTGACTTAAAATTCAACACCAGTCCAACAACGCGTCCCCTACAGTAAGTCATGCTAAAACTTTGTGGGTTAAAGTAACATGCCGTAAAGTCACAGTCGGAGTTGTGTTGTATAAGCGGGTCTTTGTTGAAACTGCAGCGTAAAGGATATTTCCTCGAAGAGGATGTCCTCTTCTGCCAGCCTTGCACTGTGGTTGGTGAACAACGCATGCCTCTTGGGCCGATACTCCCATATGATCTGGGACTTGGAGGAGGCCAAGCCATATTTTCCGAAGTCATTACTGAGGGAGAGATGCAGCAAAATTCAACATACTGTGTGGACTGAACACAACAGACTTGCTGGGTAGAGTGATCTCATTGTCCGAGGCCCTTCGGCGCCATGCCTGGCTGAGAAACACCTGCTTTTCAGGGGATACCTGAGCCTCACTAATGGACATGCCCTTTGAGGACTCTCGTCTCTTTTGAGAGAAAGCGGGCTCAGTGGGGCCGCACTTTAAAGGTAGCAGATCTATGGCCAGCTTCTCCGTGGCCCCTCGACAACCTCAGTCAACCTTCCGCCACAGAAGGGGGTTTTTGCCGCATTCATACCTTCCCAGCCTTTTCATAGCCTTGGACACGGGTCCCACAGAACTTGTAGGAGAGGAAGCCAAAGTAGGGTGCCGGTATCAGAAGTAGGTCACAGTTTCTATATCGCTACTTTCTAGTGCCCAAAAAGGACAGAGGCCTCCGTACTTACGTAGACCTGCGCCTACACAATTTATTTCTGATAAAGGAGAAATTCAAAATGCTCATGCTCCCTCAAGTCCTGTGTGCCCTGCACCCGGGATACTGGTAGCGGTTGACTTGCAGGACACATATTTCCACATCTCCGTCTTGCATGTCCACAGATGTTACCTGCCATTCATGGTGAGCCAAGAGCACTTTTTAGTTTGCAGTACTCCCCTTCAGTTTTATAAGCCCCCATCGAGTGTTATCCAAAGTGATGACGGTGGTTCCAGCACATCTAGGGAGGTCAGGGATAACAGTTTTCCCTTACCTCGGGAATAGCTGTTAAAGGTGGGCTCACAATAGCCAGTTGTCTCCCACCTCAAGACTATGTTGAACCTCCTGCAATTGGTGTTGTTCACTATCAATGTGCTAAAGTCATACCTGACTCCCTATAATGCGCTTCCTTTCATCGGAGCTGTTTTGGACAAAGTGCAGTTTTGGTGAGTCTAGGATATTCACGCTTTGATACAAATGTTTCAGCCCCTATCCTGGATTTCGTTATGAATGACACTGAGGCTGTTGGACCTCATGGCATCCTGTATCCTGCTTGTAACATATGCCCATTGACACACGCAGACTCCGCAGTGGGACCTGAAGTTCCAGTGGGCACAGCATCAGGTGAATCTCTCCAACATGGTCCACTTCTTGGAGGGAATTGTGAAAAATGTGCAGTGGTGTGTGACAAACCACGATTGGGTCAGGGGCAGATCTCTCTGTCTTCCTCAACCAGAGCTGACCATAGTGACAGATGTGCCACTACTTGGCTGGGCAGACAACTGGGAGTGATGGAGATCAGAGGCCTCTGGTCTTCACATCAGTATGTTAGGGCTTCGGATAATGCACTTGGCATTGAAAGCCTTTCTTCCTTCTAACAAGAGAAGAGTAGTATCTGTGTTCGTGGACAATACAATTGCCATCTGGTACTGCAACAAACAGGGATGAGTAGGGTCGTGGATCCTTTGTCAAGAGGCACCTACGTCACTGGACATGGCTGGAGCACCAGGGTGTTTCAACACTTAGCTGGCTTTCTGACGGTCGGGGTGGACACACTCAGTAGACGATGCCTAGTGGATCAATATTGGCATCTCCATCCAGAGGTGATGCAAGGTCTCTTTCAAGACTGGGGAGAGCCTTAGCTAGATCTGTTCGCCATCGCCAAGAACTTGCTATTTCTGCAATTTTGTGCGCTGGAGTTTCCAACGCGTCTTTTGCTCGGAGACACTTTTAGTCTTGAGTGGAGCTCCGGCCTCCTGTATGTCTTTTTATCAGTACCACTTCTGTCCAGAGTTCTCAAGAAGATCAGGAATGGCTGGGTCCAAATCATTCTTGTGGTTTCGAATTGGGCATGGAAAGTCTGGTATTCCGAGCTGTTGAGCGTGAGCTTCAGTCCCCCGATCAGTCTGCCTCATCAAGAGGATCTTCTGTTGTAACAACAGGGGAGGGTCATGCACTCAAACCTGCACACCTTTCACCTTTATGAGTGGAAATTGAGTGGTGACAGTTGACAGCTTTCAGACTTACTTATAAAGTCTGTGATGTTATTCTAGCACCAAGTCGGTATACGCCAGCCAGTGGGATACATTTGTGGCATGGTGTTCATATAGGAATATCTGTCCTCTATCTGCACCCCTTTCTCAGGTTCTTCTGTGTGGTCTATCCTTGGCCCAGCAGGGTCTTGCTCTCAGCACAGCTACCTCCATTTCAGTCTTTTTGTGGTTGCCAGACCAATCTTCTTTGTTGAAGGCACCTGTTGTGGTTAGGTCACTCAAAGGTTTGCAATATATATTTCCTTGAAGGCCTTTTATGTTGCCGTAAAAGGACCTAATGGGCACATCATGTGAGTCACTGCACAATTGCTCTCTGTTATAAATGGGGGTCTCTAGTTGGCAGAGGTAGGTACCTTTGTCCAAGTACGGACCCTTGCTTCTAGTCAGGTTAAGGGAGTTTCATCCTTAGACAATCCCTGCTCACCCCCTTGGTAACTTGGCACGAGCATGACAGGCTTATCTCAGAGGCAGTTTATAAAACATTTGTGCACATATACATTAATACAGTGAAGACACTACAAATGGACACCACATCAGTTTAGAAAAATAAGTAATCTTTATCTAAACCAAACAAGACCAAAATGACAAAAATCCAACATACAGTTATCAAGATTTGACTTCTAAAAGGTAAAAACAGTTTTGTCTATAGCACACTATAGATGGAACACTTTCGACACAAAGTTCCTAGGATGTGTCCAAATCATAATCAAAAATAGCCGCAGGGAAGGTGATGCATCCGTTCCTTATGCACAGGGAAGGTGATGCGCTGGTTTCTTTCTCCAGGGGAGGTGATGGGTCGGTTCCTTACAATGCAGCCCCGGCATTGCTGTAGACTTGGCTCTCCGATGCGATCCGTTGGTTCTCGATGGGGCCGCAGCCGTGCTGCATTGATCTCTTCAGCCGCAGTCCCACGATGCGATGGTTCTTGCAGTCGCACAGCAGGGCCTGTATTGGAGTTGGTGATGTGATATCGGACTTCAGGGATCGATACACGAGACTCGGCGTGCTGCAATTTCTCCTGCCGCGGTCAGGTGCTGTGATGGTTTCTTCTTATTTACAACAAGGGGTGGTGAGGGACATAGTCTCTGAATTAAGCAGAATACTCTCACCCAGTCAAGAGATCAGGGCTAGATCCAACTCCGTTTTTTAGCTCACTGCACCATCCCAGTTTCAGAACCTGGCTGTATGCAAATTACTCTGTTCCTGTCCCAGTGCATGATGGGAACAGGGCAAACCAAACTACAAAAGCCAATTCTTACACTGGGAAGGAAACAAGCTTCCGGGGACCGGTTTCTGGCATTACAGCCGTCTTCGGCCCGGCTTGCTTGAATCCTGATGGTGCAATGAGCAAGGGACTCATGTCTGAGTATACCCTTCCACGCTTAGGGTGGACAAAAATATTTACAACAAGGGGTGGTGAGGGACAGAGTCTCTGAATTAAGCAGAATACTCTCACCCAGTCAAGAGATCAGGGCTAGATCCAACACCATTTTTTAGCTCACTGCACCATCCCAGTTTCAGAACCTGGCTGTATGCAAATTAGTCTGTTCCTGTCCCAGTGCATGATGGGAACAGGGCAAACCAAACTACAAAAGCCAATTCTTACACTGGGAAGGAAACAAGCTTCCGGGGGCCGAAGACGCCTGAAATGGCAGAAACCGGTCCCCGGAAGCTTGTTTCCTTCCCAGTGTAAGAATTGGCTTTTGTAGTCTGGTCTGTCCTGTTCCCATGATGCACTGGGCCAGGGACAGACTAATTTGCATACAGCCAGGTTCTGAAACTGGGATGGTGCAATGAGCTAAAAAACGGTGTTGGATCTAGCCCTGATCTCTTGACTGGGTGAGAGTACTCTGCTTAATTCAGAGACTCTGTCCATCACCAACCCTTGTTGTAAATAATTTTGTCCACCCTAAGCGTGGAAGGGTATACTCAGATGTGAGTCCCTTGCTCATTGCACCATCAGGATTCAAGCAAGCCGGGCCGAAGACGCCAGAAATGACAGAAACCGGTCCCCGGAAGCTTGTTTCCTTCCCAGTGTAAGAATTGGCTTTTGTAGTCTGGTCTGCCCTGTTCCCATGATGCACTGGGCCAGGGACAGACTAATTTGCATACAGCCAGGTCCTGAAACTGGGATGGTGCAATGAGCTAAAAAACGCTGTTGGATCTAGCCCTGATCTCTTGACTGGGTGAGAGTACTCTGCTTAATTCAGAGACTCTGTCCATCACCACCTCTTGTTGTAAATAATTTTGTCCACCCTAAGCGTGGAAGGGTATACTCAGATGTGAGTCCCTTGCTCATTGCACCATCAGGATTCAAGCAAGCCGGGCCGAAGACGCCTGAAATGGCAGAAACCGGTCCCCGGAAGCTTGTTTCCTTCCCAGTGTAAGAATTGGCTTTTGTAGTCTGGTCTGCCATGTTCCCATGATGCACTGGGCCAGGGACAGACTAATTTGCATACAGCCAGGTTCTGAAACTGGGATGGTGCAATGAGCTAAAAAACGGTGTTGGATCTAGCCCTGATCTCTTGACTGGGTGAGAGTACTCTGCTTAATTCAGAGACTCTGTCCATCACCACTCCTTGTTGTAAATAATTTTGTCCACCCTAAGCGTGGAAGGGTATACTCAGATGTGAGTCCCTTGCTCATTGCACCATCAGGATTCAAGCAAGCCGGGCCGAAGACGCCTGAAATGGCAGAAACCGGTCCCCGGAAGCTTGTTTCCTTCCCAGTGTAAGAATTGGCTTTTGTAGTCTGGTCTGCCCTGTTCCCATGATGCACTGGGCCAGGGACAGACTAATTTGCATACAGCCAGGTTCTGAAACTGGGATGGTGCAATGAGCTAAAAAACGGTGTTGGATCTAGCCCTGATCTCTTGACTGGATGAGAGTACTCTGCTTAATTCAGAGACTCTGTCCATCACCACCCCTTGTTGTAAATAATTTTGTCCACCCTAAGCGTGGAAGGGTATACTCAGATGTGAGTCCCTTGCTCATTGCACCATCAGGATTCAAGCAAGCCGGGCCGAAGACGCCTGAAATGACAGAAACCGGTCCCCGGAAGCTTGTTTCCTTCCCAGTGTAAGAATTGGCTTTTGTAGTCTGGTCTGCCCTGTTCCCATGATGCACTGGGCCAGTGACAGACTAATTTGCATACAGCCAGGTTCTGAAACTGGGATGGTGCAATGAGCTAAAAAACGCTGTTGGATCTAGCCCTGATCTCTTGACTGGGTGAGAGTACTCTGCTTAATTCAGAGACTCTGTCCATCACCACCTCTTGTTGTAAATAATTTTGTCCACCCTAAGCGTGGAAGGGTATACTCAGATGTGAGTCCCTTGCTCATTGCACCCTCAGGATTCAAGCAAGCCGGGCCGAAGACGCCTGAAATGGCAGAAACCGGTCCCCGGAAGCTTGTTTCCTTCCCAGTGTAAGAATTGGCTTTTGTAGTCTGGTCTGCCATGTTCCCATGATGCACTGGGCCAGGGACAGACTAATTTGCATACAGCCAGGTTCTGAAACTGGGATGGTGCAATGAGCTAAAAAACGGTGTTGGATCTAGCCCTGATCTCTTGACTGGGTGAGAGTACTCTGCTTAATTCAGAGACTCTGTCCATCACCACCCCTTGTTGTAAATAATTTTGTCCACCCTAAGCGTGGAAGGGTATACTCAGATGTGAGTCCCTTGCTCATTGCACCATCAGGATTCAAGCAAGCCGGGCCGAAGACGCCTGAAATGGCAGAAACCGGTCCCCGGAAGCTTGTTTCCTTCCCAGTGTAAGAATTGGCTTTTGTAGTCTGGTCTGCCCTGTTCCCATGATGCACTGGGCCAGGGACAGACTAATTTGCATACAGCCAGGTTCTGAAACTGGGATGGTGCAATGAGCTAAAAAACGGTGTTGGATCTAGCCCTGATCTCTTGACTGGGTGAGAGTACTCTGCTTAATTCAGAGACTCTGTCCATCACCAACCCTTGTTGTAAATAATTTTGTCCACCCTAAGCGTGGAAGGGTATACTCAGATGTGAGTCCCTTGCTCATTGCACCATCAGGATTCAAGCAAGCCGGGCCGAAGACGCCTGAAATGGCAGAAACCGGTCCCCGGAAGCTTGTTTCCTTCCCAGTGTAAGAATTGGCTTTTGTAGTCTGGTCTGCCCTGTTCCCATGATGCACTGGGCCAGGGACAGACTAATTTGCATACAGCCAGGTTCTGAAACTGGGATGGTGCAATGAGCTAAAAAACGGTGTTGGATCTAGCCCTGATCTCTTGACTGGGTGAGAGTACTCTGCTTAATTCAGAGACTCTGTCCATCACCACCCCTTGTTGTCAATAATTTTGTCCACCCTAAGCGTGGAAGGGTATACTCAGATGTGAGTCCCTTGCTCATTGCACCATCAGGATTCAAGCAAGCCGGGCCGAAGACGCCTGAAATGGCAGAAACCGGTCCCCGGAAGCTTGTTTCCTTCCCAGTGTAAGAATTGGCTTTTGTAGTCTGGTCTGCCCTGTTCCCATGATGCACTGGGCCAGGGACAGACTAATTTGCATACAGCCAGGTTCTGAAACTGGGATGGTGCAATGAGATAAAAAACGGTGTTGGATCTAGCCCTGATCTCTTGACTGGGTGAGAGTACTCTGCTTAATTCAGAGACTCTGTCCATCACCACCCCTTGTTGTAAATAATTTTGTCCACCCTAAGCGTGGAAGGGTATACTCAGATGTGAGTCCCTTGCTCATTGCACCATCAGGATTCAAGCAAGCCGGGCCGAAGACGCCTGAAATGGCAGAAACCGGTCCCCGGAAGCTTGTTTCCTTCCCAGTGTAAGAATTGGCTTTTGTAGTCTGGTCTGCCCTGTTCCCATGATGCACTGGGCCAGGGACAGACTAATTTGCATACAGCCAGGTTCTGAAACTGGGATGGTGCAATGAGCTAAAAAACGGTGTTGGATCTAGCCCTGATCTCTTGACTGGGTGAGAGTACTCTGCTTAATTCAGAGACTCTGTCCATCACCACCCCTTGTTGTAAATCATTTTGTCCACCCTAAGCGTGGAAGGGTATACTCAGATGTGAGTCCCTTGCTCATTGCACCATCAGGATTCAAGCAAGCCGGGCCGAAGACGCCTGAAATGGCAGAAACCGGTCCCCGGAAGCTTGTTTCCTTCCCAGTGTAAGAATTGGCTTTTGTAGTCTGGTCTGCCCTGTTCCCATGATGCACTGGGCCAGGGACAGACTAATTTGCATACAGCCAGGTTCTGAAACTGGGATGGTGCAATGAGCTAAAAAACGGTGTTGGATCTAGCCCTGATCTCTTGACTGGGTGAGAGTACTCTGCTTAATTCAGAGACTCTGTCCATCACCACCCCTTGTTGTAAATAATTTTGTCCACCCTAAGCGTGGAAGGGTATACTCAGATGTGAGTCCCTTGCTCATTGCACCATCAGGATTCAAGCAAGCCGGGCCGAAGACGCCTGAAATGGCAGAAACCGGTCCCCGGAAGCTTGTTTCCTTCCCAGTGTAAGAATTGGCTTTTGTAGTCTGGTCTGCCCTGTTCCCATGATGCACTGGGCCAGGGACAGACTAATTTGCATACAGCCAGGTTCTGAAACTGGGATGGTGCAATGAGCTAAAAAACGGTGTTGGATCTAGCCCTGATCTCTTGACTGGGTGAGAGTACTCTGCTTAATTCAGAGACTCTGTCCATCACCAACCCTTGTTGTAAATAATTTTGTCCACCCTAAGCGTGGAAGGGTATACTCAGATGTGAGTCCCTTGCTCATTGCACCATCAGGATTCAAGCAAGCCGGGCCGAAGACGCCTGAAATGGCAGAAACCGGTCCCCGGAAGCTTGTTTCCTTCCCAGTGTAAGAATTGGCTTTTGTAGTCTGGTCTGCCCTGTTCCCATGATGCACTGGGCCAGGGACAGACTAATTTGCATACAGCCAGGTTCTGAAACTGGGATGGTGCAATGAGCTAAAAAACGGTGTTGGATCTAGCCCTGATCTCTTGACTGGGTGAGAGTACTCTGCTTAATTCAGAGACTCTGTCCATCACCACCCCTTGTTGTCAATAATTTTGTCCACCCTAAGCGTGGAAGGGTATACTCAGATGTGAGTCCCTTGCTCATTGCACCATCAGGATTCAAGCAAGCCGGGCCGAAGACGCCTGAAATGGCAGAAACCGGTCCCCGGAAGCTTGTTTCCTTCCCAGTGTAAGAATTGGCTTTTGTAGTCTGGTGTGCCCTGTTCCCATGATGCACTGGGCCAGGGACAGACTAATTTGCATACAGCCAGGTTCTGAAACTGGGATGGTGCAATGAGATAAAAAACGGTGTTGGATCTAGCCCTGATCTCTTGACTGGGTGAGAGTACTCTGCTTAATTCAGAGACTCTGTCCATCACCACCCCTTGTTGTAAATAATTTTGTCCACCCTAAGCGTGGAAGGGTATACTCAGATGTGAGTCCCTTGCTCATTGCACCATCAGGATTCAAGCAAGCCGGGCCGAAGACGCCTGAAATGGCAGAAACCGGTCCCCGGAAGCTTGTTTCCTTCCCAGTGTAAGAATTGGCTTTTGTAGTCTGGTCTGCCCTGTTCCCATGATGCACTGGGCCAGGGACAGACTAATTTGCATACAGCCAGGTTCTGAAACTGGGATGGTGCAATGAGCTAAAAAACGGTGTTGGATCTAGCCCTGATCTCTTGACTGGGTGAGAGTACTCTGCTTAATTCAGAGACTCTGTCCATCACCACCCCTTGTTGTAAATAATTTTGTCCACCCTAAGCGTGGAAGGGTATACTCAGATGTGAGTCCCTTGCTCATTGCACCATCAGGATTCAAGCAAGCCGGGCCGAAGACGCCTGAAATGGCAGAAACCGGTCCCCGGAAGCTTGTTTCCTTCCCAGTGTAAGAATTGGCTTTTGTAGTCTGGTCTGCCCTGTTCCCATGATGCACTGGGCCAGGGACAGACTAATTTGCATACAGCCAGGTTCTGAAACTGGGATGGTGCAATGAGCTAAAAAACGGTGTCGGATCTAGCCCTGATCTCTTGACTGGGTGAGAGTACTCTGCTTAATTCAGAGACTCTGTCCATCACCACTCCTTGTTGTAAATAATTTTGTCCACCCTAAGCGTGGAAGGGTATACTCAGATGTGAGTCCCTTGCTCATTGCACCATCAGGATTCAAGCAAGCCGGGCCGAAGACGCCTGAAATGGCAGAAACCGTTCCCCGGAAGCTTGTTTCCTTCCCAGTGTAAGAATTGGCTTTTGTAGTCTGGTCTGCCCTGTTCCCATGATGCACTGGGCCAGGGACAGACTAATTTGCATACAGCCAGGTTCTGAAACTGGGATGGTGCAATGAGCTAAAAAACGGTGTTGGATCTAGCCCTGATCTCTTGACTGGGTGAGAGTACTCTGCTTAATTCAGAGACTCTGTCCATCACCACCCCTTGTTGTAAATAGTGATAGTTTCTTCAGCAGCACGATGGCAAGGCGTGGACATTCTTCCCGCACTACGGTGCAGCGTTGGAAATGGGTGCTTCCCGCTTCCGTAGTTGCTTCTCTTTTCCCAGCTCCAGGCAGCAAGAACAACCCCCAAAGGCCCAACCCAGGAATAGGCACCTCTTGACAGGTCAGAACTCCCAGCAAGGAAGTTCAGGAGAGCTGGTGGTGAAGTCTTTGTGTCCCTGAAACTTCAAAACAGGAGACAAGCTCCACTTCAAGCACTTGGAGATATTTTTCAAGCAGATACACAGCACACAGCAAAGTCTTTGTCCTGTCCTTGGCAGAAACAGCCACTGCAAGCCAACCCCAGACAGCAAAGGGTCAGTATTTCTCCTTCAGCTTTCCCAGTTCTTCTCCATGGCAGATGCTCCTTTTGAGGCAAGAAGTAATCTATAGTCCTGGGGTCTGGGCCCTAATATTTATGTTCATTTTCTCTTTGTTCTCTTGTTCTCTGTGCTTAGTCAAAACCAGTTCGGTCCTCTCTGGCCCAGCTTCCCGGCAGGAGGTGGAGACAGCATTGTCCAAGGCAGGCCAGACCTTTTCAGGTGCAGTGAAATCTCCTCCCACTACTCTAAATGCAACCCAGGTCTATTCACCCCAGTCCTGACTCATCCAGGAAAGGCAGGACACACCTACCCCCCAGTGGCTGTCTGAAAAGAATGCACATCCGCAGCCTCTGTCGCTCGCAAACTGACAGTCAATTCACAAACCAGCAGAGGCACACAGAATGGCTAAGCAAGAAAATACCCACTTGCTGAAAGTTGTATTTTCAAACACACAATAGAAAAATCATCTTTACCCAAAGATGCATTTTTATATTCTGAGTTCAGAGATACCAAACAACACCTTTCTACCTTGTCCCAATGGAAAGTTATACTTATAAGATATTATAAATAAACTTCAATTCTATCCTATGGGACATATAGCCTTTCAATTGTGAAAGATGAAGGTCACTGCATTGCACTATCAGGACATATCACACATATTAGTACATGTCCTACCTTTCACCTACACTGCACCCTGCCCATAGGGGTAACTTGGGTCTAGCTTAGCTGTGACTCACATGTACTAGAAGGGAAGGTTAGGGCTTGGCAAATGGGTGCACTTGCCAGGCCGACAAGGCAGTAGGGACTGCATGCAGACGCTGCAGTGGCAGATCTGAGACAACTTTTGAAATGCTGCTTGAGTGGGTGACACAATCAGTACTGCAGGTCCACTAGCAGCAATTGACTTACAGGCCCTGGGTACCCACAATGAGTGCATTGAGTGCATGAGTACTAGGGACTTAGTAGTAAGTAAAAAAAAAACAATCAGGCAAACACCAATCCATATGCACAATTTACATAGGGAGCCCTTGCACTTTGGCAAGGCAAAGTGCCCAAAGCATCTATACCAGCAAAAACGAAATCCAGTACACAGCAAAAATACAGGCGGCAGAGGCAAAAAGACAGGGGAAAACCATGCCAAGGATGCCTGCTCTAACATTTAATTCATTTATTAACTATGAAGACTGCTTTTCTAATGCCTATTACAAATTGGCCAGAAGGGTCAGCGAATTGCAGGCACTCTCTGTACACCCTCCTTAGAACATCTTCAATCCGGATAACCTGGTACTCTGGACACACAATTCCTTCTTCCTGTAGGTTGTGATACCTTTCACTGTTGGCCATAATATCACACTGCCTAACGTTTTTCTCCATCTCATACTTCAAAGGAGGAGAGACTCCACCGTCTGGACCCAAAGAGAGAGGAGTAGCTCCACCTTGATCTCACAAGAGAGTTCCTGGCAGACAATCAACTCTTTGTGGGGTGCCTAGGGGCTAAGAAAGAGAAGGCTGTACTGAAATGGACTTTCTCAAGAGGGATAGTGCTCTGCATAAATATCTGTTATGCATTAACCAAGTAGCAACCCCCTGAGTGCTTACGTACTCATTCTGCCAGAGCTAGATAGAAACGGAGGTCAGGTCTCATTGGGACCAGGTGTTGAAAATTACATTATCGTGAAAAAGGAAGGTAGGAAGCATGAGAGTGTCTAGGAGTCCAGTCACAAAAGCACAGCAAAGTAAGGACAAATCATGAAAGCATATAGGGAGAGAAAGGCACAAGCAAAGAATAGAGAAGGAAAGAAGAAAAAAAAAAGACTGCATGGGATACACCCAGTGTGTGCAGGAGAGTGAAAGAAAGAAATTGCACAATATTAACTGGTGGCCAGGAAGAGAAGTAACCTGTTGAGGTGGGTTGAAGCAACAATGTCAGGATGGAGTACACATAGGAAGGAAGAGGACTAAATGCGGGATATGGATCCTGGTAGGAATGGGGTCGAAGGAGAACTGGTAAATGCAAGTGTACAAGAATGCGGGGAAACGGACAAGTCAAAGTGGTCAAGGCTCTGTCGGGCAGAGGACTGAATGAAAGAGGTAGCCCTAGCATACAGAAAAGTAACCAGAAAAGTAACCACTACACCCGGGAAGCTGGTACAAAATAAACAACATGTTAAATTCATGCCGGAGGCTGAAGGAACAGGATACTCCCATAGGCTCCCCTCAAAATTGTCTGCAAAGCCTATTAACTGAATTGTCTTTAGCAAAGCTGTGGGCTGTTTGCCCTTGCAAGTAGATTGAAAACAAAAATGTCATATGACCCGACATGGATCCAGGTAGTAGGAGGCACCTTCCAGTCATCATCCCACCCCACAATCCATGGTTAAAAAGGGGAAGAGACAACTGTGCCACAAGATCAGCAGGCTCAGGTCCAGGGGCTGATTTTACTAACAATTTATGTAACACACTGCAGCAAGGCTAGTTTCTATGCAGTGTTTTGTGAATGGGAGAGAGCTGAGAAGGGCCATATTTAAACTATATGGCACTCTTCTGCTCTCAAGTGCTTGCACACTTGTTGCTGCTTAGCAACAAGCAGGCACCCTTGCATTATGCTAGAAGGGGGGCTGTGTTACGGGCAGGAATGTTTACGTGCAGGATCCTACAAAAAAAACTAATCAAAGAGGCATTTTCTTCTTTCTATATGTGAAAATGTGGGAAGAATTTGGTCTCATTTCTGTTTCTGTTCTCATTGAAGCATGAGAAAAGAACATCTTCCCTTGTCCTTTACCCTCTTTTAGCTTAATCACCTGTGGAAGAAAAGCATGGCCCGTTTACGATGCCAGCATCAGTGCAAACCATGCCCTTATGACCTTACAAGAATTACACGTCCCCTAGCTAGCTACATACTCACTGCATAAGTAATGCAGGGCATTGGAAGAAATATGTGACTGCGTTGATGTCTATATGCAATAAGAAAAGATTCAGAACTATGATTACTAAAGAAGTCTTTTCCGTCCCTCTCTTACCTAAAGTACATAACAGTAGACCCAGAGAGAGCAAGTGACTAGCCAACTATTGACAAACAGAGGCCCTCACAGGAGGGCACTGCATTAAAAATGAGGGGGATTTCATCAGATAAAGTGTTGTACATTTGAATATCAGGGCTGCCTCGCCAAGCTGGATACACCAAGTGGATTGGCCCTGCTCAGGCCTGGAAGTAGGGAAGTCTGAAAAAATGTGCAAGTCCAAAGTATTTTGCTTTCTGAGGAATTTTAATCTCACACTGTGGAAATGCCAATCCAATACTTTTTGCTGTTGGTCCCCTTGAAGCTTTGGAGCAAAGTTCCCAAACTTCTTTGGTGCCTGAACTACTACAGGAGGACAATTATAAGGTCCACAAGACCCCATGTGGGGTAGTTTTAGGTTCTCAGGGGCAGATTTATCAATGGGTTGCATTGCCTTTGCACCGCCTTTGCGCCATGCAAGGGGGCGCACAAGGGCGACACAACTACTAAATCAGATTTATCAAGCCATGCAAGCTGTGGCTTGATAAATCTAGACTAACAAAATGCAGCACCATTTGCTATGTTGCATTACTATGCCCCAGGGAGGTGGTTCATGGCTGGAGCGTGGACTTTCCCACCCAAGGATGTTGGGAGACCTGGGAATGGGGCAGAATGATATGCCTTCCCAGGTCAGGCGTAACGAGGATAAAAATCTTTATTTCTCCTCTTTTGTTCCTACATAGAAAGAGGAAAGGCCTCAGAGGGTTGTTTTTGCGCAGGAAGGTGTCTGTTCTTGCACAAAACAATCCTGTCTGCAAAGCAGGCACCCATGCACCACAGCGCAAAGATGCCTGCATTGAAGTTTGGCAGCACATTGTGCACCAGTGCAAGCAAGTACAGGAATGTACTATATTATGTTAAATATGGTGCAATCCTGCCCTTTCTCTTTCACCCAGAAGGTGGCTTGCTGTACTGCTCTGCATGAAATAATGATAAATCTGCACCTCAGGGTGACTGGTAGATGGAAACAACAAAGTCCAGTCCAGTATAGTTGCCACTGGTCAACTGGCATTCTTCACAGGAATGTCCTATTCAGCTTTTTTAGGTTCCTGGAGCCACCCAGAAGATCAGCCTCATGATCCTTGGGGACCTTTCTTAACTATTGTTTCAAAAGGAAGGGAGGTCCAAACTACTCGGTTCCTTCTTGCCGGTCTCAAAAGGCAAGTGCAGCAGATTCAGTCTGCCTGGCATCCTTTTGCAAGTTCAGCATTTTTCTGAGCAATGACTAATGATGAGGGTCCAGACTTGACCAATTCATCAGCCTAAGGGGGACACCCTATGACACTCCTAGTTCCTCTATGACCAATGGAGTAAAGGATCCCAGGTCGTGACAAATCTATTTTTGCTGTAGTTCCTGATTGCGTTACTCTAATAAGGCCAAAAATGCATTGTGTCAGGACACATGCCCTATGGCAAAGGTCTTTGGCCACACAAAACTTGGGCTCTGAGGCTGTGGGTGTGAGTGGGGAGTGTACCATGGTAAGCATAGTGCGTCCCACATCTAACACTAATTGCAATTTGAAGCACTCTCTGTACCCACAACAAACCCAGAGACTGAGGCCTGATAGGTCACAACAAAGCAAAGTCTTTCAGTAAAAGGCATTAAATACACAAGAATTGTCTTGGCATCTTGTTCTCTCTCTGTCAAGTTTTAGATGTGGCTCAACAGACCTGTTAGGCAGGATTGGACATTACAGTGTCAACAGGATGCCCACAACCTCCCCTGTGAATATTCTGTAGAATTCCGAGGGGTCATCTCTGCCCATTCAGGTCAGCCTATTGTTTGCTCCTGTGCTGCAGTTCACACATTTTGCACACCTATTACCAGGCTTGAGAACAGGTCGGGAGTTGGCAAAAGTGAATGCTGTTTAGCCTTGTGACAGCTTAGGCAGATTAATGGTAACTTTCTATTTATTATTTCTATTTAATAAAAATTCGAAATCACTATGGTTTTATATAGAGGACAGCAAGACCTGCCAAATCAAGAATAGCTTTTAGGGATTTATTGCTTTAGGGACGTTGTCATGTTTATTTTTAACATGTGACACTTTTAAATTCCATCCACCGAACCTTGTTGGCTGCAACGCCAACATAGGAGTGACTAATATTTAACAGGGAGGTTTTTACCTATTAAAAAGGGTTAGTTTAACCATTTGCTCAGCAAGCTTTACACTGCAGCAGTCAGGCTACAATGCTAGCCCTGATGTCATGTTTCCTTGTCGTACTGAGTGGAGTGTACAATAAGTTCTGCACATCTCAGGTGACTTTTCCATTTCCATGCCTTGGGTGCAGTTTCTACATCACACACAATGGCCTTAACATGCCAATCAATGATTAGTCAATGACTAAACGTTTTAGGGTTCATAGCATATACACTGTGCGCTGACAGTAGTGCCATGGTGAGCCATGCCATCTTAGTCAACAGGCTTTCAGAACTAGGAATCAGAGGCACGGCATTCAAACTGTTATCCTCTTTCCTTTTGGATAGGGCTCAATCGATAGAGGCTGGAACCTTTCCCTCAGAACAATTCATGCTCCTGTGTGGGGTACCACAGGGTTCGGCTTTAAGCCCTACGCTGTTCAATCTATACGTTCCCCTCTGGCTAAAATCATCAGGAAGTTCGGCTTCTCAGTGGTCTCATATGCTGATGATACACAGCTAGTCATATCAATTTCCAGCAAAATTGAAGAGTCAGCAGATCATTTCAACCACTGTATGACACAGGTCCCTCAGTGGATGAGTCATAACTGTCTGAAATTGAATGGGGGAAAATAGAGGTTCTCCTGTTTGGCTCGGACACCTCAATTTGGACACCCAGATGGTGGCCGTCCTTTCTGGGAGACCTTCCTGTCCCGGTGCAAAAGGAAAAAATCTAGGCTTTATTTTTGACGATAAATTGAAATTTAAAACCCAGATCAGCTCCCTCACCTCTTCAATCTTCTTCATCTTAAAGATGATTAGGAAAATTCACTCCTTCATTCCTCTGGAATCCTTAAAAACCCAGGTGACGGCACTAGCCTTGTCCAGACTGGACTACGGAAATGCGCTGTACGTAGGGATCCAAACGCAGCACCTTCAAAAGCTGCAGCATCTTCAGACTGCAGCTGCCAGACTGCTGCTGGATAAACCAAACTTTCAGCCAGTCTCGCACAAATTGAGACCTTTGCACTGGCTCCCAGTGGCCAAGAGGATTACTTTAAAATCCCAATTCCTAATGTTTAAGGCACTCCGTGGGTCTGGTCCTCACTATCTGAAGAGTCGACTGAACTGGTACTTACCTCCTAGAAATCTGGGCCACCATAAACCGCACAAACACCCAGGATCAAGAGAGCTCGCTGGGGTGGAAGAAGTTTCCTGGTCGGGACTGTTAAAACCTCGAACATGCCCCCAGACAGGATAAAACACAGCCCTACACTTCTGTCCTTTATAAAAGCACTAAAAACATGGCTCTTCGTCAAGTAACTCTCACACAACTAGTCACAGTGGCAGCCAGGCTGTATTTCAGGGTATTAGCACCTAGTCGCCTCCAGGCAGTTGTGCGCTCTATAAATGCTCTAAACAAATAGTGTTCAGAGTCTAAAACAGCCATACATTCAGGAAACAAAAGAGGTTGAGCATGTAAAAATGAGCAAATCCTCATGCCCACTTCATGATTTTAAACAAGAGTTTGTCTTTTTCATCATGTTTCAGATTAAGTTAAAAAAATGCCATATTCATTACAATGGAAGTACATTCAGTTCAAAGCTTCTCATATTACTTAAACGTTGACCATATTTGTTTTGAGGCATAACAAAATAATTTCAACTGCGGTCACATTCATATCAACATACATCAGATTCAGTTCAGTGTAGGTCATTATCATTTTAACACTAGTTTGATTACTTTCAGTGCATGCCATACTCATTCAATTGTGTATCACATTCATTTAATATAGGGCAAATTAATTTTAACAATTGTTATAATCATTGCTATGCCTGTCTTATCCATTATGACATGAGTAATGTTTATTTCAACAGATCAAGACTTATTATGACAGTTGTCATATTCCTTTGAAAGTGTGAACTTTCAAATTCAATGAACATGTTACTTGTGTCAACATATGTCATGTATGTTTCAACATGTGTCAGAATTATTTCAAGATGTGCAATATTCATTTCAATGGATGTTGTACTTAATTCAAAGCTTCTCATATTCATTTAAGAGTGGGCAATATTCCTTTTAAGGCATGCCAAATTAATTTCAACTGTAATCATCTTCATATGAACGTATGTCATATTTAGTACAGTGTTATTCATATTCATTTTGACACTAGTCATATTTATTTCAACTTATCTTATATTTGTTTGAACATGTGCCATATTCATTAGACCATGGCTTGTATTCATTGCTGATTGTCTGACATTCAGTTCATGTGTGTCACAGTCATTTGAAAGAGTGTTGCATTCAATTTAACATGTATCATATTCATTCCAATGGATGTTGATTCCGTTCAAAGCGTCTCATATTCAATTAAGTGTGGGCCATATTCATTTTAATGTACATAAAATTCATTTCAACTGCAATCATATTCAAATGAACATGTTTCATATTCAGTTCAGTGTTAATCATATTCATTTTGACACCAGTCATATTTATTTCAACTTATCCTATATTCGTTTGGACATGTGTGATATTCATTTGAACATGGCTTGTATTCATTGATGTATGTCTGACATTCATTTCATGAGTGTCATAGTCATTTTAAAGAGTGTCAGATGTAATGTAATTTTTGACATATTCGTTCCAATGTGGGACATATTCATTTCAGCACCAGTCTTTATCATTTCAATAAGGGTTATATTCACTGCAATTTTTGTTGTATTCTTTTCAGCAACAACATATTCCTTTCAACGTAGTTACTATACATCTCAGTATATATTTTATCCAGGTCAGAGTGTGTGTTATTTGAATTGTCTACTAGATAGTATATTCATTCTGCCATGTTGCATATTTGCTTTAACACATGTTACATTCATTCTGGTGTGTGTCAAATACATTTTGCAGCACCCCATGCATTTCAGGAGATGTCTTATATGGGGATCTGTAATTGTGACATGAACGGCTTCCCATACTCATAGGATATCTGCTGTATTCAAGGGGCCAGGCATTGTTGTGAACACCCGTGTGCATACCACTGTAGCAGCGATTCTGAAATAATTCATTTCACAGTGATTTGGGGGGCCAGTATCCCTCCCTGTGCCGCTATAAAATGAGGTATTGCATGCAACCCTTCATGTACGCGGGGAGTATAAACACAGGGAATTAAAATTAGAGGCAAGCAGTAAGCGAATTAACGAACAATGGGGCATATTACCAACGATTAGCGATGTTTATCGCTAACGAGGCTTAGCAACAAATTTTTTAACGCTAAGCATCGCCGGAAATTATCGCAGAGATAACTTGCTATTAGCAAGGTTTATCTCAGAAGTGATAAAAATCCTCGCGCTAACTGCCAAATGAGAGATTATCGCTGGAAAACCAACGGTAATCTCTCGAAGTTTGGCGTTAGCTTGATGATAGGGGCTCACAAACTTAGCCATGATATTCACCTTCCATGGGATATCATGGCTTAGTCAGGAAAATACCAGGTGTAAAAAAAGCAGCGCCAACCCCGGTTAGCGCTGCTTTTTTTTATCACTAACAGGGTTAGCGAAATCCTTGATAATAGAAGAAATGTCGCTTAACAAAATTTCTCCTATTATTTTTCTCTGGAACGCCCCCTTTGCATCTCATTAGAGATGCAAGGGGAAGCGTAGAGAAAAAGGGTGCTAACATGCAAATTTGCGTGTTAGCACTCTGTTGCTGATAGGGAGATCATTTTATCTCCGCTTTCTTGGCTTTTAAAGCCAAAAAAGCGGAGATAAATCCCTTTATAATATGCCCCACATTTATGAAAGTATCAACCCTCATACATGTTAAACTGGTTACTTCGTAAATATATGCATGTTTTAAATCAAATTGAAACCTGTTCAAGTACACAGTTATGTGGAAATCAGCGCGAGAAAGAGAGCGACAAGAGACTCAGTGATCATGAAGAGACTACATTACAGTGTCAAGCAATCTCCTTCACGTAGTGAACTGTCCAAGTGTGCTCAACTCGTGTGTGATATTAGCAAAGAGGCCAATGATTGAATGGGCACAAAGACTGCACTTCATTGTTAGCGACATGTAATTATGGTTGGTATTCCACCAGCTATGATTTTCATTTGAGTGCAGATGTGTGTTGGTGTGTACGTTCACGTGCGTGCACAGTGACGAGTGCATCTGCGTCAATTGCTCTGTGTGAGAATGGCCGGGAAGCAACGTAGCACATGGAAGTGCCAGCACCCCCTCTGCCCCCAGCTAGGGCAGTGGTTTGTTGCGAGAAAGCTTTACTCTTCTGGACTGCATGCTGAGCTATTTGATTGGCTGGCACACTTATTCGGAGGCAGAATCTGGTGGTCGGTATCTAAGTAACCGACATATCATGTCACTAATCATTTAAAGTACTTTTCTGAGAGAATGTGCTATATTTTTAGGTCTCGGCCTGGTGAAAAGCAGCGCATGCACTGCTCTGCAATGCAGAGGACCATTTGGAATCAATACGATTCCAGCGTGCACGCGGGGAGACAAACAAGACAGCGTGCATTATGGAGAACTTCTTTGACTGGCCCTCCGAGTGTGTGGGAATGCACTGCCACGGAGGTGCTGGTACAGGCTCCTTGAAGGTACTGACAGGTTTCTTTTTCAAGTGTGTTGCTGAAACAATCTCTTTGAAGGATTCTTAGCTCCTGAGGAGGACTGACATCATTCCTCTAAATGCAATACAATAGCGTACAGGCGTGGTAGTAGTGAATCGACGGATACGGTAAAATGTATGTAACAGACAGTGGTGTAGCAGGTGCAGTTGGCCAGGGCCCAGAGTCTTGGAGGGCCAATTTAACCCTGATAATTGTTGTATTTTACTACACCAACTGCATTCAAAGACGGACTTTTTTTGGCTTCCACCAGGACCCGCGACATGCTTATAGTGCCCCTGGTAACAACGTTGTAACTCTTAGCTGCGGGTCGGGAAGGTTACACTCATTTACGATGTAGTGGAGTAAGGTCATGCTGAGTGTGTACACCCAGAGGAAGTCTATCCTTAGTGAGCCAAACCGATAATATCAATAATAAAATCCTCCGTCCATTACTGATCAGATAAGACAAAAATCTAAATATTCTTGTTGATCAAAAGATAGTTGACCGGTAGTCGAGAGAGTGTTACATAATTGAAAATTCTCACCAGTAAAAAACCAAAAAACCCCTGTCCAAAATGCCCGATTGACTGGAACGTCAATTGTGCTGCAGGATGGATAACTGAATAAGGTTGTTCACCATGGATTTCTGTGAAGTCATACATTATTCTATTTTCCTTTTGTCACAGAAATCCATGGTGAACAACCTTATTCAGTAATGGACGGAGGATTTTATTATTGATATTATCGGTTTGGCTCACTATCTAGGACCACATCTGTTGAAACTATCATGCCTTATTAATGACCTCTTTACTCATTATAACAATTTCTCAGTTACGTATGATTTCTCTTTATTTATCCAGGAGCCTTAAGTCTACTGTACCATTCAGATGAACTGACATCACATGTGTCGAATCATTCTATCCTATTAGGTTAGTCTACTTTTAGATCGACTATTACGCTTGGTGGATATGGCTTTTCTATATGCTTATATTCTAGTTTCACTTTGGGTGTCTGACATGTTCACATTTTCTCTTATTGCTATATTGGTGTCTCACTGTTGAGTCACCTGTATATTCTGGTGTTTCTCTCTCTCCACTTTCTTCTTTACTATTGTCTCACAGTTTTGTTATAATTTATTTATTTTTCTGTATTTAACATTTCTAGTTTACCCTTCCTGGTATACCACTATATACTCATTACTTAATGAGTATCCACATTTGTGTTTGTTTAGGCCCTTCTTATTGTTGTCATCGTTGTAGATTGACTAATTTTAAATCTTGTAAAACTCATGTATATATTTTTTATTATGTCTTTACAGCCTTGAAAAAGTCCTTGTACTTATTCATAGTACGGACGAAACACGTGTCGGCTGTTGTTTTATGAATTTGGAAATCACTTAAGAATCAATAAAGTAAAAGATGACACGAAATATGGACTTTATTCATCCCTTTGTCCTACAACATATGAGAAGTTATTGACCTCATTTGCAGTTGTATGTTATTCTGACTGTATATTGTATCAAGTCTTTTACAAAGTTATATCATAGGATTGTGCTCTCCTGACCTTTCTTTTACCTGGGTATACAACATACCAATTAAACATTCCCCACCCAGAAATAGAGCGTGGCATGGATTATCCTTAGCCTGTGGGTATTTATGGTGCTGATTGGGAATCCAGCACTTGTTACAGTTCCCCCACCCGGAAAAAGGGTTTGGCATGGATTTTCTTTAGCCTGTGCTCATTTACGGTGCTGATTGGGAATGCAGCACACATTACACATACCCCACCCGGAGAAAGAGTGTGACAAGGATTAGCTTTTGGGCGGTCCAAGACAGCCGGCCAAACCATCATGCGCACCTGAGGTGCAGACTGCATCACTCCTCCGCTCTCTGATGTGGCGAGCCCAGCCCTTCCCACCCTAACCTGGCTCCAAATTCCACTAAAAATAAAATGATAATAACATTCTGTTATTATCATTTTGTTTTTCCTTTACACTGATCCGAGAGCAGTGAGGCGACCCTCCTCCACCTTAGTGGAGGAGCCGCCGGCGGTGGTAAAGTCATAACAGAGACCACACATTGAACCCTACAGATGGCCACCATCCACACAAAGGCCAGGAAAGTGAATACGCTTCTGATGTGCAACACCACTTCTGTTTCAACTATAGACGACAAGATACAATGACCTACCCCTTGACCCCGAACATTGCACCGCCACCATGCCATGCCTTAGTTCTCCTTAAAAGTGCGACCAGTGGGCTGATGCCCTGCCCAACTCTCCCTTCCCTTTAACCAGCATTTTCAGACATCTTCATTGTGCTCTTTCCTCCATCCAGCAATACTTACATCTAGGGTGGTCAGACCTCCTGCCAATACCACACACACAATGGGGATCGTCATGTCCACATCTGAAACAGGAAAACCATATGTTATAATATGACACTCAGAGCCAATCACACAATAATATCTCCCCCCACAGCATAAAACACATCACAGTATGAAACCAACCGTACAACAGAGAAAACTCATTATTACTGAATGCAACACAAAGCTATCCAAGGTACAGAAAAACCTATTCAGTCATGACACACAAAGCCACCCCTGCTATAAACACACATTACTGCAGTGTTGAACATGAAAACACCCTTAAAACATTGTCATAGAATAAAACAAAAAGCTAAGACAACACAAGATTTTATAATTATGCAGAACACAAGGCTATACCATGAAATATAGAGCCATGCCTACAACATTGTTATGTTGTTTAGACAGAAGTGGCACCAATGGGTGTGACATAGTAAAGTGTTAATACTGTGCTTTGTACGTGTCATAAGTACACTAGAATGTAACGCATGTAATTGGGATTGTAAAGACTTGGATGGTTTTATGCTCCAGCAGTTGCAGCTGGAAGGTGCTGTTGGAAGTTCCTGGAACAAAACTTCCTGTGTAAGCCTAATCGTGAGTAGCATAAACTTGTCATTGGCAGTGAGTTATGCCTAATTAGGGACAGGTGAACCAAAACCACCAATATTTCCCAGTGGAGTATTATGGACCCATGTGTGTATCATGGGTTTTGTTTTTACTGTAAATCACAGTATAACCGGGTGTTCACTGTCTCATGAGCGGTGGCAGAAAACTAAAGAGTGGCAGCTTCGTGCCGGTTGAAGATGGGTACAATGTAAATCATTTCCTGCGTCCTCCTAGTGACTTTACATGTAAGTTCCCTTTCGAAATAGTCTACTAATTGCAGGTACAATACACAGAAGTGTACCTTTTAAATGACAGGTATTTCCTTGACTGTTTCAGGTCCTGTCTAGTCAAGTCAAGTCAAGGACATTTGTATCGCACACAAATCACATCCAAGGAGTCTCATGGCGCTTGCAGGCGGCTCTGACAAGAATTTAAAAAGGTTTAATTTGCAAAAAGCCATCTCTTCAGCTTCTTGTGAAAGCAGCTGTGTTCAGAGATAACGCGGAGGTTAAGAGGCATTTTGTTCCATGAGGCGGGGGCAAGAAAAGACTTCTATTTATGCATGCAAGCGTTATCAAATTTTAAAACTGGGACAACATCGAGGCCCTCAGGTCAAAGGCGCCGCTGTCTAGAAAGCCTAAAGCTATTTCCACCATCCTTGAAGCAACACCATTAATTTCAGGTAGACTGTGGCAAACTAGCATATTGTAAATAAGTACAGAAAAGGAGATTCCCCAGGTTTTAATTAGTTTTAATTTCATTTATAGGTAACACCGTGCTCCAATGCCCTGATGACAATCCTGTGATTCATCGCAGGAATTAGAAACGAGTCAGCCTTTTTGATTTTGTCTGCCGCATAGGGCAATGATTAATTCCCATGCTCCATAATAAAGGTGTACAGTTTACTATGCACCCCGCAGGAGCAGAGAGACATTTCCCATGTGGCCTAAACTCCTTCACTAAAAAACGCCTATTGAGTGGCAAAATGGGGATCTTTCAATGATTGTGTTATGCTGGTGTAATTTTGTGCACTTTGTCTAATCTATATTGTTTTTGTAAAATATTTGCACTGTTTTATTCGTAGATTCACACAGTTTATGTATCCAAACCACAAATTTTGTATATGAATTGTATCGCTTCTTAGGCACAAAATGAATGTTCATTACAAATGTGTTTAAATGTATCATGAAAAAATGCAAATCATATATCAGGAACATATGAACCTAATGGTCATTGTTTTTTCTCTGCATAAAATAAATAGCGGTGAAATAGATAACAAGGTACTCTTCCCTTGTTGTACACTATTGAATATACCTGGTTTGCTAAGGACGAAAACCCCCCCATTGCATACACATTTGTCATTGTCAAAGTCTCCCTTGGAACCAACCTGTTCATAGGGGTAGTACTGGGTATTACAGTGAGTCATGCCTTCCCGCCTGGGCAGAGTATTCAGGACATTCAGGCTATGATTCCTCTGTTTCAGAAAGGAGCTTTGGTTCCAGTCTTGAAGGTCTTGCGCCTGCTTTGTCTGTTAGCTTCTGAATTCTGTTGGTCAGCATGCACACTGGCACATGAGGGCTCTTCAGTGGTGCCTCTGCAGTTAGTGGTTTTAGCACAGTGGACACCTCAAAAAGTTGGTTAAGATCTCCAGAAACACTGCAGCAGATGTTAGTGGGGTTTGTCTGGCAATCTGTCTCTAAGGAAGCTGTTTCACCCTCCACCTCCAGTGGTCACAGTAATAACGAATACCTCCACTCTAGGTTGGGTAGTTCAACATGGTATTATGGAAATCTAGGGTCTTTGGTGTTCAGAGGAAGCATTGTTGCATATCGATCTACTGGAATTGCGGGCAATATGTCTGGCTCTCAAAGCCTATTCCCTTAGTGGCCAGTCAGTTCAAGTCTTAACAGAAAATACTACAGTGATGTGGTATATCAACAAACCAAGAGGAGTAGGGTTGTATCTTCTCTGCAGAGAAGCTCTGCGACTATGGTCCTGGGCTCAGAACCATCAAATTTGCATCATAACAAATCACTTGGCTGCCGTTCTGAATGTACATCATCAATATTCTGCCGATCATGAGTGGTGTCTCCATCCAGAAATGGTTCAGCACAATTTCAGGATGTGGATTCCTCAGTTAGATCTGTTTGACACTCGTGATGTCCTGCAGTCCCTAGCATCCAATGTAGGGAGCTTTGGGGGGCGCGCTTCAATTGGGGCTCCCTGCTGCTTTGTGCATTTCCTCCATACCCTTGATTCCTCAGGTTCTGAGGAAGGTTTGCCATGACTGGGCCCAAGTCATATAAATAGCCCCGGATTGACTGTGAAGGGTGTGGTTCACAGACCTTCTTTACCTCTCTTGAGCCCTCCTCACCATCTCCCTCTATGTGCAGACATCCTTCTGCAGCTGCAGGGACAGGTTCTAAACCCCCACCTCCAGAGCCTGCACCTTCATGCCTGGAGATTAAACGGGGCAACCTGAGTTTTTTCTCTCTCCCATCTGACGTGGTGGATATTATTTTATCAGCTAGAAGACACGCCACCAAGATGGACTTTGCTGCAAGATGGGCGATATTTGTGAAATGGTATGGCGAGAAGTCAATTGACTCTTCGAAGGCCCATTTGTTGGAAGTTTCGAAAATTGCCCTTTCCCTGCACAGTTTCCCTGCACAGTTTCAACGGTTAAGGGTTGTTTGTCTGCCCTAACAGCATTCCTTTATTTGTCTGATCAACTTCTTTTTAAGTGCCCTGTAGTTTTAAGGTTCATTAAGGGGCTTACTAATAAGTTTCCTCCCACTCCGGTTATTATGTTTCAGTGGAATCTTAACCTAGTGCTTACATATCTTTTGTGTTCTCCTTATGAACCTTTACACAATTGCCTGTATTATGTGTCTGAGGGAGGCCTACAGAACCAATGCCATCTTTTATCATGGACATGTTTTTTAAGTTGCCTTCCACTTTACACAATAAACTTTTACACACATTTGCGTTCGTGACAATGTTGGATTAGTTTCTGTGAAACTGCTTTGGTTACAGATTTATCTTTGTCTAAAATTATCACGATGCCTTGTGCACGATGCCTTGTGCAAATGTTGTTCTGTTTTTCGTACACTGGGTGACATGACTATCTAAACACCAAAACAATGCTGGCTTGCACTGGACTCACATGGATGCTTTTTCTATATCAATAAACAAGCATTTCCAGGTTTAGGCAGAGGAGCGGTTTGCAGATTATGGCGAGGTCTCTACACTCTGAAGCTGCGGCCCAGCAGCTTGCTGATTTCCTTGCAAGGGTGTCCTGCTCGTGACCACATTCTTTCCCATCAGGTAACCGGGGTTGGAACATCCAGTATTGGGATTCCTGGCTATCTACACACACACACTCGCCCTAGACACTTAGGTTAGGGACTGCATAGTAGGAGTATGACCAATTCTATATATTATATTTTATGCATTGCATATATACATTGTTTCACCACCATGGTGGAGCTTTTCACTTTTCTGGTGCTTTTAGTAACATTAATTTGCCTCTGCCTATTGATCATCGGAGCACATATATATTGTACAAGAATCATGATGGTTCAATAAATATTGAAACCATCGCTCTGTGTATTTCTAGTATGTTTCTCTGAGAGTACTAGAGCACTAGTGTCTGAGCAAAAGGGTTCTAGATCTGTTGCCATGCTTCCTGGGGAACCAGGGTTGTCCTGTTCAGTGGTTGCCAGAAACCATTTGCTCCTGCGACTAGGGTCAGGAGGCTTATGGTGGCTCTGTAAGGTATTTGGTCCATAGGAAAACATATCACTAGGGATCCATACATTCAGCCTTGCACCATCCCAACATTTATGCTGTTCACAAACTAGCAGTTCCTACTGTGAGGTGGAAACTACATGACAAGGTGCCTCCAATGTTAGTTAGGATCGTATTTAATGTGTTGAAAATTAGTACGTTTTGGTGAACATTATCTGCGCCATCTTGCCTCTTCCCCTGATGCCACACTTTTGTCGTGCGCGCCCGCCATTTTAAGATGCCCCGATCAGAACAAACCCTTTTGCATGCCGCTGGCCCCTGACATAGCCCTTTGCCTTCGCTAAGCCTGCACGCTGACCACCCCCTGCTTGCACCTGCCTTGAGTCATAAACCCCTCTTCGGCGCTGCTCTGCCCCAGGCCCTCATCCTGTTCCCAGCGCGACACCTCCCTGCTTTCCTTTCATGATCTCCGGCCCTTAGATGCAAACCCCCTTTTTCCCCGTGTGCCCGTTTTGTCCTCCCCGTTCCCAAGCCGACACCCAGCTCTGCCGATACCATCCTTGCCCCTCCCCGTACAATAGAAAGCTTCCCCCATCAAAGAATCCCCGGGTTGATCAAAGCCCCCACCCCATGAGACCCGATCAAACCCCCCACATTCCGTGAATCGGCGGATTATCCAGCTGCGCGATGCTCATCACCTGTTGTGACTAGGGTGGGGACTTCAACTGTAAATGTGTATGGGAACGGGCCCAAAGGGGAGTTCCGAGAATGTCTTTTCCGTACATCAAAGCTTTAACATGTATGTGTAATCTACAATAAAGTCATAAATGTGTGTATAAGAGGCCAGGCCTGAGGAATACAGTTAGAGCACCTCAGAACGATACCTTCTGTCCGTTTCGTTGTGTTCTCCTCCGGAGAGAATAAAAAACCTTGTTTCCTGCTTTCCAGTCTCCAGCGCCTGCCTCTTCATTTGATTTAATAACTAGAGGGTCACAGAGGCAATACCGCCGGGCAAATATCGATTGTCCCCGACCCGATTGAACTTTTTACAATTGGCGTCCCAAGCGTGGGGCCCATCAGCGACTCGTGGATCCAGTGGGAGAGGTCCCGA
Source organism: Lissotriton helveticus (assembly GCF_964261635.1). Classification (NCBI taxonomy): domain Eukaryota; kingdom Metazoa; phylum Chordata; class Amphibia; order Caudata; family Salamandridae; genus Lissotriton; species Lissotriton helveticus. Next base: position 1,676,717,216 of record NC_136069.1, on the reverse strand, counting down.
CGACAGAGTGAACGACTGCAACGATCGGGAGAGCTCTTGCCCAATAGACCCTCGTCTGGCAGCCGATCATCCGAACTTCACTAGTTCCGAACAGACCTCTCTCGAGTGATCTACGATCCTGACTGGGAACCATCAGGAGTGCCGTGAGAAATACGAGAAAAAGAGGACGATCGGGCGCTGGATTCGGAAGACAAGAAACTGTCCACATGGTCCGGGTAAGGTTGTGTTGCCACGACAAGTTGCGAAAAAATTTGTTTGATTGCTTGATTGTTCAAAAATACTAGTATTGCTCGTTTTATTTTTATTTTTTTTATTTTGGAGATTCACTGTCTGCAAACGGAGAAACAACAGGCTCTCTCTCTTTGCAAGCAGTGGAGGATAGGTAGGGTAGCAGCCGTGCTTGTTTTCTTCCCCACTTAATAATTGCTTGAAACTGAACTGTTGTTCGCAAAAATATTGTTTCCTGGAGATTCCCTGTCTGCAAACAGGGAAGTGACCACCCTTTTTGCAGATAGTGAAAAGGGTAGGTAACGCAGATCTTTGCGGACCTACTCATTCTCCCCATTGTTATTTATTGGTCTTTTGGTTTTTTGGTCCATGAGGTATTCACTGCCTGCAAACAACGTAGAATAGAAATATTCTGTCTAGTCTTTGCACCTAGTGATAAGATAGGCAGTGCTGACTTTTTTAGTCCCTCGTTACGAGCCGTCATGTCTGTCTTCTCCCCACTGATAAATAGCCTGTTTAGCCCGGACCGGGTGTTAGAGGTGGACCATATAGCTCCACTAGAAGGCACCCCTAATAAGGACATGTTCATAAACTATGGGTTAGTCACCATAGCTTATAATAAATTATGGCACAGGTATACCGAAGAGAGTCAAGACAAACAGTGGCCACTGGCAGGATCCTTTGACCTTGATAAAATAGAAATGTTAGAAATAGCCCTTCGAAATAATAAGACAACGCCAATTATGCTCGACAGTCTCGGTATGTGGCGCAGAGAGGCTATGCAACGACTGAGAAAAGACGAGGACAAACAAAGTAGAGAAATATACCGACAGGACAACCCCAGGACACCGCTACCCACGACTTATCCCCCGACACTATGCAAAGGACGACCAGACTTAGGGTCAGACCAATGCGCTTTTTGTAGGTATGTCGGACACTGGAAAGCCCAATGCCCGACTCTACTGAGCGTGAGTAAAGGCAAAGGGCCGACAAGAACGACAGACCGACAGTACGAGAAAAGGCGCGAGACAAAGAAGAACCCGACTTACATAGACAGACCAGACAGAACTACCACGTTTGATTATGCCCGATGGCACAGATTTCGCCAGGAAAATCTCAGCGGCATGCTCAAGTTCTCCTAGGCCGGGCAATGTCAAGACGGGAACCCAGCCTCGTTTAAAATTCACAGACGGAAAGAGATAATTATGACCAATAACTGTTTTTATATTTGTCTTGGGTCTTTTGTATGTCGTACTTGTACTGTCCCCCGTCTGAGTTTGTGTGTATGTAATGTACAAAACTGCGTCATCCCTCTACACGTGTTTCCGTGTTACTCGACCTCTGTTAGCAGAAACTTAGCATAAAAGCAACCTGGAAAGAAAGAAATGGTAAAACAAAATCCGTAGACCATTAATGAACTTGAACTTTTAATTTAACACAACAAACAAGGAATAATAACGATAAACTGTAGAAAATGAAAGTCAAACAGAACATTCGCCCCCCCCCCCCATTCTGGAACCTTCCAAAGTAGGGCAGGGTTACGGCTACGCCCAACCAACGGCAACCCATATAAGGCGAGCCCGGCCGCCAACTCTTGGTCAGGAAATCTTAACGTATGGGGGAGCCGGAGGAGAGGCAGGAGCCCGCAGCCTGGGCATTTGCAGGTAGTCCCGCCACATGTCTCCTTGGCCGGCCGCAACGGGCCTGGAAAGACTAAGGTAGTCCCGCCACATGTCCAGAGGAGAACGAGGCACCTCTTCCTTTTCTCTTCCGTCACAGCCGCAGCAGTCCTGGACGGCGGGATGTCCTGCACGTACCTCCACAACAATTTGTCCAAGTTGGGCTGGGAGGGAGAGGCGACGCGGACGAGCCTCTCCCACCTCCACCGATAGGAGGTTTCCCAGCCCCCGGCCCGACGCCGAACACCCCCAGTCAGGCGATGGTGCCAATACTTCCACAGCACCGAACGTACAATGGTGGCACCCCAGTACTTGCGCAGCACCGAACGTACAATGGTGGCACCCCAGTACTTGCGCAGCACCGAACGTACAATGGTGGCACTTGGGGAACACCGGATGTGGAGAGACCTTCATGCGGGGCGATGAAAAGGAGCGGCATGGAGTGCACCGGGAGAAGGAGACGATGTGAACGAGTCTCCCTCGCCCCCCCAGGTGGGGGCATCACAGCTGCACCCCAGCTGAACGTCCCGCTTACACAAAACAGGGACCTCTTCCTTTCACTCCGAAGGATCTCTTCCATTCTTGCAAACTCGACGAGAGTGGCCCCTGTAGGGCCTCAAAATGGCGTCTGGATCCGCTGGAAGGCGGGCCCCGGCCACTAGAGTAACTTTGGCCAGCCATATAACTCGAACATTTGTCCCATGGAGCACGAGCCCCCATCTCCGACAGCATCTCCGCAGCCTTGAAGATCATACAAAGGTCCCCGGCGGAACCTTCGGCCTTTGCAGGTTTCCGGTAAGGGACGGCTGCCTTGATCGCCAACGAAACAAACATGACATTGCCACACCTTCTGTTAGCGTGAATTCTAGAACTGCCGAAAAGGACTCTGGTCCAAACTGCCAGTAATGGAAACATTTCCCCCTGATGCTGCTTCCGGACTGTGCCGGCCCCGCCCAAAATGGCGCTGGTATCAATCGGAACTTACGAACACCTCGTGGTGTTCCTTCGCACTAATATAAACTTGATGTTCTGAGATTTTATATGATCCTTTGTACACTTGGCTAGAAAAGACAAGGAGAACTCACACGACGAACAGTATGAAAGGATCCCCGTTACAAATGTTGATTACAAATGTACAATGTATTATATTTTTATAACTGATGTAAACCTCATTTACGACGCTCACGTACGGTATGCATATAGGAAAATAAATGCCCCCGAACCCCCAACCAATTAATAGACGTTTTAGTTACTTACAAATGAACGAGTAAAACTTTCCGATGTTTTTATTGCTGCAAGCGAAACCCCCCACTGTATGCACTTTAGCCATTGCCACGACCGGCCAAATACGACCGCACCCTCATAATCCATATGCTGAAATGATTTTGCAAAATAAAGTCTTTGAAACTATGGACGGGTATTGCATGCTTTATTTTTAAAAAATGTGGGATCGGTGGGAAAGTTTTTTTTCTGTGCACCCTACTCTGCTCTCTCTTTAAGGTTAAAGGAAGATGGTTACCCAGCCCTGGAGGACGGATCGGATCAACAACACGACACTCCGCCTTCAAAGTACGCAACTGACCCATGAACTCTCGCGTAGAGGAAGACCTTGACTTCCAAGGATGGGTAAAACGAACGGTGTAAATGAGGGAATGTAAAAGGAGGGAGAAATAAAATAATGTAAATATTATAAAGTACCACGTTCCAAAGTATCAGGGGCCCAAGAACCGAAGAACCTTAGAACGCCACAGCGTTGAAAGAGGTTTAAGGACCCCGATAGTGAGATACATCCTTTTGACTAGATACCTCGCACTAGGCACCTCTGGTTTCCTTTTTACGTTTCCCCGCACACGACCTATATGAACACACTACCCCCCCCCTCGACTCCAGAAACCATATCCCCAGGGACCCTGCCCCGAGGAGGAAAGACGAGTAAGAGGTAAGTAAAGGACTTATGAATCCATGTATTTGAATGTGCGCGAATGCTGTCTCCCACCCCCCCCCTTTTTTCCTCCCTCTGCAGGTTGCATCAGAGATTACAGCCGAGGTGTGGCGAAGATCCGAAACCTTGCCATGTCTAATGCACGAAACGGACTAGCGCCGCAAGGTGGCGTCTAAGCATGCCTGCAGACTACTCACGTACCGAACAAACCCGAAAAATTAGCACAACCCTGATACAAAGTGATCACCCTTAAACCAGACCGGACGAATGAACCCATGTCACGTATGATGCGAAACTATGAGGGAATGTGTGTGTGTGACTGAGGCGTCGACCCAACTGGTCGAAGGACCGAGAATGCGAGAAGTGCGACAAAATGGTACCTCCTTTCTTCTTTCCTTCTTCTCAAGGCGCGTCCCCTCTACCCTGTCTAATGCTCAAACTGCATGATTACAAGATCCTAACGCAGACCCGCGAATGCCCTTTACTGTGTAATGCACTAAATAGCCTTTCTTGAATACACTGCCACCCTCTCTGTTGCACGTGTACTATTTAGCCTGCCGTTGCACTCTCTCTCTCTCTCTCTCTCTCTCTCTCTCTCTCTCTCTCTCTCCCTCTCTCTCTCTCTCTCTCTCTCACTCTCTCTCTCTCTCTCTCTCTCACTCTCTCTCTCTCTATTTCTGCACTCCCACTCTTCCGAGTGGTTAGCCCCGAAATTGGCAGACTGCCACCCCTAGCACCCCACCTAATTGGCTTCAAATACCGTCAGTATTTGCACAAAAACTTGTCTTTAATACAATCACCCTGAGACCGCGTCGTTACCTCTCCTTTTCCGCTAGAAGTCAATGAACCCAGGTGGGGCCGTAAGGGAAAGGACAGGTAAGACGACAGAGGTTCCCTAATCTGACCCGAAATAAGGGAACTACATGTCAACGGCTCCTATAGTATAAAACAAGGACCTCAGAATACGCGACCCTCCCCTCCCCGAATTGTCGCAATACCCAAGCCGAAAAAAAAAAATGATCACCCCCGTTACCTCCCCTGTATATGTCCCTGGTTGTTTCCCATAAAACCCCTGTCCTTCCTGATTAAGTAATCGGGCTGTAAAAGGTTACGTAGGATCCAGAATGATGTTTTACAAGGTTAACAGATTAGCCCAAGGTAAAGAAATAACCGAAATGAACCCCGTAGTAGTTTAAAAGCAGGATGCATCTATAGAAAGGAGATGTTTTAGTCATGTTCGTCTCTCAGCAAAATACCTGTGTAGTACCATGTTGATGACTCACAGTACCCTTTGTAAATGTAAAACTCTAGAGAACAGCATATCTTCGCCAGGTTCGTCTCACGAAGGTGGGTCACCATCAGATGAACTGTCGTGAACTAATTATGAAGGAAAGTCATAAGTAAATCCAACAGGCCCGTCACCGGTCATTTCATATGCCAGTTGTGAGAACGAGCATTTTCATTCTTTGCCTGGAGCTGGGAGAGAAATAGACTTTTTTGATTATCTCCATCTGCAAATTTTCTAAAGACTGTCTTTTCAAACTTGTTTAAGGGTACTGCTGTTGGAGGAGAGAAGGACCGGATGTGGGAGCACGAGGCCTGACTGCAGACTAAGGAACACCTGCGACATTAGCCAAGGCGAGACCACGACAGAAAAGAGCTGCAGGACGAGGCACTGTTTTCGACAGCATGAAAAGAAAGGGTCGACCTGATGCCCCTGCTCGACGTCCAGTGCCTGTCGACAAGTCCCCGCTCTCTGAATTCTGTCACACGCCCGCCTATTTGAAGTCTCTCGTTCCCCTAGTTTGTTCCCAATTTGGCCTTGCTCCATCCCCCTTTTTCCTCTGACCTACCCTATGGACTGTTTTGAACGCTCTTCTTCCATCGGAACTTTCTGACAATCACCTCAAAGGACACAGGGCGAAAAGGACCTTACCGACCAGAAACGCGAGGAAAGGGTCGTGCCCTGCAACGCAGAACTTAGAACAGAGCTGGACTCGTAGCTCCACCGCCGGTGCTCAACAGCGCCAACGAAAGACCACAAAGAACAATGAGAACTCGTAAAACTTCGAACATTTGACATCCACAATCACCGTTTTTGCTATGCCTCATTTCTCTCCCAGCCGCCATTGTATTGATCCTGCTCCAATCCGAATCTGAAATATGTAATAACCTGCCAGTTCACGTTATGATATGTACTTGCTGCTCGCTACAGAACCGTTTTTGTATTACATTCCTATGACTTTCCTGCTGAACAAGTTTATCTAAGTTTATCAAATAGGCCCACCCCCTAAAAACTAGAAATCTCAAAATGTATTGTTTACAATTTTTTCATCTAGGGTTCCTACCGTTTTCCTTCTCATGCCCACCACAATAGACCCGAGTAGAAAATGAACCAGCAAGATGTCTTGAATATGTTAAAGGGAGGACTGTTGAAAATTAGTACGTTTTGGTGAACATTATCTGCGCCATCTTGCCTCTTCCCCTGATGCCACACTTTTGTCGTGCGCGCCCGCCATTTTAAGATGCCCCGATCAGAACAAACCCTTTTGCATGCCGCTGGCCCCTGACATAGCCCTTTGCCTTCGCTAAGCCTGCACGCTGACCACCCCCTGCTTGCACCTGCCTTGAGTCATAAACCCCTCTTCGGCGCTGCTCTGCCCCAGGCCCTCATCCTGTTCCCAGCGCGACACCTCCCTGCTTTCCTTTCATGATCTCCGGCCCTTAGATGCAAACCCCCTTTTTCCCCGTGTGCCCGTTTTGTCCTCCCCGTTCCCAAGCCGACACCCAGCTCTGCCGATACCATCCTTGCCCCTCCCCGTACAATAGAAAGCTTCCCCCATCAAAGAATCCCCGGGTTGATCAAAGCCCCCACCCCATGAGACCCGATCAAACCCCCCACATTCCGTGAATCGGCGGATTATCCAGCTGCGCGATGCTCATCACCTGTTGTGACTAGGGTGGGGACTTCAACTGTAAATGTGTATGGGAACGGGCCCAAAGGGGAGTTCCGAGAATGTCTTTTCCGTACATCAAAGCTTTAACATGTATGTGTAATCTACAATAAAGTCATAAATGTGTGTATAAGAGGCCAGGCCTGAGGAATACAGTTAGAGCACCTCAGAACGATACCTTCTGTCCGTTTCGTTGTGTTCTCCTCCGGAGAGAATAAAAAACCTTGTTTCCTGCTTTCCAGTCTCCAGCGCCTGCCTCTTCATTTGATTTAATAACTAGAGGGTCACAGAGGCAATACCGCCGGGCAAATATCGATTGTCCCCGACCCGATTGAACTTTTTACAAATGGATCACCCAAGTAGTTCAATCATGCCTTCTTCAATCGTGCCTTCTCCTAGACCCCTACTTACCACCAAATCGGAGACGTCAGTAGTGGTAGTGAACATCCTTCCCAGCTAAGTAGGTAACAACTAAGCATTAGATGTAGGTAATCAAGCTTGAAAAAATTATTATTCCTATTATATCACCCTCTCTGCAATTCCTTCAGCAAAATATGTTTTACAACAAAGGAAACCAGGCACTAAACATAGCTGACAGCTGCAGACATGCAGTTACTCTGACACCTTTACAGCAAATGAAGATGTTCACAAAGCATTTAGGATAGAAGTGTTCTATTCTTGGGTTACATTCCCAGCTGCCCACAATACTACACAGATATTCACACCGACACTGAGGATGAAATACTGGATGAGTACGGGAAACATCGGTTACAACGCAGTGTTTACACCGCAATACCTTTACAATGTGGGCATTATAACGCAAGTCATTACAATGACTTGCGCTGGTTGGCGCTCTAACCTAAGGAATAGTATGATTTACTATTCCAACACCTTCCCTAGTGTATGTAGACTGGAGTTGGAATAGTAAATCATACTATTCCTAAGTCCAGCGTCCTCCAGCGCTTAACGACTTGAATTGTAATGCCTGCGTTGTAAAGGTATTGCGGTGTAAACACCACGTTGTAACGTCATACATTCGATGAGTACACTTCATACAAAGAAATAGAAATACCTCTCACTTACCAAGAACGGGTGAATTGGTTGAAAGGCACCTTCCCACACACAACAGCAAACATTAGACTTGGTCCGCTCAGCAATGAAAGCGCAACATGGCCAATCTTAGACTGATACACACTGCATCGCAATGATGATAATTTACCGACAGCAGAGGTATGAACATTATATAAAGACTCAGTAACAGTATACAGAAGTCCTACACAGTTGGTTATGCAGACATTGACACTTAACCCTGCACAGGCAGTTCAAAGTTGCACAACCACAATTAGCTAACCAGGGCATTAGCCCACAAATGCTAAATACAGTCATGGGAAAAGTTCCCATCAGGCGGGAGGAGATTCTGTTCTGGATTGTGCATACAAAAGAGTCAATTTGAAGCAGTTTTTCCCCATACAGGCGTGCAGGAAAACCACAGAATACTAAGTATTTGCTTGCTGGTGTGGATGGCTACCCTGGTGGAAGACTGCACCACATGGGGTACAGTCTTTACTGCAGTATATACCAGAATACATGGTACCCCTTCTCCGGCTGTTTTGCCTAAGATGATGAAACAGCTCCAGAATGAGTATGAGGTAGCACCTGCCTTGGACTTGGGGATGAAACTGATGGGCAATGTTGACGCAGTATCCACAATTATGTTAATCAACATAAAGGAGGAAGCAGTTGCATTGGCCTTATTACAATGCCTGAGGGATTTGATACCTACACAGCAGGAGCGCAAATGACCTAAAATTATCAAAGAAAACCTATGCTACGCTAGGTTTAAATAAATTGGGAGCCATACCTGGTAAACCACAACTAAAGAGTAATTTTGAAAAGGATAATTGTAAGCAACCATACGATTTTTCAATAAAGAAGAAGTGAGATAATAAACAAAAAAATTATAAGGACAAGACAAAATCATGAAACGGGTCTCCTCAACATGAAGCCACTGAAATACGCTATAATATCTGAAACTGGGTGGATGGTCAGAGTGCAGATCGGAGGAGCATGTAAAACCAAAGAAAAACTCACATTGCACATCTGGCTACATAATAAAACAGGAAGATAAACAATGCAGAATTGGTTAAACTGTTCTACGACTTAATACTTCCTGACTTTTCAAGTACGCATCGCTCCCAGGAACATACAAACACTAAGGGGCCCATTAGGATGGCGGTCTGAAAACCACCCCGACCGCCATGGAAGCGGAAAATAACCACCCGCCGGCACTGTGGAAAAAACGCCGGCCAAATCAGGATCATCCGCCAAAAAACACCAACCGCGGCGGAACAGGGCCAAGAAAAAACGCCTGGGCGGTGATTGCCAAAATCTGTCTGCGGGGGTCGGATACACTGTGGAAATACACCAACCCGCCGCAAGCATTGAAGAGACACCGCACGGGAAATTAGGATATCCCCGACGGTCCTGCGGCACGTACCACTGTTTCTGACTGCTGCAGTTGCACATAGGGATGACTGGGAGAGCCAGCACTAGAGCTGCAGCACAGCCACCGCTGCAGACGATCCATGAAAAATATGGCAGACGAAGCAAAAAACCCACAATAAGGCTAAAAAGTGCACACAGCAAACTAGCCATGCCCCCCAAATACACAAAACACACCCCAATGACACAACCATATGGCAAAAAGAAAAATACATTTCCCAGGACAACACACACACCACACCTGACACTCTTTTGCAATACTCCAGGAGAGAAGGGACATACACCCCAGCTTAAAGGAGAGGCAAAGAACACATCATCACTAGCCACATCACACACAGCACCACCACCACTTCCACACCTGTACCACTAACACCCCTGCACATCACACACTATACACATCACAACCACACCCACCACTCACACCCCTGCACCCACAACCGCTTTGCACACCACACACCATGTCAACACATGAAATGTCCAAATTCACTGAGAGTGAGTTGACAGCCATGTTAATGAGATAGTCAAAGTAGAAGCACACATGTTTGGTAGCCTGGTCCATCAGACACCATTAGCCACAAGGACACAAATGTGGGCAAAGCTAGTCCAAAGAGTCAATGCAGTAGGGACCACCCCAAGATCCAAACAGGAGATTATGAAGCGGTGGCATGATCTGTAGAGGGTTGTCAAGGAGAGGAGAAGCAAGAACTATGAGCTGGCTGAGAGGACTGGCGGTGGCCCTCCCATTCCACCAAACCATTCACACCATGGGAGGAGAAGGTGCTTGCCATACTGCATCCAGAGAGTCTCACAGGAGTAGCCGGGGAAGTGGAGGCTGGTAAGTACAAACAAATGAGTACCACCACACTGCTATGTACTGTCTTCCACAACTACAAAGCTACACCACCTAGGACAAATTCCATCCATCTGCACCACACACCCACATAAACATGTCTCACAGATCCAACATTCACTCACTCCCATCCACCCCAAACGTAGCTACCACCATTACCATGTGGGAATGTGTACTGGCAGACAGCACTACAAGTCCCACTAGGCCCCCTTGTCCCACAGCATCAGCAAGGTGGAGCCCTCCCCCCATCCCACCCAGAAGCAAGTGTCAGCCATTGCATTACCCTCATCAAACTTACATGTAGGCAGCCAACTTCACAGTGAAGGTGTTTGTGGGTAGGAGGCCTGTACCACTACTCCCACCATGCACCTTGTCCCACACCTGAGCAGGATGGAGCCCTCCCTCCAACCAGAAGCAGTTGGGATTTATTGCAGTACATCAAAAAAACTTACAGGTAGGTAGCCATCTTCCCTGGGAGGTTGTCTGTGGGTGGGAGGCCTGCACTACCACCACTACCACGGTCCCACACCTGAGGAGGATGAAGCCCTCCCTCTACCCACAAAGAAGCGTCAGCCATTACAATACCCACATCAAACTTACAGGTAGGTAGCTCTCTTCCCTGGGAGGGTATTAGTAGGTGGGAGGCCTGTACCACTACTCCCACCATGCACCCTGTCCCACACCTGAGCAGGATGGAGCCCTCCACCTACCCCATCCAGAAGCAAGTGTCAGCCAATACATTACCCTCATCAAACTTACAGATAGGTAGCCATCTTCCCTGGGAGGGTGTTTGTGGGTGGGAGGCCTGTACCTCTACTCATACCATGCCCCCTGTCCCACACCTCAGCAGGATGGAGCCCTCCGTCCACTCCACCCAGAAGCAGTTGAAATCCATTGCAGTGCATCAATCAAACTTACAGGTAGGTAGCCATCTTCCCTAGGAGGGTGTTTGCGGATGGGAGCCCTGTACCACTACTAACACCATGCCCCCTGGCCCACACCTCAGCAGGATGGAGCACTACCCCACCCAGAAGCAGTTGGAAGCCATTGCAGAGCACCAAACAAACGTACAGGTAGGTAGCCATCTTCCCTGGGAGTGTGTCTGTGGGTGGGAGGCCTGCACTACCACTTCCACCATACCCCTTGCCCCACACCTCAGCAAGATGGAGCACTCCCCCATCCAGAAGCAGTTGGAATCCATTGCAGTTCACCAAACAAACTTACAGGTAGGTAGCCATCTTCCCTCGGAGGGTGTTTGTGGGTGGGAGGACTGTACCACTACTCCCACTATGTACCTTGTCACACACCTGAGCAGGATGAAGCCCTCCCTCCACCCAGAAGCAGTTAGAATCAATTGCAGTACATCAAACAAACTTACAGGTAGGTAGCCATCTTCCCTGGGAGGGTGTCTGTGGGTGGGAGGCCTGCACTACCACTCCCACCATGCTCCATGTCCCACACCTGAGCAGGTTGGAGCCCTCCCTCCACCCCACCCAGAAGCAAGTGTCAGCCATTACATTACCTCCATCAAACTTACAGGTAGGTAGCCATCTTCCCTTCGAGGGTGTTTGTGGGTGGGAGGCCTGTACCACTAGTCCCACCATGCCCCCATCCCACACCTCAGCAGGATGGAGCCCTCCCTCCACCACACCCAGAAGCAGTTGTGTTGGACAGGCCACATGCAGGGCTCGCTCCCTCCCCGCAGGACAGGGCCCGGGCCACCGTCAGCACCATTGCCCGGCCCAGCCGCCATCTTGGACACGGCACCACGCGGCCGTGCGGCCTCAGCCCGACCCCAACCCTGGGCCTGGCCAGGCCCCGACATCCCGGCACCACCCTCCACCCAGGAGGTGAACGGGCCACTTGGCGGGTCAATGGGAGTACGAAGTGTCGATGGCTCTCCCCCGCCAGGTGCCGAGCACCCCCAGCCTCCTCGGGCGCTGGCTCCACCCCCCTGCTGGGTGTCTGGACTCCCTCATCCCGGACCTCCCGACCTCCAAGAGCGAGGGTCCGGACATCAAAGGGCGCCAGACCTATAACTGAGGAGGCCCCAGGACAGGAGGGTAGTTGTATCCTGGAGTCGAGAGACACCGCGACGAACTCATCCTTGACGGTCTGTTGGCGCTGCCACAGCCCTGCCTTGTGAACTATTGTCCTGCCTGCTGGCGCTGCCGCGGCCCTCTGCAACCTTCATCCTCGTGGGACCTGCCGGCGCTGCCGCGGCCCTCTGCAACCTTCATCCTCGTGGGACCTGCTGGCGCTGCCGCGGCCCTCTGCAACCTTCATCCTCGTGGGACCTGCTGGCGCTGCCGCGGCCCTCTGCAACCTGCATTCTCGTGGGACCTGCTGGCGCTGCCGCGGCCCGTTGTAACCTTCATCCTCGTGGGACCTGCTGGCGCTGCCGCGGCCCGTTGTAACCTTCATCCTCGTTGGGACCTGCTGGCGCTGCCGCGGCCCGTTGCCACCTACGACCTCTTCGGGACCTGCCGGCGCTGCCGCGGTCTGACCCCTCCGAACACCGAGCTCGAGGATTGTGAGCTATCACCGTTACACACCCGTACCCGTGGGTACCAAGACTGTCCCGCTACCCCCTTCCCTTACTAGAGACTAGAATTGAGAGGATCATCGTGTCCTGACCGTCTTGTATCGTACCACTCTACGACCCGAAGTGCCTATAAAAGGTGTTACCCTAATCTTTGTGTGGTGTCCATCTGTGGGGGGGAAGTTACCTGTCTGTGCGATCACTGTGCTCGGCCGACCCTCCAGGTCCCCGTCTAACATTGGTGGCTAGCGGCGCGATCCGAACCAACGCGTACCGTACAGACAGTAACTCACCCTACGACTAAAACCACAATGACGACCAAAGAGAGCGGATCGGCGGAGAAGTTCCAGATGGAAAAGCTGGAAGAATACAACCACCGAGAGCTCAAACAATTTTGCATGGACTTAGGCATTGCTACCACCGGGCTAAGCACAAAAGAAGACTTCAAAAACGCCCTAGAGGCCTGGACAGAGACAAACACCGCAACCCCCCGGGACCCCGCAGCCCCGGAAGTCAACACCACCCGGACGGAGACCAGGCCCCTCCCATGAAGAGATCCAGGAGCGGGAAAAAAATAGATTACACGAGTTAGACTTGGCACGACTCAGATTAGACGGAGAGTTGAAACTGGCGGAACAAAAAATAAACTTAGAACACTTACGGCTCAGAGAAGAGCGAGAGGAAAAACAGAGACAGAGAGACCTCGAAGAAAAAAGACTGGCATACGAGCACGAGTGCAAACTAGCGGAGATAGAAATACGCAAACTGAACAAAAACCTAGGGGTGCCCGAGCAACCGCACTCCCCGGGTCCTACCGAGCAGAAGGTCCACATCCCCAAGGATGTGGTCCGAGAATATCACCGGAACGACGACATACAGCAGTGGTTCAAAGCCTATGAAATTGCCATGACCGCCCACCGGGTCGCTCGAAGTGACTGGGGGGCCGGTCTATGGGGGAGATTCATCAACGAGGGTCGTGATGCCCTGCTGCAGCTTCCGGACCATCAAATGACGTCCTATGACCACATGAAGGCCGCCCTCCTCAGTCGATATGGACTTACACCCGAAATGTACCGCCAGAGGTTCCGCAACTGCACCCGGATCCCAGGTACGACGTGGTTGGAATACGTGAACTATTTCAGCCGAGCCTTCGAGGGGTGGATCAAGGGTAACAACGTAACCACCTACGAACAACTCTTCAATCTCATAGTGTGGGAGCACCTCTCCAACAACTGTTTCGTCGAGCTCAGGCAGCACCTCCTCGACAGTAAATTGACTGAACCCCGGCAGCTCGCCACCGAGGCTGACCGGTGGGAGAGCACCCGAGTGGCCCGGAGTGGGCCGAATGAGCAGAACAGAACCAACCAAGGTCACCATCGTCCCCGAGGAGGAGGAGGAGGCCCGGGCCGGGGCAGAGACGCCGCCCCGGCCGCACCCCCGAACGCCACCCCGGCTCCAGCAGGCCGGGGCAACCCCCCGATGCGCCCGGGGTTCCGAGCTAACGTGACGTGTCATCGATGCCAGCGAGTCGGCCACTATGCCAGTGACCCGACCTGCCCGAAGAACCAGGTCCCCGGGCCCCGCCAGATGGCGGCCACCGCCCTGGGAGAAGAACAAATCTCCGAAGACACGGAGACCTATGAGTCGGAGCAGTTCGAGTGGGAACCCGCCGCCATGACCCTGGCATGCCTGGGAGGAAGAGACATGGTCCCGCGGACTCCCCTGCCCGCCAACACTCGGAAGTACAGCCAATGGGTGAGCATCAATGGGCGCAAGGCCGAGGCCCTGCGTGACACCGGGGCTAGTGTGACGGCCGTCCGCTGTCACCTGGTGACCCCAGAACAAATCCTACCAAACGTACTTTGCCCCGTCCGATCGGCAGACAACTCGGAGAGCCTGTGTCGGATGGCCTGCGTCCCCTTCGAATGGGGAGGGGTGTCCGGCATGCTGAAAGTAACTGTCCGTGACGATGCCCCCGTAGACTGCCTCCTGGGGAACGATCTCGAGAGCTCCCCTTGGGCCGCCGTGGAAAGAAGAGAGCATCTGGGGATGTTGGGTCTCCCGGACTGGGCCTGCGTAACCACCCGGTCCATGGCCACCCGCACCATCCCTAGGCCCGAAGAACCCGAATGGGCAGCGCCTCCGCCCTCGATCACTCCAGAAGAAGACTTCCCCCAGACCGACCACCCAGACCCCACCCCAGAGGGGTCCACACAGCCCCCCGAGCTTCCCGACCTGGCTCAGTGGCGTCAAGAAGGGGGGCCCACCCAGGAACAATTCCGGCAGGAGCAAAAGACCTGCCCCTCCCTCGAGGGATTGCGACAGCAAGCGCTCGCCCAGAGCCAAGGAGACACCACCGGGGCCCACTGGGTTTATTGGGACAATGATCTCTTGTACAGCGAACAGAAAATCGCAGAACTGGGGGCCGGGCGAGTGCTGGTGGTGCCCCTCCACTTCAGAGACTTCCTGTTGACCCTAGCCCACGATGTCCCCCTGGCCGGGCACCTGGGCCAAAACAAGACCTACCACCGCCTGGTGACTCACTTTTTTTGGCCCAAAATGAGGAACGATGTATCCAACCATTGCCGGTCCTGCCCGACCTGCCAGGCCAGTGGGAAGAGCAGCCGCAAACTCAAGGCACCCCTACAACCATTCCCCGTGGTGACCACCCCGTTCGAGAGGGTGGGAATAGACATTGTGGGGCCCCTGGACCCCCGAACAGCACAGGGACATCGCTTCATCCTGGTCCTGGTGGATCACGCTACCCGCTATCCTGAGGCGGTCCCCCTTCGTACGATAACAGCCCCAGTAGTGGGTCGAGCCTTGATGGGGATCTTCTCTTGAGTGGGCTTCCCCCGAGAAGTCGTCAGCGACAGGGGTACGAACTTTATCTCAAAATACATGAAGTCCCTCTGGCAACAGTGTGGGGTCACCTACCGATTCACGACCCCCTATCACCCTCAAGGGAACGGACTGGTTGAGCGGTTCAACCGCACGCTCAAAGGGATGATTGGGGGGTTGGAAGAGCCCCTCCGTCGCCAGTGGGACGTGCTACTACCGTGCCTTCTCTTTGCCTACCGAGAAGTCCCCCAGAAGTCCCTCGGCTTCAGCCCTTTCGAACTCTTGTATGGACACCCGGTGCGAGGCCCGCTCAGCCTAGTCAAAGAAGGCTGGGAAATGCCCCCTCTAAAGAACCCTCCAGATGTTTTCAAGTACCTCCTAACCCTCCGCAACCAGACCAGAAGGTTCAGAGAGATGGCAAAAGCAAACCTGGAGGCCAGTCAGGAGGACATGAAAAGGTGGTACGATAGAAATGCATCCTCCATCGAATTCGAACCTGGTCAACAAGTGTGGGTAATGTCTCCCACCGAACCATGCGCCCTGCAAGACAAATGGACGGGGCCCTTCAAAGTAATCGAGCGCAAGAGCCCTGTCACCTATCTCATCGATATGGAATCTTCCCGAAACCCTCTCCGGGTCCTCCACGCTAATAGACTGAAACCCCACTTTGTACGCTCCGAACTCAGCCTCCTGATGGCAACCGACAATGGAACCGAGGAGGACTCCGAACCCCTCCCTGACCTCCTACGGTCGCGGGAGAAGGACGGCTCCGTGGACGGGGTCCGACTCTCGGAGGCCCTCACCCTGGAACAGCGCCAAGGCTGCCGAGTCCTCCTGCTACAGTTCTCCACCCTGTTCTCCCTCACCCCGGGGGTCACCCCCTGGTGCTTACACGACGTGGACACGGGAGACAGTCCCCCTATCCGCCATCGGGCCTACCGCGTACCAGATCGGGTACGGGCCTGCATCCAAGAGGAGGTGGCCAAGATGCTCACACTCGGGATCATCGAGCCCTCAGACAGCCCCTGGGCCAGCCCAGTGGTACTGGTCCCCAAAGCGGCCGCCCCCGGCACCACGCCGGAGCTCCGGTTCTGCGTCGACTACCGGGGCTTGAATGCGGTCACCAGAACAGACGCACACCCCATCCCCCGAGCAGATGAACTAATCGACCGCATGGGAGCTGCCCGCTACCTCAGCATCTTCGACCTGACAGCGGGCTACTGGCAGATCGGTCTCACACCCCGGGCCCAAGAACGATCGGCATTCTCTACCCCGGATGGCCACTATCACTTCAAGGTCATGCCATTCGGCATGAAGAATGCCCCAGCAACCTTTCAGCGGCTAGTAAACCAGGTCCTGGCAGGACTCGAAGGATTCAGCGCCGCCTACCTGGACGATATCGCCGTGTACAGCCACCACTGGTCCGACCACCTCCACCACCTCCGAGAGGTGCTACAGGCCCTCCAACGAGCTGGCCTCACGATCAAGGCCAGCAAATGCCAAATTGGCCAGGGGTCCGTGACCTACCTCGGGCACCAGGTGGGAAGCGGTCTGGTGGCCCCTCTGCAACTCAAGATCGCTGCCATCCAGTCGTGGCAGTCCCCCATCACCCAGACCGAGGTCCGCGCCTTCTTGGGACTCACCGGCTACTACCGACGGTTCGTGAGGGACTATGGCAGCATCGTAGGGCCCCTCACGGAACTCACCTCTAAAAACCAACCCAAGGAGGTCAACTGGACCCCAGACTGTCAAGCGGCCTTCGAGAAGCTGAAGGCCGCCATGTGCTCCGCCCCGGTGCTCCAGGCCCCCGACTACAGCCGGGAATTTATCGTCCAAACAGATGCCTCCGACCACGGCGTTGGGGCAGTCCTTTCCCAGCTGAACCCCGAAGGGCTTGACCAGCCAGTGGCTTTCATCAGCAGACGGCTCCTGGCCCGAGAACGACGCTGGAGCACCATCGAGAGGGAGGCCTTCGCCGTGGTGTGGGCCCTCAAAAAGCTCCGGCCTTATCTCTTCGGCACCCACTTCCGGGTCCAGACCGATCATCGACCCCTGCAATGGCTCATGCAGATGCGGGGGGAAAACCCGAAACTACTACGTTGGTCCATCTCCCTGCAGGGGATGGACTTCACTGTGGAACATCGACCCGGCCAAGACCACGCCAACGCGGATGGCCTGTCCCGCTTTTTCCGCCTCGACGAGGAAAGTCCCCAAGAAGATGGGTGACTCTCCCCGCCTTCAGCTGGGGGGGACGCATGTTGGACAGGCCACATGCAGGGCTCGCTCCCTCCCCGCAGGACAGGGCCCGGGCCACCGTCAGCACCATTGCCCGGCCCAGCCGCCATCTTGGACACGGCACCACGCGGCCGTGCGGCCTCAGCCCGACCCCAACCCTGGGCCTGGCCAGGCCCCGACATCCCGGCACCACCCTCCACCCAGGAGGTGAACGGGCCACTTGGCGGGTCAATGGGAGTACGAAGTGTCGATGGCTCTCCCCCGCCAGGTGCCGAGCACCCCCAGCCTCCTCGGGCGCTGGCTCCACCCCCCTGCTGGGTGTCTGGACTCCCTCATCCCGGACCTCCCGACCTCCAAGAGCGAGGGTCCGGACATCAAAGGGCGCCAGACCTATAACTGAGGAGGCCCCAGGACAGGAGGGTAGTTGTATCCTGGAGTCGAGAGACACCGCGACGAACTCATCCTTGACGGACTGTTGGCGCTGCCACAGCCCTGCCTTGTGAACTATTGTCCTGCCTGCTGGCGCTGCCGCGGCCCTCTGCAACCTTCATCCTCGTGGGACCTGCCGGCGCTGCCGCGGCCCTCTGCAACCTTCATCCTCGTGGGACCTGCTGGCGCTGCCGCGGCCCTCTGCAACCTTCATCCTCGTGGGACCTGCTGGCGCTGCCGCGGCCCTCTGCAACCTGCATTCTCGTGGGACCTGCTGGCGCTGCCGCGGCCCGTTGTAACCTTCATCCTCGTGGGACCTGCTGGCGCTGCCGCGGCCCGTTGTAACCTTCATCCTCGTTGGGACCTGCTGGCGCTGCCGCGGCCCGTTGCCACCTACGACCTCTTCGGGACCTGCCGGCGCTGCCGCGGTCTGACCCCTCCGAACACCGAGCTCGAGGATTGTGAGCTATCACCGTTACACACCCGTACCCGTGGGTACCAAGACTGTCCCGCTACCCCCTTCCCTTACTAGAGACTAGAATTGAGAGGATCATCGTGTCCTGACCGTCTTGTATCGTACCACTCTACGACCCGAAGTGCCTATAAAAGGTGTTACCCTAATCTTTGTGTGGTGTCCATCTGTGGGGGGGAAGTTACCTGTCTGTGCGATCACTGTGCTCGGCCGACCCTCCAGGTCCCCGTCTAACAAGTTGGAATCCATTGCAGTACATCAAACACACTTACAGGTAGGTAGCCATCTTCCCTGGGAGGGTGTTTGTGAGTGGGAGGCCTGTACCACTACTCCCACCATGCCCCTTGCCCCACACCTCAGCAGGATGGAGCACTCCCCCACCCAGAAGCAGTTGGAAGCCATTGTAGTACACCAAACAAACTTACAGGTAGGTAGCCATCTTCCCTGGCAGTGTGTCTGTGGGTCGGAGGCCTGCACTATCACTCCCACCAGGCACCCTTGTCCCACACCTTAGCAGGATGGATCCTCCCTCCACCCCTCCCAGAAGCAGTTGGAATCTATTGCAGTACATCAAACAAACTTACAGGTAGGTAGCCATCTTCCCTGGGAGGGTGTCTGTGGGTGCGAGGCCTGTACCACTACTCCCACCATGCCCCCTGGCCCACACCTCAGCAGGATGGAGCCCTCCCCCACCCAGAAGCAGTTGGAAGCCATTGCAGTACACCAAACAAACTTACAGGTAGGAAGACATATCATTCGGTCTTATGACACCACTGAGCAGGATGTAAACCTCCACCACGCACACACAGTTGTGTCACATCACAAAGCCAAATGCAAGCACGTAACAGGCAAGTAGCTAGTACGTGCACCCACACATTTGTCACAAAAGAAATGGTGACATATGACAACACCAGTCCTCCCATTACAAAAATATTCACACCAAGCCCATTGCCACGCACAGTGTGCACACAGGTAAGCTAAGGAAACTGTCACAGTTACCAAAGTGTGACACACCAATGCACATGTCCAATGCACATGTAGAGGAAAGGCTGGGCACAATCATGCATAGCACCTATTGACATGTGCATCGCCATGGGACAAGTGCAGCAAGGTCCATTCGAAAAATACGAAAGCATGTGTGGTGGTACAAATCAAGATATGCACATGACAGGACAAAGGTAGGCAGGAGATGACAATTGCCAGTCCATGGCCAGATGCAACGCCTGCCAGGTCAGACAAATCAACAAAGAATCCTCAATGAAAGACATGTTGTGCCAGTCCCTAGATGGCAGCAGGTCCCTGTAATCATAAATTATGCATGGGTTGCATGGTATGCCTTGACACCTCACACCATGGACAAGTAATGCATGTACCATTGCATCATGTCAGGAAGCACAGTAGTGAATATAGGAAACAATGTGATGATCAGTCAATTGTGCAGTATACAAAAAGTGAATGACACACAGCTAACACAAAGCTTGCGGGTGCACTACAATGACCATTTCCCATCTGATCCACAGGTGACCAAGAACTCACTGCAAAGGACAACACCAGCAACCTGCAGAGCCAATCTTCGCCCCCGGTACATGGACTCTCGGATGTTGACTCCCAAAATTCCCTGGACGATGAGCTCAAAGCCGGCCCATCTGGTGTGCGAGGGAGCAACAGGTCCCAGGACCCCATCGTCACCCCCACCACATCTGCAGCATTAACAACTTCACTGCAGACCCCTTCTGTTACGGCCTGTGCAATGATGAAGACTTTGCAGTTGGGACCCCACTATACCCTTCTGTCTAAAAGCTGGCTCATGAGGCATTGACTCCTCCATTAAAAAGTATGTATTTGAATTCCTCTACCTCTGGCCATCCACATCCCCCATTACTTACTCTGAGTGTGTGACTATGTATTTTTGAAGACATTCTTCATATTTCTTCACTATTCATGCTAGATCCCTTACTGCATACCGTTATATCTGTGTGTGTATGTCTCTTTTCCCTCACAGGTGACTTAGAGTTAAGCGCATACTGGGATCGGCGCTATTATTAATCTGGTTTTCTTATCTTGCAGGCATACTACATTATCAGTGTGGTAGCATAAAAGTGTTGTAATTATTAATTGTATTTACACACATAGTCTTTCCTTTTTTTCACTTTTTGTAAATACACTTTTTTCTACCTCTGTGGAGAAAACACTAGTGAGTGACAGGGGGATCTCCCCTAAGGTCCTGACGAAGAGGCCTTACGCCTCGAAACATGTTGACCCACATAGGAGAGAGAGCCCATTAACTAGCTCCATCTCTCCACTTCACTTTTCTTTTAACAATACCAGCCAGTGTTTAATAAAATTCTTTTTTCCACTAGGCCAGGTATTTTTTAACATTTCACTTGTATTTCACTCCTGACCCCACTGACACTCACTCCATACACATAGCACTTTCATCTAAAGGTGCTCCGGCGTATCCGCTTGTCGCAGCACTGCCCCGCCCCGCAGCGGGACGGGAAGACCCCGATGATGAAGCATGACACCAAGGGCCCTTTTGGTGTGTGAGGGGTATTTTAACAAAGAAGGTGTATTCCAATGACATCCGGATATACACCCACCCAATGTGAGGTGGCCCCTGTTTGATTGACCTAATCATTGCCAATGAGAGCGGGCAGAAGATACAGGCAGCACGAAGCACATTCCACCTAAAAGAATATCGTGGAGAAAGTGTTCAGGTAAAAATATGGACATGATTAGTATACGTAAGTAAACATAGGTTCACTTCAATAAACTCCACAACTTTAAACCTTAACGATACACATCCTGATACAGATTGCTCCTGATGGACTTTCATTGCAGTAAAGAAGTTTTGCATAGTGTCCAGCTATGATACTTTCAGCTTCTGGCGCCTACTCCAGCTGGGATTCAACTCTGACAAAGTTCATTCTTAATCCTACTTAAAGTGAAGTTTTTAAATCTGTTGAAGTATCCTCAGTTCTCCCAGTTTCCCTTCGGTTTTATTATGTATACTTATAATTGCTATTCTTTTAGGAATTATGAGAATTATTATTATTTTAATACAGCTAAATTCGATCAATGGTGAGGATTTATACTGGAAAGGGTTTTTTACCAAAATGGAGATTGTCCACAGTGAAGTTTCTCAATTTTAGTATCATCAGAAATGTGCTATCCCATTCCTTTTTCATTGTAGCTGTGCTACTTGTTTGTGTCCCGATTTGTTCCTGAGGGTTCTCTGCATTCTTGGCATGTAAATTTTGTGCGTCTGCAACACTTGCTGCTGTGTTATGTTATGTTATGTTATGTTATTAAATATTTCTAGAGCGCACTGTCACCGATTGGTTGCTTGGCGCTATGATCAGCAATAACATGAACATAGAGGGAAGAGACTTATGAAAATGCTTGTCTGAATAGCCAGGTCTTCAAGGCTTTCCGGAAGGAGAGGAGATCTTGACAGTTCCGGGTCTCCATCGGGAGAGAGTTCCACAGGCAGGAAGCGAGGGTGGCAAACCTACGACCTCCTGCACGTTTTAAGTTGAAGGAAGGCGACTGCAGGAGGTTCTGATGGAGTGAGCGTAGGTTGCGGGACGGGGTGTACTTGGAAATCAGGTTGTTGATGAATAATGGGCTTTTACAGTAAAGGGACTTAAAAATTGTGCAACCAGTGTAGTTTCCTAAGGAGCGGGGTGGCTGCCTGACGCCTGGGTTGGTTCAGAATTAGTCTTGCGGCATGGTTCTGTGCCATCTGGAGTCGCTTAACTAGGTAGTTAGGAAGACCTAGGTAGATGGCATTTGCGTAGTCCAGATGGGGCAATACAGTAGAAATCACCACCTGGGTGAGTGCCTCGGGTGTAAGCAGGCGGCGTACCTTCCGTATTTTCTTCAGTTGGAAAAAACACTTGGAGACCACTTGACCAACTTGGGTTTTAAGAGATAAGTCACTGTCCACAGTGACTCCAAGCGTTTTGGCTGACAGGGAAGGTGTTGGAGCTTGACCTAGTTCAGAAGGCCAATAATGCGGGCCCCAGTATTTGCTGCTTTCACCGGTCAGGACTGTGTCCCCTTCCACGCAGCACCTGCTTAGAGCCTTGTCTGGTGCCCCCTCCCACGCAGCCCCCGCTTAGAGCCTGGTCCGGTGTGCCCTCGCAAGCAACCCCTGCTTAGAGCCTGGTCCTGTGTGCCCCGCCCATGCAGCCTCTGCTTGGAGCCTGGTCCCATGTGCCCCACCCATGCAGCCTCTGCTTGGAGTCTGGTCCTGTGTGCCCCTCCTATGCAGCATCTGCTTGGAGCCTGGTCCCGTGTGCTCCGCCTATGCAGCCTCTGCTTAGAGCCTGGTCCTGTGTGCCCCGCCTATGCAGCCTCTGCTTAGAGCCTGGTCCTGTGTGCCCCTCCCACGCTGCCCCTGCTTAGAGCCTAGTTCGGCTTCCCCTCCCATGCAGCCTCTGCTTAGAGCCTGGTCCTGTGTGCCCCGCCCATGCAGCCTCTGCTTGGAGCCTGGTCCGGTGTGCCCCTCCTATGCAGCCTCTGCTTAGAGCCTGGTCCTGTGTGCCCCGCCCATGCAGCCTCTGCTTGGAGCCTGGTCCGGTGTGCCCCTCCTATGCAGCCCCTGCTTAGAGCCTGTTCCTGTGTGCTCCCCCCATGCAGCCTCTGCTTAAAGCCTGGTCCCCTGTGCCATGCCCATGTGGCCTCTGCTTAGAGCCTGGTCCTGTGTGCCCCTCCCATGCAGCCTCTGCTTAGAGCCTGGTCCCATGTGCCCCTCCCATGCAACCTCTGCTTAGAGCCTGGTCCTGTGTACCCCGCCCATGCAGCCTCTGCTTAGAGCCTGGTCCTGTGTGCCCCGCCCATGCAGCCTCTGCTTGGGGCCTGGTCCTGTGTGCCCCACCCATGCAGCCTCTGCTTAGAGCCTGTTACCGTGTGCCCCGCCCATGCACCCTATGCTTAGAGCCTGGTCCTGTGTGCCCCGCCTATGCAGCCTCTGCTTAGAGCCTGGTCCTGTGTGCCCCTCCCATGCAGCCTCTGCTTAGAGTCTGGTCCTGTGTGCCCCGCCCATGCAGCCTCTGCTTAGAGCCTGGTCCTGTGTGCCCCGCCCATGCAGCCTCTGCTTAGAGCCTGGTCCTGTGTGCCCCTCCCATGCAGCCTATGCTTAGAGCCTGGTCCTGTGTGCCCTGCCCATGCAGCCTATGCTTAGAGCCTGGTCCTGTGTGCCCCTCCCATGCAGCCTATGCTTAGAGCCTGGTCCTGTGTGCCCTGCCCATGCAGCCTCTGCTTAGAGCCTGGTCCTGTGTGCCCCGCCCACGCAGCCCCTGCTTAGAGCCTGGTCCTGTGTGCTCAACCCATGCAGGGTCTGCTTAGAGCCTGGTCCTGTGTGCCCCGCCCATGCAGCCTCTGCTTGGAGCCTGGTCCCGTGTGCCCCACCCATGCAGCCTCTGCTTGGAGCCTGGTCCGGTGTGCCCCTCCTATGCAGCCTCTGCTTAGAGCCTGGTCCTGTGTGCCCCTCCCACGCTGCCCCTGCTTAGAGCCTGGTCCTGTGTGCCCCTCCCATGCAGCCCCTGCTTAGAGCCTGTTCCTGTGTTCTCCCCCCATGCAGCCTCTGCTTAGAGCCTGGTCCCCTGTGCCATGCCCATGTGGCCTCTGCTTAGAGCCTGGTCCTGTGTGCCCCACCCATGCAGCCTCTGCTTAGAGCCTGTTACCGTGTGCCCCGCCCATGCACCCTATGCTTAGAGCCTGGTCCTGTGTGCCCCGCCCATGCAGCCTCTGCTTAGAGCCTTGTCCTGTGTGCCCCTCCTATGCAGCCTCTGCTTAGAGCCTGGTCCTGTGTGCCCCTCCCATGCAGCCTCTGCTTAGAGCCTGGTCCCGTGTGCCCCTCCCATGCAACCTCTGCTTAGAACCTGGTCCCCTCTGCCATGCCCATGTGGCCTCTGCTTTGAGCCTGGTCCTGTGTGCCCCACCCATGCAGCCTCTGCTTAGAGCCTGTTACCGTGTGCCCCGCCCATGCACCCTATGCTTAGAGCCTGGTCCTGTGTGCACCGCCTATGCAGCCTCTGCTTAGAGCCTGGTCCTGTGTGCCCCTCCCATGCAGCCTCTGCTTAGAGCCTGGTCCTGTGTGCCCCGCCCATGCAGCCTCTGCTTAGAGCCTGGTCCTGTTAGCCCCTTCCCATGCAGCCTCTGCTTAGAGCCTGGTCCTGTGTGCCCCACCCATGCAGCCTCTGCTTAGAGCCTGGTCCTGTGTGTCCCTCCCATGCAGCCTATGCTTAGAGCCTGGTTTTGTGTGCCCTGCCCATGCAGCCTCTGCTTAGAGCCTGGTCCTGTGTGCCCCTCCGACGCTGCCCCTGCTTAGAGCCTGGTCCAGTGTCCCCTCCCACGCAGCCCCTGCTTAGAGCCTGGTCCTGTGTGCTCAACCCATGCAGGGTCTGCTTAGACCCTGGTCCCGTGTGCCCCGCCCATGCAACCTCTGCTTAGAGCCTGGTCATGTGTGCCCCTCCCACGCAGCCTCTGCTTAGAGCCTGGTCCTGTGTGCCCGACCCATGCAGCCTCTGCTTAGAGCCTGGTCCTGTGTGCCCCGCCCATGCAGTCTCTGCTTAGAGCCTGGTCCCGTGTGCCGCGCCCATGCAGCCTCTGCTTAGAGCCTGGCCCTGTGTGCCCCCCCATGCAGCCTCTGCTTAGAGCCTGGTCCTGTGTGCCCCGCCAATGCAGCCTCTGCTTAGAGCCTGGTCCTGTGTGCCCGCCCATGCAGCCTCTGCTTAGAGCCTGGTCCTGTGAGCCCCTCCTATGCAGCCTCTGCTTGGGGCCTGGTCCGGTGTGCCCCGCCCATGCAGCCTCTGCTTAGAGCCTGGTCCTGTGTGCCCCTCCCATGCAGCCTCTGCTTAGAGCCTGGTCCTGTATGCCCCCCCATGCAGCCTCTGCTTAGTGCCTGGTCCTGTGTGCCCCGCCCATGCAGCCTCTGCTCAGAGCCTGGTCCTGTGTGCCCCTCCTATGCAGCCTCTGCTTAGAGCCTGGTCCTGTGTGCCGCGCCCATGCAGCCTCTGCTTAGAGCCTGGTCCTGTGTGCCCCGCCCATGCAGCCTCTGCTTAGAGCCTGGTCCTGTGTGCCCGCCAATGCAGCCTCTGCTTAGAGCATGGTCCTGTGTGCCCCGCCCATGCAGCCTCTGCTTAGAGCCTGGTCCTGTGTGCCCGCCCATGCAGCCTCTGCTTAGAGCCTGGTCCTGTGTGCCCTGCCTATGCAGCCTCTGCTTAGAGCCTGGTCCTGTGTGCCCCTCCCACGCTGCCCCTGCTTAGAGCCTGGTCCGGTGTCCCCTCCCACGCAGCCTCTGCTTAGAGCCTGGTCCCGTGTGCCCCTCCTATGCAGCCTCTGCTTAGAGCCAGGTCCCGTGTGCCCCTCCTATGCAGACTCTGCTTAGAGCCTTGTCTTGTGTGCCCCTCCTATGCAGCCTCTGCCTAGAGCCTGGTCCTGTGTGCCCCTACTATGGAGCCTCTGCTTGGGGCCGGGTCCTGTGTGCCCCTACTATGCAGCCTCTGCTTAGAGCCTGGTCCTGTGTACCCCGCCCATGCAGCCTCTGCTTAGAGCCTGGTCCTGTGTGCCCCGCCCATGCAGCCTCTGCTTAGAGCCTGGTCCTGTGTGCACCGCCCATGCACCCTATGCTTAGAGCCTGGTCCTGTGTGCACCGCCTATGCAGCCTCTGCTTAGAGCCTGGTCCTGTGTGCACCGCCTATGCAGCCTCTGCTTAGAGCCTGGTCCTGTGTGCCCCGCCCATGCACCCTATGCTTAGAGCCTGGTCCTGTGTGCACCGCCTATGCAGCCTATGCTTAGAGCCTGGTCCTGTGTGCACCGCCTATGCAGCCTCTGCTTAGAGCCTGGTCCTGTGTGCCCCGCCCATGCAGCCTCTGCTTAGAGCCTGGTCCTGTGTGCCCGCCCATGCAGCCTCTGCTTAGAGCCTGGTCCTGTGTGCCCCGCCTATGCAGCCTCTGCTTAGAGCCTGGTCCTGTGTGCCCCTCCCACGCTGCCCCTGCTTAGAGCCTGGTCCGGTGTCCCCTCCCACGCAGCCTCTGCTTAGAGCCTGGTCCCGTGTGCCCCTCCTATGCAGCCTCTGCTTAGAGCCAGGTCCCGTGTGCCCCTCCTATGCAGACTCTGCTTAGAGCCTTGTCCTGTGTGCCCCTCCTATGCAGCCTCTGCTTAGAGCCTGGTCCTGTGTGCCCCTACTATGGAGCCTCTGCTTGGGGCCGGGTCCTGTGTGCCCCTACTATGCAGCCTCTGCTTAGAGCCTGGTCCTGTGTACCCCGCCCATGCAGCCTCTGCTTAGAGCCTGGTCCTGTGTGCCAGCCCATGCAGCCTCTGCTTAGATCCTGGTCCTGTGTGCCCCACCCATGCAGCCTCTGCTTAGAGCCTGGTCTTGTGTGCCCCGCCCATGCAGACTCTGCTTAGAGCCTGGTCCTGTGTGCCCCTCTTATGCAGCCTCTGCTTAGAGCCTGGCCCTGTGTGCCCCGCACATGCAGCCTCTGCTTGGAGCCTGGTCCTGTGTACCCCGCCCATGCAGCCTCTGCTTAGAGCCTGGTCCTGTGTGCCCGCCCATGCAGCCTCTGCTTAGAGCCTGGTCCGGTGTCCCTTCCCACGCAGCCTCTGCTTAGAGCCTGGTCCTGTGTACCCCGCCCATGCCGCCTCTGCTTAGAGCCTGGTCCTGTGTGCCCCGCCCATGCAGCCTCTGCTTGGGGCCTGGTCCTGTGTGCCCCTCCTATGCAGCCTCTGCTTAGTGCCTGGTCCTGGGTGCCCTGCCCATGCAGCTTCTGCTTAGAGCCTGGTCCTCTGTGCCCCTCCCATGCAGAGTCTGCTTAGAGCCTGGTCCTGTGTACCCCGTCCATGCAACCTCTGCTTGGAGCCTGGTCCTGTGTGCCTGCCCATGCAGCCTCTGCTTGGAGCCTGGTCCTGTGTGCCCCGCCTGTGCAGCCTCTGCTTGGAGCCTGGTCCTGTGTGCCCCTCCCATGCAGCCTCTGCTTAGAGCCTGTCCTGTGTTCCCCGCCCATGCAGCCTCTGCTTAGAGCATGGTCCTGTGTGCCGGCCCATGCAGCCTCTGCTTAGAGCCTGGTCCTGTGTACCCCGCCCATGCAGCCTCTGCTTAGAGCCTGATCCTGTGTGCCCGCCCATGCAGCCTCTGCTTAGAGCCTGGTCTTGTCTGCCCCTCCCATGCAGCCTCTGCTTAGAGCCTGGTCCTGTGTGCCCGCCCATGCAGCCTCTGCTCAGAGCCTGGTCCTGTGTGCCCCGCCCATGCAGCCTCTGCTTGTGGCCTGGTCCTGTGTGCCCCACCCATGCAGCCTCTGCTTGGGGCCTGGTCCGGTGTGCCCCGCCCATGCAGCCTCTGCTTAGAGCCTGGTCCTGTGTGCCCCCCCATGCAGCCTCTGCTTAGAGCCTGGTCCTGTGTGCCCCGCCCATGCAGCCTCTGCTTAGAGCCTGGTCCTGTGTGCCCCTCCCATGCAGCCTCTGCTTAGAGCCTGGTCCTGTGTGCCGCGCCCATGCAGCCTCTGCTTAGAGCCTGGTCCTGTGTGCCCCGCCCATGCAGCCTCTGCTTAGAGCCTGGTCCTGTGTGCCCCGCCCATGCAGCCTCTGCTTAGAGCCTGGTCCTCTGTGCCCCTCCCATGCAGCCTCTGCTTAGAGCCTGGTCCGGTGTCCCTTCCCACGCAGCCTCTGCTTAGAGCCTGGTCCTGTGTACCCCACCCATGCAGCCTCTGCTTGGAGCCTGGTCCTGTGTGCCCGCCCATGCAGCCTCTGCTTGGAGCCTGGTCCTGTGTGCCCGCCCATGCAGCCTCTGCTTGGGGCCTGGTCCTGTGTGCCCGCCCATGCAGCCCCTGCTTAGAGCCTGGTCCTGTGTGCCCGCCCATGCAGCCTCTGCTTAGAGCCTGGTCCGGTGTGCCCCTCCCATGCGGCCTCTGCTTGTGGCCTGGTCCTGTGTGCCCCGCCCATGCAGCCTCTGCTTAGAGCCTGGTCCTGTGTGCCGCGCCCATGCAGCCTCTGCTTAGAGCCTGGTCCCGTGTGACCCGCACATGCAGTCTCTGCTTAGAGCCTGGTCCTGTGTGCCCAGCCCATGCAGTCTCTGCTTAGAGCCTGGTCCTGTGTGCCCCTTCCACGCAGCCTCTGCTTAGAGCCTGGTCCTGTGTGCCCGCCCATGCAGCCTCTGCTTGGGGCCTGGTCCTGTGTGCCCCGCCCATGCAGCCTCTGCTTAGAGCCTGGTCCTGTGTGCCGCGCCCATGCAGCCTCTGCTTAGAGCCTGGTCCCGTGTGACCCGCACATGCAGCCTCTGCTTAGAGCCTGGTCCTGTGTGCCCAGCCCATGCAGTCTCTGCTTAGAGCCTGGTCCTGTGTGCCCCTTCCACGCAGCCTCTGCTTAGAGCCTGGTCCTGTGTGCCCCTTCCACGCAGCCTCTACTTAGAGCCTGGTCCTGTGTGCCCGCCCATGCAGCCTCTGCTTGGAGCCTGGTCCTGTGTGCCCCGCCCATGCAGCCTCTGCTTAGAGCCTAGTCCTGTGTGCCCCGCCCATGCAGCCTCTGCTTAGAGCCTGGTCCTGTGTGCCCCTCCCATGCAGCCTCTGCTTAGAGCCTGATCCTGTGTGCCCCACCCATGCAGCCCCTGCTTAGAGCCTGGTCCTGTGTGCCCCTCCCATGCAGCCTCTGCTTAGAGCCTGGTCCTGTGTGCACCGCCCATGCAGCCTCTGCTTAGAGCCTGGTCCTGTGTGCCCCGCCCATGCAGCCTCTGCTTGGGGCCTGGTCCTGTGTCTCCTCCCATGCAGCCTCTGCTTAGAGCCTGGTCCTGTGTGCCCCGCCCACGCAGCCCCTGCTTAGAGCCTGGTCCTGTGTGCTCAACCCATGCAGGGTCTGGTTAGAGCCTGGTCCTGTGTGCCCCGCCCATGCAGCCTCTGCTTGGAGCCTGGTCCCGTGTGCCCCACCCATGCAGACTCTGCTTGGAGCCTGGTCCGGTGTGCCCCTCCTATGCAGCCTCTGCTTAGAGCCTGGTCCTGTGTGCCCCTCCCACGCTGCCCCTGCTTAGAGCCTGGTCCTGTGTGCCCCTCCCATGCAGCCCCTGCTTAGAGCCTGTTCCTGTGTGCTCCCCCCATGCAGCCTCTGCTTAGAGCCTGGTCCCCTGTGCCATGCCCATGTGGCCTCTGCTTAGAGCCTGGTCCTGTGTGCCCCACCCATGCAGCCTCTGCTTAGAGCCTGTTACCGTGTGCCGCGCCCATGCACCCTATGCTTAGAGCCTGGTCCTGTGTGCCCCGCCCATGCAGCCTCTGCTTAGAGCCTTGTCCTGTGTGCCCCTCCTATGCAGCCTCTGCTTAGAGCCTGGTCCTGTGTGCCCCTCCCATGCAGCCTCTGCTTAGAGCCTGGTCCCGTGTGCCCCTCCCATGCAACCTCTGCTTAGAGCCTGGTCCCCTCTGCCATGCCCATGTGGCCTCTGCTTTGAGCCTGGTCCTGTGTGCCCCACCCATGCAGCCTCTGCTTAGAGCCTGTTACCGTGTGCCCCGCCCATGCACCCTATGCTTAGAGCCTGGTCCTGTGTGCCCCGCCTATGCAGCCTCTGCTTAGAGCCTGGTCCTGTGTGCCCCTCCCACGCTGCCCCTGCTTAGAGCCTGGTCCTGTGTGCCCCTCCCATGCAGCCCCTGCTTAGAGCCTGTTCCTGTGTTCTCCCCCCATGCAGCCTCTGCTTAGAGCCTGGTCCCCTGTGCCATGCCCATGTGGCCTCTGCTTAGAGCCTGGTCCTGTGTGCCCCACCCATGCAGCCTCTGCTTAGAGCCTGTTACCGTGTGCCCCGCCCATGCACCCTATGCTTAGAGCCTGGTCCTGTGTGCCCCGCCCATGCAGCCTCTGCTTAGAGCCTTGTCCTGTGTGCCCCTCCTATGCAGCCTCTGCTTAGAGCCTGGTCCTGTGTGCCCCTCCCATGCAGCCTCTGCTTAGAGCCTGGTCCCGTGTGCCCCTCCCATGCAACCTCTGCTTAGAACCTGGTCCCCTCTGCCATGCCCATGTGGCCTCTGCTTTGAGCCTGGTCCTGTGTGCCCCACCCATGCAGCCTCTGCTTAGAGCCTGTTACCGTGTGCCCCGCCCATGCACCCTATGCTTAGAGCCTGGTCCTGTGTGCACCGCCTATGCAGCCTCTGCTTAGAGCCTGGTCCTGTGTGCCCCTCCCATGCAGCCTCTGCTTAGAGCCTGGTCCTGTGTGCCCCGCCCATGCAGCCTCTGCTTAGAGCCTGGTCCTGTTAGCCCCTTCCCATGCAGCCTCTGCTTAGAGCCTGGTCCTGTGTGCCCCACCCATGCAGCCTCTGCTTAGAGCCTGGTCCTGTGTGTCCCTCCCATGCAGCCTCTGCTTAGAGCCTGGTCCTGTGTGCCCCGCCCATGCAGCCTCTGCTTAGAGCCTGGTCCTGTGTGCCCGCCCATGCAGCCTCTGCTTAGAGCCTGGTCCTGTGTGCCCCTCCGACGCTGCCCCTGCTTAGAGCCTGGTCCAGTGTCCCCTCCCACGCAGCCCCTGCTTAGAGCCTGGTCCTGTGTGCTCAACCCATGCAGGGTCTGCTTAGACCCTGGTCCCGTGTGCCCCGCCCATGCAACCTCTGCTTAGAGCCTGGTCATGTGTGCCCCTCCCACGCAGCCTCTGCTTAGAGCCTGGTCCTGTGTGCCCGACCCATGCAGCCTCTGCTTAGAGCCTGGTCCTGTGTGCCCCGCCCATGCAGTCTCTGCTTAGAGCCTGGTCCCGTGTGCCGCGCCCATGCAGCCTCTGCTTAGAGCCTGGCCCTGTGTGCCCCCCCATGCAGCCTCTGCTTAGAGCCTGGTCCTGTGTGCCCCGCCAATGCAGCCTCTGCTTAGAGCCTGGTCCTGTGTGCCCGCCCATGCAGCCTCTGCTTAGAGCCTGGTCCTGTGAGCCCCTCCTATGCAGCCTCTGCTTGGGGCCTGGTCCGGTGTGCCCCGCCCATGCAGCCTCTGCTTAGAGCCTGGTCCTGTGTGCCCCTCCCATGCAGCCTCTGCTTAGAGCCTGGTCCTGTATGCCCCCCCATGCAGCCTCTGCTTAGTGCCTGGTCCTGTGTGCCCCGCCCATGCAGCCTCTGCTCAGAGCCTGGTCCCGTGTGCCCCTCCTATGCAGCCTCTGCTTAGAGCCTGGTCCTGTGTGCCGCGCCCATGCAGCCTCTGCTTAGAGCCTGGTCCTGTGTGCCCCGCCCATGCAGCCTCTGCTTAGAGCCTGGTCCTGTGTGCCCGCCAATGCAGCCTCTGCTTAGAGCATGGTCCTGTGTGCCCCGCCCATGCAGCCTCTGCTTAGAGCCTGGTCCTGTGTGCCCGCCCATGCAGCCTCTGCTTAGAGCCTGGTCCTGTGTGCCCCGCCTATGCAGCCTCTGCTTAGAGCCTGGTCCTGTGTGCCCCTCCCACGCTGCCCCTGCTTAGAGCCTGGTCCGGTGTCCCCTCCCACGCAGCCTCTGCTTAGAGCCTGGTCCCGTGTGCCCCTCCTATGCAGCCTCTGCTTAGAGCCAGGTCCCGTGTGCCCCTCCTATGCAGACTCTGCTTAGAGCCTTGTCCTGTGTGCCCCTCCTATGCAGCCTCTGCCTAGAGCCTGGTCCTGTGTGCCCCTACTATGGAGCCTCTGCTTGGGGCCGGGTCCTGTGTGCCCCTACTATGCAGCCTCTGCTTAGAGCCTGGTCCTGTGTACCCCGCCCATGCAGCCTCTGCTTAGAGCCTGGTCCTGTGTGCACCGCCTATGCAGCCTCTGCTTAGAGCCTGGTCCTGTGTGCCCCGCCCATGCAGCCTCTGCTTAGAGCCTGGTCCTGTGTGCACCGCCCATGCACCCTATGCTTAGAGCCTGGTCCTGTGTGCACCGCCTATGCAGCCTCTGCTTAGAGCCTGGTCCTGTGTGCACCGCCTATGCAGCCTCTGCTTAGAGCCTGGTCCTGTGTGCCCCGCCCATGCACCCTATGCTTAGAGCCTGGTCCTGTGTGCACCGCCTATGCAGCCTATGCTTAGAGCCTGGTCCTGTGTGCACCGCCTATGCAGCCTCTGCTTAGAGCCTGGTCCTGTGTGCCCCGCCCATGCAGCCTCTGCTTAGAGCCTGGTCCTGTGTGCCCGCCCATGCAGCCTCTGCTTAGAGCCTGGTCCTGTGTGCCCCGCCTATGCAGCCTCTGCTTAGAGCCTGGTCCTGTGTGCCCCTCCCACGCTGCCCCTGCTTAGAGCCTGGTCCGGTGTCCCCTCCCACGCAGCCTCTGCTTAGAGCCTGGTCCCGTGTGCCCCTCCTATGCAGCCTCTGCTTAGAGCCAGGTCCCGTGTGCCCCTCCTATGCAGACTCTGCTTAGAGCCTTGTCCTGTGTACCCCTCCTATGCAGCCTCTGCTTAGAGCCTGGTCCTGTGTGCCCCTACTATGGAGCCTCTGCTTGGGGCCGGGTCCTGTGTGCCCCTACTATGCAGCCTCTGCTTAGAGCCTGGTCCTGTGTACCCCGCCCATGCAGCCTCTGCTTAGAGCCTGGTCCTGTGTGCCAGCCCATGCAGCCTCTGCTTAGAGCCTGGTCCTGTGTGCCCCACCCATGCAGCCTCTGCTTAGAGCCTGGTCTTGTGTGCCCCGCCCATGCAGACTCTGCTTAGAGCCTGGTCCTGTGTGCCCCTCTTATGCAGCCTCTGCTTAGAGCCTGGCCCTGTGTGCCCCGCACATGCAGCCTCTGCTTGGAGCCTGGTCCTGTGTACCCCGCCCATGCAGCCTCTGCTTAGAGCCTGGTCCTGTGTGCCCGCCCATGCAGCCTCTGCTTAGAGCCTGGTCCGGTGTCCCTTCCCACGCAGCCTCTGCTTAGAGCCTGGTCCTGTGTACCACGCCCATGCCGCCTCTGCTTAGAGCCTGGTCCTGTGTGCCCCGCCCATGCAGCCTCTGCTTGGGGCCTGGTCCTGTGTGCCCCTCCTATGCAGCCTCTGCTTAGTGCCTGGTCCTGGGTGCCCTGCCCATGCAGCTTCTGCTTAGAGCCTGGTCCTCTGTGCCCCTCCCATGCAGAGTCTGCTTAGAGCCTGGTCCTGTGTACCCCGTCCATGCAACCTCTGCTTGGAGCCTGGTCCTGTGTGCCTGCCCATGCAGCCTCTGCTTGGAGCCTGGTCCTGTGTGCCCGCCCATGCAGCCTCTGCTTGGGGCCTTGTCCTGTGTGCCCCGCCTGTGCAGCCTCTGCTTGGAGCCTGGTCCTGTGTGCCCCTCCCATGCAGCCTCTGCTTAGAGCCTGTCCTGTGTTCCCCGCCCATGCAGCCTCTGCTTAGAGCATGGTCCTGTGTGCCCCGCCCATGCAGCCTCTGCTTAGAGCCTGATCCTGTGTGCCCGCCCATGCAGCCTCTGCTTAGAGCCTGGTCTTGTCTGCCCCTCCCATGCAGCCTCTGCTTAGAGCCTGGTCCTGTGTGCCCGCCCATGCAGCCTCTGCTCAGAGCCTGGTCCTGTGTGCCCCGCCCATGCAGCCTCTGCTTGTGGCCTGGTCCTGTGTGCCCCACCCATGCAGCCTCTGCTTGGGGCCTGGTCCGGTGTGCCCCGCCCATGCAGCCTCTGCTTAGAGCCTGGTCCTGTGTGCCCCCCCATGCAGCCTCTGCTTAGAGCCTGGTCCTGTGTGCCCCGCCCATGCAGCCTCTGCTTAGAGCCTGGTCCTGTGTGCCCCTCCCATGCAGCCTCTGCTTAGAGCCTGGTCCTGTGTGCCGCGCCCATGCAGCCTCTGCTTAGAGCCTGGTCCTGTGTGCCCCGCCCATGCAGCCTCTGCTTAGAGCCTGGTCCTGTGTGCCCCGCCCATGCAGCCTCTGCTTAGAGCCTGGTCCTCTGTGCCCCTCCCATGCAGCCTCTGCATAGAGCCTGGTCCGGTGTCCCTTCCCACGCAGCCTCTGCTTAGAGCCTGGTCCTGTGTACCCCACCCATGCAGCCTCTGCTTGGAGCCTGGTCCTGTGTGCCCGCCCATGCAGCCTCTGCTTGGAGCCTGGTCCTGTGTGCCCGCCCATGCAGCCTCTGCTTGGGGCCTGGTCCTGTGTGCCCGCCCATGCAGCCCCTGCTTAGAGCCTGGTCCTGTGTGCCCGCCCATGCAGCCTCTGCTTAGAGCCTGGTCCGGTGTGCCCCTCCCATGCGGCCTCTGCTTGTGGCCTGGTCCTGTGTGCCCCGCCCATGCAGCCTCTGCTTAGAGCCTGGTCCTGTGTGCCAGCCCATGCAGCCTCTGCTTAGAGCCTGGTCCTGTGTGCCCCACCCATGCAGCCTCTGCTTAGAGCCTGGTCCTGTGTACCCCGCCCATGCAGCCTCTGCTTAGAGCCTGGTCCTGTGTGCCAGCCCATGCAGCCTCTGCTTAGAGCCTGGTCCTGTGTGCCCCACCCATGCAGCCTCTGCTTAGAGCCTGGTCTTGTGTGCCCCGCCCATGCAGACTCTGCTTAGAGCCTGGTCCTGTGTGCCCCTCTTATGCAGCCTCTGCTTAGAGCCTGGCCCTGTGTGCCCCGCACATGCAGCCTCTGCTTGGAGCCTGGTCCTGTGTACCCCGCCCATGCAGCCTCTGCTTAGAGCCTGGTCCTGTGTGCCCGCCCATGCAGCCTCTGCTTAGAGCCTGGTCCGGTGTCCCTTCCCACGCAGCCTCTGCTTAGAGCCTGGTCCTGTGTACCACGCCCATGCCGCCTCTGCTTAGAGCCTGGTCCTGTGTGCCCCGCCCATGCAGCCTCTGCTTGGGGCCTGGTCCTGTGTGCCCCTCCTATGCAGCCTCTGCTTAGTGCCTGGTCCTGGGTGCCCTGCCCATGCAGCTTCTGCTTAGAGCCTGGTCCTCTGTGCCCCTCCCATGCAGAGTCTGCTTAGAGCCTGGTCCTGTGTACCCCGTCCATGCAACCTCTGCTTGGAGCCTGGTCCTGTGTGCCTGCCCATGCAGCCTCTGCTTGGAGCCTGGTCCTGTGTGCCCGCCCATGCAGCCTCTGCTTGGGGCCTTGTCCTGTGTGCCCCGCCTGTGCAGCCTCTGCTTGGAGCCTGGTCCTGTGTGCCCCTCCCATGCAGCCTCTGCTTAGAGCCTGTCCTGTGTTCCCCGCCCATGCAGCCTCTGCTTAGAGCATGGTCCTGTGTGCCCCGCCCATGCAGCCTCTGCTTAGAGCCTGATCCTGTGTGCCCGCCCATGCAGCCTCTGCTTAGAGCCTGGTCTTGTCTGCCCCTCCCATGCAGCCTCTGCTTAGAGCCTGGTCCTGTGTGCCCGCCCATGCAGCCTCTGCTCAGAGCCTGGTCCTGTGTGCCCCGCCCATGCAGCCTCTGCTTGTGGCCTGGTCCTGTGTGCCCCACCCATGCAGCCTCTGCTTGGGGCCTGGTCCGGTGTGCCCCGCCCATGCAGCCTCTGCTTAGAGCCTGGTCCTGTGTGCCCCCCCATGCAGCCTCTGCTTAGAGCCTGGTCCTGTGTGCCCCGCCCATGCAGCCTCTGCTTAGAGCCTGGTCCTGTGTGCCCCTCCCATGCAGCCTCTGCTTAGAGCCTGGTCCTGTGTGCCGCGCCCATGCAGCCTCTGCTTAGAGCCTGGTCCTGTGTGCCCCGCCCATGCAGCCTCTGCTTAGAGCCTGGTCCTGTGTGCCCCGCCCATGCAGCCTCTGCTTAGAGCCTGGTCCTCTGTGCCCCTCCCATGCAGCCTCTGCATAGAGCCTGGTCCGGTGTCCCTTCCCACGCAGCCTCTGCTTAGAGCCTGGTCCTGTGTACCCCACCCATGCAGCCTCTGCTTGGAGCCTGGTCCTGTGTGCCCGCCCATGCAGCCTCTGCTTGGAGCCTGGTCCTGTGTGCCCGCCCATGCAGCCTCTGCTTGGGGCCTGGTCCTGTGTGCCCGCCCATGCAGCCCCTGCTTAGAGCCTGGTCCTGTGTGCCCGCCCATGCAGCCTCTGCTTAGAGCCTGGTCCGGTGTGCCCCTCCCATGCGGCCTCTGCTTGTGGCCTGGTCCTGTGTGCCCCGCCCATGCAGCCTCTGCTTAGAGCCTGGTCCTGTGTGCCGCGCCCATGCAGCCTCTGCTTAGAGCCTGGTCCCGTGTGACCCGCACATGCAGTCTCTGCTTAGAGCCTGGTCCTGTGTGCCCAGCCCATGCAGTCTCTGCTTAGAGCCTGGTCCTGTGTGCCCCTTCCACGCAGCCTCTGCTTAGAGCCTGGTCCTGTGTGCCCGCCCATGCAGCCTCTGCTTGGGTCCTGGTCCTGTGTGCCCCGCCCATGCAGCCTCTGCTTAGAGCCTGGTCCTGTGTGCCGCGCCCATGCAGCCTCTGCTTAGAGCCTGGTCCCGTGTGACCCGCACATGCAGCCTCTGCTTAGAGCCTGGTCCTGTGTGCCCAGCCCATGCAGTCTCTGCTTAGAGCCTGGTCCTGTGTGCCCCTTCCACGCAGCCTCTGCTTAGAGCCTGGTCCTGTGTGCCCCTTCCACGCAGCCTCTACTTAGAGCCTGGTCCTGTGTGCCCGCCCATGCAGCCTCTGCTTGGAGCCTGGTCCTGTGTTCCCCGCCCATGCAGCCTCTGCTTAGAGCCTAGTCCTGTGTGCCCCGCCCATGCAGCCTCTGCTTAGAGCCTGGTCCTGTGTGCCCCTCCCATGCAGCCTCTGCTTAGAGCCTGATCCTGTGTGCCCCACCCATGCAGCCCCTGCTTAGAGCCTGGTCCTGTGTGCCCCTCCCATGCAGCCTCTGCTTAGAGCCTGGTCCTGTGTGCACCGCCCATGCTGCCTCTGCTTAGAGCCTGGTCCTGTGTGCCCCGCCCATGCAGCCTCTGCTTGGGGCCTGGTCCTGTGTCTCCTCCCATGCAGCCTCTGCTTAGAGCCTGGTCCTGTGTGCCCCGCCCACGCAGCCCCTGCTTAGAGCCTGGTCCTGTGTGCTCAACCCATGCAGGGTCTGGTTAGAGCCTGGTCCTGTGTGCCCCGCCCATGCAGCCTCTGCTTGGAGCCTGGTCCCGTGTGCCCCACCCATGCAGACTCTGCTTGGAGCCTGGTCCGGTGTGCCCCTCCTATGCAGCCTCTGCTTAGAGCCTGGTCCTGTGTGCCCCTCCCACGCTGCCCCTGCTTAGAGCCTGGTCCTGTGTGCCCCTCCCATGCAGCCCCTGCTTAGAGCCTGTTCCTGTGTGCTCCCCCCATGCAGCCTCTGCTTAGAGCCTGGTCCCCTGTGCCATGCCCATGTGGCCTCTGCTTAGAGCCTGGTCCTGTGTGCCCCACCCATGCAGCCTCTGCTTAGAGCCTGTTACCGTGTGCCGCGCCCATGCACCCTATGCTTAGAGCCTGGTCCTGTGTGCCCCGCCCATGCAGCCTCTGCTTAGAGCCTTGTCCTGTGTGCCCCTCCTATGCAGCCTCTGCTTAGAGCCTGGTCCTGTGTGCCCCTCCCATGCAGCCTCTGCTTAGAGCCTGGTCCCGTGTGCCCCTCCCATGCAACCTCTGCTTAGAGCCTGGTCCCCTCTGCCATGCCCATGTGGCCTCTGCTTTGAGCCTGGTCCTGTGTGCCCCACCCATGCAGCCTCTGCTTAGAGCCTGTTACCGTGTGCCCCGCCCATGCACCCTATGCTTAGAGCCTGGTCCTGTGTGCCCCGCCTATGCAGCCTCTGCTTAGAGCCTGGTCCTGTGTGCCCCGCCCACGCAGCCCCTGCTTAGAGCCTGGTCCTGTGTCCCTTCCCATGCAGCCTCTGCTTAGAGCCTGGTCCTGTGTGCCCCTCCCATGCAGCCTCTGCTTAGAGCCTGGTCCTGTGTGCCCCGCCCACGCTGCCCCTGCTTAGAGCCTGGTCCTGTGTGCCCTGCCCATGCAGCCTCTGCTTGGGGCCTGGTCCTGTGTGCCCCTCCCATGCAGCCTCTGCTTAGAGCCTGGTCCTGTGTGCCCCGCCCACGCAGCCTCTGCTTAGAGCCTGGTCCTGTGTGCCCCGCCCATGCAGCCTCTGCTTAGAGCCTGGTCCTGTGTGCCCCTCCTATGCAGCCTCTGCTTAGAGCCTGGTCCGGTGTCCCTTCCCATGCAGTCTCTGCTTGGAGCCTGGTCCTGTGTGCCCCGCCCATGCAGCCTCTGCTTAGAGCCTGGTCCAGTGTGCCCCTCCCATGCAGCCTCTGCTTAGAGCCTGGTCCTGTGTGCCCCTCCTATGCAGCCTCTGCTTAGAGCCTGGTCCGGTGTCCCTTCCCACGCAGCCTCTGCTTAGAGCCTGGTCCGGTGTCCCTTCCCACGCAGCCTCTGCTTAGAGCCTGGTCCTGTGTGCCCCGCCCACGCAGCCTCTGCTTAGAGCCTGGTCCTGTGTGCCCCGCCCATGCAGCCTCTGCTTAGAGCCTGGTCCTGTGTGCCCCTCCTATGCAGCCTCTGCTTAGAGCCTGGTCCGGTGTCCCTTCCCATGCAGTCTCTGCTTGGAGCCTGGTCCTGTGTGCCCCGCCCATGCAGCCTCTGCTTAGAGCCTGGTCCGGTGTGCCCCTCCCATGCAGCCTCTGCTTGGGGCCTGGTCCTGTGTGCCTCACCCATGCAGCCTCTGCTTAGAGCCTGGTCCTGTGTACCCCGCCCATGCAGCCTCTGCTTAGAGCCTGTCCTGTGTGCCCCGCCCATGCAGCCTCTGCTTAGAGCCTGGTCCCGTGTGCCCGCCCATGCAGCCTCTGCTTAGAGCCTGGTCCTGTGTACCCCGCCCATGCAGCCTCTGCTTAGAGCCTGGTCCTGTGTGCCCGCCCATGCAGCCCCTGCTTAGAGCCTGGTCCTGTGTGCCCACCCATGCAGCCTCTGCTTAGAGCCTGGTCCTGTGTGCCCGCCCATACAGCCTCTGCTTAGAGCCTGGTCCTGTGTGCCCGCCCATGCAGCCTCTGCTCAGAGCCTGGTCCTGTCTACCCCTCCCATGCAGCCTCTGCTTAGAGCCTGGTCCTGTGTACCCCGCCCATGCAGCCTCTGCTTAGAGCCTGATCCTGTGTGCCCGCCCATGCAGCCTCTGCTTAGAGCCTGGTCTTGTCTGCCCCTCCCATGCAGCCTCTGCTTAGAGCCTGGTCCTGTGTGCCCGCCCATGCAGCCTCTGCTCAGAGCCTGGTCCTGTGTGCCCCGCCCATGCAGCCTCTGCTTGGGGCCTGGTCCTGTGTGCCCCACCTATGCAGCCTCTGCTTAGAGCCTGGTCCTGTGTGCCCCTCCCACGCTGCCCCTGCTTAGAGCCTGGTCCTGTGTGCCCCTCCCATGCAGCCCCTGCTTAGAGCCTGTTCCTGTGTGCTCCCCCCATGCAGCCTCTGCTTAGAGCCTGGTCCCCTGTGCCATGCCCATGTGGCCTCTGCTTAGAGCCTGGTCCTGTGTGCCCCACCCATGCAGCCTCTGCTTAGAGCCTGTTACCGTGTGCCGCGCCCATGCACCCTATGCTTAGAGCCTGGTCCTGTGTGCCCCGCCCATGCAGCCTCTGCTTAGAGCCTTGTCCTGTGTGCCCCTCCTATGCAGCCTCTGCTTAGAGCCTGGTCCTGTGTGCCCCTCCCATGCAGCCTCTGCTTAGAGCCTGGTCCCGTGTGCCCCTCCCATGCAACCTCTGCTTAGAGCCTGGTCCCCTCTGCCATGCCCATGTGGCCTCTGCTTTGAGCCTGGTCCTGTGTGCCCCACCCATGCAGCCTCTGCTTAGAGCCTGTTACCGTGTGCCCCGCCCATGCACCCTATGCTTAGAGCCTGGTCCTGTGTGCCCCGCCTATGCAGCCTCTGCTTAGAGCCTGGTCCTGTGTGCCCCGCCCACGCAGCCCCTGCTTAGAGCCTGGTCCTGTGTCCCTTCCCATGCAGCCTCTGCTTAGAGCCTGGTCCTGTGTGCCCCTCCCATGCAGCCTCTGCTTAGAGCCTGGTCCTGTGTGCCCCGCCCACGCTGCCCCTGCTTAGAGCCTGGTCCTGTGTGCCCTGCCCATGCAGCCTCTGCTTGGGGCCTGGTCCTGTGTGCCCCTCCCATGCAGCCTCTGCTTAGAGCCTGGTCCTGTGTGCCCCGCCCACGCAGCCTCTGCTTAGAGCCTGGTCCTGTGTGCCCCGCCCATGCAGCCTCTGCTTAGAGCCTGGTCCTGTGTGCCCCTCCTATGCAGCCTCTGCTTAGAGCCTGGTCCGGTGTCCCTTCCCATGCAGTCTCTGCTTGGAGCCTGGTCCTGTGTGCCCCGCCCATGCAGCCTCTGCTTAGAGCCTGGTCCGGTGTGCCCCTCCCATGCAGCCTCTGCTTAGAGCCTGGTCCTGTGTGCCCCTCCTATGCAGCCTCTGCTTAGAGCCTGGTCCGGTGTCCCTTCCCACGCAGCCTCTGCTTAGAGCCTGGTCCGGTGTCCCTTCCCACGCAGCCTCTGCTTAGAGCCTGGTCCTGTGTGCCCCGCCCACGCAGCCTCTGCTTAGAGCCTGGTCCTGTGTGCCCCGCCCATGCAGCCTCTGCTTAGAGCCTGGTCCTGTGTGCCCCTCCTATGCAGCCTCTGCTTAGAGCCTGGTCCGGTGTCCCTTCCCATGCAGTCTCTGCTTGGAGCCTGGTCCTGTGTGCCCCGCCCATGCAGCCTCTGCTTAGAGCCTGGTCCGGTGTGCCCCTCCCATGCAGCCTCTGCTTGGGGCCTGGTCCTGTGTGCCTCACCCATGCAGCCTCTGCTTAGAGCCTGGTCCTGTGTACCCCGCCCATGCAGCCTCTGCTTAGAGCCTGTCCTGTGTGCCCCGCCCATGCAGCCTCTGCTTAGAGCCTGGTCCCGAGTGCCCGCCCATGCAGCCTCTGCTTAGAGCCTGGTCCTGTGTACCCCGCCCATGCAGCCTCTGCTTAGAGCCTGGTCCTGTGTGCCCGCCCATGCAGCCCCTGCTTAGAGCCTGGTCCTGTGTGCCCACCCATGCAGCCTCTGCTTAGAGCCTGGTCCTGTGTGCCCGCCCATGCAGCCTCTGCTTAGAGCCTGGTCCTGTGTGCCCGCCCATGCAGCCTCTGCTCAGAGCCTGGTCCTGTCTACCCCTCCCATGCAGCCTCTGCTTAGAGCCTGGTCCTGTGTACCCCGCCCATGCAGCCTCTGCTTAGAGCCTGATCCTGTGTGCCCGCCCATGCAGCCTCTGCTTAGAGCCTGGTCTTGTCTGCCCCTCCCATGCAGCCTCTGCTTAGAGCCTGGTCCTGTGTGCCCGCCCATGCAGCCTCTGCTCAGAGCCTGGTCCTGTGTGCCCCGCCCATGCAGCCTCTGCTTGGGGCCTGGTCCTGTGTGCCCCACCCATGCAGCCTCTGCTTGGGGCCTGGTCCGGTGTGCCCCGCCCATGCAGCCTCTGCTTAGAGCCTGGTCCTGTGTGCCCCCCCATGCAGCCTCTGCTTAGAGCCTGGTCCTGTGTGCCCCGCCCATGCAGCCTCTGCTTAGAGCCTGGTCCTGTGTGCCCCTCCCATGCAGCCTCTGCTTAGAGCCTGGTCCTGTGTGCCGCGCACATGCAGCCTCTGCTTAGAGCCTGGTCCTGTGTGCCCCGCCCATGCAGCCTCTGCATAGAGCCTGGTCCTGTGTGCCCCGCCCATGCAGCCTCTGCTTAGAGCCTGGTCCTCTGTGCCCCTCCCATGCAGCCTCTGCTTAGAGCCTGGTCCGGTGTCCCTTCCCACGCAGCCTCTGCTTAGAGCCTGGTCCTGTGTACCCCACCCATGCAGCCTCTGCTTGGAGCCTGGTCCTGTGTGCCCGCCCATGCAGCCTCTGCTTGGAGCCTGGTCCTGTGTGCCCGCCCATGCAGCCTCTGCTTGGGGCCTGGTCCTGTGTGCCCGCCCATGCAGCCCCTGCTTAGAGCCTGGTCCTGTGTGCCCGCCCATGCAGCCTCTGCTTAGAGCCTGGTCCGGTGTGCCCCTCCCATGCGGCCTCTGCTTGTGGCCTGGTCCTGTGTGCCCCGCCCATGCAGCCTCTGCTTAGAGCCTGGTCCTGTGTGCCGCGCCCATGCAGCCTCTGCTTAGAGCCTGGTCCCGTGTGACCCGCACATGCAGTCTCTGCTTAGAGCCTGGTCCTGTGTGCCCAGCCCATGCAGTCTCTGCTTAGAGCCTGGTCCTGTGTGC
Source organism: Lissotriton helveticus (assembly GCF_964261635.1). Taxonomy (NCBI): domain Eukaryota; kingdom Metazoa; phylum Chordata; class Amphibia; order Caudata; family Salamandridae; genus Lissotriton; species Lissotriton helveticus. The sequence continues at coordinate 1,676,674,657 of NC_136069.1, read as the reverse complement.
CCCTTCCACGCAGCCTCTGCTTAGAGCCTGGTCCTGTGTGCCCGCCCATGCAGCCTCTGCTTGGGGCCTGGTCCTGTGTGCCCCGCCCATGCAGCCTCTGCTTAGAGCCTGGTCCTGTGTGCCGCGCCCATGCAGCCTCTGCTTAGAGCCTGGTCCCGTGTGACCCGCACATGCAGCCTCTGCTTAGAGCCTGGTCCTGTGTGCCCAGCCCATGCAGTCTCTGCTTAGAGCCTGGTCCTGTGTGCCCCTTCCACGCAGCCTCTGCTTAGAGCCTGGTCCTGTGTGCCCCTTCCACGCAGCCTCTACTTAGAGCCTGGTCCTGTGTGCCCGCCCATGCAGCCTCTGCTTGGAGCCTGGTCCTGTGTGCCCCGCCCATGCAGCCTCTGCTTAGAGCCTAGTCCTGTGTGCCCCGCCCATGCAGCCTCTGCTTAGAGCCTGGTCCTGTGTGCCCCTCCCATGCAGCCTCTGCTTAGAGCCTGATCCTGTGTGCCTCGCCCATGCAGCCCCTGCTTAGAGCCTGGTCCTGTGTGCCCCTCCCATGCAGCCTCTGCTTAGAGCCTGGTCCTGTGTGCACCGCCCATGCAGACTCTGCTTAGAGCCTGGTCCGGTGTCTCCTCCCATGCAGCCTCTGCTTAGAGCCTTGTCCTGTGTGCCCCGCCCACGCAGCCCCTGCTTAGAGCCTGGTCCTGTGTGCCCTGCCCATGCAGCCTCTGCTTAGAGCCTGGTCCTGTGTGCCCCGCCCATGCAGCCTCTGTTAGGGGCCTGGTCCTGTGTCTCCTCCCATGCAGCCTCTGCTTAGAGCCTTGTCCTGTGTGCCCCGCCCACGCAGCCCCTGCTTAGAGCCTGGTCCTGTGTGCTCAACCCATGCAGGGTCTGCTTAGAGCCTGGTCCTGTGTGCCCCGCCCATGCAGCCTCTGCTTGGAGCCTGGTCCCGTGTGCCCCACCCATGCAGCCTCTGCTTGGAGCCTGGTCCGGTGTGCCCCTCCTATGCAGCCTCTGCTTAAAGCCTGGTCCTGTGTGCCCCTCCCATGCAGCCTCTGCTTAGAGCCTGGTCCCGTGTGCCCCTCCCATGCAACCTCTGCTTAGAGTCTGGTCCCCTCTGCCATGCCCATGTGGCCTCTGCTTTGAGCCTGGTCCTGTGTGCCCCGCCCACGCAGCCCCTGCTTAGAGCCTGGTCCTGTGTCCCTTCCCATGCAGCCTCTGCTTAGAGCCTGGTCCTGTGTGCCCCTCCCATGCAGCCTCTGCTTAGAGCCTGGTCCTGTGTGCCCCGCCCACGCAGCCCCTGCTTAGAGCCTGGTCCTGTGTGCCCTGCCCATGCAGCCTCTGCTTGGGGCCTGGTCCTGTGTGCCCCTCCCATGCAGCCTCTGCCTAGAGCCTGGTCCTGTGTGCCCCGCCCACGCAGCCTCTGCTTAGAGCCTGGTCCTGTGTGCCCCGCCCATGCAGCCTCTGCTTAGAGCCTGGTCCTGTGTGCCCCTCCTATGCAGCCTCTGCTTAGAGCCTGGTCCGGTGTCCCTTCCCATGCAGTCTCTGCTTGGAGCCTTGTCCTGTGTACCCCGCCCATGCAGCCTCTGCTTAGAGCCTGGTCCGGTGTGCCCCTCCCATGCAGCCTCTGCTTAGAGCCTGGTCCTGTGTGCCCCTCCTATGCAGCCTCTGCTTAGAGCCTGGTCCGGTGTCCCTTCCCACGCAGCCTCTGCTTAGAGCCTGGTCCGGTGTCCCTTCCCACGCAGCCTCTGCTTAGAGCCTGGTCTTGTGTGCCCCGCCCACGCAGCCTCTGCTTAGAGCCTGGTCCTGTGTGCCCCGCCCATGCAGCCTCTGCTTAGAGCCTGGTCATGTGTGCCCCTCCTATGCAGCCTCTGCTTAGAGCCTGGTCCGGTGTCCCTTCCCATGCAGTCTCTGCTTGGAGCCTGGTCCTGTGTGCCCCGCCCATGCAGCCTCTGCTTAGAGCCTGGTCCGGTGTGCCCCTCCCATGCAGCCTCTGCTTGGGGCCTGGTCCTGTGTGCCTCACCCATGCAGCCTCTGCTTAGAGCCTGATCCTGTGTGCCCCGCCCATGCAGCCACTGCTTACAGCCTGGTCCTGTGTACCCCGCCCATGCAGCCTCTGCTTAGAGCCTGGTCCTGTGTGCCCCTCCCAAGCAGCCTCTGCTTAGAGCCTGGTCCTGTGTGCCCCTCCCATGCAGCTTCTGCTTAGAGCCTGGTCCTGTGTACCCCTCCCATGCAGCCTCTGTTTGGAGTCTGGTCCTGTGTGCCCCTCCCATGCAGCCTCTGCTTAGAGCCTGATCCTGTGTGCCCCGCCCATGCAGCCACTGCTTACAGCCTGGTCCTGTGTGCCCCTCCCATGCAGCCTCTGCTTAGAGCCTGGTCCTGTGTGCCCCGCCCATGCAGCCTCTGCTTAGAGCCTGGTCCAGTGTGCCCCTCCCATGCAGCCTCTGCTTAGAGCCTGGTCCTGTATGCCCCGCCATGCAGCCTCTGCTTAGAGCCTGGTCCTGTGTGCCCCTTCCACGCAGCCTCTGCTTAGAGCCTGGTTCTGTGTGCCCCGCCCATGCAGCCTCTGCTTAGAGCCTGGTCCTGTGTGCCCCCCCATGCAGCCTCTGCTTGGAGCATGGTCCTGTGTACCCGGCCCATGCAGCCTCTGATTAGAGCCTGGTCCTGTATGCCCCCCCATGCAGCCTCTGCTTGGAGCCTGGTCCTGTGTGCCCCTCCCATGCAGCCTCTGCTTAGCGCCTGGTCTGGTGTCCCTTCCCACGCAGCCTCTGCTTAGAGCCTGGTCCTGTGTACCCCACCCATGAAGCCTCTGCTTGGAGCCTGGTCCTGTGTGCCCCGCCCATGCAGCCTCTGCTGAGAGCCTGGTCCTGTGTGCCCGCCCATGCAGCCTCTGCTTAGAGCCTGGTCCTGTGTGCCCCTCCTATGCAGCCTCTGCTTAGAGCCTGGTCCGGTGTCCCTTCCCACGCAGCCTCTGCTTAGAGCCTGGTCCGGTGTCCCTTCCCACGCAGCCTCTGCTTAGAGCCTGGTCCTGTGTGCCCCGCCCATGCAGCCTCTGCTTAGAGCCTGGTCCTGTGTGCCCCGCCCATGCAGCCTCTGCTTAGAGCCTGGTCCTGTGTGCCCCTCCCATGCAGCCTCTGCTTAGAGCCTGGTCCGGTGTCCCTTCCCATGCAGTCTCTGCTTGGAGCCTGGTCCTGTGTGCCCCGCCCATGCAGCCTCTGCTTAGAGCCTGGTCCGGTGTGCCCCTCCCATGCAGCCTCTGCTTGGGGCCTGGTCCTGTGTGCCTCACCCATGCAGCCTCTGCTTAGAGCCTGGTCCTGTGTACCCCGCCCATGCAGCCTCTGCTTAGAGCCTGTCCTGTGTGCCCCGCCCATGCAGCCTCTGCTTAGAGCCTGGTCCCGTGTGCCCGCCCATGCAGCCTCTGCTTAGAGCCTGGTCCTGTGTACCCCGCCCATGCAGCCTCTGCTTAGAGCCTGGTCCTGTGTGCCCGCCCATGCAGCCCCTGCTTAGAGCCTGGTCCTGTGTGCCCGCCCATGCAGCCTCTGCTTAGAGCCTGGTCCTGTGTGCCCGCCCATGCAGCCTCTGCTTAGAGCCTGGTCCTGTGTGCCCGCCCATGCAGCCTCTGCTCAGAGCCTGGTCCTGTCTACCCCTCCCATGCAGCCTCTGCTTAGAGCCTAGTCCTGTGTGCCCCGCCCATGCAGCCTCTGCTTGGGGCCTGGTCCTGTGTGCCCCTCCTATGCAGCCTCTGCTTAGAGCCTGGTCCTGTGTGCCCTGCCCATGCAGCCTCTGCTTGGGGCCTGGTCCTGTGTGCCCCTCCTATGCAGCCTCTGCTTAGAGCCTGGTCCTGTGTGCCCTGCCCATGCAGCCTCTGCTTAGAGCCTGGTCCTCTGTGCCCCGGCCATGCAGCCTCTGCTTGGGGCCTGGTCCTGTGTGCCCCGCCCATGCAGCCTCTGCTTGGGGCCTGGTCCTGTGTGCCCCTCCTATGCAGCCTCTGCTTAGAGCCTGGTCCTGTGTACCCCACCCATGCAGCCTCTGCTTGGAGCCTGGTCCTGTGTGCCCACCCATGCAGCCTCTGCTTGGAGCCTGGTCCTGTGTGCCCGCCCATGCAGCCTCTGCTTAGAGCCTGGTCCTGTGTGCCCTGCCCATGCAGCCTCTGCTTAGAGCCTGGTCCTCTGTGCCCCGCCCATGCAGCCTCTGCTTAGAGCCTGGTCCTGTGTGCCCCGCCAATGCAGCCTCTGCTTAGAGCCTGGTCCTCTGTGCCCCGCCCATGCAGCCTCTGCTTGGGGCCTGGTCCTGTGTGCCCCTCCCATGCAGCCTCTGCTTAGAGCCTGGTCCTGTGTGTCCCTCCCATGCAGCCTCTGCTTAGAGCCTGGTCCTGTGTGTCCCTCCCGTGCAGCCTCTGCTTAGAGCCTAGTCCTGTGTGCCCCGCCCATGCAGCCTCTGCTTAGAGCCTAGTCCTGTGTGCCCCTCCCATGCAGCCTCTGCTTGGGGCCTGGTCCTGTGTGCCCCTCCTATGCAGCCTCTGCTTAGAGCCTGGTCCTGTGTACCCCACCCATGCAGCCTCTGCTTGGAGCCTGGTCCTGTGTGCCCACCCATGCAGCCTCTGCTTGGAGCCTGGTCCTGTGTGCCCGCCCATGCAGCCTCTGCTTGGGGCCTGGTCCTGTGTCTCCTCCCATGCAGCCTCTGCTTAGAGCCTGGTCCTGTGTGCCCCTTGTATGCAGCCTCTGCTTAGAGCCTGGTCCGGTGTCCCTTCCCATGCAGCCTCTGCTTAGAGCCTGTCCTGTGTGCCCCGCCCATGCAGCCTCTGCTTAGAGCCTGTCCTGTGTGCCCCGCCCATGCAGCCTCTGCTTAGAGCCTGGTCCTGTGTGCCCGCCCATGCAGGCTCTGCTTAGAGCCTGGTCCTGTGTACCCCGCCCATGCAGCCTCTGCTTAGAGCCTGGTCCTGTGTGCCCGCCCATGCAGCCCCTGCTTAGAGCCTGGTCCTGCGTGCCCGCCCATGCAGCCTCTGCTTAGAGCCTGGTCCTGTGTGCCCCTCCCATGCAGCCTCTGCTTGGGGCCTGGTCCTGTGTGCCCCTCCCATGCAGCCTCTGCTTGGGGCCTGGTCCTGTGTGCCCCGCCCATGCAGTCTCTGCTTAGAGCCTGGTCCTGTGTACCCCGCCCATGCAGCCTCTGCTTAGAGCCTGTTCCTGTGTGCCCGCCCATGCAGCCCCTGCTTAGAGCCTTGTCCTGTGTGCCCGCCCATGCAGCCTCTGCTTAGAGCCTGGTCTTGTGTGCCCCTCCCATGCAGCCTCTGCTTGGGGCCTGGTCCTGTGTGCCCCGCCCATGCAGCCTCTGCTTAGAGCCTGGTCCTGTGTGCCCGCCCATGCAGCCTCTGCTTAGAGCCTGGTCCGGTGTCCCTTCCCACGCAGCCTCTGCTTAGAGCCTGGTCCTGTGTACCCCACCCATGCCGCCTCTGCTTAGAGCCTGGTCCTGTGTGCCCCGCCCATGCAGCTTCTGCTTGGGGCCTGGTCCTGTGTGCCCCTCCTATGCAGCCTCTGCTTAGTGCCGGGTCCTGTGTGCCCTGCCCATGCAGCTTCTGCTTAGAGCCTGGTCCTCTGTGCCCCTCCCATGCAGCCTCTGCTTAGAGCCTGGTCCTGTGTACCCCGTCCATGCAACCTCTGCTTGGAGCCTGGTCCTGTGTGCCTGCCCATGCAGCCTCTGCTTGGAGCCTGGTCCTGTGTGCCCGCCCATGCAGCCTCTGCTTGGGGCCTGGTCCTGTGTGCCCCGCCTGTGCAGCTTCTGCTTGGAGCCTGGTCCGGTGTGCCCCTCCCATGCAGCCTCTGCTTAGAGCCTGGTCCTGTGTGCCCCGCCCATGCAGCCTCTGCTTAGAGCCTGGTCCTGAGTGCCCGCCCATGCAGCCTCTGCTTAGAGCCTGGTCCTGTGTACCCCGCCCATGCAGCCTCTGTTTAGAGCCTGATCCTGTGGGCCCGCCCATGCAGCCTCTGCTTAGAGCCTGGTCTTGTCTGCCCCTCCCATGCAGCCTCTGCTTAGAGCCTGGTCCTGTGTGCCCGCCCATGCAGCCTCTGCTCAGAGCCTGGTCCTGTGTGCCCCGCCCATGCAGCCTCTGCTTGGGGCCTGGTCCTGTGTGCCCCGCCCATGCAGCCTCTGCTTAGAGCCTGGTCCTGTGTGCCCCGCCCATGCAGCCTCTGCTTGGGGCCTGGTCCTGTGTGCCCCGCCCATGCAGCCCCTGCTTAGAGCCTGGTCCTGTTTGCCCCTCCCATGCAGCCTCTGCTTAGAGCCTGGTCCTGTGTGCCCGCCCATACAGCCTCTGCTTAGAGCCTGGTCCTGTGTTCCCCGCCCATGCAGCCTCTGCTTAGAGCCTGGTCCTGTGTGCCCCCCATGCAGCCACTGCTTATAGCCTGGTCCTGTGTGCCCCGCCCATGCAGCCTCTGCTTAGAGCCTGGTCCTGTGTGCCCCTCCCATGCAGCCTCTGCTTAGAGCCTGGTCCTGTGTGCCCCGCCCATGCAGCCTCTGCTTAGAGCCTGGTCCTGTGTGCCCCGCCCATGCAGCCTCTGCTTAGAGCCTGGTCCTGTGTGCCCCGCCCATGCAGCCTCTGCTTAGAGCCTGGTCCTCTGTGCCTCTCCCATGCAGCCTCTGCTTAGAGCCTGGTCCTGTGTGCCCCTCCCATGCAGCCTCTGCTTAGAGCCTGGTCCTGTGTGCCCCGCCCATGCAGCCTCTGCTTAGAGCCTGGTCCTGTGTGCCCCGCCCATGCAGCCTCTGCTTAGAGCCTGGTCCTGTGTGCCCCGCCCATGCAGCCTCTGCTTAGAGCCTGGTCCTGTGTGCCCCACCCATGCAGCCTCTGCTTAGAGCCTGGTCCTGTGCGCCCCTCCCATGCAGCCTCTGCTTTGAGCCTGGTCCTGTGTGCCCGCCCATGCAGCCCCTGCTTAGAGCCTGGTCCTGTGTGCCCGCCCATGCAGCCTCCGCTTAGAGCCTGGTCCTGTGTGCCCCGCCCATGCAGCCTCTGCTTGGAGCCTGGTCCTGTGTGCCCCTTCCACGCAGCCTCTGCTTAGCGCCTGGTCTGGTGTCCCTTCCCATGCAGCCTCTGCTTACAGCCTGGTCCAGTGTGCCCCCCATGCAGCCTCTGCTTAGAGCCTGGTCCTGTGTGTCCCGCCCATGCAGCCTCAGCTTGGAGCCTGGTCCTGTGTGCCCCGCCCATGCAGCCTCTGCTTAGAGCCTGGTCCTGTGTGTCCCTTCCATGCAGCCTCTGCTTAGAGCCTGGTCCTGTGCTCCCCTTCCACGCAGCCTCTGCTTAGAGCCTGGTCCGGTGTCCCTTCCCACGCAGCCTCTGCTTAGAGCCTGGTCCTGTGTGCCCCTCCCATGCAGCCTCTGCTTAGAGCCTGGTCCTGTGTGCCCCGCCCATGCAGCCTCTGCTTACAACCTGGTGCTGTGTGCCCCTCCCATGCAGCCTCTGCTTAGAGCCTGGTCCTGTGTGCCCAGCCCATACAGCCTCTGCTTAGAGCCTGGTCCTTTGTGCCCAGCCCATGCAGCCTCTGCTTAGAGCCTGGTCCCGTGTGCCTCTTCCACGCAGCCTCTGCTTAGAGCCTGATCCTGTGTGCCCCTCCCATGCAGCCTCTGCTTAGAGCCTGATCCTGTGTGCCCCTCCCATGCAGCCTCTGCTTAGAGCCTGTTCCTCTGTGCCCCTCTCATGCAGCCTCTGCTTGGGGCCTCGTCCTGTGTGCCCCGCCCATGCAGCCTCTGCTTAGAGCCTAGTCCCGTGTGCCCCCCCATGCAGCCTCTGCTTAGAGCCTGGTCCTGTGTGCCCCTCCCACGCTGCCTCCGCTTAGAGCCTCGTCCCGTGTGCCCCTCCCATGCAGCCTCTGCTTAGAGCCTGGTCCTGAGTGCCCCGACCATGCAGCCTCTGCTTAGAGCCTGGTCCTGTGTGCCCAGCCCATGCAGCCTCTGCTTAGAGCCTGGTCCTGTGTGCCCCGCCCATGCAGCCTCTGCTTGGAGCCTGGTCCTGTGTGCCCCTCCTATGCAGCCTCTGCTTAGAGCCTGGTCCTGTGTACCCCGCCCATGCAACCTCTGCTTAGAGCCTGGTCCTGTGTGCCCCTCCTATGCAGCCTCTGCTTAGAGCCTGGTCCTGTGTGCCCCTCCTATGCAGCCTCTGCTTAGAGCCTGGTCCTGTGTGCCCCCCCATGCAGCCTCTGCTTAGAGCCTGGTCCTGTGTGCCCCTCCCATGCAGCCTCTGCTTAGAGCCTGGTCCTGTGTGCCCCACCCATGCAGCCTCTGCTTAGAGCCTGGTCCTGTGTGCCCCTCCCATGCAGCCTCTGCTTAGAGCCTGGTCCTGTGTACCCCTCCCATGCAGCCTCTGCTTAGAGCCTGGTCCTGTGTGCCCCTCCTATGCAGCCTCTGCTTAGAGCCTGGTCCCGTGTGCCCCCCCATGCAGCCTCTGCTTAGAGCCTGGTCCCGTGTGCCCCCCCCATGCAGCCTCTGCTTAGAGCCTGGTCCTGTTGAGGTTCCGTGCGTGTTTATAACATTGTCGTAAATACATAATTTTGGTATCAGTGAACCGCAAATGACCCATTTAGTACATCCTGGTGTTTTCACTATGCTACGAGCAAGAGCACTCCAGTTACAAACACATTTCTGTTCTACCCGTGGCATCCATTTTAGAACACGGAAGCCATTTTGTATTCCTTGCCCTCACATAGTCAATGGACACGCAATGATCTCTTTCCATTAAAGGACACGTAGGCTTTAACCGGCAATTCACCTTGCTAGTGACACGTGCACCTTAGGCCAGCAACGCTGTAGCAGCATGACTCGGCAAGAACTGCCTCCCCAGCCTGAGGCCAGTCCTGCTATACTGGTTCTTGTGTTCGTTGGCCTGATCATGATTAGGCGGCCGAAACTGGTAACCGTGCCCATTTACGACCCACAAACATTTCTTATCCTGTCTTTCTATCTTCTACACCTGGCTCTGCTCCTTTCCTTCTGGGCCTTTATTAGGGGGAGGTAACGAAATTTACGATGAGGCGGTCCGGGTCTTGAATGAAGAATTGACATGGGATTATGATGGACTAGTGGGAACCCCTCATTCGTAATGTTTTGACATCAGATACTGTTGACGATTCCTGTGCAACGCCAAATATTTATTGTTTAAGACACGAATGTTTAGAACTGTGGTAACATGTAAAGAATTTGCCTGAAGCCCAATATTTAGTATATAAGGAGCAATCCTCTTTGTACAAATCGAACAGGCTCCTAGATACTGCCCATATGTAGTTTCTGTGACTTCTGTGTCCCTGCAGTAATAAACCTTTGGTCTTTGACGCCACCATCGAGAAGCCCGTGTTTCTGTTTGTTTGTGTACCAAGACAGGTTGAACTCCGGGGTCTTCGGGTGTTGTCCCTGACACCTCTGGACGGAACTAAAAAGTCCAGAACTCCAATTGGCGCCCAACGTGGGGCGACGTCATTCGGTACCGGTCCAAAAGCCTGAAGAGTTCGAGGAGCTTCGTGTGAAGATTTCAGAGGGAGGCGCCCCACTTCATCGATCCCGGCATATCGCAAAAGTGGCCCCGACGTCCTCTTCCACGAGGGTTCCCGTTCAGACGGCTGCAGTGCTCCGTTGCCTTGACCGTCGCCCTGTCTTGGACCCGAGGTGCAGTCCTCAGTACGGCGAAACGTGACGGGTTTCTCCTTGGTGACGTCTTCAGTGCCTCAGTTAAGTATTCAGTGGTTGCTAGTTAAATATTTTGTGAGGATTGCTCCTGTTTGGATAATCCTTTTTTAGTTCTCAGTTCAGTTCAGTTCTGTAAGATTATCACTGGTTATTCTGGTTACGATAATCATTCTGTTCAGTTCAGGTATCGATACATTTGTCAGTTCTGGTAGGCCTAAGTTCGTGGTTCGAGTGCGCATCTTTTCTGTTTGTGTCTTGTTTGTCTTGTGTTCCGGATTATAAAATGGTAAGTCGGAAAAATTGTATGTTGTCTTGTTTTAGTTGCAACAGTGATTCCCGGTTGGAGGACTCGTGTTTGGTTCCTCCGATTGGAACTCCCCTTTATGATCTATATTGCAAATTTGGTGTGGGCCCTATCTCTTATAATGAGGTATGGATCCGCTTCACAGAGAAAGACGGTGTCCTTAGTTGGCCACTACATGGTAGTTTTGAACCTGAAGTTCTTGATAATTTAGAAAGAAGGTTGTTTAAGAAGAAAGCCCGGCCGGCAATGTTTGATTCTTTCCGTTATTGGCGAAAAGAATCTAAACAGAGAGAAATTAAAAAGTTGAAGAAAGAACAGAAAGAGCAAGAGTTGACTTTAGAACAGTCTGCTAGGCAGCTGCAACTCAACGAGTCTGAAAAAGCGATGGAGGTGGCCGATAGAGAGCGTAATTTAGCGATAGACAAGTGCTATCCTGCTTTGCCATCGAGTACGGCTAAGATAGTAGAGGACCCTGAAAAGGATCCCCTATTGTCTTACTTGTTACGATCACCCCCACCGTATGCACAGGGTGCTACGGCTCCACCTATACCGAATGTTCAATTACCGGTTGCTGGACAACCTGGTGTCCCTGTTCCCGCTCCCCTGAATCTAGTTCCTGTACCTCCTGTGGTCAATATTAATGTTCCTTCGACAACCCCTCTTCTAGGGTTGCCGGCTTCTTTTCCTATGCCTGTGTCACTCACACCTGCCACTTCACAAGCTATTTTGCCTGCTACTCCTACTATTCCTGATCTATCTATTCCAACTACTACTCTATTCACTGCCTCTGCAAGTATTATGACTCCGCTTTCTGTTCGACGAAGAATCACTGATTCTGTCTCTAATATTCTATCTCCCTTCTATAAAACTCTGATTAAGACTCCTACCTCTGACTCTGTGCAGAGACGTAGTCAGCTTCCCAGTACTGAAGAAAGAGGAATACTAGATTCCACTGCCCTTAGATGGGTTTCGAAAGTTGGAAGATATAATGTACAAAATGTATTAGATACATTTATGCAATGGAACGAACCGACACAACGATATGTGTTCGATGAAATGTGTTTCCTTCTACGTGAGGAATTGGAAGAGGATGACCCTGAATCAAATTTAGGAGAATTAATTAATGTTCAGAAAGAGTTTGCTACAGGTATGATAGTTGGTCAAAATATAAAAGAAGCGATGGAACTAATTTTAAGTTATAGATCCGACTCATCCCTTCTTTCACCGAGAGAGTTAGAGAAACGTAGTACGAAACGAAATCGTCAATATCCAATGAGAGAGGTTCCACCAATTTGGCGCGAAGCTGTGCAAGCTAATGCACCGCTTGGTATTGCAGCCGCTCCGGCCCAATTCCAGAGAGTCTGGATACATATTCCATGGAAACGAGCTGAAGTGTTAGCAGTAAAACAGGCCTTGCCAGATCCGCGTAAAAATCCTGCAGGGTACTACAAAGAGTTGGCTCAAACAGTTGACGCTTGTGTATTGAATCTTGCTGACATAGATCTGCTATTTGGTAACGTAGTACCGCAACCAATTTGGGCTAAAATTCGTAAAGAGAATCATCCAGTTGCCCTAGGTGGTGACTGGGCAGCTATAACTGCAGCGGATGGTCAACAAATAGGTGGTTCCAAACCTGAACCTTTAATTGCTAACTTGCCTGGTAGAATAATCGATTTAATGAAAACCTTAATGCCTGCATTACGCGTTAACTGGGATAAATTGTCCGCATGCAAACAAAAGAAAGACGAAAGCGTCTCCGACTTTTTCACAAGATTCGAAGAGACTTTCGTAGATCATAGTGGTCAGGATATGAGCACAGAAGGGGGCCAGAGATTATTTGTTGATAAATTTGTGCACAATCTGTTGCCAGAACTTAGTGGTAAATTAAAGAATTCTGAAAGTGCGTGGGCTGTCTCTACGACTGCGCAAATACTTGCGACTGCTCAGTACTACGAAAATAGGGATAAAGAAGAGAAGGAAAAATCAGATAAAAAGACGAAAGATTTAAAAACTAAAGTACTTTTACAGCAAGCTTATCCGCCTCGCATGAATCAAACTAATATGCAGCAAGGGTCATATCAAAGAACGGATTATAATTTTCAAAGGCCACAATACCAATGGAATCAATGTGCTTATTGCAAAAAGGAAGGTCATTACAAAAGTGATTGTCCAGTTCGGGCGCAAAATAATGATGCGGCCGCTCAGAGAGGTCGTGGTAGTTCTATGCAAAACTCTAGAGGTCGAGGACGAGGTGCTATGCCTCCACAGACAAGTGATCGCCCCTCTAATTATTTCGACCAGCGTAATGGACAATCTGCCCAACAGAATAGGTCTCCACAGTATCATGTTGAAGACTATTATGAAGCTAGTGAGGAAGGTCAGCAAAGTGAATACTAGGACAGCCATGGACAAAGAGAGGGAGTAGTATCAGTACCAGTAGATCAGAGTGGGCCTTATGTCGCGGTAGCAACATCAGGTATAGTCGAACCGTTTCTGTTGGATACTGGTGCAGCAAAAAGTTCTATCATACATGCGAAACTCCCTGGCGCACCTTTGTCTGGCTCAACAAACGTTTCAGTAGGTTTTTCGGGCGCCCCTGTTCACAACCCTGTTTCTGGTCCTTTGTCTATTTCTGTTGGACCCCGTCAATTGAAAGCACCCCTGATTTTGACGACAGGTTGTAACGAAAATCTGCTTGGTTTAGACTTGTTAAAACGCCTGTACGCGACATTGTACTGTTCTCCAGCAGGTGTACAGCTTACGTTGGGTAAAAGAATAATCTCCCCGATGTACTTGTCGATGGATGCGCTCCCACCAGAGCTGCGTTCACTCCCTGATACTCTTTGGGCGACTGGTCCTAATGATGTAGGTCTATTGGAAATTCCACCCTATGTAGTAACTTTGAAAGCAAATGTCAAACTTCCACGAATTCCACAATACAGAATCTCTAGTGAAGGTGAGCGTGCGCTCCTACTGATAGTACAAGACCTGATCAAGAAAGATGTTGTAGAAGAGACTAGAAGTAATGTCTGTAATAGTCCTGTACTGCCTATTTTGAAACGAACTGACCCTACAAAGCCTCCAGTATATAGGTTCGTAATTGATCTTAGAGAGGTTAATAAAATTGTGATCCCACAGTTTCCTGTGGTTCCAGACATTACTGCATTGTTAACGTTGATTCCTGCTACAGCAGCATGGTTTTCGGTTGTCGACTTGAAAAATGCCTTTTTCAGCATTCCGATAGCCGAGGAAAGCAGAGATATCTTCGGTTTCTCTCTAGGAGGACGAAGTTTTAGATTTAAACGCGCTCCACAAGGTTATTGTGAAAGCCCATCCATTTACAGTCAAGCATTAAAAAGCCAGTTAGATTCCTTCGTACTTCCTCGTGGTTCTGCTTTAGTACAGTATGTCGATGATCTTCTAGTGGCTGCCGATGACAAGGAAACTTGCAAAACAGCTACGATTTCTTTATTGCATCACTTGTCAGATTTGAATCACAAGGTGTCACCTTCAAAAATGCAATACTGCTGCCAAGAAGTGACCTACCTAGGTCATCTCTTGTCAAAGGAGGGAAGGAAGTTGACCCCAGAGAGAATAAAAGCAATTACACAGATGAACGTTCCTAGCACGCAGAGAGAAGTACGTGCCTTTTTGGGTATTACCTCATATTGTAGGCAATGGATCCCAAATTTTTCTCTTCTAGCAAAACCATTGGTAGCCTTGACTGGGAAAGGTGTCCCGAGTCCGGTACCATGGTCTGCTGAATGTCAGCAGAGTTTTTCTGAGTTACGAAATGCACTGTGTTCAGCACCTGTATTGGGTACACCCGACTACAGTAAGCCATTCACGCTCTATGTCCACGAGAGAGAAGGTTGTGCATTGAGTGTTTTGACGCAGAAATTTGGTGATAAACAACGCCCTTGTGCGTATTTTTCATCAACATTAGATCCAGTAGCTAGAGCATTGCCTAGTTGCTTGAGAGCTACAGCCGCAGCTGCAGCTTCCATTCGACAATCTGCTGGTTTAGTAATGAACAACATGCTAGTAGTCATGGTTCCTCATGCTGTGGATACACTCATGAACCGAACCAAGACGCAACACCTTACCAGTGCTAGATTATCAGGTTATGAACTGACACTGTTAGCTAGTCATATTCAGATCAAAAGATGCAATGTATTGAATCCAGCAACATTGTTGCCGACTAGCGAAGAGTCGAGTGATTCCGAACCACACGACTGTTGTTTCAGAACTGAGGAAGAAACAAAAGGACGAATCGACCTAAAAGACACTCCGTTGTCAGAACCAGATGGCACGTTGTATGTTGACGGGTCTTGCTTCAAATTGGAGAATGGTGATGTGACTGCTGCTTATGCAGTAACGACGTTGAGTACGATTGTGGAGACTGCAAGAGTGAGTCAGAATTCGGCCCAGGCTGCAGAATTGATCGCGCTAACAAGAGCGTGCGTTTTAGCTAAGGGAAAGAGAGTGAATGTGTTCACAGATAGTCAGTACGCGTTCGGCGTGGCCCATAGTTTTGGCCGTTTGTGGAAAGAAAGAGGTTTCATTACGTCCCATGGGACTAAGATTCAACATGGTCAGCTAGTCAATGACTTGTTGGAATCTCTAAGCTTACCGACTGAAGTTGCGATTGTGAAATGCAGTGCTCATAAAGCAATCTCGGATAATGTTGGTCGTGGAAATGCTTTTGCTGATGAGATCGCAAAACAGACAGCTAGAAATATGATGAGTAGAATGTATGTTGCAACGTCTGCAAGATGGATTTCTGAGTCTGGAATGTGTGAAGACACAGTGGAAAGCGTGAAGGAAATTCAGAAAGAGGCGACTAAGGAGGAAAAACTTGCATGGAAAGAGAGCACGGGTAAATTGGACTCGAGTGGGTGTTGGATTGACTTGTCGGAACAACAGCGTTGGATGTTGCCTGATGCGTATGTGCTTGCAGTAGTGACGATGGCACATGGAACAGCGCACATCAGTTCAAAAGGGATTTGTAAGATGTTGGCTCCGGTCTGGAAGAATGACGGGATTAGTAGGTGTGCAGAGAGAGTGGTGAGGAATTGTATGGTATGCTTGATGCATAATCCTGGCAAGGGAATCCCCACACCTGCAGGTCACTTCGCTCCTCCTTCCTGCCCCTTTGAAGTGATCCAGCTAGACTTCATTCACATGGATC
This sequence comes from Lissotriton helveticus, assembly GCF_964261635.1. Taxonomy (NCBI): domain Eukaryota; kingdom Metazoa; phylum Chordata; class Amphibia; order Caudata; family Salamandridae; genus Lissotriton; species Lissotriton helveticus. The sequence continues at coordinate 1,676,659,520 of NC_136069.1, read as the reverse complement.
GTTGTAATAACCTGAAATACGTCCTAGTGGTAGTTTGTGCTTTCTCCAGATGGATCGAAGCATACCCACTGAAGGACAATACTGCCTTATCCACTGCCAAAATTCTTCTTAAAGAATACTTCCCCAGATACGGAATGCCACGGATTGTATGGTCAGACAACGGAAGTGAGTTCATAGGGAAAGTTATGCAGAGTGTGTGTGCCGGCCTAGGGATTAGACAGAAATTTCATAGTGCGAATCATCCCCAGTCCGCGGGTTTAGTCGAGGGTTACAATGGCACCCTTAAACTGAAACTCGCTAAGATACAAGCATCCACGGGTTTGTCCTGGCCAGACGCATTGCCTTTGGCTTTGCTATCAACAAGAGCAACTGTACATTCTAGAGTAGGGCTTAGTCCCTACGAAATAGTTTTCGGTCGTCCTGCAAATGTTTGGGGGGTACCTAGACCGAAAGAATTTAAGCAGCTGGAATACCCAATGTTAATTGATTACCTTTTCGACTTGACTGCTAAATTGAGTCTTATTCACCAACAGGTTTTCGATGCATTACCAAAGCCACCGGAGAGTCCAGGCCATCAGCTGAAACCGGGTGATCAGGTGGTCATCCGAAATTTTGCAAGAACGAAAAATCTTCAGCCCAGATTTATTGGCCCGTTCCAAGTCCTGCTAGCAACGAGAACTGCTATTCGTGTGGCCGGAAGAAGAAATTGGATCCATACGACTCATGCTAAACGTGTGCCTCTGCCACTTCCTTACGACAACTGGGTAAAGAAAGGAATCGGTGCCTCTGAAACGGAACAAATCCCCAGGTTCATACCTTTCAGCGATGCAGAACTGATCACGGATTCACCAAATTCTGACTCTCCTCCTGAAACTGCTCTTTTGAACCCTGAACATTTGTCATCTGTACCAAAAGAACATTTGTCATCTGCGAACGTGAACATTGCAACGTCAGCTGAAAATACATTGTTCCCAGATCAGACAGCTCCTGCAAAACTGAGATACAACTTACGTTCTTGCAATATGGACAAATAAAGCAGGAAACTGCCTATTTTCAGATTTGAATTTGCTATACATTGCCTCCAGCCAGGAAGTTTGCTAATACTATGTATTGTTTCTTTTTGTTTTAAAATTGCCTTGCCGTCTGGGTAGCCGTAGGGTCGTGGCTGTGTGCCTAGTTGAATCTGCGGGGGTCCGACACAAGGTCGATCTTTCTGTTAGTTCTGGGAACTCCCAGGGCTGATAGAGGCATTTTCATCTACGTACACATCATCAGTGGTCGCGAACGGTCGTAGAAGATGGAGCTTCCTGAGCTACAACGAGAAAATTTAATTTATGTTCGCAGAAATAGACTGAACAGAATACTACACAGCAAATGCTTTCTAATGCAATGTGCAGTTACATTTTTAATCGTTTTAATAACGTTGGTGGGTGGAATCGTCTTTGGTGTACATTTGATTTTTATGCCAGTAACTACAGTACCTTCCCTTGATCCTACTACTTCTACGGTTTCTTCTATGCATTCTTTCCACTCATTTCCTGAACACGAACAAGCTCGACGCTCAGAATTTATTAACAATACATTTGTACAGCTCTTGCATCAACACCAACTGATAGTTAATACTACAGACTGCTGGGTGTGTGGCTTGATACCTTACACTATGGATAAAGGCATTCCCTATTTAGTCTTGCCTTTCAGCTATAATGGATCATTTCAGGCTTTTCAGACCATTTTTTCATATGCCCTTGAGACCTATCCTCCGCGTCCACCACGGTCCACTAAATACAACTCAGCCAACAAAGCTTTAGTCCAGGGAATTATTGATATGATTAAAGACGTCAATAATACTCCATCTTATCCTAGAGATGAATTACTGGTGTATTTGAGTTGGAACTCTACAGAGTATCGCCTTGGTTTGGGAGAAAGCAAGCGTAAAAGCTCCACTTCAGTTTGGGTCGTGCCTCACCGAGGTCAGGTCTGTTTGCAAGGAAATGGGAGAAATCCGAGAGCTCAGCTAGGGAGCAGTGAGTGCGTTGAGACTTACGTATTTCCGTCTGACTCCTCCCCTGCCTTTCTGAATGCTAGGGGTACCTACTTCATTTGTCAGGACAGAGCATATACATGGCTGCCTGCTGACTTTTCAGGTTCATGTTATATTGCTCGATTGTTACCTCCGACATACACTGCTCCTTCAGATTATCACAAAACCAGAGTAGCAAGAGGTGTCTTCAGCAAGGAAGATACCGCTGGTCAAGAAGCTGGAGACTTTTTCAAAGGTTTCCTTCCGTTTTGGGGGCCTATGGCTAATAGTAGAAGTATACGTCAACTAACACGAGTAGTTGAATCTACTATTACAGAAACTGCTGGTGCCCTTAGTAACTTAACAGCTGAGCTTCAAGCGGATCGTCTCATGACGTTGCAGAACCGTATGGTTCTAGACGTAATACTTGCAGATCGAGGTGGGGTATGCAGAATGATCCAATCGAGCTGCTGTGTCTTTATTCCAAATAATGCTCCAACAGTCTATGAAGCGATCTCTAAGCTACATAAGATTTCCGACTCTATACACGTAGATAAGGGAAACTGGTCCTTCATGGAGTGGTTTTGGACTCTGGTATCAGAGTGGGGATGGAAGGTTCTGATGGTCATTGGTGTCATCCTAGTATGTCTGTTCTCGTGCTGTCTTATTATCCAATGTGGTCCCGCTCTGTGTAGCCTCTGTGCTGCAACCTGTTTCAGAAAACCACCTACATTAGGAGAAAAGACACGAGACAGGATGATGATACAACAACATGTCACTGACCTAATGAGCATAGAATTAGACTCTGACTCTGATATAGACTGAGTAATTGCCTATGTAAGGGCAAAAGGAGGGTCTGAGGTTCCGTGCGTGTTTATAACATTGTCGTAAATACATAATTTTGGTATCAGTGAACCGCAAATGACCCATTTAGTACATCCTGGTGTTTTCACTATGCTACGAGCAAGAGCACTCCAGTTACAAACACATTTCTGTTCTACCCGTGGCATCCATTTTAGAACACGGAAGCCATTTTGTATTCCTTGCCCTCACATAGTCAATGGACACGCAATGATCTCTTTCCATTAAAGGACACGTAGGCTTTAACCGGCAATTCACCTTGCTAGTGACACGTGCACCTTAGGCCAGCAACGCTGTAGCAGCATGACTCGGCAAGAACTGCCTCCCCAGCCTGAGGCCAGTCCTGCTATACTGGTTCTTGTGTTCGTTGGCCTGATCATGATTAGGCGGCCGAAACTGGTAACCGTGCCCATTTACGACCCACAAACATTTCTTATCCTGTCTTTCTATCTTCTACACCTGGCTCTGCTCCTTTCCTTCTGGGCCTTTATTAGGGGGAGGTAACGAAATTTACGATGAGGCGGTCCGGGTCTTGAATGAAGAATTGACATGGGATTATGATGGACTAGTGGGAACCCCTCATTCGTAATGTTTTGACATCAGATACTGTTGACGATTCCTGTGCAACGCCAAATATTTATTGTTTAAGACACGAATGTTTAGAACTGTGGTAACATGTAAAGAATTTGCCTGAAGCCCAATATTTAGTATATAAGGAGCAATCCTCTTTGTACAAATCGAACAGGCTCCTAGATACTGCCCATATGTAGTTTCTGTGACTTCTGTGTCCCTGCAGTAATAAACCTTTGGTCTTTGACGCCACCATCGAGAAGCCCGTGTTTCTGTTTGTTTGTGTACCAAGACAGGTTGAACTCCGGGGTCTTCGGGTGTTGTCCCTGACACCTCTGGACGGAACTAAAAAGTCCAGAACTCCACTGTGTGCCCCTCCCACGCGGTATACACCCGTTACGACGCAACTTTTACTCCGCACTACCATTACAACGCGGGCATTACAACGCATGGCATTACAACGCATTGCGCTGGGGGGCGCTCTAGGATAAGAGGTAAGTTTAATTTACTATCCAACACCTTCCCTAGGGTCCACGGGGACTGGAGTTAGAATAGTAAATTATACTTACCACTATCCAGCACCCCAAAGCGCTATGTGTTGTAACGGTATTCGTTGTAAATACCGCGTTGTAATGGTACGCGGAGTAAAAGTATGCGTTGTAACGTCATACATCCCTCCCACGCTGCCTCTGCTTAGAGCCTGGTCCCGTGTGCCCCTCCCATGCAGCCTCTGCTTAGAGCCTGGTCCTGTGTGCCCGCCCATGCAGCCTCTGCTTAGAGCTTGTTCCCGTGTGCCCCGCCCATGCAGCCTCTGCTTGGAGCCTGATCCCGTGTACCCCTCCCATGCAGCCTCTGCTTAGAGCCTGGTCCTGTGTGCCCAGCCCATGCAGCCTCTGCTTAGAGCCTGGTCCTGTGTGCCCCGCCCATGCAGCCTCTGCTTGGAGCCTGGTCCTGTTTGCCCCTCCTATGCAGCCTCTGCTTAGAGCCTGGTCCTGTGTACCCCGCCCATGCAACCTCTGCTTAGAGCCTGGTCCTGTGTGCCCCTCCCATGCAGCCTCTGCTTAGAGCCTGGTCCTGTGTGCCCCTCCTATGCAGCCTCTGCTTAGAGCCTGGTCCTGTGTGCTCCCTCCATGCAGCCTCTGCTTAGAGCCTGGTCCTGTGTGCCCCTCCCATGCAGCTTCTGCTTGGGGCCTGGTCCTGTGTGCCCCTCCCATGCAGCCTCTGCTTAGAGCCTGGTCCTGTGTACCCCTCCCATGCAGCCTCTGCTTAGAGCCTGGTCCTGTGTGCCCCTCCTATGCAGCCTCTGCTTAGAGCGTGGTCCTGTGTGCCCGCCCATGCAGCCTCTGCTTAGAGCCTGGTCCTGTGTGCCCTGCCCATGCAACCTCTGCTTAGAGTGTGGTCCTGTGTGCCCGCCCATGCAGCCTCTGCTTAGAGCCTGGTCCTGTGTGCCCCGCCCATGCAGCCTCTGCTTAGAGCCTAGTCCTGTGTGCCCCGCCCATGCAGCCTCTGCTTAGAGCCTGGTCCGGTGTGCCCCTCCCATGCAGCTTCTGCTTAGAGCCTGGTCCTGTGTACCCCTCCCATGCAGCCTCTGCTTAGAGCCTGGTCCTGTGCGCCCCTCCCATGCAGCCTCTGCTTGGAGCCTGGTCCTGTGTACCCCTCCCATGCAGCCTCTGCTTAGAGCCTGGTCCTGTGTGCCCCTCCTTTGCATCCTCTGCTTAGAGCCTGGTCCTGTGTGCCCCTCCCACACAGCCTCTGCTTAGAGCCTGGTCATGTGTACCCCTCCCATGCAGCCTCTGCTTAGAGCCTGGTCCTGTGTGTCCCGCCCATGCAGCCTCAGCTTGGAGCCTGGTCCTGTGTGCCCCGCCCATGCAGCCTCTGCTTAGAGCCTGGTCCTGTGTGCCCTACTATGAAGCCTCTGCTTAGAGCGTGGTCCTGTGTGCCCGCCCATGCAGCCTCTGCTTAGAGCCTGGTCCTGTGTGCCCCCCCCATGCAGCCTCTGTTTAGAGCCTGGTCCTGTGTGATCCGCTCATGCAGCCTCTGCTTAGAGTCTGATCTTGTGTGCCCCTCCCATGCAGCCTCTGCTTGGGGCCTGGTCCTGTGTGCCCTGCCCACGCAGCCTCTACTTAGAGCCCGGTCCTGTGTGCCCAGCCCATGCAGGCTCTGCTTAGAGCCTGGTCCTGTGTGCCCGCCCATGCAGCCTCTGCTTAGAGCCTGGTCCTGTGTGCCCCGCCCATGCAGCCTCTGTTTAGAGCCTGGTCCTGTGTGATCCACTCATGCAGCCTCTGCTTAGAGTCTGATCTTGTGTGCCCCTCCCATGCAGCCTCTGCTTGGGGCCTGGTCCTGTGTGCCCTGCCCACGCAGCCTCTACTTAGAGCCTGGTCCTGTGTGCCCTGCCCATGCAGGCTCTGCTTAGAGCATGGTCCTGTGTACCCCTCCCATGCAGCCTCTGCTTAGAGCCTAGTCCTGTGTGCCCTGCCCATGCAACCTCTGCTTAGAGCGTGGTCCTGTGTGCCCGCCCATGCAGCCTCTGCTTAGAGCCTGGTCCTGTGTGCCCCGCCCATGCAGCCTCTGCTTAGAGCCTAGTCCTGTGTGCCCCGCCCATGCAGCCTCTGCTTAGAGCCTGGTCCCGTGTGCCCCTCCCATGCAGCTTCTGCTTAGAGCCTGGTCCTGTGTACCCCTCCCATGCAGCCTCTGCTTAGAGCCTGGTCCTGTGTGCCCCTCCCATGCAGCCTCTGCTTGGAGCCTGGTCCTGTGTACCCCTCCCATGCAGCCTCTGCTTAGAGCCTGGTCCTGTGTGCCCCTCCTTTGCATCCTCTGCTTAGAGCCTGGTCCTGTGTGCCCCTCCCACACAGCCTCTGCTTAGAGCCTGGTCATGTGTACCCCTCCCATGCAGCCTCTGCTTAGAGCCTGGTCCTGTGTGTCCCGCCCATGCAGCCTCAGCTTGGAGCCTGGTCCTGTGTGCCCCGCCCATGCAGCCTCTGCTTAGAGCCTGGTCCTGTGTGCCCTACTATGAAGCCTCTGCTTAGAGCGTGGTCCTGTGTGCCCGCCCATGCAGCCTCTGCTTAGAGCCTGGTCCTGTGTGCCCCCCCCATGCAGCCTCTGTTTAGAGCCTGGTCCTGTGTGATCCGCTCATGCAGCCTCTGCTTGGAGTCTGATCTTGTGTGCCCCTCCCATGCAGCCTCTGCTTGGGGCCTGGTCCTGTGTGCCCTGCCCACGCAGCCTCTACTTAGAGCCTGGTCCTGTGTGCCCAGCCCATGCAGGCTCTGCTTAGAGCCTGGTCCTGTGTGCCCGCCCATGCAGCCTCTGCTTAGAGCCTGGTCCTGTGTGCCCCGCCCATGCAGCCTCTGTTTAGAGCCTGGTCCTGTGTGATCCGCTCATGCAGCCTCTGCTTAGAGTCTGATCTTGTGTGCCCCTCCCATGCAGCCTCTGCTTGGGGCCTGGTCCTGTGTGCCCTGCCCACGCAGCCTCTACTTAGAGTCTGATCTTGTGTGCCCCTCCCATGCAGGCTCTGCTTAGAGCATGGTCCTGTGTACCCCTCCCATGCAGCCTCTGCTTAGAGCCTAGTCCTGTGTGTCCCTCTGCAGTCCTTCTGTGATCCTTGTACCTGACCTGCAGCCAGTCTGTGACCACCACTCCCTACTACCTGTGTGTGTGTGTTGTCTCGCCTAACCACCTGCTGCGCTCCCCTACACGCTCTTTGTCTGAACATTCATCCCTCTGTAGCTTCCATCGTCCTGCAGCTTTTATGTGCACCCCTGACCGCTCCTGCATCTGCTGATGCCTCGCTGTCCTGCCGCCCTATGCATCCCTATTCCTCTCTTGCTCCGTCAGCATGCTAACCTGGCCAGCCCTGCCTTGGTCTTCTTTGTGCTATTCTACAACGCATAAGACCTTGGTGGGCCCCAGCGTGCCCTGCATCCTGCATCCAGCCTGGCAGCGTCCCCGCACCAGTCCCTGATTAGGACGAGGGCTGGTCCGCTGGTGGCTTACATAGACACTGGAATCCCACCGCACTAGTCTATGATACCTCTGTGCAGCTGCACACTCACTTCAGGACCTATTTCAGTAGATTTAGTGTTGCACCAGTGTACCTTCAGCACAGCTCCACACATTGCTTCTTTCTGCCTCTCATCCCGACACCAGGAGCCTGGGACAGTCTCTGAGCCCACCAGCTGGGGCAGTAATACAGACTTTATTCCTAGCAAGTTGATTTCCCGTCCTTTTTTATTTTGCACAATTTTGTTTTCCATGACTCACACCAATGCAACGTTGTCTTAATTCTCCTAAAGTGTCCCACAGAGAGTAAAGTATTAATATTTTCATGTCATCTATCGGTGAGCATGCACACCCTTTGCATGTCACACCCGTACCTTCCGGCATTCAGGTACCCCCGCCCAAACATTAGTTTACCCTATCAGGTTTACACCTGCTCACCAAGTTATAAGATTAATAATCACATAGGCAAAACCCACTGCATTTACCAATGCTTGTTAGGTCTAGCTTTGGCCAGCCCAAGCTGTCTGCCTGTACTCACATGAAGATTCTCACAGTGGAAACTGTCTTTAGTTCTTGAATCCTTTGCAGGTTGTCTGCTGTTCTCACGTGAGCTCACCCCTACACCAGGCCTTGGAACAGTGAAACTGTGACAAAGTTACTGATTCTAGAAACTGGTCTACTAGGGTGTCAATGTGAGTCTCTTCTCTCCCTGGTGGGGTGGGGGAGAGTTCAAATTATTACCAGATTCTGGGGGATTCCTTTGCTGTGGTATTCTGTGACACTCAGATTTTTTTTAAATATGAAGCACTAGATGTCTTCTATAGTTCATAGCTTTGAGATTCATAAGCCTCCCCCACCCACACAGCTCTATGTACCAGGAGGCAGCCCCTCCTACCCTGGCAGAATTACCTTCTTTCATTCTTTGCTTGGAGATGAATCTTTCCAGTTTGGTCCTCAGGGGGATCCTGGCCCAGTAATCCCCCCGTGTCCCATCGTCCACCAGGATGAAGTGAGAGTGGTTGTTATCCAGACAACGGTGGCTGTGTTGTTTATTCACATCCACATTGTACTTAACTGGGAGACCCCCCTGAAAGGAAAAACATGTAAGAATGGACCCCTCTGATGGCAACATTCGAAGACAGTTCAAGCAGCATATTTAAAAAATGCAACCTGCACAGGGCCAGTAAGATAATTTAAAGTAAAACAAAAACACCTGGGGCTTGGTGTAAGAAATGTATAGAATTCTCGAAACTGTGAGGTCAGTTCTCTGGGGACTGCAGAATTCAAGGGCAGTTAGGCAATTTTTATAGCAAGTACTGGCACTGTGCCTGGAAATACAGAAACATTAAAGTTGCAACTGCCTCTTTTTTAGGGGATAGCAGGGTGCAATAGTCAAGGCTTTTTGCAAATTGGTCTGGGGCCAGAAAGACAGGCAGGACAAGTATTACTCACAATGAATACACTGAATAGTTTGTTTTCATTCACTGGATCATAAAATCACAGATAACAATGATACAAAGTCAGTAACATCTTTAAATATTTGTAAAAAAAAAAAAAAAAGACATACCAAATTGTGTAAAAATTAATCTATTAATCAACAAGGTTTCTTGTTAGCGCAACTACTCACCCATAAGGGTCTCAAGACGCTTTGTGTGTGTGGGGGGAAATATGCAGTTCAGTCGAAGAGCCAGGTGTTGAGGTCCTTCCTGAATTGAGGCAGTGACAGTGATTGCCTGAGGTGTAGGGCAGGGAGTTCTAAGTCTTCGCAGCGAGGTTGAAAAAGGATCTACATCTGGCCGACATCTTGCGGATCTGTGGGATGGTGGCCAGGGCCAGTTGGGCGAAGCAGAGATGTCTGGTGGGCGTGTAGAAGGAGAGGCGGTGGTTGAGGTATGTAGGTCCGGCGTTTTGGAGGGCTTTGTTAGTGTCTCTAAAAAAAGAGAGGGACCCCAAAAGCCAAAGGGGTGGGGTTCCAAAAGACAGTGAGTCAAATACAAAATCCCCTTTGGACAAATTACAAACTAGATACTACATTTGCAACCTCATCAAACAGAAATTAATTAAAACAATACAGTCTAGCAAGAGCAGAGATGATGCAAAAACCGATATTAAAAATATGTATACAATTTATTATAACATTCATAAAAACTAAATTACAGTAAAATAAATATCTTTGCACAATTAAATAAATATACAGACAATAATGGCAACATGGGAATGATACATAGAAAATATTTCTAATTAAAATAGAAAGGGACACAATAGTCAGACATAATTAAATCAAACTCCAAATTGTACATATATCTTTGATACGGCATTACGGCAACGTAGGTTTACGTGCTACATCTACCAGCTTCGTTTTTTAGAAACACAAGGGTTCGAAGTGGCTTTTAAATCAAGTTGCCAAAACCGAAACGCGTCGATGCCAATTTGAATTGTGACACGCTAAGTCATTGGACTAAATAACTTCTCCATCTCAAAGATATATGTACAATTTGGAGTTTGATTTAATTATTTCTGACTATTGTGTCCCTTTCTATTTTAATTAGAAATATTTTCTATGTATCATTCCCATATTGCCATTATTGTCTGTATATTTATTTAATTGTGCAAAGATATTTATTTTACTGTAATTTTGTTTTTATGAATGTTATAATAAATTGTACATATTTTTAATATCTGTTTTTGCATCATCTCTGCTCTTGCTAGACTGTATTGTTTTAATTAATTTCTGTTTGATGAGGTTGCAAATGTAGTATCTAGTTTGTAATTTGTCCAAAGGGGATTTTGTATTTGACTCACAGGCTTTGTAAGTGTTCATGAGGAGCTTGAAGATGATTTTTATTCTTGATCGGGAGCCTGTGGAGGTCTCGCAGGTGACCGGTGATGCGGCTGAGGCGGGGGATATACAGGATGAGTCTAGAGGCAGTGTATACTGGATGTTTTGCAGTTTCATTAGGAGTTTTTGGGTGGTGCTGGCGTAGAGTGCATTGCTCTAGTTGAGTCTGCTGGTGACGAGCGCATGGGTCACCGTTTTCCTGGATCCAGTGGGGATCCACTTGAAGATCTTACGAAGCAGGCAGAGTGTGTGGAAGAAGAAGGATGAGACAACATTAATTTGGCAGTTCATTGAGAGGAGTCCAGGAGGATGCAGAGGTTTTGTGCGTAGTCTGTGGGTGAGAGAGGGGTTCAGAACAATGCGGGCCACCAGGTGTCGTCCCAGATGGAGGGGGAGGAGCCCAGGATGAGGAGTTCAGTCTTGTCTGAGTTGAGCTTAAAGCAGCTGTCCTTCATCCAGGTGGCGACTCACTTCATTCCGTTATGGAGTGAGTAAAGTTCAATACCCATACCCATTCATTGAAAAGAAAAACCTAAACCTATAAATAACATATTTACATTGCACCAAACAAATATCCCTCTGTCCAACAGCTCATAACCATAAGAGTTCCTCAAATGGACTGCAACGCAGACAAGAGGATGTGATTAGGTCAATAACTTAAATTAACAAACGCTAGTCTGCACTCATGAATGCCTTCATTTAGGACAGATTATTACAAATATTTGCAGCTGGGAATAATGTAAAAACTACAAGAAAAAAACCATATGTGATTGTTTTGATGGTAGGTCGCATGGGCAAATGTGAGTTTGAGGGTCCTGATGTTTTATCCTGGGAAGATACAGCCAACCTGCTATCAAGCTCATCTTCAAGGTGGTTAACAGAGGTTCCAAGACTAGACAAGACCTGGCAAAGATGTAAGCCCATGCACAGAGCTTACATGCTTCTGTGTCATCCGGCTCTGTTAACACTAATGACTTATTATCTTTCACAAAATAATGAATGTCTTGAGCGATCCTAGAAGGACCAAAGCATGTGCAAAGCCATACTTGTGTTACAATGTTTTATATGACTAAGTGAGGGACTCATATATACATTAGGAGACTTGACAATCTCTACAAAAATGTCCTTAGGTAAGTAAGCACATTGATTTGACACTATTTAAAACAATTACAAGTCTCGCACCCATTTGATTTTGTCACACACATAATGGAAACCAGTCTTTTCAGGACATGCAAATGTTAAGATTTATGGGAGAAAACACAATATCCTTTTCAAAAAGCAGGTCTCTATGGTTTCTACTACATACAGCAGGCCATGCGCCCTCCCCATAGGTTCCTACAGCCACTGTTGTTCCCTATAAACCTCCAGCATAATGAACTATCTGAGGCAACCTGCCTTGCAGAGAAGGGGTGTTGCTGCCATCAACTCAATATATTTTCTGGACAAACTTGAGACAAGTTGAGAACTGTTTAGGTCAGTATCAACAGTGACCCCAAGATAAGTGAAAGAAGTTACCCCTTAAATATCATGGTTTTAAATATGAATTGGTTTAAACCACAGGGCAGGGCGGCAAATAGGCAATAACCTGGGATTTTGCCAGGTTAGTTGTCCGACACAAAAAAATCCATGCACATGACATATTTAGTTAGTAAACACTGCAGTCCTTCAGGGTTTGTAGCATAAATATGGCATCATAAGCTTTATGGGGCACTCACCTGACTCCCTTTTTCTATTTGATGTTCCAGGTGCCCGACTCTTTTTGACAATACAGTAATTTCTCAGGTGTAACTTTGTGCCCATTCCCAGCCAAGTGGATGAGCAGAGAAATTGTGTCTTGTCTACAAGCTTCCTTTGTGTACAATACAATCAAATGATCATTGATGTGCTGAATTAGGGTCTGAATCCATGGTAACTGCAGGTTCTTGGTTCTCTAGGTTCTTTTTAAATATCTGTTTGAAATATGATGGGCTTTCAGTACACCCTTGTGGAGTGCGACCGCATGCAAAAGTCTTCCATTGGAACTGAACCATGAAGAGAAATGAAAGGGAACCAAGCAGAGCATTTGGCAAAGGTCAGCGGGCATGCAACATTCAGCTTCTGGGGAAATTTGGAACAAAATCTCAGCAGGGTTCAGTCCTACAGGATAGCATGGAATGACAATTTGGTAAATGTTAGAACTGGGATTTCTGGTAGGCTAAGGCTGACGCCAAAGCCAGGCAGAAACCACCATTCTAGTCAGGGCAAGGGAGTCACACGCCAAGATAACCCCTGCTCAACCCCTTGGTAGCTTGGCACGAGCAGACAGGCTTATCCCGGAGGCAATGTGTAAAGCATTTGCGCCTGCACACAACAGCAACAACATCCTAGGCACACCACAAAAGAAACTCCACACAAGGGTATATAAAAATAACTTCTGTATTGTCAAAACACATCAGATAGAAATCACACATGTACATTGTGCCAACTGGCACGGGCAATATTCACAAGGGATTATGTACAAGACAGGGCCTCTTGGGCCACTGTCAGAATCAGCACTTAGTAGAAATAGCACTTTTAGAACTTAGAATAAGTGTAACACAAAAGAACAACTATAGGTCACAACCAGTAACTACTGGTAAAGTTAGGTACACACTACGCAATACTAATAACCATAGGCCTAGATCACGCATGGACACATAACCTCTCTAGTATAACTATACTAGGCAAAACACAACCACCTAAGAATAAAATACACTTAGGGGTATAAGCAAGAACACATTACACATGATGCATCACAACATTCAGCGGTGTAAGAACAAGGCACATGATGCATCACAAACACATTCAGAGGTGCAGGGAAGGAAAACACATGATGCATAACAATACATTCAGCGGTCTAAGAACAAGGAAAAACACATGATGCATAAAACATTCAGCGGAGTAAGAACAAGGGAGACACATGATGCATAAAAACATTCAGAGGTGCCAGAACACAACTCAATAGCGCAAAAACACATGATGCCTAAAAACATTCAGAGGTGTAGGATCAAGGTGCGTAATCATATTAAATGCATTACATTTCCTAGCACCACATCACATTGCACAAAACTCACATAGTGAAATAAACTCTCACTAGCATAAACCTACATAGGTAAAATAACCTCACAGTCACATTGCGCAAACATCACCTTAGGCAATTACTATCAAACATAGCAAACTCACATTGCGCAGAAATCACATTAGGGCCTTGCGCCCTACCCACATACCAGTCCCCTTGGCCAACTGGCCATCTCAAGGAGACTCAACAGCCCTGTGTCCAGAATGTCAGGGCGCGCTTCCAATGCAGCGCCAGTCAGGGGTGCACCACCGGCGCAAACCTAAACGTTGCAGCTGCCCACTAATTGCTGGGCAGCTGGGAACACCAACAGGGCCTGAACATTGCAGCTGGCACTAAGTGCTGCGCAGCTGTAGAAGGCCTGGCACCACTGTGCCATCTCTGTCCCACACAGGGACTCTCTCCCTTGGCGCCTAAACGGTGCAGCTGCCCACTAATTGCTGGGCAGCTGGAGATCAATAAAAACTGCGACAGGGCCCTCACTGACCCTAGAATAGAACTGCGCCGCAGGGGTTGGAGCCACACAGGCTCTGAAGAAGATATGCGCAGGCTGGAGCCACATTGGAGCCACACAGGCTCTAAAATCACTGTACCCCTTTAGCCCACTAGCTCCTTAAATAAATATGTTCCCAGAGACTAGCGCTTAAAAATAGGGCCAGGGGGGTAGCCACACAGGCTCTTTAAATTACAATTCCCCTTGGTCGTGGGAGCCTCGACAGGCTCTAAACAAACATCTCGCAGGCAGGAGTGGGCGGGCACCGGCAATGTGCCCGACGCCCCATCTAACTAAAATGGCCCCCGGAGCCTTCTCAGGGCTCTACACAAATCTTGCCCCGTCGTTGGAGCCATCTGGTTCTATCAAAATGGTGGGGCGGCCCACTGTCATCTGGGGCCGCCCTAAGGCACAATCACACGGGGCTCTAACAAAAAATGTGTCCCAACGTTGGAGCGGCCCACTGGGCAAACGGGTCCGCTCTGAGTCCGTTTACTCTGCCAGTAAAGGACACCCTGGACAATCGGATTGCTAATTCTGGATCTTAGTCCTTGCACAAAGGAGGCAAGAACCCTCCCATATTGTCTCCAACTGGATTGTTGAGTCAGCTATAATTCCTATCCACAGTCGAATATTCAGACAAAATATCGAAAAACAAATATACTCATACCAAAATATAAAATCAAAAATATTGTGGTATGGAAATATCAACTGCAATCAATCAATCAAACATTCATAGCATTTATAAAGTTCACTACTTACCCGTGAGGGTCTCAAGGCGCTGGGAGGTGGGGAATGCTGCTACTGCTCGAAAAGTCAGGTCTTGAGGAGTCTTTTGAAGATCAGCAGGTCTTGGATCTGCCGTTGGTGGGTGGGGAGGGTGTTCCAGGTTTTGGCGGCGAGGTGGGAGAACGATCTGCCGCCTGAGGTCGCTCTTCGGATGCGGGGGACTGTCGCAAGGGCGAGGTCAGCGGAGCAGAGCAGGCGGGTAGGGGTGTTAGTCATGGAGAGAGTGGAGTCGGGGATGACCCCTAGGTTGCGTGCGTGGTTGGTGGGTGATGGGGCTGTTCCCAATGCGGTCAGCCACCAGGAGTCATCCCAGGCCGAGGGGGTGGGTCCGAGGATGAGGACCTCCATCTTGTCTGAGTTCAGCTTCAGTCGGCTGTTCCTCATCCATTCGGCGACGGTCTTCATCCCTTCGTGGTGGTTGTTTTTTGCGGTGTGGGGGTCCTTGGTGAGTGAGAGGATCAGCTGGGTGTCATCGGCGTAAGAGATGATGTTGAGGTTGTGCAGTGGTGCGACGTGGGCGAGCGGTGCCATGTAGATGTTAAACAGCATTGAGCTGAGGGACGAACCCTGGGGTATGCCGCAGATGATCTCGGTGGCCTCGGAGATGAAGGGGAAGGCGGATGCTTTGTGTTCTGCCAAAGAGGAAGGAGGTGGTCCAGTCCAGGGCCTTCTCTTGTATCCCGGCGTCGTGGATGCAGGTGAGTAGTGTGCGGTTGCAGACCGTGTTGAAGGCGCCTGACAAGTCCAGGAGGATGAGGACCGCGGTTTCTCCGTTGTCTAGCAGGGTACTGATGTCATCGGTGGCGGCGATTAGGGCAGCTTTGGTGCTGTGGTTGCTGCAGAACCCAGACTGGGATGGGTCCAGGATGCTGTTCTCCTCAAGGTAACGGGTCAGTTGTTTGTTGACCTTCGCTGGGAACGGGAGCAGGGAGATGGGCTGGTAGTTCTGGAGATCCTTGGGATCCGCCTTGAGTTTCTTGAGGAAGGCGTTGATCTCTGCATGCTTCCAGCTCCCTGGGAAGGTTGCTGTCTTGAAGGAGATGTTTTTGTACAAATATCCCGGCACTCAAAATTAACATTTCATATCTATATTTGATCAAAACAGGATGCTTTATATTCTCTCCAAATATCACTGGCGGTAAACAAGTTTAGGTTCTCAAAATTGGATGATGTTTAATTTAAAGCTATATTTAAGACATCAGAATTTCAAAGATTTCAGTTCCTGTCGCTTAGCTGGCGGATACATTCAGCTCGATAATTATCTGAGTCCATGAGGACCATCGCACCGCCTTTGTCGGCCGGTTTGATCGTGATCGACCGATCATTTGTCAGTGCTGTGAGTGCTTGTAACTCCTTTGTCGGGATGTTGCGGTATGTATTTCCCTTGTTATTCTCACACAAAAATTTGACATACTCAAGAACTGCTCTTTCAAAGGCCAGGACCTGAGGGGGTATTAAGTGTAATGGGGGATTGAAATTGGACCGGTTCTTAAGGCTCGTATTCGTGTTATCAATTTGAGTCTCAGACGGTGTCTTGTCTTTAAAGAAATGATGCAGCCGCACGTTTCTGAAGAATTGGGATAACTCCCGATGTACTGTGAAGTCGTCCCCATTGCTCATGGTAACAAAGCCTAAACCTCTGTTCCGGACCGACACCTCATCTTGTGTCAGTATTTTAGAAATAAGGTTGACTATTAGGTCCTGTTTTACTGAACCCCTCACGTCTGTCCCTGGTTCTGCCCCTGGTTGGTTTTGGACAGAGTTCCAATCTGATTCGGGGTGGTCGACGCTGGGTTCCAATGTGTTTGCGTTGGTGCCTGTTGATTCTGTGGGTTCCGTCGTGGCCCACGAAACCTTCCTTGGCCTCCCCCTAAAAAAGGCTGCAAGGGGAAATGAGGTTGAAAAGATTGCCAAGGATTCGGTTGTTGGAACTGCGGTGGAGGATAACCCCATGGAGTTGGAGGCCACCACTGCTGGAATTGGGGGCCATTGTAACCTCTCCTGGACGATCTCCTCCCTCTACCTCTTTGTTGATATTGTCCCTGATCATTGTGGTCTGACACATCTGAGTCAGCATCTGAGCTGCTGCCAGAGTAGGTGGATCCCAAACGTCTGCCCTTGTTGTTAAATGTGGGTGCAACATATTTGTCGCTAGTGTAAGGGTATACCACCTCATGCTTAAATTAGGCTAAGTCCTTTTTGAATTTCTCGATTTTAGATTGGAGGATAGAATCTTTGAGATCTTTATTGGTTTTGTTGGATTCCTCCAGATTCTTTTTAAAGATGATATTGGTTACTGTGGTCTTGATCTGAGCCTCCATGACCTGTATCTCTATCAGGATTGCGTCAGCGATCCTCTTGGCCATGCATATTATTAATAGAAGCCAGTCCCTCGTGCATCTCCAGGCTATTAAGGAGCAAATATTTACGAAATGTCTTGTCTTGTAAAAATAGCCTGGGAGCATTGGTCACTATGAGACCCGGAGGGGCGCAATTCCCACGCAGATATTCCGCCATAATTGCCCCGTGTATTACAGTACGTGTATGTGATTTCTTGAGAGCTGTCAGTGAGTCCCAGTCATTGCTAGTTGAAGTAGATGGACCAGAAAAGGTGTCTAGAATACTTGGTGTATTATCAAGTATATTCTGATAAGTGGCATCATCAAAAGCCAAACCTCTAAACTCAGTCATGCATCCGGAAGAACTGGCGCTTTCTAAACACCAGAAATGAACGAATCCCCATGCCTCTTTTTGCATTTAAGAGAGGGCGCAATTTGCGTGATGCCTTGGTGCATACGAGACCAAGGATGAAACCCAATATGAACAACACCCTATGGGACTTTCCTCCGGTCCAAGGTCACTTCTCTTGTGGCAATTGCTCCATATGCCCGCAGACTAAACAGACCAAAACCATAGACATTGGCACTCAAAGACCTTGGATTCAGACACAGTTCTCTAACTGTAGCAGTGACCATTTAATCTACCTAATTGAATGCCCCTGTAAAGAATGGTGTATGACCACAAAAAAGGTGCGACAATGCATGCTGGAACACAAAAGCACCTTCCATTGTGGCAAGTCTAATACTAAACTCACGAGACACTTTTTGGAGCTAAAACATAAGCCTGAAGAATTTTTCTGGACAGTTCTGGAAAAACCAACCATACCCCCCCATGTGAGTGACAGGACTAAATACCTATTTAGAAAGAGCAGAGGTGGGTGTTCAAGCTTAAAAGTGCCACACAAGGTCTTAATGATGATATTCCTTGGACCCTGCTATGAACATTATTTGTACAAACCTACATTATAGACGGTGTCTGTTTGGTCATGGTGTCCTTTGTATTTTATGTGCAGGTCATAGGAATACAATAGCAATATTCTGCGGTTTTTGTTTTGTTTTGTTTATTTTGTATATACCAAACTGAGTGACTGATGAGCATCTTTATGGATATAAGGGTATATAGCCAGTATAGCCCTTCCTATTTCATTAATATTGTAAGTTTCACACACATGAGGGAATATAGCCCTTTAACAAACTCCCTCGTGGGGGCTCCGTCTGTATTACACACAACGAATGCCCTGCAATGACTCCCTGTTTTGCCCAGGTCTTACTAGTACATGTGAGTGCTTACGTGGACAATGTTGTATGCTCATCGCAATGTGTACACATTTCCGGACTACAATTTCTAGTCCGATGACGTCACATTGTAGTTCTAACTTCCCATTGGTCTGGCACCTATGACGTCATGTGCCACATGATCCAGCCCGGTTAGCACTAATGGCGGCCTGTTACGGCGAAACGCTACCTCCCCCTGCCTCAGGATACAACCTGGGGTATCGACGGATAGGTAAGTGTTGTTATGACCTTATGATCCGTTTTTATAGCATAGCGGAGCGCTCCCACACTGCGCCTTTGTGTGCATTTCGTTTTTGTGGAGAGTGGCTAAAAACACCATGAGTCACGCAGCATGGGGCTGAGCAAGTACTACTATCTTGCGGACAACATCGTTTATTTTACTCTACAAATGTGGAGTGGAACCATTTTGAACAATAATCAGTTGTAATACGGGCTCCCTAGCTTTTTTGAGAGGTAGTATTATCTGGCTCATTGTTAATACCATGAATGCTCAAATGTAGTTCTTTGGCTAGTCCTGAACACTTCTCTCTCCAATATACTGCGTTTTTGGGAGACATGCCAATTTTTATTTTGATCATTTTAACTTTGAGGACACATGTAATTTTACTATTAGGAATCAGCCCGATTACAACAATTTGTCCATGCACATCCCTGATTGGACATATGGCTCATTGGGTTGTTGTACTTTTTACTCCTACTTTGTAGGGCGGTGCCTCCTATGACCTGAGTCAGAGCCAGGAGAGGTGAGTCTTGTTACCTCACACAGGATAGGTGAGTGGACTACTTTTGCATTTTCTCTTGTAAACACAGAACAGGTTTAAAAGGCAGTGATTGACATAGCATTTCAATGTGTATTCTGGATTTTTGATGCTTGCTTTATCTCTACAGGTATGAATAATCATCCATCCTGTATAGAGGTACTGTGATTGGTCCCATGTAATAACACTGTGATACTTTTATGGTTTTTCGTTTTCACTGTTTTCCAAAATTGCACTTAATCCATAACAACTAGGTCCTGAAGAAAGCCGAGGTCTATTAACCCACTACGGCTGAAACTAGTGGACCATTTCTCTCGGCAGATTAATTCAAAACCGAGACTGTGTTTTTTAACAAGTCCACCAGTGGTCATTAATAAATGTGTCTTGGACCACTGTTGTATCTTTTTTAACTCACTCACACTTTCACTTTTGTCTTTGCACTGCATCGGTATACTTTTTTGAGATACTTAGTCCTTTCTATCTTTGTCACAACACGCCTAGCCTACCAGCGTTTGGCTTGTTGCCAGAAGAGCTGAGGTGACAGGGGTACTTGTGGATCTCCAAATGATGACACTGGCCACGAAGGGCAGATGATGGAAATCCTAATTAACTTCTTCTCCCCTCCTCAAGGTTTCTCCTGGCATGAAGTCGCATTTGCGTCATTATCTTTTTACTACCACTAATTGTCAGACAGTCAAATTATCTGTTTTTGGTCCTGCTCGTACCCTGGTTCTGTGTCTACTTTTCTTTCTTTTTTTCTAGACCACCAGTTTTCTTGTGTTGTTTATTAGTAGGATTGGGGATTGAAACTGGAGGGGTCTTTAAATACTTTCCCTATGACGCCCTCTCTCTCCCTCTCCGGGAGTTGAGTTCCGTGTGTTTAACTCTTATGTCTGTCCAGTTCTGACACAGTTCGTATACATCTTTAATCTGCTAAGAACACATGTAGTTCCTTGTCAAAATTGATCTCCATTTCGACTGCTCGCAGTTTAATGATCCATTGTGTCTCAGTCCTTCTTAGTGTGAGCGTTCTGTCGCCCCCCCTCGGTCCACAGATAGTATGGGAAATCCCATGGAATCTGATTCCTCGTAGTTGTTCTAGTGTGTGGTTCTGGTTAAAATGTACCGCAAGGGGATAGCTACAGTTATTGTTTCGAATTGCTCTCACATGTTCTTGGATTCTTTCCCTTAAGGGTCGTATAGTACTGACTATATAAATTAATCCGCAGCAACATATGATACAGTAAACTACATAGTTTCTGTTACAAAGGAGATGTTGATGGCCTTCTAGAGGTGGGGTGCGATGGCGGTGCTGGCTTTGTTGAAGATTGTGGTGCGGGCATGGGTCTGACGGGGATACGGAGTGGACGGTGTTCATGAGCTTGATGATGTCGTCCTCATTTATGTTTGTCCAGGAGAGCAGATGGTTGGTGGGGATGGTGGTCGTGAGGATGGAGGCCTAATGGAGGTCTCAGACTGCAAGAATATCGATGTCAAGAATATTGTTTTAAGGTAAGTAATATCGATTTTTTTAAATGATGTAGTCATTATTATCATTTGCAAAAATATAGTTGTTTAAAAATATCAATTTTAAATTATTGTTATGTTTTTTGGTATTTTTTTAAATGTATATGATATTATTGTTTGTATAATTATTGTTTATGATTAATTATATATTTGTTAAATTTTTTGTATTTATTAACCCGTTTCGTGCTAGTGACGGAACCACTCCGTCACGAGCCACGGGCGCGCTGTGCTCATGACGGAGTGGTTCCGTCACGCCGCGGCCGCTCCGCCCACGCTGCATCAATTCCGTGCCTGCGCGGCTGAATTAATGAGCGGGCGGGGCTGTGACGGAACCACTCCGTCATGAGCACAGCGCGCCCGTGGCTCGTGATGGAGTGGTTCCGTCACAAGCATGGCAGCGCCGTGCGACCCCCCCTACCCCCAAAAGGGGTAAACTTTTTGTGATTTTTAGTTCCGTAGTAGGTTGTGGACTATAGGGGTATAGTGTGTTAAGTAATTTAATTATAATAAATTAATTCATATTTTTTATTTTATAATATTTATTTAATTGATATTAAATAATGTTAATTGTGCTATACATTTTAGGAATGTAAGTTTTATGTGCAGGTACAGGAGTTTATAGGGGTAAAGGGTGGGAAGTAATTTATTTTTAATTATTTATAAGTTGTTAATTAATATATAAATTAATTATTGACGATAATTATGTTAAATGTGCAAAGAATTGTGCGCACATATTAAAGCATGGGAAGTAATTTTTTTGAATTAATTAATAATTATTTGTTAATTAATATTAATTAATTAATTGTGTTTATTGTGTAAATAATTATTTTTTGTAGGTGCCTGCTGTGGAGTTTTTAGGGGTAAAGGGAGGGAAATGATTTATTTTTAATTAATCAATGATTAGTTGTTAATTAATATTAATTAATTGATAATTAATTGTGTTGATTGATTAATAATTTTTTTTAGGTGTCCGTTGTGGGATCTTTAGTGGTGTAGGGTGGGGATTGGGACCGCCCGCCTATTAGACTACGGTCCCGCAACTCTAATTACAATGCGGCCACCACCACAGCAGCTGCAAAAGGCAGTTTGAACATTGCGGCGGGTGCTGCTGGCTGTAGTACCTGCCTCAATGTTAAAAATGCAGGTTTTGCTTTTCCCTGCATGAGGTGCCTGCCACCTGGTGCAGGGTAATGAAGGAGGCACCACAGGTGCCCCCAGCGTAAAACCTACTGCCCTAGCATAAGTCGGGCCCACAACAGGACCCCAAAGTACATCCCCACCAGCCTTTCTATGGCGGTCCAACCACCATGGAAAGGCTGGCAGGGATGCAGCATTCTGATCTGGCATATGGTGCCTACTAGGCACCGTCACCATTCTGTGGAGGCACCGGGGTCCGACAGGCAATCGTAATGATTGCCTCTGTCAGACCCGAGGTGGACGGGCTTTCCGTCCGCCATGCACACTGCCCACCTTCACAATCTGGCGGGCGGTAATTGTCCTTACGATGGTGGGGAACCCGCCACTGGCAGCCTGCCGGTGGCGGTTCACCTCCATCGTAAAGAACCCCTTAGTTATTTTTTTATTAATATTAAATATTAATTTGTTAAGTAATTCTGTTAATTGTGTAAATATGTTTCTGTTAAATGTTATGAGTGTGTTGTGTGTTTCGTGGGGGAATATTGTGGGAAGTACATTAATTATAATGAATGAATAATTAACATTTAATTAAGGATAATTCGTTTGTTGATAAATATTTATATTAATAGTGTAAATACATTTTGTTTTTAAGTTATATTTTGGGTGCTGGTTGTGAATTTTGTCGGGTTATAGGGTGGGAAGTAATTAAGTTATATTTATGTAACAAATATTTTTGTGTTACTAAATCATTTCTAAAAATTATTTATTTGTAAGAAAATAATTTTTGCCTTTTATTTATTAAAACATTTTTAGATATTTGTGATATTCAAATTCAATCTTATTATTTGATTACTTAAAATCATAACAAAAATGTTAAGACCTTATAACTCACCTATACATATGTTAATTTAAAAAGGAGCAATGAGGAACTTTGATTAGTACAACCGTAGTGTAATAGATTGACAATAAAATTGGATGACATTTAAAAATTGTCTGGATGTGCATTTATCTTTTACAGATCAAGCTCATTAAGTGACATGGCAGTCACGGAATAGTTTTAAAAAGGTTTAAAAGAGGGGAACAAGTCAATGTGACAGCTAGTTTTAAAATGCTGAACTCGGTGTCCATGTAGACCTTGCTGGAGGGGTCCGGTGGCTGCTTGAGTTTTTATTCCAGAATGATATCTGGACCAACCGGCAAAAGGATTGCTGCCTTTTCTTTCTCCAACATTTTTGCAGCTCTAGCAACAAATTTTGTAAACCGAATGTTCAGCTTTATATTTTTTTGGTTCATATCTGCCATTATTGCCTGGCGACATGTGCGAGCGCCTAATTTAATCCACTCAACTCTCAATAAGGTCCTTCTATCATGTAACAGAGCGGGACATGCGCAGGCTATATGTTCCAGGCTTTCAAAGCGGTAGCGCAATTCCCTGCATTCGATTTTATGATTAAGGCGCTGCGGTTGTTTAAATGTTTTAAAAAAGGCCATTCGCCTAGCCTTAAGGCCGTGAATTTGACCTTCCAGAATATTGAGTAAGTACTTGATAGGTAGGTAGTGCCTTAGCCTTGATGGCGTCTTTTTGTTTGGTGAAAGTAGCTCTAGAGTCAAGAAAAATTCCTAGGTATTTGTAGTGTGGCACTGTGTCAATGCTTTTGTTATTAAATAACCACCTGCTTTTCTGCTGCTTCTGTTTGCTAAAATGAATTATTTTAGTTTTTGACAGGTTCAATTCAAGGGCGTTTTCAGATGTAAAGCTAGAAGTTCGTCAAGAAGCCTCTGCAAACCAACCTTTGTGTGACTCAATAACACAAGGTCGTCGGCGTATAGCAGGTTGCTGATGCGGGTCCCGTCTAGTTGGGGCTGGTGGGAGTTGACCTTGTCAAGTATGGGGGATAAGTAAAACAGGTTAAAAAGAAGGGGCAAAAAAACACTAATTATACCTAAGTCTCTTGTGTATATGAAAAAAGTGTGTTGTGAAGTTATATGTACACTCTCAACTCCCAATGTGTGTTTATGACACAGGGGAAGGCATCCCTTAAGGATAAGACCCCTCACTCACCCGAGGGTGACATGCTTCATCATATGGGGCCTCCTTACCAGTGGCAAAAACCTAGTCACCACTGGGAGCTACTACTTCAGGGATCTTAAGGAAGGAGCTCAGATATGTTTTCTTATGGAGTAGGATGGTAATCCCATATGTGTGCTGTAGGGGTTGAGTGAGGTAAATTGCAGCGCATGTCACCCTCGGGTGAGTGAGGGGTCTTATCCTTAAGGGATGCCTTCCCCTGTGTCATAAACACATATTGGGAGTTGAGAGTGTAGATATAACTTCACAACACACTTTTTTCATATACACAAGAGACTTAGGCATAATTAGTGTTTTTTTGAGTATGTAATAGGGAGCTTATACCTGAAGTCTTTAAACTTTCCCTTTAGACCCCTAATCTACGGTAGTTTTTTCAATAAAAAGAAGGGGCGCCAGAACGCATCCTTGTTTGACGCCACTTCCTGTTTGGATCTTTTTTGAGATATGGGACCCGTCGCCCAACTTAATCCTTATCCAGGTCTGTGTGTGGAGTTGGATAATAGCTTGTAGGAGGGACAGCGGTATACCACAGCGCACCAATTTTTGCCTTAGACAGACGCGTGGCACTCGGTCGAAAGCCCCCTTACAGTCAACGAAGCAGCAATATAGTTGCATACGACGGACGTCGGCCTTCTCCATCAATACGGATAATGCGAGTAAGTTGATGGTTGTGCCTGACTTAGCTGTGAAGCCGGTCTGGTTGAAGGGAAGACGCTGTGTTAATTCAATCCATGATGTCAGTTCTTCTAGTAGGATACTGGCATATTATTTGGATTCAATGTCAAGGAGAGCGATCATTCTATAATTTTTTCGGTCGTCTCTTTTGCCACTTTTGTAGATGGGTTGAATGATGGCACCTTTCCAAGAATCTGGGATGTGATCATTAAGCTTGCAGTGTGAGAATAGGTGTACAAGTAGACCTGACCATAGCGTTTCATCTGATTTGAACAAGGCCTGAGGTAGTCTGTTGGGGCCGGGTGCTCCGTCTGACCTGCCCTTCCTGATAATCCGGGCAATGTTGTTTATTAGAAGTCCATCAGTCGACAGTGTTCCTGGGGGGGGGTCGTTTTGTGACTCCTCAAGTGATGGTGAATCCATGACACCTTCAGCCTCGGTAGTAGGCCCAGTGATTCCTGTGGAATAATCATCGGTGGATGATGGTCTGGATTTGAATGTCAATTGAAAACTAGTAGGCTCTTGCCCACTTGAGTTTTCTCTGAAGTGGTTGGATAGAAACTTAGTCCTGTCGTCTGCACATATGTTTGCGGTGGTGCATCCTCTGCCACCTAGCGGGCCTCTGTTCACAAGGGTCCAAAATAACTTTGTGTTGGACTTTTTGCTGGCATGGACTAACTTCATCCAGAATTTGTCTGATGCTGACTGTTTATCTCTGTGGACAGATGCCTTGAATGCTTTTTGAGCTTGTTTGTATTGATTGAATAGGATTACGTTTCCAGGGCTTTTTCTAGTCCAGCGCAAGGCAGCATTTCTTTGTTTTTTTAGCGTTTTTGTTGCGCAAGAAATCAGTGGTTCAGGTGGATCTTGCTGGATAAGGGATTTTGTCGGGAATTCATTTATTAAACTGTTCACAAATGCTTCCCATCCGATGATAATAGGCACGTCTGTTTCACCTTTTGAACATATAAGATGACAGCATTTCTCCATGACCATAGGGATAACACTTGGAGACCATTTCATTCGTCTTAGATTCTCCGTGTGACAGTCTGATGTTGTGTGAGCAAGTGAGTGGTGGTGAGGGATATCGAGGGATAATGTTATTATTTGGGGTCGATGATCACTTTCCCCCAGTGCTGCGATGTGGTGGCACAAGATTAGGGTGAACATTTCGCTGTTTGCCAATGTGAAGTCCAGAAATTAGTGGGATCACCCGTTAGTTGGCGACATGCTGGAAACATGCCGAGCTCAGCGCTCTCCTGAAGAAACCCACCGCGGACCCCACGGACCTCAAGAACTTCCGACCCATCTCGCTCTTCCCGTTCCCTGCCAAAGTCATCGAGAAGACCGTCAACAAACAACTCGCCACCTTCCTCGAGACAAACGGATCCCTCGACCCCTCACAGTCCGGTTTCCGAGCTAACCACAGCACCGAGACCGCCCTCATCGCAGCCACCGACGACATCAAATCCCTGCTGGACAACAGGTAAACAGCTGCCCTCATCCTCCTGGATCTCTCAGCAGCATTCAACACAGTATGCCACCACACACTAATACAGCGCCTCAGCAACACCGGAATCCAAGGGAAGGCACTGGAGTGGATCATCTTGTTCCTCGCCGGAAGAACCTAGTGAGTCCGCCTTCCCCCATTCCGATCCACGGCCACCAAAGTCATCTGCGGCGTACCTCAAGGATCCTCGCTCAGCCCCACTCTCTTCAACGTCTACATGAGTCCCCTCGCAGCCATCGCACACCAACACAACCTGAACATCATTTCCTACACTGATGACACCCAGTTGATCCTCTCCTTCACCAACGACCCCGCCACCGCCAGAGCCAGCCTCCAGGAAGGAATGAAAGATGTCGCAGAATGCATGAAGACCAGCCGCCTGAAACTGAACTCAGACAAGATGGAATTCCTCATCCTGGGACCATCCCCACCTGCCTGGGACGACTGCTGGTGGTCCCCTACCCTGGGCACCTCACCCAAGCCAACGGACAATGCATGCAACCTGGGCTTCATCCTGGACTCCTCCCTCACGATGACCAAACAAGTCAACGCTGTCTCGCCATCCTGTTTCAACACCCTGCACATGCTCCGAAAGATCTTCCGGTGGATCCCCACCGAAACCAGGAAGACGGTCACCCAGGCCCTCGTCACCAGCCGACTGGACTACGGGAACACCCTCTACCCGGGAACCACAGCCAAACTCCAGAAAAGACTCCAGCACATACAGAACGCTTCTGCACGACTCATCCTGGACATCCCCCGCCACGACCACATCTCCGATCATCTGAGAGACCTGCACTGGCTCCCCGTCAGCAAGAGGATCACGTTCAGACTCCTCACCCAGGCACACAAGGCTCTCCACGACTTGGGACCCAAGTACCTCAACAACCGCCTCACATTCTACACACCCACCCGCCAGCTCCGCTCGACCAGCATCGCCTTTGCCACCGTCCCACGGATCTGCAGAACCACCACCGGAGGAAGATCCTTCTTCTACCTGGCGGCCAAGACATGGAACTCCCTCCCCATCCACCTACGGCTGACCCAGGACCATCTCTCCTTCAGGAACAACTCAAGACCTGGCTGTCTATCAAAAGGAGGGTTTTAAATGTATGGGTTCTGTAGGCGCACTAGCAGAGTGAACGTACTCCGTATTTCTCTAGAGTAATGGTGCAAGCAGGGAGGGGAGACCCTAACCAAACCCCTCAATTCGAGTGCAACAAAAATCACACCCTAAGACACAAAAAATATACAAACTCCTGCGCACTCAAAGTCAATTCTAACAACAATGTGAAAATTATTTAAATTAGCACAAAAAAGAAAAGCAATTCTTGTCCAACGACGTGTTCTTTGGAGGTTCGTGTGTCTCTCCTTTTATTTGGTCCCCACAATTATACAATTTTATAAACAGCCAGCCGACACATGTTTCGTTGTGGTACTGAGAATACACAGACACAAACAACTCTTCAGGGCTGGAAAATACAAAATGAATGGTTTTTAATCACAATCCTGTGACTTCAAACCCAGCTCACTGCATTATAAGTTCTCATGCCAAAAGGTGAAATTTTTAAGCCGAACGACACCTTTGTGTGGAACCCCTTAGACGTTCATATTTACAAACTCATCCTAAGTTCCAAGTAGACCGCACAACATAAGCAAGTCCTAATACATCACCCGTGTTGCAAATCTAACTGAAATCACTAGTGTGTGTACCCCACAAAATTTCATTTGGAAAAATGTTTCCCAAGTATTCATAGTCATCACAGAAAACCACATATATATATCATAAAATTCAAGATGCATAATACCTCGAAGGCTGAATAATCCATGTCAATGCTGGTCATATTTAAAAGGATACAACGTAGAGTGAAGAGAGTTGAGAAAAAGGAAAGAAAATCAAGAAGTGCACTTTAATATGCTGTCTTCTTCACCACTGCAAATTTTAGTTTTAAAAGAATTTATTGCAAATAGCCCAAACTATAACGTACCCAATTTCCGGTGATAATTCCAACCCGGAAGGGTAACTTAATTCGGTGTGATCAAACAGTTGTCTTGACACTGTAAAAAGAAAGGAGTAAGGATACCATAAAAATTCTATCCTACGTCTATCAGGCGGATTACACTGTGTATTAACCATCCGACAAGTTTAAGGTTCGTCAAAGTTGGTGAGGCTTACCCGGAAAACTTGAATCAAGGGATTTAAGAAAGGCTCCTGTTTATTTCTAGTATTCCAAGTAATCACGTCTATCCATATAAATTCCGAAGTGGTTGTAATATCCAGACAGACACCACATCAGTGAACACGGGTGCGTGTATCACGTGTTCCTAAAAGGAAACCAAATAATGCCCCTGTCAGTCCAGGTAACTGTAATGTTATTAGTAAAAGTAAAGGTAAATGAACGGGACCCTATGGCCACACGACACCGGAGTCCTCACCTTCGGCTCAATCGCCCTCGCGCTTCTGGCGTCCACAACCCGGAAGTAAAACGGGTTGCATGCCGGAAGTAGTCTTTAAATACGTAAACATAGTGAAAGAACTATAGCGCTAAACCATCTATTTGTATAATGTAATCGCTTCGTTCAAAGGTATCGAAGTGCACTCAAAGGGAAGTAATCCAATTACATACAAAATTCGGCCGAAAAATTATACGCCTGATAGATTAATAAATGCTTTAAAAGAACAATATATTTCCCAAGAATTCTGAGACCGACTCTAGATAGGGAGTCCTACTGGTCGTAATAACCTCTGTGCTAGAGACATACAATGACCATTACAAGGCCTGAAAATATCCACATGAAAAAAGTCTCAAATGTCCAAAATCAGTGAAATTGTGAAATTATGAAATTATTAGAAATTATAGACATTTATTATCTAATAATTTCATAATTTCACAATACGTATTTAAAGACTACTTCCGGCATTCAACCCGTTTTACTTCCGGGTTGTGGACGCCAGAAGCGCGAGGGCGATTGAGCCGAAGGTGAGGACTCCGGTGTCGTGTGGCCTTAGGGTCCCGTTCATTTACCTTTACTTTTACTAATAACATTACAGTTACCTGGACTGACAGGGGGCATTATTTGGTTTCCTTTTAGGAACACGTGATACACGCACCCGTGTTCACTGATGTGGTGTCTGTCTGGATATTACAACCACTTCGGGATTTATATGGATAGCCGTGATTACTTGGAATACTAGAAATAAACAGGAGCCTTTCTTAAATCCCTTGATTCAAGTTTTCCGGGTAAGCCTCACCAACTTTGACGAACCTTAAACTTGCCGGATGGTTAATACACAGTGTAATCCGCCTGATAGACGTAGGATAGAACGTTTATGGTATCCTTACTCCTTGCTTTTTACAGTGTCAAGACAACTGTTTGATCACACCGAATTAAGTTACCCTTCCGGGTTGGAATTATCACCGGAAATTGGGTAAGTTATAGTTTGGGCTATTTGCAATAAATTCTTTTAAAACTAAAATTTGCAGTGGTGAAGAAGACAGCATATTAAAGTGCACTTCTTGATTTTCTTTCCTTTTTCTCAACTCTCTTCACTCTACGTTGTATCCTTTTAAATATGACCAGCATTGACATGGATTATTCAGCCTTCGAGGTATTATGCATCTTGAATTTTATGATATATATATGTGGTTTTCTGTGATGACTATGAATACTTGGGAAACATTTTTCCAAATGAAATTTTGTGGGGTACACACACTAGTGATTTCAGTTAGATTTGCGACACGGGTGATGTATTAGGACTTGCTTATGTTGTGCTGTCTTCTTGGAACTTAGGATGAGTTTGTAAATATTAATGTCTAAGGGGTTCCACACAAAGGTGTCGTTCGGCTTAATAATGTCACCTTTTGGCATGAGAACTTATAATGCAGGGAGCTTGGTTTGAAGTTACAGGCTTGTGATTAAAAACCATTCATTTTGTATTTTCCAACCCTGAAGAGTTGTTGGTGTCTGTGTATTCTCAGTACCACAACGAAACACGTGTCGGCTGGCTGTTTATAAAATTGTCTAATTGTGGGGACCAAATAAAAGGAGAGACACACGAACCTCCAAAGAACACGTCGTTGGACAAGAATTGCTTTTCTTTTTTGTGCTAATTTAAATAATTTTCACATTGTTGTTAGAATTGACTTTGAGTGCGCAGGAGTTTGTATAACTCAAGACCTGGCTATTTGAGCAGTAGCGGACCCCCCCCATCCCAGCACCTTGAGACCCTAGCGGGTGAGTAGTGCACCTTATAAATTCACCTGATTGATTAATTGATTGATTGATAGTTCTTGTCCAGGCCGGAGGGGTATCTGTGGATGAGCGACCGTTTATTACTATGTAGCCTACTCTGCTGAGTTGAAGGACTACGTATTCGCCCAGTTTGGATGGTCTGAGACCGGGCGGTAATGTTTGTGTGGCGAGAGGTGGGGGTTCACTGGGAAGGTGAGGCCTAAGTCTTCACACTGGTCGAAGAAAAGATTGGTATTGAAATCTCCAGAGAATAGACATGGTGTACTGCCGTATGTGCTTAAGATGTTACATAGTATTTCAATCAGGCAGTCCAGTTTCGGTTTTTTCTCGCTAGGGCATGGAGAGATGTAGACATTTAGCAATATTAGCTTGTTCTCTGAAGGGAGATTGTCGGCCAAGATGCCAATGACCCAGTCAAGATCGAATTTTAGGTGTCTAAAGCGAACTGACAATCTAGAGGCCACGTAAATAGACAGCCCGCCACGCTGTCTGCCATACTTGCTCTGCCTTGTAGCTGGCAGTGTGAATTCTAGATACCCTTCGAGTGGGTTGCTTGTTGATAGCCATGTTTCCTGAAGAAAGATGATGTCGTATTTTTTGAGGAATCTGACTGTGTCCGGAGATTGCAGTTTTGACCAAAGCCCGTTGATGTTCCAGGAGCAGATTGTTAGACTGTGTTCCATGTTGTTTCAATTGGTCCTGGTTTGGGAAAGGGCTGATAGCAGCCATGACCAATCTGCCCTTCTGGTGATTTGCTGAGCTTCACTGCACTCGTCGTTGGCTAGTAGAGGAGCGACTTCTGGCTGACTTTAATATTGAAAAAGGGGTGGGGCTTGTGCTTAAAACTGAGGCCTTGTTGGGAACAAGTATTGAGGGATATCGGGGAACTCGGGGCAATGCTATGATTATTCCCCAATTTTTGAATTGTTCAGCTTTTGATTGAACCAGTTCCCTTGTGGCTTTAGATGCTAATGTTATTAAGGTTGATTCTCCTGTGTGGGGGCCGGTGGTGGGTTTGAATTCAATGGCAAGGATGTCTTTTGATTCCAGCTTGCACAGATCTAGGTTTGATTTGAAGAGCCGGATTATGTTCCTGCGGTTTAATATGTTGTGGGGGCCATGAGATGTATACTCTGGTGTTAAAAGTAGTTTTGTTTCGTTAGAGTCTATGGCCAGAGTTTGTATGTCAGGAGGTGTTGGCTTGGATACAGTGAGCTTGCCTACTGACGATCGTTCAAAGATCGATATCCGCTGCTTGAGGGGGACTTGCACACTTGCTTGGTTAACTGGTGCTGAAATAAAAACTGTTTTGCTCGTGCTTGCAAAAGGAGGTATACTGGGTTGGATTGCCGGGGACTGATGATCCACTTTTTTGGCGAGGTTAACTGCACTATGTGAGCTTTGGGTGATAATCACCGATTGGAGTAGGGAAGACGATTCGGTGGGTGGTAGAAGCTTTATGGGCGGCGTAGTTGCAACCGACCTGGAGCCTCTTATTTGATCCTCATTTGTTTGTAATCGCTTTTTTTCATTAACTTCGGTTTTGTCCTGGAGTATTGAGTTTGGGGAGTGCCTTGAGGGTTGTGGGTACTCCATTTTTATTGAGCATTTTGGTTGTGAAAGTCCTTTTTGGGGTGTTCGGGGCTGGGCTGCTTTTGTCTGACTGGAGGAGATAGAGGGCACTGTGCTCAATGCTGGCGCTGTCGCTGATTTGTTCTTTGTGAAATAATTACATATTGTTTTTTTGGGTGCTTCTATGAGTCTTTTACGGGATTTCCGAAGTCTTTTTTTTTCCCGGTTTGATAAGCGGTGAGCAGGTGACTGGGGTGATTTGTCGTTAGTTATTGAATCGTGGGAGCGATGGACACTGCAGTTGCTTTAGACGATGGTGATGAAACCAGTGGTGGATTGTCGGGCGTATGCTCGTGAGTAGGACGTTGGCCTTGGGGTGGGAGCAGTGACACCGATTCAGGATGCCTGGACTCAGGGATCCTCTGAATTTCTGTTAATACAGATGACAGAAATTGGGGCAATGAGGATAAGGAGTCAATGATGGGAGAGCAAGAGCATACTGGTTGGACTAGTTGCACTTGTGATTCGGCCTTGATTATCAGCGAATTAAGCGCCTCCATTTTTTGGTCTATTCCTACGGTGTATACGGCAAGAGTATTTAATAAATCTACCTGTTGATCCATTTTGTCTGAGTGATAATTCAGTGCTAACACTGTGGAATGGAGGGTTTGGAGGAGTTGTGACCAGAGCGCGTTTAGATCTAGGGAAGAAGGGCTAACAGACAATCTGTTGGGTTCTTTGGTGAAAAAGGATAAATACAGGTGAGTGTTAGGTGTGGTGCTGTTGCCCCATCCTGTATTGATCTTTTGTTGACAGCTATTAGCAGTTGGTGATGACGTTGTGGGGTTACTAGGTTGCTTGTTTGCCCTGGTTACTCCTTGCGGGGTGAGGACTTTAGTTGTAGCTGTTGAGTGAGCATTAGATACTTGGGGCTTGTTTGCTAAAGGGGAGAACTGGCTGGGAGTCCAAACAGAGTGATGGTCTGGCTGGGCCAACTGGCTTCGGATAAAAGAGGAAGG
This sequence comes from Lissotriton helveticus, assembly GCF_964261635.1. NCBI lineage: Eukaryota > Metazoa > Chordata > Amphibia > Caudata > Salamandridae > Lissotriton > Lissotriton helveticus. The sequence goes on along the minus strand of NC_136069.1, from coordinate 1,676,626,682 downwards.
AGAGACAGGGAATGATACATGGGCAGATGCGTGGGCGTAAGCGTTGCTGACTTGGGAGTCAAAAAGGGACTGGTCCGGAGACTGGGAGTGAGCCTGAGGGGATGAGGTGGACGCTGATACTTCTTTTTTTTTGGGGTCAGTACTTGTTGGTAAGCCTGGGAGCGATGAACTCAGACCTTTATCGCTGGCGCATGCGTGGAGCATGGGCTGAACCAGACTTTGATGCTGGACCGGGACTGAGAGTAAGGGTGAACCCGTTGCGGCAGGAGACCGAGGTATATAAAGTGAGGTTGATCTTAGCTTCGAGGAGCATACGGAGCTTCTAAAATAGTCCCTCAGAGAAATTTTTTTCAATGACGAAACTGGAGGGGCTGGATATCTCAAGTGTGTATCTTTGCGGGTTTGATTTTCCTTGGGCACAGCGGCTTCACCCGCTCCGCTTATTATTTGATGGACGGGGAGAAACTGGACTTGGAATGTGGATTGGGAGAGTTGGGGGGGGTTGAAATTTGAATGAAGTATCCGGAACTATGTCTGTAGCTATGTCTGTGGCTGTTTCTGTAACAGTACCCTTTTGCAACTGTGAGTTGTTTGATTTTGCCAGGTCGTCGAGTGACAATTGCTCTGCTGCTACTTTGTTTGAGGCCTTCTTTTTAATTTCTTTTTGTGAAGGATTAGATGGAGCTTTCCTGGTTTTACCGGATCTCATCACTGGGGGGTGTCGCGGTAAGGATTGAAGATGATCCTCGCTCGCCCCTACTGACCCAGCTGCTCTCTGCTTAAGATGATCTGTGCGCCAGAAGTTATCTCCCTGGGGGACGTGGCTCAGTTATAACGCACGGGGGGCAAACAGTTGCTGGTTATAATGAATTGGTAGCTGCTCAGGAAAAACTATGGATGGTACTTTTGCTTGATTTAGGTTGGTTAGACGGTGTTTTAGGAGCGCTTGTTGAGAAGCACTGGTTAGTTGATGCTGATTAAACCCGCGAGTGTACTCGGGCGTACACTTAATGTTGAAGTTTAAGGCTGACCAGATGAATGGTGGGTGGTAGGTGATTATGTGAGTGCTCCTTAGGGGTTGATGTAGATTGTGTGTTGGTCAATTTGAAGTGCAGCGGGGCCAACGTTGACTCAGGCGCCACGCCATGTCAGACTTGAAAGCCCGTGCGGGGCCAACGTTTACTCAGACGCCACGCCACGCCAGCACTGCAGCTGGGCACGGCAAGATTCACCAGGGTCCTTGCTGTTGCTGAGGAGATTTCTCACTGGTGCACCCACTGCCCACTATCAACTGCCAATGCTGTTAGGAGGGCCGTGAAATGCTGTGGAGGCTCTGCTGGGAGGCTACCACGATTGGGCAGTTCTAGCGACACTGCCTACCCTGCCTGGCACAGCTCCTGGCACAGCTCCTGGGCTCCTGAGCTTGCCGCTTGGGACTTGTAACTATGACTAATGGCAGGGGGGGCTCCTGTGATTCCGAGCTCCTTGCTCCCTAGCGATGGGGGTATCTCGTATGTCTTATGGCTTGCAGCTTTGCTCCTGCTGCTGTGAGTGCTTATAGCTTATACTTGAGCAACCCCTGCTGCTGAGGGTGCCTCCTTCCGTTGGGGGGACTCGCGGCTCCAGCCGCAACTCTCTGAGCAAGCACTCACCCGCTTTTGGGATCGCCCCAGGGAGAACAGCGTCCGTCGGTGCACTCGTCCTCCTCTTCCTCCGCTCTCCCCCGCTCTCCCCCCTGTTGGGCAATACCGCAGGGTGGACTCACAGCTCCTAGTTAGGGCGCTTGCCGGGGCTCGGCTTTTTCGGCTTGGCGGCGGCGATTCCGGTGTTTCGGTCCGCACGCAGGCAGGGGGTGCTCCAATCCCCCACCCACACACGGCAGCAGCAGCAGCAGGAGTAGGGCACACGGCAATGGCAGTGGCAACCGACAGCCGAGAGCCGTCACCACCTCGCAGCCTCTGGCAGCCTCGAACCGCAGCAGCCTCGAGAAGCGAGCAAAACGTGGACCGGATTTGTGATATGTATTTAACCTTGTAATATGTTTTTCTTTTTCAACATTTTTAATATTAAATGTATTTGTATTTCTTTACAACATATTTATATTCTTTATTTACTTTGTTTTTATAAATAATTATATTTTGTACTAAAAATGTGTTTGCTATTAATGTTGCACTGATTGGAGTGGGAATAGTCAATGTTACCCCTCACTATCCAACACTTTCCCTACTGTTGTATTATCTGGAATAGAAATAGAAATGTTAAACCCTCTGCAGTCCAACACTTTTCCTACTGTTGTACTGACTGGAGTGGGAATAGTACATTTTACCCCTCCACTATCCAACACTTTTCCTACTGTTTCTTATGACTGGAGTGGGAATAGTACATTTTACCCCTCCGCTATCCAACACTTTTCCTACTGTTGTACTGAATGGAGTGAGAATAGAAAATGTTGCCTTTCTGTTATCAAACACTCACCCCTCAGCACTCCAACAGTTTGTTTACTGTTGTACTTGCTGGGATGGTATGGTAAATACTACCTATCCACAATCCAACGTTGTCACTACTTATGCATTTACTGGAGGGAGAATTGTAAGTTCTACCCAGTTTTATTATTTTTGTGTTGGAGTAGTGTATGTGATATATATTTACTATAATAGTTTGCATAGTTTTGTAGAAATTGTAGTGGGAACAGTATATGTATTTTTGGCTTGAATATGCTTTTTGGGCAGACTTTGGTCCACTCGACACCGATGCGGTCTCAGAATCGATTGACCTGCAGTCGGCGGTCTCAACACCACTATTACGATACAACCGCATTTGGGGGGTCATTAGGATCGCGGTTTTTCCGCATCCTCGGGGCCGGCGGAAGGCACCGCCGGCCCAGAGGATGCGGAAAAACCGCAGCGGACTGACCAAAGACCCACCGCCACATTAGGATGGCTGGTGGGTCCTGGTTTCCGTCCGCAGCTTTTCCGCCGCGGCTGGCTTACAACCGCGGCGGAAAAGCTCTAATATGGTGATGGTGTCTGTCAGACACCGTCCACCATATTAGGATGGCCTGTAAAGTATGCTTTTCCGCGGCGGGTTTTCCGCCGTGGAAAAGCATACGGAACTTCACTGCGGGGGCCCGTTGCGGGCCCCCTAGGTGAAGGGGGGGTGGGGGGTGCACATGGGGGGTACCTATGGTACCCCCCTGCATTTGCATGCAGAAAGCGGCAGGCACCGCGCGGTGCCTGCCTCTTACTGCATGCAAATGCAATGCGTGCATTTTTAACATTGCGGCGGGTGCAGCTTGAAGCTCCACCCGCCGCAATGTTAAAAATAGAGGATGTGACCGCAACCCTTGCGGTCACATCCTAATTGCACAGGAGGGAACTCCGCATGCCATGCGGAGGTTCCCTACTGCTCTGGGGTCGCGGACGGATGCAAGTCCGTCCGCGATCCTAATGACCCCCTTGGTGCGGTCGCATACTCCCATTTCTCTATGAGAACTTGTGTTACGGCCGGAAACCAGCTGTAACACAAGCTTCTATAGAGAAATGCGAGAATGTGTTAATGCCTACACCGGGTGGCAGGCACCTCAAGATGCCTGCCACAAGGTGTAGGGATCAACAAGGGGGCCCTACAGATGCCCAAACAGAAGGGGGCCTTGCTAGAGGCTCCCAAAATTGCTTCCCGCATTTGGATTACGGGCAGAAATTACCATCCAGTTTCAATTCAATTGCATTGTAATTGAAATTGAAACTGATAATCAGGGTCGGAAAGCCTCCAACCTAAGGTCGGTATCTTTCCGACCGAGATGGTAATAGGCCCCTAAATGTTAAAATGTATCATTTATTTTTTAAATGTAATCATTTATATTATGTTTTTTGTTTACTTACAATTGTAATATTTGAAATTATTAATGTTTGTAATATGTAAAATTATTTTGATAACATTGTAAGAAATTGTAAGAAATGTAAGTTGTTTACTTTTTTAAATTTATTTAGAATGGTTTGTTTTTTAAAGATTTTATGTTATTTGTATATATGTATATATATTTTTTGTTAAGTTTTATATTATTTGAAATTCTAATATTAAATATTTATATATAATATATAATATATATATATATAATAATTGTTTTTTACATAGGTATAAATATAGGATGACAATATTTTTGACTTCAATATTTTTGTCACGATAGTTTTGTTAAGGGATCTTTTGAGGGTTGATATTTTGTCAGAGAACCTGCACAGTCTTGAGCAGACTAGATTATGTAACTCTCTTTTGATTGGAGCACCAGACTCCATGTTCAAAAGATTCTACAGGATACAATTGTTAGCTGCCAAAGAAGCACTGAAAGAAACCGGATTTGATTCGGCAACTGAAACCTTGATAGAACTTCACTGGTTACCAGTTAAGGAAAGATGTATCAGTAAGGCCAAATGTCTAATCCATAAAGCACTCCGTGGAACTGAACCTAGGCTCCTGCAAGGAAAATCTACCATAAACCTCCAGGAGCCTTAAGATCATTCTTGGCAAACCTGGTCTGCTTACCTAGATTTAAAAAGTTAAGATATAGAGGGAGGTCCTTTCAAGTGAAAGCAGCACACATTTGGAATAAAATCCCAAATAAATTCTCTGAGGCTAATCTCACATTTGTTAAGTTTCAGAAAAATCCTGAAAACGTGTCTCTTTCCCAGAAAAGAGAGACATAATGTTATGTTATGTTATGTTATATCTTTATTTATATAGCGCACGGCTACTCAGCAAGAGTGTCCCGGCGCTTTAGGTCGGCAGCTCAGCAGTTAAAAAAACATAACAATAATAAAAACAGAAAGCAAAAGGAAAAAGAGAAACAGCCTAGGGGTTAAAGAGCCAAGTCTTAAGGTTTTTTCTGAACAAGAGCAGACTAGGAATGCTGCGTAGTGCGAGAGGCAAGGAATTCCACAACTGGGGTGCCCTAAGACTAAAGGAGCGACCCCCAGTGCGGACCTTCCTCACTCGGGGAACCACGGCCATGAACAAAGTTTCCGACCGCAATGAGCGAGCCGGGCGATAAAAAGCCAGCCTGCGCTGCAGATACTTTGCTCCCAGACCAGAGAGTGCTTTATGCACCAGAGTCAGCGTTTTAAACATAATCCGCTTTCGGATGGGCAGCCAGTGGAGTGACTGCAACACCCCGGATGTTCGAGCCCGCCTAGGAAGGCCAAAGATGGCGCGGGCCGCGGAGTTCTGCACCGCTTGCAGCCGATGGACCAGGTAATCCGGAAGCCCTAGATAAAGGGCATTAGCATAGTCCAATCTAGATCCTATGAGAGCTTGGACAGTGATCTTTCTATGCTCCTCCGAAAGTAGGGGTAAAAACTTTCGGAGCATCTTTAGGATTCCGAAGCAGGTGCCTGCCAGACCGAGAATGTGCGATCTAAACGAGAGGTTATTGTCAAACTTGACTCCCAAATGTTTGGCAGCCAAAGATGACTGAGCGGTCTTTCTACCCATAACCTTTACTGCAGGTAACACCTTCTGCGTACACTGACAATGTTACAGCGCCAAGATGCCCATTGGGTGAACGTTGTGTTCTATAAATATTAAATATATTATATATGGGTCAAATAACAACTGATGGTGGAAACTGTCCAGGATGCATATGTTTGGCAACACACTGCAATGGCGATCAAAAAAACTGTAATTTCGAAAGGAAGTCATCTTTCTAGGCGCACAAATAAACTTGTACTTAAACGGTGACTAGTTGGCAGTGTCCCCAAATTGACATGATTAAGCAAGGATGCTGAAATGCGTAGTCAATAAAAAATGATCATGATACAGTCTGTTGAGTGCTCCATTTGCTCTGATATATATATATATATATATATATTGTGGTTATTTTCTGGGGCGCGTCATGTGAACAAGCTCCCTTTAGGAGTGAAACGCGTCATGGATGACACCATGTCTTTTTATTTCATCTGTGTGAAATAAATATTTACTTTCAATGGACAACATAGTTGATGCTTTTTTCTGCTTAATTTAAAGAAAAAGTCACGTTAAGAGGTCCTTAGGCGGAGGTGGCTAAAAGAAACGGTCTTGCACTTGTATCTTATGCAGATGATACCCAGTTGGTGGTGTCACTTAATGACAACAGTGGTCTGGAGGCTCATCACTTTAAACAGACACTCACTGACATCACCGACTGGATGACGGCGAATTTCCTTCAATTAAACGCCGGGAAAACGGAGATACTGCTCCTGGGAAAAAATACTTCAACCTGGGGTGATAACTGGTGGCCTGATGTCTTAGGCCCACCCCCTATGCCGAAGGAATGCGTCAAAAACCTGGGAGTCTGGGTGGACTGTGCTTTAAAGTTCACTCACCACACTAAAAAAGTAGCTGCCACGTGCTTTGGCATTTTGCGTAACATCAGGCCCATTCTGAAGTTCTTTGACTGCCGCACCAGCCAATTAATTGTCCAGGCGACCATCCTTTCCAGACTGGACTATGCCAGCTCTCTTTTATTGGGGGCAAATCTAGCTGAAATCACTAGATTGCAGAGAGTTCAGAATGCGGCAGCCAGGGCTCTGGTAGGTCTCCCGCGCTATTCTTCGGTATCTGGAGCCTTGAAAAAACTGCACTGGCTCCCGGTGGGCAAAAGGGTCCAGTTTAAGGCATTGTGCCTAGCCTTTAAAATTCTTAAAACCTCCTCTCCCCCAATGCTTCGCCCGCTTCTGTCAGAATACATCCCTAGAAGATCGCTCCGTTCAGAGGGGCAGCATCTTGCGATCATTCCCCGTACCAGACTGGCCAGAGTGGGCGGCCGTTCCTTTAGCTTTCTGGCGGCCAAAATATGGAATAGCCTGCCTGAAGCTATCCGTGGGATACAGGATCTCTTAGCCTTCAGAAAGGCTGTCAAAACCCACCTTTTTCAATAACTTTCCATTTTAAAACTCTTCTCTCCATTAACTGTTCCATTTCTGCGCCTCTCTCCTTCTGCAAACTGTTTGTTCACAGCGCCGGGACGCCCCTTGGCTGAGGCAGCCGTGCGCTATACAAATTACCATAACATTAACATTAACATTAACCTGGTCTATTTCATCGTGGATTGGTGAAACAGGAACATTGTTTTATATATATATATATTCACTGAAAAAACCATAGGTTATAGACCATATATAGTTAGGAATTAGCATTTAAAAAACCTTATTTTACTCACACAAAACCATTGAAATTCCATATATAGTTAGTTGCACTAACTATATATCGCGCACCTGCAATCCACTGCTGATCATGTCACATATTACATCATTCATGACATGGTCAGTGACATCACTGATGACATCACTGATGACATCTCAAATGACATCACTGATGACATCACTGATGACATCTCATTTGACATCATTCTTGTGCTAATACGATAAACCTCTTCAGACTCTAATATAACCTTAGATACACTCAGTGTATACAGACACTCACACACTTCCACTCATCCATGGAGTTACTCACACACCCAGTCAGTCATGCAAAGAAACAATCTCATCTCCATTTCTTCAACTATACAGTTAAACACACCTTACTTATTGAAACATATACTAACACATATTTACTCTCTTATACAATCCCTGATACAAGTTCACAATGATCGATACAACCACTCACTCATTCGGTGGCTCTCATGCACAGTTATTTATATATGCCAACTCTCACATGTACTGTGTTTTACATATGTACTTACTATGACATGTAGCATTGAGATATCCATTCACTCATCAATACACTCATGCACACAGTCAACTGCCCATGTAGCTGTTTCCACATGCACTCTTGAACTCATACACCTAGTGAATAAACTGTTCACACATCTATGCATAGAGTCACACACCTTCCAGCCACCCCCACACAAACTCAATCTCCCATAGAAATACTTGGGCAAGCAATTAATAACACATATAGCCTCTCGTATAGCTAATGATCAACACATGCAGCAGTTTACAGAACAACAGACATAATGATGCACAAATTAAGACAGTTTAGTCACTAACCCATGCATTCAGTGAGACACATTTAATCACTCACTCATACAGTCAGTCACGCACCTACTAAATCCTTCATCCAGACACTTATACATCCACTCATTCTTCAATATGTAAGATATATTTTAACTTTACAGAAACATACAGTCACTGGATGTTGTCATCAGTGATGTCATCAGTGATGTCATTTGAGATGTCATCAGTGATGTCATCAGTGATGTCACTGACCATGTCATGAATGATGTAATATGTGACATGATCAGCAGTGGATTGCAGGTGCGCGATATATAGTTAGTGCAACTAACTATATATGGAATTTCAATGGTTTTGTGTGAGTAAAATAAGGTTTTTTAAATGCTAATTCCTAACTATATATGGTCTATAACCTATGGTTTTTTCAGTGAATTTTCAAGGTTTTGTAAATGCTAATTCCTAACTATATATGGTCTATAACCTATGGTTTTTTCAGTGAATTTCAATGGTTTTTTAATAGCAAATATCATAAGCTGTCGAATGTCAAGTACGTGGTAAGTGAAAATATTTTCGTGTTTATGCACACTGATCTGCTTTGAATGGTGCCCCCCCCCCCTCATTTCTATTAGGAGTACTCTCTCTTTGCAGATAGTGAAAGGTAGTTAACGCAGGCCTTTGCCCCCGTTGTAATCCGTCGTGCCTGCTTCTCTCTCCATTTGATTGATTGTTATCCAAGTATTTACTGTTTTAGAATTAGTTCTCTTTGGTTCATTCTCTATTTACAAACAAACACAGAGTCGCAATACTCTGTTTAGTCTTTGCAGATAACGAAAAATCGTGTAAAAAAAAAAGAAAAGGAATCGAGCAAAATCAGTAGGCCACTAATGGGATCTCTTTTTGACCTCGCTAAAATAGAAACATTAGGAACAACCCCTCATGACAAATACAAAACTAGTGAGATGAACTGAACTCCACACAATGATGGCTGCAAAACAGCTCGGCTCCGCCACCCACCCCGCCCAAAATAACGATAAAGAGCGGCTGCCATGATTGGTTGCGGAATGGCCACGACGGAGCTACGAAATGATGCTGCTCTCATGCTAACCCCAGCTTCAGTCTGAAACATCCAGAAACACTGTAGACTACCAATTCGATCAGTTCCGGTAGCGCCCCAATGTAACCCGGTAGAGAAGAACTAGCCCTCCCCTCTTTCACTGATGGTTCTTGTTGCCTGTCCCTTCTGTTCTCATTTAACAGAACTATTTAGCCTGCTGAAAGGGGTTGTGTTCCGACCGCTGGTTGGTGGAGACATTTTGACTATATTCTGGACCTGCGTTGTCGCGTAATGCGTCATATGACGCGCCGCGTTAGCGCATCCGGAAGTCATCCGGGGCGCGCAGCGCGTAACGTAAGCATAACAAGTCATGTGACTTGTTAATAAAACTTTTCATTGGTTCATTTTACTTTTCTTATTGTAATGATGAAAGGCTTGCTCATATGACCTAAAAATTACGCTTTTCATTACTTCCGAACATTATTTTTTCTTAAATATATGTTATAATGTTCCAGGCTAATGTACTTTCCCGGAAATTTTACAACTGTCCTGCAAGTAAAATATATTCTTTTTTCGAGAAAAAGAGCGTTTCTTCGTCCCATGATGGAGCCGTTGAGCAAAAGAGGGTCGACCTGCTGTCTTAGTCGCCGATACGCCTGAATATGAGATTCTTATCGATCACTTTATGTTGCAGGAATAGAAAACACAACAGCCCTTGACCATTTATCTTTACTGCGTTCCTTCGTATTATACCTTTTACCCTTCATGTAATTGGTCTGCTTTATTTCACTTGCCTTTTAATGATTCTAAAACAGTGACTATTATTACAAACTTTACCAATGTATATACTACTACCATGTTTTCTTTTAAAAACCTTTATTGTGAAAATTTCATTATACAAATACGAGCCTATAACCACGTGGGCCGGCCACGGAGCAAACTGTAATCGTATGTGATGAGTAGACATTTACACTGTAGAGGAACGTAACGGGCGGGCCATTAGGTTGCAAGAACTAAGGTGTCTAACAGTTACGGAATCGGTGGACGTACATTTTATAATTAAAATACGACAGGGCCAGTTACAATAAAATTATCTAGATATACATTTGCGGGCAAGTACCATGGGTGACGTTAATTCGAACTTTCAACAGTACAGTAATCAATAACACATCAGAACTTAATATCAATAGGGATGTCGAAATATTCAATCAATTCTCGTCCCCGCCCGCCATGTGCTTCAAAACTGCATACGTATCTCGTGATTTCAAGGTTCTGCAACCAGTACACAACAAGGAGTTACGAGTCCCATTTATTCCGGCGCCATTTTGGGCGAGGACGGGCAGGTCCAGGATATAGTCAAAATGTCTCTACCAACCATCGACTATGATGATGTTCATATGCTGTATTTATTAGAGTAACACTCATCTGCCCACATGAAATTAATTTACCACAATCTAAACATGTCATTTTAATCTTTCCAAAGTTCTTCTAAATATTTGGGACCGTTTCCCTTGCCTCTGAAGCTCTCAGTGCCACTTCTTTGATGAATGTACTAGCAGGTCAGGGGTTCTCCTCCAAATCTCTCTTTTATGCAGCACTATAATTAATTGGTGCCACCTCTCCATATGACGATGCATGGTATAGTTACCACAACTATATATTTTTTCGGTTCCTCTGGAGAGTTCATCGTGGCAGATGAAGCGTGTAACATACCGGGCATTTACCTTTTTTTGCATGTACAGGAAAGGAAAAAAAAATCGAGCGTTCGAGTTCTTAGGTGTCCCAGGGCCATTTTAGTGGACCAGGCCCAAATCCAAAGAACAGCTATCTCACAGGCTAATGGGGCGACCCACGCCGAGTTTCAGCATTGTAGGATGACCACACAAGTACAGCAACTTGCTAGACATCACCTCGGTGCTATCCGGATCTCGGCGCCCCACTGCAGATGAAGTGCCTCTCAACTATGAAACCACCAGAAAACGCTTGAGTCAGCTTTGTGTGAAGCCGCCATTTTGATTCAATCAATAGCGTCCCCCTGCACACATTCAGGGACCTGGTCGTGTCTTCAGGTCAAACGAATTTGGGACAAGATGCAGAAAGGAAAAGGAAAAAAGTTCCGCCGGACCCCGGGAGGTGGCCGCCTATGTCATGGGCGATCTTAGGCCACACCAGGGCAATAGTGAAGCTGCAGCAGGTGCAAATAAGCTTCAGACAGTGTTACAAGCGCTGCTCAGAACTCTCAACTATGACACCACCTCGGTGCCATCCGGATCTTGGCGCCTTGTGCTGGTTCCGGCCTATTCACACATCGGTCCGCTACTGACGCCACCTCACAGGCCAACGGGGCACCCCACGCCGACTTTCGGCGCAGCATTGTAGGATGGCCACACCAGTGCGGCAAATTGCTGGACACCACCTCGGTGCCATCCAGATCTCGGCGCGTTGTGCTGCCTTCGGCCTATTCGCCACAAGTGCGCACGCAACTCAGCTGCATAGCGAGTGAAACACCAAGGGGCGCCCCACTGCAGCCGAGGAACCTCCATCTTGGGGGCGACGCACAGCATCACATTGCTTTCCAATGCAGTCAGATCCTCAAACAGCCCCCACTGACTGACGCGAACTCACAGGCCAACGGGGCGCCCCACGCCGACTTTCGGCGCAGCATTGTAGGATGGCCACACCAGTGCGGCAAGTTGCTGGACACCACCTCGGTGCCATCCGGATCTTGGCGCGTTGTGCTGCCTTTGGCCCCATTCGCACATCAGTCCGCTACTGACGCCATCTCACAGGCTAATGGGGCGCCCCACGCCGACTTTCAGCATTGTAGGATGACCACACCAGTACAGCAACTTGCTAGACATCACCTCGGTGCCATCCGGATCTCGGCGCCCCACTGCAGATGAAGTGCCTCTCAACTATGAAACCACCGCTGTGACATCCGGATCTTGGCGCGTTGTGCTGCCTTCGGCCTATTCGCACATCGGTCCGCTACTGACGCCATCTCACAGGCTAATGGGGCGACCCACGCCGAGTTTCAGCATTGTAGGATGACCACACCAACTTGCTAGACATCACCTCGGTGCCATCCGAATCTTGGCATCTCAACGCCTAGTGGTATCTTCCATACAGAAAATATTGTTACGCTACCTTTGGCCCCATTCGCACATCAGTCCGCAACTTAGACATCACCTCGGTGCCATCCGGATCTTGGCATCTCAGCGCCTTGTGGTGTCTTCTCGTCAGAAAATATTGTTGCGCTGCCTTTGGCCCCATTCGCACATCAGTCCGCTACTGACACCATCTCACAGGCCAACAGGGCGCCCCACGCCGACTTTCAGCATTGTAGGATGGCCACACCAGTGCGGCAACTTACTAGACACCACCTCGGTGCCATCCGGATCTTGGCGCGTTGTGCTGCCTTCGGCCTATTCGCACATCGGTCCGCTACTGACGCAAACTCACAGGCCAACGGGGCGCCCCACGCCGACTTTCAACATTGTAGGATGGCCACACCAGTGCTGCAACTTGCTGGACACCACCTCGGTGCCATCCGGATCTTGGCGCGTTGTGCTGCCTTCGGCCTATTCGCACATCGGTCCGCTACTGACACCGCCTCACGTGCCAACGTATTTTCTCCGCATTTTATACCCTATGCCGCATAACAGGTCATGTGACTTGTTTATAAAACTTTTCATTGGTTCATTTTACTTTTGGTTTCCTAATGATGGAAGGCTTGATCATATGACCTAAAAACAACACTTTTCATTGGATGAAAACTTTTTTTTTTTCCAAACGATGAAAGCCCCACCTTGTTTCTGGATGTTTCAGACTGAAGCTGGCGTCAGCATGAGAGCACCACCATCTCGTAGCTCCGTCGTAGTCATTCCGCGAGCAATCATGGCAGCCGCTCCCCACCAGAAGCCTGCAGGAGTCGGGGCCCCCAAAACTTTTGATGAATTCTCAAGGCGGAGGGGACGCTTTCGAGAATGGGGTCCAAGACCTAGCAGACAAGCGTCCGATTTCCAAGGTGTCCCAGGGCCATTTCAGTGGACCAGGCCCAAAAAGGAAAGAGCCTGCCGCCATTTTGAGAGTCCTGTGACAGCCGCCTATCGCTGCACCACAAGAGTGGGCGCAACTCAGCTGAATTGCGGCTTTTGACACAGTGGACCAAAAACGGACGGAATGGCAACTGAAACGGTAAAGGGGCGCCCCACTACAACAGATGACACTCCACCTGGAGAGGCCCGTTCACGCCGCCTCCCCCGGGGCGCCCCACGCCGTTATTCGGAGCAGCATTGTAGGATACCAAAACCAGTGCGGCAACTTACTGGACATCACCTTGGTGCCATCGTTCTGCTGCCTTGGAACTATTCGCACAACAGTTTGCTACTGAAGACCCACCCCCCGCGACGCCCCACGCCGTTATTTGCTGGGTGGCAACTTACTAGACATCACTTTCGTGTCATCTAGATTTCAGCGCGTTCTGCTGCCTTGGAACTATTCGCACAACAGTTTGCTACTGATGACCCGCCCCACGCCGGAAATCTGGACGTTGTGCTGCGTTGGGACTATTCGCACAGCCGACCGCTACTTCGTTCTTTTTCCCTAAAAATGTTTATATGTTATTACTATTTTTGTTTTCTTGTATATATTTATAAATTATTAAAGTTTTATAATCTTACTACTTTGTCGGAGTGCTATATATTTTTAATGTGACACATAATTGTAAAAACTTTGATGTACAAAGAGTCATCCCTGGAATCTTCCGCTTCACGCTCGGTCCCCTCCCCAATCACAATACAGGATGGTTTTCAGATAATAGCAACGCTTCTGCTGTGACGGATCTCATCGAGTGTGGGCCTTGATCTACTATAACTCCTTTGAAGAGGGGTGAATCTTTACAGCTGTGGCCATAAACTACATCTGCAGGGCTAGCTGATACCCTAGGACCAGCCTGGACAATCGGACACAGAGGAAAAGGAGTGTCAGAGGGTGCAGTAGTGAATAGGGCGAAAGGGAGGTGTCGGGCGGGCACAGGGTGTGATTCTCAGGAAAGAGCAGCGCAGATGGGGGGAGGTTTATTACCCATGCATAAGACAGAGAGCGGGGGTGACCACTGCCTGGGGGAGATGCTTGCGAGGGTGGGGAGCCATGCTAAGGATCGACAGCGTGCACAGAGTGGGTCTGGTCAAGGCATCTAAAATGGCTGCCGTGCACGACAAAAGTGTGGCATTTGAAAAAAGACAAGATGGCGCAGACAATGTTTTTCAACACTTCCTGATTTCCTTCGAATCGAACGTTAACAGACGTTGGGGCATATTACCAAAGTTAAGCGATATTTATCCCTAACGATGCATTGCAAAGATTTTTTTACCGTCAGAAATTATCGCAGATAAACCTTGCTATTATCAAAGTTTATCGCAAATACGATAAAAACCGACCGCAATGCATTAATATCGCTGAAAACTCAGCGATATTCATGCATTACCGAGCTAATCCTCTTAGCCATGTTATCCACCTCCCATAGGATAACATGGCTAAGAACTGCTCAGGGCAGCTGTTACTTTTTGGAGATATTCGCGCTTATCTCGAATATTTCCAAAAGTTGATAATAGGAGATAGCGATGTTAGCGACTGTTTCCAGTCGCTAACATCTTGGCATGCCCACTTTGCATGTCATTAGTGATAAATATCACTCACATGCAAAGTGGGGCCCAAGATGGTCGCTATCTCCTACTAGCCGTCGCTAACTGGTGTTAGCAACAGCTAGGTAATACAGATATAATTTTATCTCCGCGAAGCGGAGCGCTGTTACAGATATATATCTTGTTTTTGAACGTTAATTTCTCAAAATGCACTGAAGCACATATATTGAGACCTAGCAAAGGCACATCGGGCTACCAGTCCCTAATATTTTACCAAGTTTCGTGCAAATCCATTCAGCCGTTCGATTATTATTATTATTTATTTTTTTTGCCCCGCGGGGCCCTTTTAAAACCTCCACATCAAACCTAGGGGATCAGCGAGGATCTACTATGCCCCCTTATGGTCATTTGCCCCTTCGCTTTGGCCTCCTCTTGTCTCTCGATCCTACCGAGAGACAAGATGGCGGCCGCTACGGACTGTTTGGAATGTTTACAGACACCGGAGAGCCAATCAGCTTCGCTTCGCAAAGCTCCGTAACGCGAAAAGTACGCGAAGCGGTGCGCTTTTACAGATATATATCTTTTTTTGAACGTTAATTTCTCAAAATCCACTGAAGCACATATATTGAGACCTAGCAAAGGCACATCGGGCTACCAGTCCCTACAATTTTGCCAAGTTTCGTGCAAATCCATTCAGCCGTAAGATTATTATTATAATTTTTTTTTTTTGCCCCGCGGGGCCCTTTTAAAACCTCCACATCAAACCTAGGGGGTCAGCGAGGATCTACTATTCCCCCTTATGGTCATTTACCCCTTCGCTTTGGCCTCCTCTTGTCTCTCGATCCTACCGAGAGACAAGATGGCGGCCACTACGGACTGTTTGCGGCCACTACGGACTGTTTGGAATGTTGACAGACGCCGGAGAACCAATCAGCTTCGCTTCACAAAGCTCCGTTGCGCGAAAAGTACGCGTCCTAGGCCGCTGCCCGGTCCGCGCTTACAGATATATATCTTTTTTTAAACGTTAATTTCTCAAAATCCACTGGAGCACATATATTGAGACCTACAAAAGGCACATCGGGCTACCAGTCCCTACAATTTTGCCAAGTTTCGTGCAAATCCATTCAGCCGTTCGGGCTAAAAGTGAGGCCAACCGCCCTATGGAAATTAACATGGGAAAAACGCGTTTTGGGACCCCCCTTTTTTCTCGGCCCCCCCTTGACGAACCCCCCCCAAATTTTCAAAGGCTGCTCAGAAACAAAATGTGCCATTTTCCTGAAAATTTCAGCCAATTCCGTCCACAAACGGCAAAGTTATTAGACATAGAATTTTCAAAAATCCCATAGAGAAAAAATCCTAACTATATATACCTACTGGCGACCGCCAGTAGGTAATATATATATATATATATATATATATTTTTTTTTTTTTTCACTGAAAAAACCATAGGTTATCAGGCACGTTATAGTTAGAAATTAGCATTTAAAAAAACATAGAAATTCACTGAAAAAACCATAGGTTTCAGGCACGTTATAGTTAGAAATTGGCATTAAAAAAACCTTTGAAATGCATTAAAAAAACCATAGGTTTTAGTTAAAGTTATAGTCAGTTGGACATTTGACTCGTACAAAACCAGAGAAATTCCCCCATACTCACTGCCCCTGCAATGCAATGCTGATGACGTCACATATTACATCACTCATGACATGATCAGTGACATCACTGATGACATCACTGATGACATCATCCAGTGACTGTGTCTTTCTGTAAAGTTTAAATATGTTTAATATATATAGGGAAAGGTGTATTGAAGAATGAGTGGGTGTATATTTGTCTGAATGGATGATTTAGTAGGTGTGTGACTGACTATAAGTGAGTGATTAAACGTATCTTACTGAATGCATGGATTAGTGACTAAACTGTGTGAACATCTGTATCCATCTGTCTGTTGGTGTATAAGAAGCTGCATGGGTTTGTGAATTGCTACATGAGTGTCTATATGAGTTATTGATTGGTTGTCTGAGTATCTGTATGGGTGCCTGAGTGTTTGTGTGCGTGGGGTTTGTGTGACTCTGTGCATAGATGTGTAAGTGGGTGATTCACTGGGTGCATAGTTTCAAGAGTGCATCTGTGATGGACTGCATGGGTGTGTGTGTGAGTGTGTGTATGGGTGTGTTAGTGAGTGACTGTATATCTCAGTGGTACATGTGTGAGTAACTACATATGTGAAAGGCAGTATATATGTGTGTTAGAGTATATAAATGGCTATATGTGAGAGTGTGTAATTATGAGAGTAGCTGTATTGATGAGTGTGTGCTTGTATCAGTAATTGTATCGGAGCGCAAGAATGTGTTAGTATTTGTATGAGTAAGGGAGCTTGTGTTTGTATAACTGTATAGGTGAGTAAATGGGAGTGTGATTAATTATTTGCATGACTGACTAGGTGTGCGAGTACCTCTTTGGATGAGTGGTGTTGTGTGAGTGTCTATATATGTGTCTGAGTGTATATGATAGTCCTGTACTGAGTGACCATAAGTATGAGTGAATGTACGGGTGAGTGAGTGGATGTGTGTGTAGACCTAAGAATCAGTGAGTGGGTATGTAGTTAATGATGTTAGAGTGTCTATGGTTTTGAAAATGTCAGTCTGTAATTTAGAGTCGGTGTATCAAAAGTTATATTAGGGTGTGAGAAAATGCTTGAAATTATCACATGGATGTCATCGGTGATGTCACAGACCATGTCATGAGTGATGTAATATGTGACGTCATCAGCAGTGCATTGCGGGGGCGCGAGTTATAGTTAGCTGAACTTACTATAATGGGGGAATTTCTCTTGTTTTGTACAAGTGAAATGTCCCATTAACTATAACTTTCCCTAAAACCTATGGTTTTTTTCAGTGAATTTCAAAGGTTTTTTAAAAGCTAATTTCTAACTTTAACATGCCTGAAACCTATGTTTTTTTTCAGTGAATTTCTATAGTTTTTTAAATGCTAATTTCTAACTATAACGGGTCTGAAACATATGGTTTTTTCAGTGAATTTCAAAGGTTTTTCAAATGCTAGTTTCTAACTATGCCTACAGAATTAGGACATGTGATGAAAGTAGAAACAACGCACAGAAAGAAAGAAATGAAATGCAGAAAGAAGCAACAGAACTACAGAAGTCCACAAAGACGAATACAAGTGCAGGAAGAAGAAGAGTTGTGCAGAAAGAACCAACAGAGGAGTAGAAAGTCCTCCTGTGCCCACAACTTTGTCAGACGGGTACTGGTGGCAACTGACACTGACTAACCAGGCCTAGAGCCAGTGCTATGCTAAAAGACACTTAGAATACAGTGAGAACACCTACATACACTAGGGAACACTATGCGTTGGGGTACCCTGTAATTAGCATGACCTCCTCTGTAAGATCCTAGTACATAATAGGGCAGGGGGATTAAAACTATCTCTTAAAACGCGCCAAGGGGCGCATTTGCACAATGATGGAGAGAGGGGGGGCCTGAGGTTACATGTGTGCAAACACGCCCTGTGGCCGTTTTAAGTTGGGGGATAAAGTCCCCTTGAATCCTGAGGGTCCCAGGGGTCCAACTAGCCCACCATGTACCTCCAGAAAGTGCCACAGAGTTGCGTTGCAGAGAGGTGTAAAAAGGGGCATGGCCTGGACCACCTCTCTGCAACGTAGCCCAGTGGCACTTACTGAAAGCACCTGGTGGGCTAGTTGGCCCCCAGGGGCCCTCAAGATTAAACAGAACGTATTTCCCCAACTTAAAACGCGCCACAGGGCGTGTTTGCACACATGTAACCTCAGGCCCCGCTCCCTCCCTTCACCACTGTGCGAAGACACCCCGTGGCACTTTTTAAGTTGAGGGATTAAGTCCCCTTGAATCCTGAAAGTCCCTGGGTCCAACTAGCCCACCATGTACCTCCAGTAAGCACCACAGAGCTGCGTTGCAGAGAGGTGGTCCAAGGCCATGTCCCATTTTGCACCTCTCTGCAATGCAACTCTGTGGCACTTACTGGACATACCTGGTGGGGTAGTTGGCCCCAGGGACCCTCAGGATTCAAGAGGACTTAATTCCACAACTTAGAACGCGCCACAGGGCACGTTTCCACACTTGTGACATCAGGCCCTGCCCCCTCCCTGCAACACTGCACAAATGCAGCCCCTGGTGCATTGCAAATTGGGAGATTAAGTCCCCTTGAGACCTGAGGGTCCCCGGGGGCCATCTAGCCCACCACTTACCTCCAGTAAGCGCCACAGAGCTGCGTTGCAGAGTTGTGTAAAAAGGGGCATGGCCTGGCCCACCTCTCCGCAACACAGTGCGGTGGCGCTTACTGGAGGTAAGTGGTGGGCTAGTTGGCCCCCAAGGACCCTCTGGATTGAAGAGGAATTAATTCCCCAACTTAAAACAAGCCACAGGGTGTGTTTGCACACATGTCAATTCAAGCCCTGCCCCCTGCCATCACCACTGTGCAAACCCACCCCATGGCGCGTTTTGAGTTGGGGGATAAAGTCCCCTTGAATCCTGAGAGTTCCTGGAGTCCAACTATCCCACGAAGTACCTCCAGTAAGCGCCACAGAGCTACCTTGAAGAAAGGTGTAAAAAGGGGCGTGGCCTCTGAACACCTCTCTGCAACGCAGCACTGTGGCGCTTAATGGAGGTAGCTGGTGGGCTAGATTGCACCCCAGGGACCCTCAGGATTCAAGGGGAATTAATTCCCCAACTTATAACTCGCCAGGGAGTGTGTTTGCACAGTGGTGAAGAAAGGGGGCGGAGCCTGAGGTGACATGTATGCAAACACGCCCTGTGGTGCGTTTTAAGTTGAGGAATACATTCCTCTTCAATCCTGAGGGTCCCTGGGGGCCAACTAGCCCACCAGGTACCTCCAGTAAGCGCCACGGAGCTATGTTGCAGAGTGTTTTAAAAAGGGGCGTGGCCTCCGAACACCACTCTGCAACGCAGCTCTCTGGTGCATACTGGAGGTACCTGGTGGGCTAGTTGGCCCCTAGGGACCCTCAGCATTGAGGAGGAATTAATTTTCCATCTTAAAATGAGCCACAGGTCGTGTATGCAGACCTGTCAACTCAGGCCACGCCCCCTTCCTTCACCATTGTGCAAACGCGCCCCTGGCAAGTTGTAAGTGGGGGAATTAATTATCTTTCAATACTGAGGGTCCCTGAGGGCTAACTAGCCCAACAGGTATCTCCAGTATGCACCAGGGAGCTGCGTTACAGACAGGTGTTCAGGGGCCGCGCCCCTTTTTACACCTCTCTGTGGCGCTTACTGGAAGTACCTAGTGGGCTAGTTAGACCATAGGGACCCTTAGGATTCAAGGGGACTTAATCTCTCAACTTAGAACGGCCACAGGGCGGGGATGGTGCCTGAGGTGACGTGTGCAAACACGCCCTGTGGCGCATTTTAAATTGGGGAAATAATTCCCATTCAATCCTGAGTTACCTTGGGGGCTAACTAGGCCAGCAGGTGCTTCCAGTAAGCGCCACTGCTCTGCGTTGCAGAGAGGTGGTCCAGGTCGTGCCAGTTTTTACACCTCTCTGCAACAGCTCTGTGGCGCTTACTGGAGGTACCTAGTGGGCTAGTTGGACCCTAGGGACCCTCAGGACTCAAGGGGACTTAATCTTCCAAATTAAAACAGCTACAGGGCGCGTTTGCACAGGTCTGAGGTGACGTGTGCAAACATGCCCTGTGGCGCATTTTAAGTAGGGGAAATAATTTCCCTTCAATCCTGAGGTACCCTGGGGTCCAACTAGTCCACCAGGTGCTTCCAGTAAGCGCCACGGTGCTGTGTTGCAGAGAGGTGGTCTAGCCATGCCTCTTTTTACATCTCTCTGCAACGCAGCTCTGTTGCACTTACTGGAGGTACCTAGTGGGCTAGTTGGACCCTAGGGGACTTAATCTCCCAACTTAAAACGGCCACAGAGCGTGTTTGCACAGTGATGAAGGGAGGTGACGTGTGCAAACACGCCCTGTGCGTGTTTTAAGAGGTAGATTTAATCCCCCTGCCCTATTATATACGAGGGGTTTACAGAGGAGGTCATGGTAATCACAGGGGGACCCCAACGCATAGTGTTCCCTAGTCTATGTAGGTGTTTTCACTGTACTCTAAGTGTCTTTTAATATAGCACTGGCTCTAGGACTGGTTAGTCAGACTCAGTAACCACCAGTATCCATCTGAAAAAGTTGAGGGTACTGGATGATTTTGCAACAAGGCTTCTTTCTGCTCTTTTGTTTGTTCTTTCTGAATGTTTTCCTTCTTCCTGCACTTTTCTTCGTCTTTGAGGACTTCTGTTGCTTCTTACTGCATTTCTTTTTTTACTTTCAGAGCGTTTTTTCTTCTTTTTTCACATGTCCTGTCTCTGTAGGCATAGTTAGAAATTAGAATTAAAAAAACCTTTGAAATTCCCTGAAAAAACCATAGGTTTCAGGCACCTTATATTTAGGAATTAGCATTTAAAAACCTTAGAAATTCACTGAAAAAAACATAGGTTTCAGGGGCGTTATAGTTAGCTGGACATTTCACTCGTACAAAACCCGTTATAGTTAGTTCAGCTAACTGTAACTTGTGCGCCCGCAATGCATTGCTGATGAAGCAAAGCAGAATTGCTTTTCCACAATGGTAGCTGCATGTCAGGAACTCCCCATGTGGAAAAGCAATGCCGGCTCCTGCAGGACGCGGGGAGCCAGCGGGACCATGGGGGCATTGGGGCTCCCCCCCCCCAGTCCCCAACAGATAGGGCGGGCCCCAACAGATGGACTCCCCGGGGCCAGAAGTGGTCCCCCTCCCCTAAAAAAAAAAGGCAGGCCGGCCCCAGGTATGGGGTCTCCGGGACCATAATTGGCCTGAAGGGGGGGCCACGCGGCCCCCTCCCCAAAAAAATTCAAAAAACGATGGCCAGGCTGCGGAGGGATTGGAGTCCCAGGGGCCAGAAGTGGCCCGGGAGGGGGGGCCACACGGCCCCCTCCCAAAAAAGGAATAGTAAATAAATACAAAAGGCCGGCCCCGGGGGATGGGGTCCCGGGGCCAATGGAGGCCTCAGGAGCAGGGCCACACAGCCCCACTCCATAAAAAATAAAAAATAAATGTGGCCATGCCCCGGGGAATGGGGTCCCTGGGGCCCAAAGAAAGCAAAAAGAAGGGGGCCACATAGCCCCCCTTCTACAAAAATAAAATAACTGATAGACCGTCATCGTGCCGGAGGCCCCGCCCCCTCCCAGATACACTCTGCAAACGCACCCTGTGGCATGTTTTGAGTTGAGGAATTAATTCCCCTTCAATACTGGGGGTCCCGGGGGCCAACTAGCCCACCAGATACCTCCAGTATGCCCTGCAGGGCTGGGTTGCAGAGAGGTGGTCCAAGGTCTCGCCCCTTTTTACACCTCTCTGTAAAGCAGCTCTGTGACGCTTACAGGAGGTATCTGGTGGGCTAGTTGGAACCCAAGCGCTGCGAGGCCTCCGGGTAGTTACGCGCTATATAAGTGCAATTTTCATTTCATTTCATTCATTTCACGACTCAAGGGGATTTAGTCCCCCAATTTACAATTCACCAGGTGGTACGTTTGCACAGTGGTGCTGGGAGGGGGCGTTGCCTAATTTGACAAGTGTGCAAATGCTCCCTGTGGCCCGTTTCAAGTTGGAGGATTAAGTTCCCTTCAATCCTAAGGGTCTTTGTGGGCCAACTAGCCCACCAGGTACCTCCAGTAAGCAGCAGGGAGCTGCGTTACACAGAGGTGGTCTGGCGCCACGCCCCTTTTTACACCTCTCTGCAACGCAGCTCTGTGGTGCTTACTGGAGGTACCTGGTGGGCTAGTTGGCCCTCAGGACTCAATGGGAATTAATCCTCTAATTTCCAACGCGCCAGGGGGCGCTTTTGCAAAGTGGTACAGGGAGGGGGCGGGGCCTGACATAGCAAGTGTGCAAATGCAGCCCCTGGCACAATGCAAATTGGGGCATTAAGTTTCCTTTAATCCTGGGGGTCCCTGGGGGCAAACTAGCCTACCAGGTACCTCCAGTATGCGCCAGGGAGCTGCGTTGCTGAGAGGTTTTCAGAGTCCACGCCCCTCTTTACACCTCTCTGCAACGCAGCTCTGTGGCGCTTACTGGAGGTAGCCGGTGGGCCAGTTGGCCAGTTGGCCCCCAGGGACCCTCAAGACTCAAGGGGATTTAATTACCCAATATACAATGCTCCAGGGAGCGCGTTTGCACAGTGGTGCAGGGAGCGGGCGTGGCCTGATGTGACAAGAGTGGAAACACGCCCTGTGGCGTGTTTTAAGTTGCGGAATTATGTCTCCTTGAATCCTGAGTGTCCCTGGGGCCAACTAGCCCACCAGGTAGGTCCAGTAAACGCCACAGAGTTGCGTTGCAGAGAGGTGTAAAAAGGGGCGTGGCCTCAGATCCCCTCTCTGCAGCACTGCTCTGTGGCACATACTGGAGGTACCTGGTGGGCTAGTTGAACCCCAGGGACCCAAAGGATTCAAGGGGAATTAATCTCCCAAATTAAAACCCACCAGAGGGCGCTTTTGCACAGTGGTGAAGGGAAGGGGCAGGGTCTGATGTGACGTGTGTGTACTTATACAATCACTCCACCAAAACCCAAGCACTAATAAATTCACCATGCACTCTCCTTGCAGCACTCTAATCATCTAGTCACTACCCATGCACTCATACAATGACCCATGTACTAACTCATGCACTGCTAAGGTACCCTGAGAAGTACCCATGCAGTCCAGCCATCGCCCTTTCAAAACCCATGCACTCCTCCAATCACCCATCCAGCATCATTTACTTATGCAATGACCCAGGCACCTACTCATGGAAAATACAGAGGAGGTCATGCTCATTACAGTGGTACCCCAAAGCATAGTGTTCCTTAGTGTATGTAGGTGTTTTCACTGTATTCTAAGTGTCTTTTAGCATAGCACTGGCTTGGGTCCTGGTTAGTCAGTCAGTTACCACCAGAACCCATCAGTAAAAAGTAGAGTGCACAGAAGGACTTTCTGCTCCTCTGTTTGTTCTTTCTGCACCTCTTTCATTTTCTTGCACTTTTCTTCATCTTTCTGGACTTCTGTTGCCTCTTTCTGGATTTGTCTTGATCCTTTCTGCGCTTTTCTTCTTCGTTCTTCACATGTCCTACCTTTGTAGGCATAGTTAGAAATTAGCATTTAAAAAAAACATTGAAATTCTCTGAAAAAATCATAGGTTACAGGCACCTTATATTTGGAAATTAGCATTTAAAAAACCATTGAAATTCACTGAAAAAAACATAGGTTTCAGATATGATATAGTTAGAAATTAGCATTTAAAAAATCTTAAAAATTCACTGAAAAAAACATAGGTTTCAGGGACGTTATAGATAGTTGGACATTTCACTCGTACAAAACCATAGAAATTCCCCTGTTATAGTTAGTTCAGCTAACTATAACTCATGCCCCCGCAATGCACTGCTGATGACGTCATATATTACATCATTCATGATATGGTCAGTGACATAACTGATGACATCACTTATGACATCTCAAATGACATCACTGATGACATCACTGATGACATCATCCACATCAAAATCTGATGCACCTCCTCACATTTTAATATAACCTTTGATACACCCACTTCTCAGAAAGAAGCAAGACAAAGTCATCAACATCTCTTTCGAGACCGTGACCTTCCCGGATAGCTGGAAGCACGCAGATATCAATGCCTTACTCAAGAAACCCAAGGCGGATCCGAGAGACCACAAGAACATCCGGCCCATCTCCTTGCTCCCGTTCCAGGTGAAGGTCATTGAGAAGATCGTCAACAGACAACTGACCCGCAACCTTGAGGAGAACAACATCCTGGACCCATCCCAGTCCAGGTTCCACAGCAACCACAGTACCAAAACTGCCCCCATCGCCGCCACCAATGATATCAGGACCCTGCTGGACAACAGTGAAATAGTGGCCCTCATCCTCCCGGACCTCTCAGCCGCCTTCAACACGGTCTGCCATTGCACCCTACGCACATGCCAACACAACGCAGGGATCTGAGACAAGGCTCTGGAATAGACCACCTCCTTCCTCTCCGGCAGAACCCAGAGCGTGCATCTACCGCCATTCCATTCCGAAGCCTCCGAGATCATTTGCGGCGTACCCCAAGGACCATCCCTCAAGCCAACACTGTTCAACATCTACATGGTACCGCTCGGCCACGTTGCCCGAATGCACAAGCTCAAAATCAGCTCCTACGCCGACGACACCCAGCTGATTCTCTTCCTCACCAAGGACCCCCTCACTGCCAAAGCCAACCTCCACGAAGGAATGAAGGCCGTCGCTGAGTGGATGAAGAAGAGCCTACTGAAGCTGAACTCGGACAAGACGGAGGTCCTCATCCTCGGCCCCAGCCCGTCAGCCT
Source organism: Lissotriton helveticus (assembly GCF_964261635.1). NCBI lineage: Eukaryota > Metazoa > Chordata > Amphibia > Caudata > Salamandridae > Lissotriton > Lissotriton helveticus. The sequence goes on along the minus strand of NC_136069.1, from coordinate 1,676,601,594 downwards.
GGGACGACTCCTGGTGGCCAACCACACTGGGAGCAGCACCGACACCCACCGACCATGCACGCAACCTGGGGTCATCCTCGACTCAACACTCTCCATGACCAAGCTGGTCAACGCCATCTCGTCCTCCAGCTTCAACACCCTATGCATGCTCCACAAGATCTACAGGTGGATCCTCACTGAAACAAGAAGAACAGTCACCCAGGCTCTTCTCAGCAGCAGGCTGGACTACAGAAACGCCCTCTACGCGGAAGCCTCGACAAACCTCCTGAAACGACTGAAATGCATACAGAGCACCTCTGCATGCCTCATCCTTGACATCCCTCGCCACAGCCACATCTCACCCCACCTGAGAGACCTGCACTGGCTCCCCGTCAACAAGAGGATCACCTTCAAGGTCCTCACCCACGCACACAAAGTACTCCACAACACCGGACCGGCATACATCAACAGACGACTCACCTTCTACACCCCGAACTGCCAGCTCTGCTCCACCGACCTCGTCCTCGTCCCCTGCATCTGAAGAGCGACCACCGGCGGAAGATCGTTCTCCTACCTCGCCGCCAAGACCTGGAGCACCCTCCCCATCCTCCTAAGGCAGACCCAGGACCTACTGACTTTCAGGAGGCTACTCAAGACCTGGCTGTTTGAGAAGTAGCAGCACCTCGCCCTCCAGTACTTTGAGACCCTCATGGGTGAGTAGTGCACTTTACAAATTTGTTGATCGATTGATTGAATGCAGAAAGAGGTAACAGGAGTACAGAAAGATGAAGAAAAGTGCAGGAAGAAGCAAGAGATATGCAGAAAGAACCCACAGAGGAGCAGAAATTCCTCCTGTGCCCCCAACCTTTTGTTGACGGGTACTTGTGGTAACTGACTCTGACTAACCAGGCCTAGAGCCAGTTCTATGCTAAAAGACACTTAGAATACAGTGAAAACATCTACATACACTAGGGAACACTGAGCGTTGGGGTACCCCTGTGATTGGCATGACCTCCTCTGTATTTGCCATGAGTTAGTGCCTGGGTCATTGCATGAGTAATGACTGGATGATTAGAGTGCAACAAGGAGATTGCATGGTGATTTTATAAGTGCTTGGATTTTGCCAGAGTGATTGGATAAGTACATGGTGCTGGCTGGGTGATTGGAGGAGTGCATGGGTAGTGACAAGGAGATGGCTTGGACTGCATGAGTAGTACTCAGGGGATTGTAGCAGTGCATGTGTTAGTGCCTGGGCCATTGCATGAGTACATGGGTAATGACTGAATGACTAAGGTCCTGCAAGGACAGTGCATGGTGATTTTATAACTGCTTGGGTTTGGGCGGAGTGATTGGATGAGTACATGATGCTGGATGGGTGATTGCAGGAGTGCATGGGTAGTGACAGGGCGATGACTCGACTGCATGGGTAGTGCTCAGGGGATTGTAGCAGTGCATGAGGTAGTGCATGGGTCATTGCATAAGTACACTGCACATAGCAATGGGACTATTGTGTGGTTGTTGCATTGTATGCAATTTTAGTGGCCCTTAAGGGTTCCTGTACATTTTTTTGTGCACATGGACAGTTGGAGAACAAGCGGCCAGAAGTGGTGGGTGATTTGACTTGTCATTTCAACATTTCTGTATGTGTGTATGTATCTGTTGGTATTTGGGAGCTCACTTCCTTCAGTCTAGAGCTTTCTCCAACTGACAAAAATGTGCAGCAAGAGAGGAGTGTTCAGGAGCCAGCTTCAGGTTCATGGACACCCTGCCAGATTGAAAACATCCTTCTTTCTCTGAGAACGTGAGAAAGCTCCTTACAAGTGAGTCAAAGCATTCCCAGACCATTTACCGTCTAAGTGAGCTGGCCAGAGCAAAGCGAGGCCCAGTCTGGTTTGAGCCGCTCGGTGTCAGAGGTGAGAACCACTCCATCTCGCCCCGATGTCTCGAGTTGCCATGGAGGAATAGCATGCGAAAGGCATGGCTCCTAATGAGGATAAACTACTGATCTGAGCTCGCTCTCACACCTCATTAAATGGCGGGACTGTAAAAGAACTTCAGCAGTGCTGGTTGTGCTAGGCTTTTAATCTATTAAGCTTCCGGGTCGCCAATGTATTTCAGGTCTTGTTCGATAAAAAGCGCACCAAGTACCTTAAGGTCAAGGAAGGGAGAGAAAATTGACCGCGTAGACAACTGTACAGACAATTGAGGTAGCGAATTTCATAGTGGCAAGACAGAAGGCGCCCCATGTGCTTTAAGTCTGTTCCTTGCACTTCCGGCATAAGAACGAAACCTGACGCTTTGGCAAAAAAGCACATTTATTTGCTAATGTATTTGCTTTCTTCCATAGCCCCTAGGCACATCGGCTAATATTGAATCACTGTTATTACACTAGGTCAGCGCAGGTCAGGTCGCCATTCAGACTGGATGCCGTTCCTGGCAAAAGTAGCTGCAATGACTGCTGGACCTCAGGAGGGGCTTATTATTAATTTTCAATGTCCGTCCGAGCCCAGGGAGCTACAGGCTACCTTCTAATTACTTCCACCTCATGGAATGGCATGCACACATTTAATTGCCTGTGCTTTGCTGTCTGCATGGAGCATGTCAAAGGAACACAACATTTCAGCCTGACAGGGATCTCCAAGTCCACGGGTATTCCCTTGCCCCTGTATTTTGCTATCTGTCCCCAATAACGAAGGCATCAGAATTACTTTATCATATCACAACATGCCACTAGGTGTCACTGCTGTGCCTGGGCCAGTTTGCTGTGGCTAGACTCCGTCCTCATCTCCCAAGTATTGTAAAGATCATAGCACTTTGACTCTTCTTTCCTGCAATGTGGTACATAGCACCGTTATATAGCACACAATACTGTCGTTGAGCTGCTTAGAGTGCTTTTGAATTAGACTGATCGATCAATCGGGGTTTGTACAGCGCAACTACTCTCCCGCGAGGTCTCAAGGCGCTGAGAGGGAAAGGGGAACACTCAAATGGATAATGTTGAGACACTAAAAGAGACAAACTCGTTTGCCCATTGACTTATGTTAGAGAGATAGATATTCTCCGAGAAGGTTAAAAAAACATAGGGCCTCATTTATGAGGCCTTGCGTCAGTTTTGCGCCACCGGTGCGTCACTTTTTGTGACGCACCAGCGGCGTAAAAAATGCGCCTTGTTGCGCCATATTTAAAAAGTGACACATCTAGGTAGATGCGTCACTTTTTAAACCCCTGCGCCACATTATACCTGCTTCAGGTATAATGGGCCTCATTTATGAAAAGTGACGCATTGCTGCGTGAAAACAGCGATGCGTCACTTTTCACTGCGCTCTCCCTGCGACATGATTGATGCGTCATATTTATAATATGACGCATCATGTCGCAAGGAGTTACAGATACGTCAGTATTTCTGACGTATCTGTAGGCGCAAAAGTGACGCATTGCTGTAGTGTGTCACAAAAGTGACGCAACTCCAGCAATGCTTCCTTTCACATGGGGAAAGCCCCATTTGAAAGGGCTTGCGTCAATCTTTGCCTGCTGTGAGGCAGGCGCAAGATTTTGACGCAACAGCGTCCTAAAAGTGACGCAGTGAAATCTCATAGATTTCACTGCGTCACTATTACAGGCTTTTTGCGGGTGAACGCCCCCTCTGCATACATTATACCTGACGCAGGTATAATGTGGCGCAGGGGTTTAAAAAGTGACGCATCTACCTAGATGCGTCACTTTTTAAATATGGCGCAACAAGGCGCATTTTTTACGCCGCTGGTGCGTCACAAAAATTGACGCACCAGTGGCGCAAAACTGACGCAAGGCCTCATAAATGAGGCCCTATGTATGCAGAGGGGGCGTTCACCCGCAAAAAGCCTTGCAATAGTGACGCGGTGAAATCTATGAGATTTCACTGCGTCACTTTTAGGACGCTGTTGCGTCAAAATCTTGCGCCTGCCTCACAGCAGGCGTAAGATTGACGCAAGCCCTTTCACATGGGGCTTTCCCCATGTGAAAGGAAGCATTGCTGGAGTTGCGTCACTTTTGTGACACACTCCAGCAATGCGTCACTTTTGCGCCTACAGATAAGTCAGAAATACTGACGTATCTGTAACTCCTTGCGACATGATGCGTCATATTATAAATATGATGCATCAATCATGTCGCAGGGAGAGCGCAGTGAAAAGTGACGCATCGCTGTTTTCACGCAGCGATGCGTCACTTTTCATAAATGAGGCCCATACATTTTGCAAGAAACTGGCGTATCTCTCCTAAAAAGGACGAGACGTTCCTGGCAGGCGATAGGTCTTGCAACATGTGCCTAGGAGGGGAGATATGTTACGGCCAATGGTCTAGCTCACCAGAAGATTAGATCTATGTAAATCTGAGGGATGCATGAGGGGGTAATCATGGCATTTCTGGGGCAGCTGATAAGCTAATGATAGTCGAGGGGGGTGAGATGCGCTGGGTCTGAGTTAGGGGAGCATGAACCTAGACAAGTGTCCTGATCTTATCTTGATTTGGGTGGCGGGGAGATGGGGGAGGTTTGAAATGTCCTAGGGTTGGGGGATATGTCCCGATGTTGAAGGAAGAGCTCGGTACAGGGCAGAGGGTAAAATGGCATCTTTTTACTGCCTGCGCTGGGAATGTGCAGTTGTGCTTTCCAGAGCTGTTCAAGGAAGGGTTTGAAAAAAGATCACACACTGTTAAAGCCGTGTTTTACAGGACGCGAGAGACCTCAACAGTCAAGATCTTGACACGCTGCTATTTTAGGGACATTACACACATGGGACAAGTAACACAAGTTGCATGTCCAGTCTTTAGCACAGTACGTTGAACTCTTCCGCATTTTACAAAACATATTTAACAGATCTTCAAACCTCAGAATTCATTTCGTAACAGCTTGGAAGACACTCTTTGTGCTGAGTCACCTGCAATTGTTATTTTAAAGGTAGCTCCTGATTATACATTTTTATATTGCGCTTGTTGCAACTGTGCAAAACCTATTTTCTCTGTTACTCCTATGTGAGAAGCAGGGCATTGGGTAGTGCAATTCCGCACACAGGATTCTGCAGAGGCGCAACTAGAGCCAAATTTGGAGGGGGCTAAGAAAAGAATTTGTGGGGGGCTGATTTTTCAAGCAATATGCAGAGTGGACATGCAGGGGCTCTAAGAAGGGGTGGAATGTAACAAAGCCTCATTAACAAGCAAATTGTCTTTTAAAGACCTGTGAAGTACTCAGGTGTGGCTGTGTGTGTGTCCGGGAAGTTGACACACACGACTGGGGGGGGGGGGGGGCATAGTGCACCTGCAGGATAGTGTGAGAGGAGAATAAACTACCCACTGCTTCTCGCATAAGAGTAACAGAGAAAATGCATTTCAAGGTGTAGAAACAAAATATGTGGAAGTGTGGCACAGTCGCTGTTGCTAGGATTTCCAGGCAACTGGAAGCCAATTGTGTGGCCCCGGATCTCAGACGCTGTGCAGTAATAATGACTTCATTGCATATGCAATGTGCACGCAGGAGTTTCCTGTCACGGCTTACCATGCATAGCTCATTGAGTATTAATTAAGACAAGGGCGTGGTGCGTGCGGGTCCGAAGCTCAGCACCAACACTAAGCGTGCTGGAAATTCTCCATGATAAGGGAATTCACTCCAACACTCTGCAATGGTTCAGATCATTCCTAAGCAATCAAACTCAATCAGTCCGCCTGGGCCAATTCCAATCTAAACCCAGCACCTCCAGATGTGGTGTCCCACAGGGGGCATCACTAAGCCCCACCCTATTTAATTAATGCCTATGTTTCATCTCTGGCCAAAATCGGTAGGAAGTGGGGAATCGGCATCTGCTCATACGCAGATGACACGCAGCTGATGGGAGCACTGGAAGAAAGGCCAGAAGTCTCCAAACAAAAACTTCATATTTCCTGACAGAGATGTCCCAATGGATGAACGAGCACGGCCTAAAACTGAATGCAGGTAAATCAGAGATTTTACTTTTTGGAGGGGCCAAGCTTCTCTGGGATGCCACGTGGTGGCCACAAACACTGGGCACCGCCCCAAGCCCTAAACAATGTGCAAAAAACGTAGGCGTCTTTATCGACAACACCCTATCCATGAAGGACCATCTACAGATTCTTTGTGGAAGGGGTTTTGCGAAGCTAAAATTACTAACAAGACTGTTTCCGTGGATACCAATGGACTGTCGGAAATCAGTCATGCAGGCCCTGCTGATAAGTCAACTCAACTATGGCAATGCACTATTCGTAGACATGAATGAGCTCCTGTTTACGAGGCTTCAGATACTCCAAAACGCCGTAGCCAAACTGGTCTGTAACCAAAATAGGAGGAGCTTTGCATCAATGTGCATGAAGACACTGCACTGGCTACTCGTGCGTCAACGAGCAGTATTTAAATTGCTCTGCCATGCTCATAAAGCACTGTATCAAAGCGGCCCAAAAATTCTCCAGGACAATATTTAATTTTATATCCCCTCAGAGCGCATTAAGAAAGTTAGGTCCGGAGGGAGATCCTTCTCATACTTAGCGGCATAAAAATGGGATGAGATGCCTTTGGACCTACAGCTCACCTCCAACCATTTATCATTCCGAAAAAAACTAATGACCCACTTGTTCCCCAAAAAATAAAAAACATCAGCTCGACCCTTTTTAGCCTCACCAGACCATGTGCCCTAGTGCCTTGATATCCCTTTGGGATGATTGCTGCGCTCTATAAATAAATAAATAAGCGTGCGTGGGCCATGCCAGCCGTGCTGAGGCAGCATCTAGTGATGAGAGGACCCCGCTGTAGGCCCCTCTTCAGCTCCAGGCACTGCCCAAATTATGTTTTGAATCACAACACCGCAATTAGGCGTACGCTCCTTTCCTTTTATTCAATCACTCAATCAATCAATCATTTGTAAAGCGCACTACATACCCGCGAGTGTCTCAAGTTGCTGTGGGGGGCTACTGATCAAACAGCCAGGTCTTCAGTATCCTCCTGAAGGTCAGCAAGTCTTGGGTGTGTTATAGGCTCAGTAGGAGGGTGTTCCATGTCTTGGTGGCAAGGTGGTTGTTCGTCAGATGCGCGGGATGGTGGCAAGTGAGAGGTCAGCGGAGCGTAGCTGGCGGTTGGGTATGTAGGAGAGCCGTCTGTTGAGGTAGGCTGGGCCGGTCTTGTAGAGTGCCTTGTGTGCGTGGGTGAGGAGCTTGACGGACATCCTCTTGTTGACGGGGAGCCAGTGCAGGTTTCTCAGGTGGGGGTGATGTGGCCGTGGCGTGGTACGTCGAGGATCAGTCGTGCCGAGGCATTTTGCATTTGTGTTGTAGCCATTTGATGAGCTTGGTCGGGGCTCCCGCGTAGAGGGTATTTCCGTAGTCGAGTCTGCTGCTGACGAGGGCCTGGGTGACTGTCTTTCTTATATCTGTCGGGATACATCTGTAGATCTTGCGGAGCATGCGGAGGGTGTTAAAGCAGGAGGTGGAGACGGCGTTGACTTGCTTGTTCATTGAGAGCATTGAGTCGAGGATGATTCCCAGGATGCGTGTGTGGTCTGTGGGTGTCGGGACGGCCCCCAGTGCTGTCAGCCACCAGGAGTCGTCCGAGGCTGAAGGGTTGGAGCCGAGGATGAGGGCCTCCGTCTTGTCTGAGTTCAGCTTCAGACAGCTGGTCTTCATCCAGTCGGCGACGGCCTTCATTCCTTTGTGGAGGTTGGCTTTGGCGGTGATGGGGTCCTTGGTGAGGGAGAGGATCAGCTGAGTGTCGTCGGCGTATGAGATTATGTTGAGGTCGTGCTGTCGGTCTACGTGTGCGAGCGTGGCCATGTAAATGTTGAACAGCGTCGGGCTGAGGGAGGATCCCTGGGGTACGCCGCAGATGATCTCGGAGGCTTTGGAAAGGAATGGGGGAGGCGGACGCTCTGGGTTCTGCCGGAGAGGAAGGAGGTGGTCCAATCCAGAGCCTTGTCTCGGATCCCTGCGGAGTGGAGGCGTGCGCGTAGTGTGCGGTGGCATACGGTGTCGAAGGCGGCAGAGAGGTCTAGGAGGATGAGTGCTGCGGTCTCGCCATTGTCCAGCAGGGTCCTGATGTCGTCGGTGGCGGCGATGAGGGCAGTCTCCGTGCTGTGGTTGCTGCAGAACCCTGACTGGGAAGGGTCCGGGATTCTGTTTTCTTCGAGGTACCGGGTTAGCTGTCTGTTGATGAATTTCTCGATTACCTTGCCCGGGAAGGGGAGCAGAGAGATGGGCCGGAAGTTTTTGAGGTCTCTTGGGTCTGCCTTAGGTTTTTTGAGTAGGGAGTTGATCTCGGCGTGTTTCCATGTCTCTGGAAAGGTCGCGGTCTCGAGGGAGAGATTGATGACGTTGCGCAGGTGGGGTGCGATGGAGCTGCTTGCTCTGCTGAAGACGTGGTGCAGGAATGGGTCTGACAGAGATCCGGAGTGGATTGTGCACATGGTCTTAATGGTGTCATCGATGCTCACGCTGGGCCAGGCTAATAGGGGGTCGTGGTCGATGGTGTGCGGAGTGTCTGTTGTGTTGCTGTCCATTGGGGCTGTCTGGGTGTTGAAGCTGTTGTGGATGTCTGCTATCTTGCGGTGGAAGAAGGTGGCAAGGGAGTCGCACAGGTCTTTCGACAGCGGGATGTCGTTGGTGTTGGAGCTGGGGTTGGAGAGTTCCTTCACGATGTTGAAGAGCTATTGTGTGCGTTATTGTCGAGGCGGTCTTTGAAGGAGGTCCTGTTGGCTGCCCTGATGAGGTGGTGGTGGTTGCGGATGGCGTCCTTGTGTGCTGTCCGGAGTTTGTTCACTGCGCCATTTCTTCTCTAGTTTCCGCCAGGCTTGCTTGGAGGCTAGGAGTTCTGGGGTGAACCAGCTGGCCCGCTTGCTGGTGTCTCTCTGGTGGGGTTTCTTTAGCGGGCGAGGGTGTTGGCACAGTCCTCGATCCAGCATCTGAGGCTGTGGGCAGCGTCGTCAGTGTTTGAGGGATTGGTGGGTGGGCTGAGAGTGAGGTTTGCATGTAGTTGGTCTTCTGTGATTTTGCTCCAGCAGTGGCGGGGGATCGGTTGGGTGCGGTGGGTTTCTGGAAGGTGAAGTGGATGCAGCGCTGGTCGGCCCAGAGGAGTTCAGTGGTGTGGCTGACGGAGACGTGTGGGCTTGAGGAGAAGACGGGGTCGAGCGTGTGGCTGGCGGAGTGGGTGGGCGTTGTGACGAGTTGCTTCAGTCCGAGGTTGGCGAGGTTATCGATCAGGGTTGTGGAGCTGTTGCCATTGTTGTTCTAAAGGTGAAAGTTCAGGTCTCCAAGGAGGATGTAGTCGGTGGAGGTCAAGGCGTGCATACTGATCAAGTCGGCATAAGAGTCACTGAACTAGGGGGGGGGGGGCGGTCCGGGGGGGTCGGTAGACGAGGGTGCCTCTGAGGTTGGAGTTAGGGTCTGTGTGTATCTGGAAATGCATGTGTTCGGCGGTGCTGAGCGCGTCGTCGGTGCTAGTCGAGACCCTGATGCTGTTCTTGTGGACGATAGCGATTCCTCCTCCGACCCCGTTGGTGCGGTCTCTGCAGGTGATCTTGTAGCCGTCTGGGATGGCTATGGCGATGTCGAGTGCGGAGGAGTCGTTAAACCTGGTCTCTGTCAGGAAGGCAACAGATGAGAATGTTGTGTCAAGCAGGTCCCAGAGCTCGACAGCATGCTTTCGTGCGGAGCGGGTGTTCAGTATTATGCAAGGGAGGTGGTTGGGGTCTTTCTTGGCGGGTGGTTTGTCAGCTCTGAGGCTGGTGTAGCTGCAGTTCTGGCAGATGAAGGGACAGTGTGTGCGTTTCGGGGTGGCTGTGAAGCAGGTGTAGCTCCGTCCGGAGTTGAGAGCATGCAGAGTGCTGGCGTTGTAGTGGCGGCGATCATCATTGCGGGTGTGGGGGCCAGACTTCTGGTGCTGGCGTGGTACGGGCGCAGACGGGCTTGCTTTAGGCACACCTTTGGAGCGCCAACAGCGCGGCCGCGCAGCAGCCAGCATATATGTGGAGGTGGGAGGGCGGAGCAGCTGCGAGGCGGGAGGCCGGGCAGCCAATGGGCAGCGGGCAGTCAGGGAGGAGGGGCCACAGAGGACAAAGCGGCGAGGGCAGTGAGAGACAATGAAGGTAAAAGAACGAAAAAGGGGCACAAAATCGAGGGAAAGACGAGTGGTACAGAAGGCAAAAGGGCACAAAAAACTAATGGAACAGAAGGCAAAAGGGGCATAGAAACAAGGGAAAAACGAGTGGCACAGAGGGCAGAAGGGCACAAAAAAACAAGTAGAACAGAGGGCAGAAGGGCACAAAAACGATTGTAACAGAAGGCAAAAGGGGCACAAAAACGAGGGGAAAAAAGTGGCACAGAAGGCAGACGGGCACAAATCATGAGTGGAACGGAAGACAAAAAGGGCACAGAAATACCACAAAAATGAGTGTCACAGAGGCAAAATACCGAATACAGAAACACAGGGGCAGCTAAGAACAGAGGACAGAACGGGCAGAGAGGCACGGGGCAGCAAGGGGAGCAGAAGGGAAAACCGGGCATAGACACGGGGACAGCGAGGGGTAAAGAAGGAAAGACCGGGCAGAGAGAGCACGGGGACAGCAAGGGGAACAGAGGGAAAACAAACGGGCATGGACCACATACAGGCAGCGGAGGAAGACAGACAACAGCAGTCACAGACACAACAATGAAAATACAGGCAATAGTGTAGTTCATATATTCCCAATAGGCTCTGTGCATTGGAATAGTATATACTATAGATTAGACTTAGGACTGAGGTCGACTAGTTCTCTATTGAATATACTAAACTTAATAGTGAGTGCCAGCTAACTCAGAGGTCACTAGAAACTTTCTCGAAATTCACAAGAAAGGATTAGTTTCTGACAATGGCATAAACATGACAACTTTGTTTCCCAAGAATAAGAAATATATCTCTAGAGTCGTGGAAGCAATAGATAAGTATTTCACTCAGTCAATCGTGCATGCTTCGTTTCTACAGAGTTGGAGAGATGTAGAGAGACGGGCATTTTCAATAAAAAGGTTTATTGAACAGTCTTCTTTCTCATGCAAGAGAAGTGAACTGCTACAATCGTTAGACGGACTCCAAAGTATAATGCGTACAGCGTAAACAGTAATATGAAATAATACTGTAAGAGCATTCTATGGTGTCTAATCAATATAAAAATACATACATAAATATATAGACTAAAATACTCAACTGGTGCTTCTAAAATATGCCTACCCCAATGTACCTAACCTAAGTCTAGTACGAGGGAAGAAGTAAGTATTGTGTAGCATAGGTTTTTAGTTTTCTTTGCCAAGAATCTATCCAAGATTTCTCTAGGTTCTCATCAGCTCCATACCTTCTTTAGAATGAAGGAGGTCTGGTATCTCTGTCTCAGGACAGGATTTCCCAACACCCCGCAAGGGAAGCTTGGAAACACTGGAGCTGGATTCTCGGCAGGAGAAAGGACAGCTTCTTGATCAGTGCGTCAGCTGGAGGGTCGGCTTCCTTTGGCGCTTGCTGTAGCAAGCTGCGTCGGGCAAGTAGATAGTCGAACTGCTCCGAACCACCGTGTGTTTGCTAGTGCAAGTGAAGGTATATTTATACCTTGAAGGTGTTTAGGAATGCCATAGTTTGACGTAAAGTCGGGCATAATAACATCAGGAAAGAACCCCATGGGAATAGTTGTTCTTTGCAAAGTACATGAGTTCTTGGACAAATCAATATTCGAGCAAGGGGAAGTTCCCTAACTGCTTAAGCCGATTATCCAAGAAATCGCTGTGACGTTTGGTATGGGTAGAAGTAGCCATGCTTGTATTTGGTCGGCATGGGCTATGTCTAAATAAGGGCTTGATTTCTATGCCTATATTAGGACAATGTAAATTGTAACTATGTAAGGGCATGAATCGGGAAAATTTAATCGAAGCCTAAAACGCCACACAACAATGGCCTACCACTGGCCACCAGGCATGAGGTGCTGGTGGTAGCCTGCGGGTGGTGGAGGGCCTCGAACTTCCTCAGCAGTGGCAGCTGGGGCAGGGAGACACAGGCAATGCTGTGCGGAGGGGGAGCAACCTACCTGGTGAGGTCAAGGGTTATTGAAACAGATTCCCAGCTCGAGGCGCACATGCAAGCCTGTGTTGTCAGTGCCAACCAGGGTACATGCACTCTAAACTCTATGGAGTGGTCGCAAGGTAAGAGCGGCATGTCCTGTGCCCTGCCCCTAGCACAGAGTGTGTGTCTTTGTGTATGTGAGAGTGTGTGCGTATGGGTGTGTGAGTGTGTGATAGCGCGCAAGAGAGTATGTGTCTGTGTGCGTACCCAGGGGCGCTCTCAGCAGTGCAGCAGGGGCAGTGACAGTGGGACACGGCGCATGAGGCCCCCACCACTCCATTAATAACAGTTTTACTAGGAAAGACGTGAATCGCATTAGGACCCATTTTACCTTTGCTTTGCCCCTACATACACTATCTTTCATGGAGGGATAGTTTTAGACTCTAAGAGTCAGTCCATGGGTATAACAAGAAAAAACATAAAATCGGGCTGCTTTTCAGCGAAAGCGGGTGTCAATGTGTTGGCTGGACCCACTGAAGTAGTAACGCAGCACACATACTATATGCTAACATAGTGTTAAAATACAGGGAATCACATCCAAGGTGCGTGCCTGCCATAAACAGACATGCATTGTGCCTAGGTTAGTGCAACAGAGCCCCTGAGTGTGGTGGGGACAGCCTGCTGAGAGCACCATGGGAGTGACACCAGAACAACACACAAGCTCCATCCAGCCTGAATCCTCCAAATAACGGCCGATCCAACCTGCAGGGCCACGAGAGCACCTGCAGTGCTTGCACCGGCTGTAGCAAGTGTAGGTTTCAGCCCCAGCTGATACAGCGGAACACATTCAACTGACTGCTAAATGTGCTGCTTGTTCTATTCAAGCCTTGCCCGGAGGGTTTACTCATTGACAGAACTGGTATTCATAGCACTGCCACCCCGGTGAGGGGGGCTGTTGCCAGCACCCTGCCTAGTAGAAGTGTGTCCTCTCTGTGGGGAAGGACTGCATGCTGCTGTCCAAGTGAATCTTCCCCCGCCCATCATACACAACAGCCCCTGAAACACTCTCCCCATCCACCATGGCGCACAAAGGATCATCACCTTGTAGTAGTAGGGGTCCAGGAATGGAGTCTGCACTGTGGGACCGGCAGCTGCTGGTGGATAGAATCTCACATCCATCAAGCACAGAACTCCGCCACTCTTCTTTTTTATTTCTTGACTTGTGACGTTTGAAACACATAAAATATCCAAAAGATGCGTTCTGAGTTCGCACACACTTATAATTTACATAGCCCTGTTGAGGTGGCGGTCCCGGGGCTACGGGGTTCCCCGCTACATAAATAAATTTCCTCCGGGACTTGGCCCGCCCGGAGGCTTTGAAAACGAAGCTCGGGAGGAGACGGAGCTTCATTTTTTAAAATTTCCGGACAGGGGACCCCTGACCCCAGGCCTACTCAGGGTGTCCCACAGGGACCCCCTGAGCAGGCCTGGGGGTCAGGGTGTTTTTGCCCTGCACCCTTTTCATGTTATTGTTTTCTTTATCCTACCTTTTTATTTCTCCCTCCATCCGAGGCATAAGATGGCTGCCAATGCTTGTTATGGTATGTTGAAATAATTTGTAAAGCGCGCTTAAACCAAGCGGTTTCATGGCGCTGGGAGCGGGGGGACGGCAGCAGAAGCAGGAGCTTTACTCATATGCTTGTAAAAACAGAAGGGTTATGAGAAGTGTTCTGAATTGGGTGTAGCTGGTTACAGATCTCAGTTCAGTCGGAAGAGAGTTCCAGAAATAGGGGGCCAGAAAGGAAAATCTGAGGCCACCATGTTTTTTGTATTTAAAGGCAGGGATCATAAGCAGATTGAGGTGGGAGGAGCGAAGTTCGCGTATAGGGACATAGCGATGGATCATAGAAGAAATTAAAGCTGGGCCCTGGCCAGCGAGGGATTTAAAGATGGTACAACCCAATTTGAAAACACAGCGTTTGGCCACCGGGAGCCAGTGAAGGCTCTTCATCAGAGGGCTAACATGTTGATGATTATGTTGATGGTAAATGAGCCTGGCTGCTTGGTTTTGTACTAGCCGTAAACGGCGGAGTTGGTATGCTGGAATACAACATAAAGTGAGTTTGCATAGTCGATGCGAGAAATGACTAGAGCCAGAATGACAAGAGTAAGGGCCTCGGTGGTCAGAAATCTGCAGATCTTTCGAATTCTGCGAAGATGAAAAAAACAGGAAGATACCACTGCATTAATTTGAGGTTTTGGGGACAGGTCATTGCAGATTATGACCCCAAGGCTTTTAACAGTGTCCACTGGGCGGGGGGAGCTGCCCAGGAGTGGGGGCCAGAAGTTGGAATCCCAGGGGTTGGCGGCACCTCCAGTCAGGATCAGCTCTGTTTTGTCAGGATTAAGTTTTAATTGGTTGGTGTATATCCGTTCACTGATGGAGGTCATGGTGAATTGAAAATTGGTGACTGATGTATTGGAGGAGTCAATATCGAACACCAACTGGAGGTCGTCGGCATAATTGAAGGTTATAGCTGGGCTGTTGCGTAAGGACACAATCAAGGGTTGCATGTATAAATTAAACAAAAGGGGCGATAGAGAAGAACCCTGGGGGACCCCACAGGTCAGTCTGGTTTATTTGGCCGAGAAGTTAGCCAGATGAACTGCTAGGAATCGCTTATGTGAAAAGGAGGAAATCCATCTGAGGGCCAGACCCTGAATACCAGCATTGCTGACACGGTCAATCAGAAGATCATGATCGACCGTGTCAAAAGCGGCTGACAGATCTAAGAGCACCAGGGCCTGGGTGGTGTTTTTATCGGCTCCTCTCCTAAGCTCGTCCATGACTGCAAGGATGACAGACTCCGTGGAGTGAGCTGGTCTAAATCTCGCCTGCCGGGGGTCGAGAAACTGAGAATGCTCAATAAATGAGCTGAGGCAATTGGTAACGTGGGCCTCCAGTATGTTACTGAGGTGAGGGAGCAGGGAAATTGGGCGTAAGTTGCTCAAAACCGACGGATCGGCGTACGGTTTCCTCAAAATCGGGACAATCACAGTGTGTTTAAAGGTATCGGGAACGATACCTTGTTTGAGGGAGCTGTTAAGGAGTGAGAGAGGCGGGTCAGGCCAGTTAAGGAAGGCCTCTTGCAAGATGTGAGGGGGGCAACAATCATTGGGGGAGCCAGATCCCACCTTTTTTAGGAGAATCAGAAACTCTTCTCTGGAGATCAGGGGAATTTAGTTGAACGTGAGGGGATTTTTATGTGATTGGAGGGGTGGTTGGAGGTATGGGTGTGGGAATATTCTTTTTGATGGAGGCGATTTTGTCAATAAAGAATGGATTCAGGGAGTCGCATAGTATTTGTGAGTGGGCAGATTTAGCTATCACTCTGTCGGGTTGCGCAAGCTCATCAACTATTGCGAAAATGTCTTTAGTTTTCGTAGCTAAATTCGTAATTTTCGAAGAAAAATAAGTTGTCTTAGTTTGAAGTTTTGGAAGCCAATCAGAGGCAAGTTCGTGCTTGTGTGGTTAGGCTCTGCCAAGATATCAAAACTTTTTCGTTTTTGAATTTCTCAATAACTACTGAACATATTTACACCATTTAACAGAAAGTTTTTTCTGAACCAAGGGCTACATTTTTGCCAAATTTGGTGTAATTCCGTTCAGCAGTTTGGCCTGTAGCTTTGTCTAAAGTTTCCTATGGAAAGTAGCATGGGAAGAACGTATTTTGGGACACTCCTTTTTTTCGGCCCCCGCTTGTCCAATCACCCCGAAACTTTCAAGACAGGAGCTGACCGGCGCGCCCCAATAGTTTTAAAAATTTTGCGAAGATTCGTTGACCTGCTCAAAAGTTATTGGGAAAAGAAAAAATGCTTTTCTTATGGAAACTAGGTCCTAACTATAACTACCTACTGGCGACAACCAGTAGGTTATATATATATATATTCACTGAAAAAAACATAGGTTTCCGAGACGTTATAGTTAGGAATTAGCATTTAAAAAACCTTTGAAATTCACTGAAAAAAAAAACATAGGTTTCAGACACGTTATAGTTAGGAATTAGTATTTAAAAAACCTTAGAAATTTACTGAAAAAAACACAGGTTTCAGGGGCGTTTTAGTTAGCTGGACATTTCACTCATGCAAAACCATAGAAATTCCGCTAACTATAGCTCGTGTGCCCGCAATGCACTGCTGATCATGTCACATATTACATCGCTCATGACAAGGTCAGTGACATCACTCATGACATCACTGATGACATCTCAAATGACATCACTGATGACATCATCCAGTGAATGTGTGTTTTTCTTAAATTTAAATATGTTTTATATATGTATATCTCAAGGTTAATGGAAGAATAAATGGGTATATAAGTGTCTAAATGGATGTTTTTTTGTAAAGTTTATTGTACAACGGACTGATTAAGTGTATCTTAGTAAATACACGGGTTAGTGAGTAATGTTTAAATATGTAAATATCTGTTTCAGTCTCTCACTTAATGTATAAGTGACTGCATGGGTTGGTTTTTTGAGTATCAGTATGAGTGTCTAAGTAGCTGTATGGTTCAGTGGGTGTATTAATTAGTGCATAGATGCATGAATGAGTGAGTCACTATTTGTAAGTGTTGAACATATTTGTGTGCAGGACTGTATAGGTGGATGAGTGTATGTATGGGTGTGTTAGTAAATGAAAGACTGTCTCAATAGTGTCTTTATAAGTAACTAGATGTTTTATACTATTGTATGCGAGTATTATATATATGTGAGTATATATGAGAGTGAGAGATTGGAACTTCCTGTACAAATAAGTTGGTGTTTCTATAAGTGATTGTTTAAGAGAGTAAGTATGTGTAAGTTTCTGTAGATGTAAGTGTGGTAGTGTGGGTATAACTGTATATGCAAGTAAATGGATGTTTGACACTTTGGCCCCCATTAGGATGGCGGGCGGACTTTGCCTGCCCGCCATCCTTGCGGAAAACGGGACCGCCCGCGAGCTGTGCGGCGGCCCCTCCTAGCATATTATGATGCGCCCGCCACAGTGGGGTGGCGCATCTTGCATTTATAACATTGCGGCGGGCGGTTTTCACACCAGCACCCGCCGCAATGCTATAAATGCCTGTGATGCATTTGCTTACACAAAGCGGCAGGCACCGCGCGGTGCCTACTGAGTTGCATATGTAAATGCAGGGGGGTACCACAGGTACCCCCCATGTGCACCCCACCCTCGCCTTCACCAAAGTGAAGACTGCATGCCTTTCCATGGCGGCATTGCCGCCACGGAAAGGCATCTGGTCCTGGCCATCCTAATATGGCTGGCGGTGTCTGAAAGACACCGCCAGCCATATGAACCCTTTTCTGCCTCGGCCGCAAGGCGACCGGGGCGGAAAAGAGGCGGACGGTGTTTACGTCCGCCACGGTCCCCCCGCCTTTGTAATATGGAGGGGGGATTGCCACCGCCTGCATGGCAGTGGCGATCCGCCCGACATGCTAATGGGCCCCTTTGCTTGCATGTGTGACTATGTGTGTGACTTACTCTATGGATGAGTGGCAGTGTGTAACAGGATGTATAGGTGTATGAGTACCTATGATGAGTGAATACATGTATGAGTGACTGTATCGGACTGTTGGTGAATGAGTGGATGTGTGTGTAGATTTTGGAATTACTGAATAGGTGTGTTGTAAGTGGTAGTAGTATGTCCATTGTTTTGAAAATGTTAGTTTGTATTTCAGAGTGTGTGTATCAAAGATTGATGTCATCAGTGATGTCATCAGTGATGTCATTTGAGATGTAATCAGTGATGTCATCAGTGATGTCACTGACCATGTCATGAGTGATGTAATATGTGACGTCATCAGCAGTGCATTGCAGGCGCGCGAGTTATAATTAGCTGAACTAACTATAACGGGGGAATTTCTATGGTTTTGTATGAGTGAAATGCCCAGCTAACTATAACGCCCCAGAAACCTATGGTTTACTCAGTGAATTTCATAGGTTTTTTAAATGCTAATTCCTAACTATAACGTGTCTGAAACCTATGCTTTTTCAGTGAATTTCTAAGGTTTTTTAAATGGTATTTTTTAATTGTAATAGTGTTTTACATACATTTTTTGTACAGAATTTCGGGATTTTTGAACAGTTCTAAAAAAAATATATTATTTCTTAAATAATATTGTTTTTCTTTTGATATTTGCATTTTTTTAAATGTAAAAGTAAAATATAGTGTAATTATTTTTTATTTTTTTATTTTAATATCTAATTTTGTTTCATTAAAAAATGTTAGAGTCGCGCACCGAAAGCGCACCGAGCATGACGGATATGAGAATCCAAGCCGCCGTTTTAGAAAAGCCGTGAAGGATCCGCATACTGAGTGCGACGGGCTCGCGTTGTGCAGCTACTTTATACACATACGTTACGTGGTGTGCGCGTCCGGTATGCTACCGGTCCGCGACTCCTGCTCCTGCACTTTCGCGACACATGCACATTACAGTACGCAATGCTTATGCTATGCCCGCGCCATACGTGATGTCATACACGTACCGATGCGCTGGGTGCACGACTCCCGCAAATTTTTTTATGTTCTAAAATGATATGTACGTGTCTTTTATATACATATTAGGGCTAGACATTATCTAAGGTATTTATAAAAATAATATATTTCTACTTGTAATAAAGTACGCAACTCCGTATTTTCCCGTAAAATAAAACATGGCTCTTATCATTAATTTGTATTCGCCCCGGAGACCCCATCCTCGGGGCCCATATAACATGTTGGGGACCGAGGGGGGGAGCCCCAGTGCCCCCACGGTCCAGCCGGCTCCCTGCGACCTTCGGGAGCCGGCATAGCTTTTTGCGCTAGGAGTCGCCTACCCCTCGTGTGCACACTAGTGGCCGTGCTGAGCGCCACGCTAGGTACGCAACTCCGTATTTTCCCATAAAAAAATGGCTTTTACCAATAATGATCAATTTGCTCTGGAGACTCCATCCCGCGAGCCCATTTAACACGTCGGGGACCGTCGGGGGAACCCCAATGCCCCCACGGTCCCACTGGCTCCCTACGTCCTACAGGAGCCGGCATTGCTTTTCCACATGGGGACCTGCTGACATGCAGCTCCCCATGGGGAAAAGCAAACTGCTTAGCTTCATTGAAGCGAGAGCAGGTTTCACTGTTCTCACTTCAATGAAGCAAAGCAGTTTGCAATGACAGGTCGGGAGCCGCGAGGTTCCCAACCTGTCATTGCAAACAACAGTGTCCCGGGGGTGGGCACCCCAGGACACTGCAGGAGCTGGGCCTGCGGGGTGGCGGTCCTCAGGGCCACCACAGGCTCCAGAAGGGGGGCCACGTCACCCCCTCCAAATCTGAACAAAGCCCCGGGAGGTGGTGGTCCCCGGGGCTCGGGGGTCCTTAAAGGACCCTCATATTGACATATTAGTGCCCCAGGGAGGTGGTGGTCCCCAGGGTGTGTGGGGGGGCTCGAGCCCCCCACACATTTAATTTTTTATTTCAACAAAAAAGAAGCCCCAGGGGTGGCAGTGCTCGGGGCTGTGGGTGTCCCCCTGGCCCCTGCAAATATTATTTACAAATGCCCCCGGGACTTGGCCCACCCGGGTGCTAATTGATAACGAATCGCTTCGTTTTTTTTCATTTTTTGTGGCTGGATCCGTGCCCCCAGCGCGTATTTGGCCAATTTAAAAAAAAGAAAATACTTTTTTTTACCCTGGGGGTCCTAGTGGCACCCCCTATACAAACCTAGGGGGTCAGGGTATTTCTACCCTGCCCCTTTTCCTGATTTCCACATTTATTCTTTGGTTTTCTTCTGCCTCTGTTCTACAGAGGCACAAAATGGCTGCTAACACTTCCTGGTTTGGAGTGTTGACAGCCAATTAACATGAAGCTCGTGATCGGGAGGTTGCGCGTAGGGTGCGCGGATCCGCCGCAGCCATAGATATCACTATCTTTATTTCTATTTTTCTCATAAAATACTGAATGGATTTCCAACATTTTTAACAAGCATTTGCAATGCCATAGGTCTCACATTAATTAAGTTTGAGCTATTGGCATTGCTAAATATTGCAACACCAATTGCAACAAAAGTCTACAAATTGTAGGCCTAAAAACTGATGGCTGGTGGCGTGTGTGCCTGTAGAAATTGTGCACTGATGGCTGGTGGTGTGTGTGCCTGGTGGAAGTGTGCACTGCTGGCTGATGGTGTGTGTGCCTGCTGGAAGCGTGCACTGACAGCTGGTGGTGTATGTGCCTGGTGGAAGCGTGCACTGATGGCTGGTGGTGTGTGCCTGGTGAAAGTGTGCACTGACGGCTGGTGGTGTGTGTGTGCCTGGTGAAAGCGTGCACTGACGGCTGGAGGTGTGTGTGTGCCTGGTGAAAGTGTACATTGATGTCTGGTGGTGTGTGCCTGGTGGAAGCGTGCAGTGATGGCTGGTGGTGTTTGTGTCCAGTGCAAGCATGCACTGATGGCTGGTGGTGTTTGTGCCCGGTGAAAGCATGCACTGATGGTGTCTGTGCCTGGTGAAAGTGTGCACTGATGGTGTGGTTGTTTGTGTGGTTGTGTGTGTGTGTGTGTGGTTGTGTGTGTGGTTGTGGTTTTGTGTGTGTGTGGTTGTGTGTGTGTGGTTGTGTGTGTATGGTTGTGTGTGTGGTTGTATGTGTGTGGTTGTGTGTGGGTGGTTGTGTGTGTGTGGTTGTGTGTGTGGTTGTGTGTGTGGTTGTGTGTGTGGTTGTGTGTGTGTTTGTGGTTGTGTGTCTGTGTTTGTGTGTGTGTTTGTGGTTGTGTGTGTGGTTATGTGTATGTGGTTGTGTGTGTGTGGTTGTGTGTGTGTGTGTGTGGTTGTATGTGTGGTTGTGTGTGTGTGTGTGGTTGTGAGTGTTTATGTGTGTGGTTGTGAATGTTTATGTGTGGTTGTGTGTGTGGTTGTGTGTGTTTATGTGTGTGCTGTTGTGTGTTTGGGTTTGTGTGTGTGGTTGTGTGTGTGGTTGTGCTTGTGGTTGTGTCTGTGATTGTGCTTGTGTGTGTGACAGTAATACTAAAAGTAATACTAAAAGCATCTCAAAATAAAGGAACACAAACCTCGAGTTTGTGTAAAGAGAAAGCAGGTTGTAAGTCAAACGGGCAGCAGCAAAGCATTAACACAACATGTTCTTTGATGACATCAAAGGGGCGAAAGTGATCCCGGGTGCTTAATGCCTCAAAAAGCATCGTAAAACTGTAGCATGCATGTGCACTTAGCTGTTGCATAATGTTGAAAACATTTGGATGTGTATTTTGGCAAAATATCGATTTGTTATTCACGGACGAACTGCTCCCAAAAAAGCCCGTCTTGTCATGTGTGTTCGCAGGAGTGCCTAATATGTAGCACAAAAGCTCGAGTTTAATTCAAGAATATATTTTTGGGGGTGAATGCATTTAAATAGATGTAAACAAGTGTCCAAAAGTTCATTTTGAGCGACAGTGACAAACACGGCGCTTTAGCATACATTTCTGTGATACAATGGACAAGTGAAAATATTGTTGCCCTATGGTTCCCGTGAGATTTGCTGTTTAGTAACAAAACGAACAGCATTTATAGTTGACAAATATTAACAGGGAACCAAAGTGAAAAGAAAAAATGCATCCCGTGAGAAGAGGGAGGGTGAATCAGAGAAAGAGGGAAGTAGAAGAAGAGAAATGAGGGAGGGAGAAGAGGGAGGGAGCGAGGGAGGGAGCGAGAGAGAGAGAGAGAAGAGAGAGTGAGTTTGTGTATTTTTTGTTAAGTTATGCTGAGTGTTTGCCCAGCACTTTATGCACTCTGTAAGATTAACTCCAAGCTTTCAGGAGGAACAGGAAAAATGAAACAGAGGAACAGAGACAAGGGAAAAGAACAGATATGGGACTGAGGAAGAAAGTGCAACATTTAGGGATGAAGTGGTATTCTCCAAAAAAGGTTTGATCTTGTCTGAAGCCTGGGTGTAGCTGTGAGTTTTGTTCTGCGCCTCTGTTTGCCTATATCTTACACAAAGTGTTTTATATCTGTTAATTAGTTATTCTCATTAATACACTTAAAATGCTTTAGTACAAAATAAATTATCATTTTATGAATCAGTTGGTTTCTAATAGGCAGACACCTCAATATCATTTGTGAAATAAAATATATACAATATTGCACGTGAGGTGATTACATAGGGAGGAAGGAACTACATGTACCCGCAGAAGTCAGTGAGAAAAGTTCACTCGTGTGTGCATTAAATGTGGGCAAATCTATATTACAGGGGCAGAAATCTGACCGCTGTGCTCTGTTTTTACTCCGAAATATTTTTCGAGAGGGTGGTGTGGCAAGCAGTGAATTTTTGCATGGGGGCACACGTGATTAAGGACAGCTGGTAGCTGTGCCATAATGTACGGGTTCCTCTGGTTTAATGTTGTACCTGAGAGTGTGAGACAGCAAACCCAGCCGGAGAGCCATGATAAGGCCACCCCCTCCTTACCCCAGTCATCCAGTGACTTTGTGTTTCTGTAAAGTTAAAATATGTTTTACATATTAAAGAATGAGTGGATGTATGAGTGTCTGGATGAAGGATTTAGTAGGTGCGTGACTGACTGTATGAGTGAGTGATTAAATGTGTCTTACTGAATGCATTGGGTAGTGACTAAACTGTCTGAATGTGTGCATCAGTATGTCTGTTGTTGTGTATGGGTTATTGATTGGTTGATAAAGTATTTGTATGTGAGGGTGAGTTTGTGTGTGGGTGGCTGGGAGGTGTGTGACTCTGTGCATATATGTGTGAGCAGTTGATTCACTTGGTATATGGGTTCAAGAGTGCATGTGGAAAGAGTTGTATGGGGGTTGACTGTCTGCATGGATGTGTTGGTGAGTAAATGGCTATGTCAGTGCTCCATGTCCAAGTAAGTACATATGTAAAACACAGTGTATGTGAGAGTTGGCATATATAAATGACTATACATGAGAGCCTGTGATTGCGTAAGTGACTGTATGGATCAATGTGGTATCAGTGATTGTAAAAGAGAGTAAGTATGTGTTAGTATATGTTTGAATAAGTAAGGTCTAGTGTGTATAACTGTGTAGTTGACGAAATGGGAGTGTGATTGATTCTCTGCATAACTGACTAGGTGTTTGAGTAACTCTGTGGATGAGTGTCAGCGTGTAAGTGTCTGTATAGGTGTATGAGTGGATATGATAGCGTTCTATTGATGAGTGACCGTATGTATGAGTGATTGTATGGGTGAATGAGTGGATGTGTGTGTAGACCTAGAAATCAGTGAGTGCGTATGTAGTTACTGGTATTGGTGTGTCAATAATTTCAGGAATGGTAGTTTGTATTTAACAC
Source organism: Lissotriton helveticus (assembly GCF_964261635.1). Classification (NCBI taxonomy): domain Eukaryota; kingdom Metazoa; phylum Chordata; class Amphibia; order Caudata; family Salamandridae; genus Lissotriton; species Lissotriton helveticus. Next base: position 1,676,578,222 of record NC_136069.1, on the reverse strand, counting down.
TGGGTGTATCAAAGGTTAGATTAGAGTGTGAGGAGGTGCATCGTATTATCACATGGATGATGTCATCAGTGATGTTATCAGTGATGTCATTTGAGATGTCATCAGTGATGTCATTGGAGATGTCATCAGTGATGTAATCAGTGACGTCACTGACCATGTCATGAATGATGTAATATGTGACATCATCAGCAGTGGATTGCGGGCGCGTGGGTTATAGTGAGTCCAACTAACTATAACGTGGGAATTTCAATGGTTTTGTATGAGTAAAATGTTCAGCTAAATATAACTGGTGTGAAACCTATGGTTTTTTCAGTGAATTTGAAAGGTTTTTTAAATGCTAATTCCTAACTATAACTAGTGTGAAACCTATGGTTTTTTCAATGAATTTCAAAGGTTTTTTAAATGCTATTTCCTAACTATACCGATTGTGAAACCTATGGTTTTTTCAGTGAATTTCAAAGGTTTTTTAAAAGCTAATTCCTTTGTATATCAACTTTGTAACCTACGATTTTTTTTATTAGCTGTTTTTACAACAATTAATTATATATATATATATTTTGTATTATTTGTAAAATGTATATATTTTTTTTTACATTTTTTCCTGCTGCGCTCAGGGTGAATGCACCGGTAAGCTCTCCAAAAGCACACCAAGAGCGCTATTTCTGCGTTCGTAAAAAAAAATATGTATGAAAACTAAATAATAATGCAAGACATTTAGTACCATACCTATAAAAGTAGTATTTTTGATTTACGAAATGAAAATGATTTTGCATTTCCGTAAAGCTATCAAAACGTCACTCAGGCGCGCCGCGTAAGCGCCCCCGGAAGCGCCTACGTTCGCGCCGCATAAGCGCCCCCGGAAGCGCTCCGGTGCACGCAGCGTAAGCGCGTCAAGTCATGTGACCTTAAAATAACTCTTTTCATTGGTTGCTAACAGTTTTTTTTACAAAGAATGAAATCCCCACCCATTTCCTTCACTTCTTCTTTCACTTTTGTGACTGCAAGACTTGTCTTTTTGCTCTTGAATCTTTGTTGGATAATCATGGCTGCCAGAGCATCCAGCAGCGGTGATGACACAGAGGGATTTATAGATGAAGAGGTTCCTCAGCCTAGAGTTAAGGAACATTTTATCTGGAAATTTTTTGATGTTCCTGAGGGACGGAAGAAAGTAAATGCTCCAAAGGTGAAGTGTAAGATCTGCCATACTGTGCTTTCCAGAGGAGACCCCACAAGGAAGTACAGTTTTGGTAATTCTTCCATGATTCGCCACGTGCAGAGAAGGCATCCCCAGAACCATGCCGGGAGAGTGTCAGGGCTCTGGCACGAGAGGCTCCCAGGGATGGTGCCTCTACTTCAACCGGAGGACCAACTACATCGGTGAGGGGGCGACCAGAAGAGCTGATCCCTAATATTCAGCCTTCTTTTAATGGAGCCGTAATTAAATGCTGACAATGTGATCAGCTACTTTGTTATGGGGAACAAAGTGTTATGCTCATGGTTCGAGCATTAGAGAACCACCGCTGCCGTACCCAGTCCTAATTTTGATTTTTTTTTTTTGCTCCTGTTGAGCAGTTTTCCATTCCCTGTTTTTGTTTTTGTTCAAAAAAAGAAAAAAGAAGAAAAAAAAAGTTCTTTTCAGAACTACCTCCAATTCTCATCAAAGAGCTTTATTCTTAAAAAAATGAAAAAGAGTAACTGAAGTGGAGTGCAGTGAGAGAGGAGAGGAAAATGAGTGAGAAAGCAAAGAAAGGGACGAGAGGGGAAGGAAAGTGAAGTAGAGGGACTGAAAGAAGGTGAGTGTGGGGAAGGAGAGTGAGGAGAAGGAGAGTGAACATGGGGAATGTGGATAAGTGAAGAAAATGTAGTAAAAGAACGGTGGTGTGGAAGGGTAAGAAAAGAGCAGTGATGTTTAGGAAAGAGTGGAGATACAGACTGGATAAAGACAATTGAGTGTGAGACAAGGTAAGTAAGGCAGTGAGGAAACAGAGAAAGTGAAAGAAAAAGTAAGAGTAGAAGACTGAAGGCCTCATTTATGAGGCCATGCGTCACTTTTATGCCGCCGGTGCATCACTTTTTGTGATGCACCAGTGCTGCAAAAAATGCACCTTGTTGAGTCATATTTACAAAGTGACGCATCTAGGTAGATGCGTCACTTTGTAAACCCCTGCGCCACATTATACCTGCGCCAGGTGTAATGTATGCAAAGGGGGCGTATTGACGCAAGAAAGGGTTGTACAAGTGACGCAATGAAATCAATGAGATTTCACTGCGTCACTTTTAGGATACCATTGCGTCAAAATCTTGCACCTGCCTCACAGCAGGCGTAAGACTGACGCAGGCCCTTTCACATGGGGCTGGCCCCATGTGAAAGGATGCATTGCTGGAGTTGCGTCACTTTTGTGACACACTCCAGCAATGCATCACTCTTGCGCTTACAGATACGTCAGAAATACTGACGTATCTGTAACTCCTTGCGACATAATGCGTTATACATTAAATATGACGCATGAGTAGAAGACTGAAGGCCTCATTTATGAGGCCATGCGTCACTTTTACGCCACCGGTGCTTCACTTTTTGTGACGCACCAGTGCTGTAAAAAAATGCAACTTGTTGAGTCATATTTACAAAGTGACGCATCTAGGTAGATGCGTCATTTTGTAAACCCCTGTGCCACATTATACCTGCGCCAGCTGTAATGTATGCAAAGGGGACGTATTGACATAAGGAAGGGTCGTAGAAGTGACGCAGTGAAATCTATGAGATTTCACTGCGTCACTTTTACGACGCTGTTGCGTCTAAATCTTGCGCCTGCCTCACAGCAGGCGTAAGACTGACGCAGGCCCTTTCACATGGGACTGGCCCCATGTGAAAGGATGCATTGCTGGAGATGCATCATTTTTGTGACACCCTCCAGCAATGCATCACTTTCCTCTAAACACTCTACTTTATTTTTACTCTATTTTTTACACTGTTTTTCCCCCTGGTGCGCTCAGGGTGCACGTACCGGAGCGCGCACCTGGGAGCGCACCCAGCGCTTACCCCGTGAAAATTTTTCAAAAAAGTATTTTTGCCTTTCAGGGTCCTTCTAGGCCCCCCTCAGAAAACCTAGGGGGTCAGGGGTGTCTACTCTGCCCCCTTTTAATTATTTCCCCCTTTATTTTTCACCTCTTGTGTCTCTGTTCTTCAGAGTCACAAGATGGCGGACTATGCAGACCATTTAGAATGTTTACAGACACCCAAGAGCCAATTAGCTTTTGAAATTTACAACCAATTAAAATGTTTTTTTGGTTTTGAATTTGTGTGTGATGAAGTTTCATTGGTTTTCTACATGAATATACATGAAAAATGAGAGGGAAACATCCATTTTGTGATAGTACTCTTTGAGGTACATTTGTGAGGAATTTTTGGTGTTCTATTTCTGGTGTGAAATTTACACAGTATTAACTCTTCTACGGCTTTCTAAAAGGTGAGTTGTTAATTTGTAAGGGGAATATAATACTTGATAAAGCTAGTTTTATATTATCTATTACTAAAAACGATAAATTAAAGTGATTTTTTTTCCTGCAATTTACAGCAAGAAATTTGAAAAGAATATGGATCTGAATGAGGACACCGTTGATATTAATTTTGAAATTTCTGCGACTTTTGTTGAGGCGAGTTTTATTGAGGTCTTAAATGATCCTCTTGATAACACTATCCATGAAGAAGACCTTTTTTAGAGAGGAGATGGAATGGAGGATTTTAATGATGAGACTTTGGATGCTGAATTAATCGAATGTTTGGACTATATTGAGTTCCAGGAGTCATGTATGGAGACTTCTGATGAGGAGATTCCTGATCAGTTAATGTTAGAAGTTCTTCTAAATTATGACAATTCTGAAGAATACATTTATATTTAGAAATTATAAATTATTTGAGACATTTTTTATTATTCTATTTGTAATTTATAAGATAGTAGTGAAATGATTGTGGTATAAAATGAGACTTATAGTATAGAGTGCAACATTTCTGTGTTACATAGTAAGTTTACTCACAGTTACTTCCCTTCTCCCACTATATTTTCTCCATTGTGCATTTCACACCTCTTCTTCATCTCATGCCTTCTTTATCTCACTGTCTCTCTCTAATGTACACTATCGCTGCCATTTTGTGTACTTTCAGAAGACAGTGAAATGTAATGCTCCAAAGGTGGAGTGCAAGATCTGCCATACTGCACTTTCCAGAGCAGACCCCAGAAGGAAGTACAGTTTTGGTAATTGAACTATGATTTTTTACAAGTATCACAGTGAGTGTCTGTTTGAATTAAGGAATTATATTTTTACCTTTTTCCATAATGTTAGCTGTGTGTTGATAAGGTAGACTTCTTTATAAATAGTTTTTTATGCTTGAATTCAATGCTCGTTTAGAAATTGTGTAATGGTTTCATTGGACTTGTAAATATGCTCTTTTTTTTTAAGCGCCTTGTGCAACCTTTAGTATGGGTGGAAGCAGTGAATGTATGGAGAGGGATAGGAATAGCAGATAGAAAACCATATGAAATGGTGTGGGAGATGCATAAACTATTTCAGTAATGGTTTCAATTGAGATGGAATATAAGATAAAGAGGGGCATATTTACAAGACTCTTTCGCAATGTTTCACATGGGTGCAAGCAGAAAATGCATACAGAATAATAAAATTGGCACCCAGACAAGAATATGAAATGCCGTGAGAGATGTTTAAAGGTTTCTTTTAATGCCAAAAATTGAGATGGAATATACAAAAAAAGAGAAGCATATTTACAAGCTGCTTGCGCAATCTTTGACGTAGCTGTGTGTTTATAAGGTAGACTTCTTTATAAATTGTTTTTTAAGCTTGGATTCAATGCTGGTTTAGTAATTGTGTAATGGTTTCATTGGACTCGTAAATATGCTCCTTTTTTTGAAGCGCCTTCTGCAACCTTTAGCATGGGGGGAAGCAGTGAATGCATGGAGAGGGATAAGAATAGCAGATAGAAAACCATATGAAATGGTGTGGGAGATTCATAAAGTATTTCAGTAATGACACCCAGACAAGAATATGAAATGCTGTGAGAGATGTTTAAAGCTTTTTTCTAATGGTATAAATTGAGATAGAAAATACAAAAAAAGAGAGGCATGTTTACAAGCTGCGTGCGCAATCTTTGACATAGCTGTGTGTAGGAACATTATGATCATTGTTCGAGCATTAGAGAACCACCGCTGCCGTCCCCAGTCCTAATTTTAGTGAGAGAGGAAAGGAAAATGAGTGAGGGAGCAAAAAAAGGGACGAGAGGGGAAGGGAAGTGAAGTAGGGGGATTGAAAGAAGGTGAGTGTGTGAGTATAACTAAGTTATAGAGAGTGAGCATGACAGAAGAGGAGTGAGAGACTAAAGAGATGGAGAGAATGAGACTAACAGAGAGAGAATGAGTTAAGTGGAGTGTAGAAGTAAGAGGATGGAGGGAGTAAGACAAGGAATTAGTGAAGTGGATTAAAGAGAGTAAGGGAAGGGAAAATAGTGAAAGAGCGAAGGATGGGAAGAGAGAGGAAGGAATATAAAGGAAAAGGTCTGGAAGAAGATGAGTGTGGGAGTATCGCTCAGTAATAGGGAGGAGTGAGAGACTAAGAGAATGGAGAGAATGTGGGTAACACAGAGAGAGTGAGAAAAAGGGAGTGAGTCAGTTAGAGGACAGAGGGATTGACAGAAGCAGTTACTGAGCTGCAGAAAGAGGAGTAAGGGAAGGGAAAAGAGGGAAGGAGTGAAGGATGGGAAAAGAGAGGATGGAAAGTAAAGGAGAATGTCTAAAGGAAGGTGAGTGCAGAAGTATGGCTGAGTTATAGGGAGTGATCATGATAGAAAATGAGTGAGAGACTAAGAGGACAGAGAGAATGAGGCTAACAGAGAGAGAATGAGGGAAGGGAAGTGTACAAATAGGAGGACAGAAGGAGTAAGAGAAGGAGTTAATACAGTGGAATAAGAAAGTAAGGGAAGAGAAAAGAGTGAAGGAGCAAAGGAAGGAAAGAGAGAGAAAGCAAACTAAAGGAGAAGGTCTGACAGAAGGTGAGTGTGGGAGTATAGCTGAGTTATAGGCAGTGAGCGTGACAGAAGAGAAGTGAGAGACTAAGGGAATGGAGAGAATGAGGCTAACAGAAAGAGATTGAGGGAAGGGGAGTGTAGAAGTAAGAAGACAGAGAAAGAAAGAGAAGGAGTAAGTGAAGTGGAGTAAGGAGAATAAAAGAAGGGAAAAATATAAAACAATGAAGTAAGAGAAGAGAGAGGAAAGAAGGTAAAGGAGAAGGCCTGAAAGAAGGTGAGTGTAAGAGAAAAATGTGAAAAAAGAGAGTAAACGTAGGGATTCAGAATAAGTGAGGCAAGTGCAATAAGGGAACAGAGGTGTGGGAGTATCAAAGAAGAGTAGTGAGGTTATGGAAAACAGTAGAGTGAAAATAAATATTGTACATGAAACTTACCTTATAAGTAATGTAAATTTAATATCATATTTCCATTAAAATGTATATCTCTGAAAGACAAAAAAAATAGATTATTTATAATATATATTTTAGAATACAAGAGACAAAGTAAGATAAGTAAGGGAGTGTGGGTGATGGAAGAGGAGTGAGAGAGTAACAGGATCGAAAGACTGAAGCTAAGAGACAGGGAGTGAGGAAAAGGGAGTGAGGATGTGAGAGGACATAGGAAGTGAGAGAAGGAGTGAGTGAAGTGTAATAAGGTGAGTGAGAGAAGGGAAAATATTGAGGAAACAAAGAAAGAAAACAACGGGAAGGGGAGTGAAGTAAAGTGACTGACAGCTGGAAAGTAGTGAATGGGAGAGAGGGAAAGGGCAGTGAAGGAGTGGTTAATAAGAATAAGTGAGGAAAGTGGAATATGGGAAGGGAGGTGAGGGAGAGTGAAAAAAAGGCCAGTGAGGGTGAGTTAAGAGGAGTGATAGAGGGTGGAAATAGGTGAGTGAGCATAAGAGAATGGGAAAGTAATATATATTTAATAATAATTTGAACATCATGTTAAAGGGTTTATTTTTGCTGTTCTCAGAATATATTGAATTTCACTTAAAACAGTGACTTCAATAGTACTCATCATATAACAGCGGCCAAAAAAAAACCCATTGAATAATTTCTTAAATAATGTAAAATTTTAAAAACCGTATCTAAATTCACTTTTGATCCATCCACTTTTCCACGAGGCCAAATAGTATATGGAAAGTCCTTTTCTATGGAAATTAGACCAGAGTATTCTTAATGTCTCATTTACCCGACTTTCTGAAAGAAAAGCTCCAACATCTTTTACATTATGAAACAAGAGTTTTACTTCCACCTCTAGCTTACTTTTTATAAATAATTTCTATAATACTCACAGCACACACTATATGATAAACATATACTATCTCTATGAGAACTACATGTTTTTTATTATCTTCATCACTCTCATTCAGAAAGTAATTTTGAAGAGCAAACTAAGTTATATTAACTGCTGCAATCTTCATAGGCCAATTACCTTCCCTAAAATTTCGGTTGTCAGAACACTAGGTAAGAATTTAGTAAGTCAAAAGGCAAACGTTGTTTGAAAGTCAATTGAGTATCATTACAGAGCTTCCAACCTTTTTCACATTTTAAATAACATGTGTAATGTCCTGATGTTGTGGAAGGACCATCATGGTAAATAATTGCTTCAGTTGTAAAGGTTCTTCCTGAAATTGGTAATTGAGAAGCCACAACATTTTTAATTAATGTTGTCAATTTAGTTCCATCAGGTCTACATTGTTGGAACATTAAAATAACATATCTTATTAAAAATAAAGTTGCTGGCATTTCAGATTTACATTGACTACAGACCATGTTTTGATTTGTTGCTCTAACTAGATTATTAAAAGACACTGATTTGCAGTCTGGTAAAGTCAAATATATAAATCTTTCAGTGTCTACTGTAGTACTACTTGAAAAGGAGCAATTGTCACAGTCATGTTGCCATTTATAAGAAAGGCCAAAAAGATTTTCTACATCTACTCCTTCATCTTGCAAAACAACAAGCATATACATTAGAAATTCCTGACAATCTTGCTGAATATTCTGTGAAAATTGATTTAGACCAGAACATATGTCTAAAACGTTTCGAATTTCAGAAACACTTTGTATTTTTGTTCTATCACTGCTACATTTCTCTAATATAGAATTTAATAAACAACAAAGTGTTTGATCACGATTTTCAGCAATCTGTTCTTTTACAGTTTGGAGAAAAAAACCAACATTAACCACTACATTAGCATAGCAGTTGATACCAGAACTATTTTCAAATTCAAATCCAACAACATCTTTAACTGAATCCATTTCCTTTCTGCTTACAATTACTGTTTCATCTACTTTTTTTCTTTTTGCTACAACTTCATAACAATTTTTCTCATTTCTTCTTTTTCGGCCTACCACACGCTTTTCAAACAGAGGATATTGAGGTAAATTTGGAGCATACTCTCTTCTTAACCTATTATATTCTTTTACACAATTTAGATCTGCATTAATCTTTGTTTCATCAAAATCAATCAAGTACAATCCAGATAAAGTTCTGACTCGAGATAAAGCAACATATGCCATACCCTCCTTGAACACAGAATTTCCAATATTCACCAAAGCAGTATCTACACTTAAACCTTGAGATTTATGAATAGTTACTGCATATGCCAAAGAAACAGGAAACTGTTTTCAGCGGACATATAAATCTTTCACTAGCAAAAAACGAGCAGAACAACGACTGATTTCTTGTACTTCTTCAATACCATCAAATTTAATTTTTATAATTTCAATTCCATCTCTAATTCGGTAATTCACAAAATCCACAACATGACCCATTGCTCCATTTACTAAACCTCTTTCCACATGTAAATTACGTCGTAAAATTATACGACAATTTAAAGATGCATACAGAGTCTTTTCCATACCAGCAGTTTTAGATATTGTCTTCTCTAAAGAATCCAATTTTTTTTTCAATTTTTCTGACAAAAAAATAGTTGCTCCTACATGTTCTATTTTATCAAAAGCTTCCAGTTTCACAATCTCTTCATTTTCCAACTTTAACATTTTGGTGTTGAAGATTGAACATTCTTGCAGAGTTGGCATCAAGCTTATGACAGATTTGTTTTCAGGAATTTTCTTAAAAATATTCTCTGGGAGAATATTTTCCTTTGGAAACAAATTTGAAATTAATCGTCCATGTAAAGCTTCTTTGCCATGCTCAGTTAGTTTTCCAATTCTTACATCTTGTAGAATATTTTTATAATCTTCATCCTTTGCCTGTCGCATATTTTGAAGTAGTTCTGCATATTTGAAATGTAACCATATGTTAACATTTCCAATGCTTCCTAAGCACTTCCTGGTATCTTCATGCGTAAACATTTTAAACACTGGCTGTCCCTTCTCTGGAGTTAGTTGCAGTAAATCTCCAAAAACAATGATGTGTTTGCCGCCAAATAATACATCATAGTCTGTTTTAAGAATTTCTTGCATTCTTAAATGCACAAAATCAAGCATTACATTTGATACCATGCTTACTTCATCAATGATAAGAAGTTTCATTTTCTTTAGGACTCTTGAAACTTCACAACAAGCTTCTCCAGATAGCTTGTGGTATTGTAATTTTTTATCATGCTCCACTGGCAGCATCAATAAGCGATGTAAAGTAATTCCTTTAATGTTGTGTGCTGCCAAGCCAGTTGGAGCAGTAACAATACAAGAGAGCGATGACTCCGTTGTTTTCTGCAAATATGTTGCAATCACTTTAATCAGGAAACTTTTCCCAGTTCCTGCTTCTCCACTCACATACAGGTACAAATGATATACATGAGCATTCTTTTTTCTCATGAGATAAACCATGCTCAATTTATTCTGTGACTTGGTCATATATTTGTCTCTGCTCAATGTTTAGTTCTTTTTCCAAATCTTCTAAGTCAACTCCATCCTCCTGAGCTTGTTCCATGGCTCTTTCAACTTCATCCATGGCAGTAGCAGCTTCATTTTGTACAATTGGTCTCCTAGTGGATCCTGACTCAATGAAGCAGAACTCTGACTGTGAGAACTGTCTCCAGCAATCTCTGCTGCAATTGTAGCTTCTTGCTGTATTTCCTCGTTCAACATTTGCAGATATTTTGAAAAAACAGGACATTCTATCGTATCCTTGGTTGCATTGAACGAATCTTCATAAGTAAGAAAATCTCCAAGTAGTTCCTCTTCTCTACGCCAAGGTTTAAAGAGTTGTAAAAGAGCTAAGTAATAAAATTCCCTTTTGTCTGGAGAATGACAACTCAATTTTCGATGATTTTATCAAATGGCCTTTTCTTTGTTTTACTAGACAGCCTTCACATCCAATTACAGCATATACACCTTTATTGATGTCTTCTGTGACGTTCTTTTTAAAAATGTAGGTTTGCAGAACTTCATAGAGACAAGCGTTCTCAAGGTGAGTACTTCTATTTGGATAGTATGTATCCAACATGTTTGCCTTCAAAATATCTGTACTGTCTGGTTCTTTCTCCGCTAAATACTCAATTTCTTGTACAGATTTCAAAACTCGGTTTCGTGTTGCAGCAAGACCTAGACTCACCCAAATGATGGTTCTAGATTTGGCATATAGACTTGCTGATGACAACCGATCAGAACATTCATATGCTCCAATTTCTCGATGCGACAACATCTTCAGACTGTAACTGTATAATTTCTTGCTTAGACTCTTTTCATGTGAAATTTCCTCCCACATTTCCTTCAGTTCCGTCTTTTCTGATTTTGTGATGTAAGAAGTCACATATCGAGCCACAGCAATAGAGTTGTCAGCCACATATTGAATATCCATGTTAGCATTCCACATGGACAAAATGACTGGGTTGTAGTCATTTATGTATTTGGATTCCTCATTTCTTCTTAGGTTGTATGTATTTTTGGGTGATTTCCTTGTCACAGTATGTCGCAGAGAAGACATTAAATTGTTGACTCTTCCTTTCAATGTTACCGGACGTGGAAATGCAAAACGACATTTTGTGTAGAACTTGTCCTTGGATTTGTATTTTCGACAACAGTATTTCCCACAACGATGGGTTTGAAAGCGTAAAACTTGGTGTCTTAAATTGTTTTCTTCTGTACTTTTCGGAACAGCACATGTAGAATACTGCTCAATGAAACTCATCGCTTTCTCATCTGAATCTGTTCCAAATGTAGGTGCATCTTTAATCCATAGCAGCATATGTATATGAGGAGCACCTCTTGCTTGATACTCCTTTCTCCAAAAGAAATCCAACACCTCTCCAAGCGGAGGATTTTTTTTGTTTGTAATAAAAGACATCATAGCTTCAAACCTATGATTGAAATACCTGCATACATTAACTGGATCCAAAGAGCACAGTTCTCCAGGTGTCTTGTATTCAATATTTTCAATGTTTTTATTTGCCTCTCGTAGAAATTCAAGTAAGTCTTCCCAAGCATACTCAGCACAGCTAAGAGTGAGGAACCATGTAGGAGTTCTTAAGTTTCTTAGCATACATTTGAATTCCCCATGACGAAGGTACCAATACTTATTAGTACCACGCTGACATGCCAAGAGATTAATTAGCTGAGAATCCTAAATACTGTCTTGCAGTTTGACTTTATCCATAAAGTCCCTTGCCGAAACATTTTGTAGATGTGGTCCACTTTTCAGTATATGGTTTACTGCATAAGAAAGTCCAGACAAGTCACTCTCAAACAGTAGATGGAACAAATATGGAATGCATTGACGAAACCTTGGATCTTCTGCATATAATCTTGAAGTCCGGTATTCAGATGCAGGAATTTGAACAGGTCGGTCGTCATATCGTCCGCCTTCACCTGTTGGAAATAACTGTGGAAAACAACGAGCTTCCAAACTTTCTTCCCATACACTAATGGGACTTCCTTCGGCTTTTTTCATCTGAAACAAGTCAATAGCATTCCCCATTACTTCTTTGGAATGCAATGGATGAACACTATAATGTTCATAAATTTCTTCACTTCTAGAGACATCAACTTTTTCTATTTGCCCAGCAGAGACATCAGTGTCCTCTTCTACAGTTGTTTCTTCTTCTCCCACATACACATTTCTATAGTACTGATTATTTTTAACCAAATACAACGTTGCCTTCTTGACTTTCCTAACATCCACTAATTCTTGGCAGATTTTCTTACTTTTTGTCAGAACACCATTAACTAGAATAACCAGAGGTTCCTCTTCTACTTTTTCAACACAAATTGTATCAATATTTTTCTTACAATATAGAGGCAAATAAACAACTCTTCCCTTTAATCCTCTCTGTAAATCTGAAGAAGGCAATTTCCCTGTCTTAGGCTCCAAGCGAACAATAGCCTGAAAAGGATGCACACATTGAATCAGAATAGACTCATAGGTATTTAAATCCATAAATTCAGAAGGAATGTCTACCAACTCCATATTATTATGAACAGCACTAGCAGGCATTTTATTTTCATTTAATTTATTATAGCAATATGTACAAATACGTTGATCAGAGCCAAAATCAAAACAATTTTCAACCAACAAATAAGTTGCAAAATCCTTCCACTCATTATTATTTATCTTTTCGCTTTTTACATATAAATTAACTAATCTAGTCTGATGCTTATAATGAGTTCGTCGACAACAAACACAAGAAAAATTAGGCCTTTCACTTGAATTGACTTTAAACTTTATAATTTCATTTTCAAAATTTTCTGTACTTAAAATCTCTTCATTCTCTTCTACATTACCTTCTATTACTGTATCAATTTCTGCACTGACCTCTTTTTCACCAAAGTAACAAAACTCAATTTCATCACAAATGTTTTTGACATCTAATTCAGTTCCATGCAAAAGAGCACTGTTTAACTGTTTTAGTTTAAGTGCTGGGCTTTTTGCATAGTACAACCTTCTCACTAATTTCCTCACTTTATTATGATGCACTGCTAACATCCTAAAATGGTGAAAAACACTCTGACATCCTTTTCTTGAAAGACAAGCCAATGAATGCCCTTGCAAACCTGTTTTTTCTCTCAGTCTACAAGGATCTAACTCTTGTAAAATTTTCATTTTTTGTTTCACACTTTTCTTAGTTTATGTCCGTAAGAAATTGCGAAACAAATCAATTGATTCCTGTCGAACACTACACATACTACTACAATTCCATGTATACACTGGAGCCTTAGGACATCTCCCTAAAACTTCATTTGGTAACACCTCTTCTGTATTTCTAGACACAATCTCTTCTTTTTCAACCGGACAACCATCCTTCACCTCATATGCTTGACCACTGGTGTCAACTGCATGCACCAAATCATTATCTTGAAAGTAACTTTCTTCTTTAAAAAATGGCTCAGAACTTGAACTATGCTTCCATTCTCCAGAAAAAACATCACAGAAATTAGTTTGATTAATTACTCTCTTCCACTTACATTTTGATTTGAACACATTGATTATCTTATCAAGTGTACGAATTCTATTCATTACTAAACTAAACAATTTAATTTTCACTTTAAATGCTTCATCCACAATCTTAACTATGTTTTTTTTTGTAAAAAGCGGTCTTTTTTTTTTATACCTTTTGACATTTTTTAATACATTTAATACAATTCTGTTGTAAAACATTCGTCTACGAATGTTAGAAAATTGTTTGCTTCTTCTATTGCTTTGCAAGATATCATCTCCTTGTACACGTCTAACATTTTTAGAAGGACATCCTGTCTTTTTTTATATTACAGGTGTTTCATTGTTCTTAGGTAAAAAACTTTTTTTTCCTTGACATTTCAATAACTTCCTGAGAAAATTTTTACTTTGCTTACCAGGAGCATTTTTCTTTTTCTCTGAAGATTTTATTTTGGTTGGTTCTTGATTTTCTTTTTCCTTAGACCTTAATTTTCTTTTATAATTTTTCTCTCTGCTTGTTTTAGAAGGCATCTTTTTGTTTGTTTGCATAGATGATTTTAATCGGTGGAAAACAAAAAATAACATATTGTAGACCACTACAAACATATTACATAACAATTACAATAAGTAAACAATATAAACCCTAGTATACGACAAAAGGCTCATTTACATTACATGTGCTTTTCTTTGTGTCAAAAACGATTTACTAATTAATGTTATATCTTGTTTATATATAGGTGGCCTGTAGATACAGAGAAATAATTAGTGCAGAGACACACATACTGCTTGCAGAGAAAGAGATGGTAGATTACATGTAATATCATGGACATGTGCCTAAGATCACACCAAATCTATTGCATTTTGAATGCTTGTTTACCTTGCTTCCATCAAGAAAGCAGTCAGATGTGTCACACATTTGCCATAAATTTAGAATGTTAGCACTCTAGTTGCTCATTATTTCAAGCTTCACTCACAGTGTGATCTTAGGCAGATTAATTGGATTTTAGATATAATGTACCATGTCTGTCACTGCCAACAGTATGTGTGACACCGAGGGCGAGATCTATTGCATTTTCAATGCTTGTTTACTTTGGTTCCATCAAGAAGGCATTCAGATGTGTCACACATTTTCCATAAATTCTGAATGTTTGACGTTAGTACTGGTCCAGAGATAGTGTAAAGGTTTCAATGGCATATTTACAAGCCGCTTGCGCAATGTTAGATATAATTTACTAATTAATGTTATATCTTTTTTATATATAGGTGGCCTGTTTTTGACCTTTAGATACAGAGAAATAATTTGTGCAGAGACACACATACTGCTTGCACAGACAGAGATGGTAGATTACATGTAATATCATGGACATGTGCCTAAGATCACACCAAATCTATTGCATTTTCAATGCTTGTTTACTTTGGTTCCATCAAGAAGGCATTCAGATGTGTCACACATTTGCCATAAATTCTGAATGTTTCACATTAATGCTGGTCCACAGATAGTGTAAAGGTTTCATTGGCATATTTACAAGCCGCTTGCGCAATGTTAGATATAATTTACTAATTAATGTTATATCTTGTTTATATATAGGTGGCCTGTTTTTGGCCTGTAGATACAGCGAAATAATTTGTGCAGAGACACACATACTGCTTGAAGAGACAGAGATGGCCGCTTTTCAATACATTATACCTGGGACAGGTATAATGTGGCGCAGGGGTTTACAAAGTGACGCATCTACCTAGATGCGTCACTTTGTAAATATGACTCAACAAGGTGCAATTTTTACACCACTGCTGCGTCACAAAAAGTGATGCACCGGCGGCGTAAAAGTGACACATGGCCTCATAAATGAGGCCCTGAAGCGCACCACAGGGAAAAACAGTGTAAAAAATTGTAGTAAAAAAATAATTGCCAGCAATGCATCCTTTCACATGGGGCAAGCCCATGACCTTACCTTATGTAATGTGAGAGATGTTAACATTGTGAGAGTCTACCTTATAAACACACAGCTGTGTCAAAGATTGCGCATGCAGCTTGTAAATATACCTCTCTTTTTTTGTATATTCTATCTCAATTTATGTCATTTAAAAAAATAATTTCCAGCAATGCATCCTTTCACATGGGGCAAGCCCCATGTGAAAGGGCCTGCGTCAGTCTTACGCCTGCTGGGAGGCACGCGCAAGATTTTGACACAACAGCGTCCTAAAAGTGACGCAGTGAAATCTCATAGATTTCACTGCGTCATTTGCACGACCCTTCTTTGCGTCAATATACCCCCTTTGCATACATTATACCTGGTGCAGGTATAATGTGGCACAGGGCTTTACAAAGTGACGCATCTACCTAGATGCGTCACTTTGTAAATATGACTCAACAAGGTGCAATTTTTACACCACTGCTGCATCACAAAAAGTGACGCACCGGCGGCGTAAAAGTGACGCATGGCCTCATAAATGAGGCCCTGAAGCGCACCACAGGGAAAAACAGTGTAAAAAATTGTAGTAAAAAAATAATTTCCAGCAATGCATCCTTTCACATGGGGCAAGCCCATGACCTTACCTTATGTAATGTGAGAGATGTTAACATTGTGAGAGTCTACCTTATAAACACACAGCTATGTCAAAGATTGTGCACACAGCTTGTAAATATGCACCCGGACAAGAATATGAAATGCCGTAAGAGATGTTATCATTGTGAGAGTCTACCTTATAAACACACAGCTGTGTCAAAGATTGCGCATGCAGCTTGTAAATATGCCTCTCTTTTTTTGTATATTCTATCTCAATTTATGCCATAAAAAAAAGCTTTAAACATCTCTCACAGCATTTCATATTCTTGTCTGGGAGCATATTTTATTATTCTGCATGCATTTTCGGCTTGCACCCATGTCAAAAATTGCGCAAAAGTCTTGTAAATTGCCCCTCTTTATCTTATATTCCATCTCATTTGATACCATTACTGAAATACTTTATGCATCTCCCACACCATTTCATATGGTTTTCTATCTGCTATTCCTATCCCTCTCCATACATTCACTGCTTCCACCCATGCTAAAGGTTGCACAAGGCGCTTCAAAAAAAGGAGCATATTTACAAGTCCAATGAAACCATTACACAATTTCTAAACCAGCATTGAATCCAAGCATAAAAAACAATGTATAAAGAAGTCTACCTTATAAACACACAGCTAAAATTATGGAAAAAGGTAAAAATATAATTCCTTAATTCACAGAGACACACACTATGAATCTTAAAGCTCTCTATCTTTTTTAAAAGAATCATTACTTACCTTTAAAAATGCTTTGGAAGATGTCAAACAGTGTCAGTCACAGTCAACAGACATTCTTAAGCAAAATCTCTGAACAATGCTTCCTTCACTAGAGCCTTTCAATAATGGCACAGATTCTTTCTCATTTCAGAGCCATATTCTTGTACATAGCCAATAAAAATTGTTCCCACACAAATTCAAAACCAAACTGCACATTTTAATTGGTTGTAGATTTCAAGACTTTGAAACTCACATAACATTCACCCATCCCCCCAGTGCTCATTCACCAAGTAACCAGGGTAACTCCCTCTTAAACCAGCACACAGTTCACAAGTTCATTATACTATGTTGCAAAAAAATCCATCAAGGCTGTTTGACCTCTCAATCTACTAGCTAATGAAATGCAATGTTTCTTTAAATGACTTTTTCTCAACCATTGAAATGACTTCTTACAACAAAAAAAAAGCATGCACCCTAATTTTCAGTGGAGATTTTTAACAAAGCTCCAATCATTTCTAGTTATTTATCTTCACTGATTCTCAAACATTTTTTTTCATAATCAAACTGCCATTTCATTTCCACAACTCATCTGACTAGAAGCACATCTACCTTCAAAATGACAAAAGTCTGGTTTGTGGGTCATAGCTATGTCCACTGGGGTCAGAAATACGCAGCTAACAGAGGTATTTACAATCTTGATTTACCAAATGTGAACATTATATGGATTGGACAGAGAGGATTAAGGAGTCACCAATTGATACCATTGGTAAAATCATTTATGCATTTACCACACCCTGACCTTATAATTGTGCACTGTGGTGGAAATGACTTATGCACTTTGACTGGGGTAGGTCTGGAAATGCTTTTAAAGGACATCTTTGGGCAATTGATGTCACTTTTTCCCAAAACTGCCTTGGTATTTTCTAATATATGCCAAAGGCAAAAATGGAAGTGGTCCAACCAATTTTGTCCACAGATTGAGAAAGCAAGGAAACATGTAAATAAATCTGTTTCTGCTTTCCTCAGAGACTATGCTATGGGTTCCATTTACCACAACAACTTGCGTTACAACATGCAAGACATCTATAGGAGAGATGGTGTGCATTTTACAGATGAGGGGAATAGAGTTTTCCTCTTGAATATAAGACTCTGCATTGGTACCTACTTGTAGGTACAAAAAACACCCACATAACACAACGGCTAACTTACCTCTAAACACTCTACATAATTTTTTTACTCTATGTTTTTTACACTGTTTTTCCCCGTGTTGCGCTCAGGGTGCGCGTACCGGAGCGCGCACCTGGGAGCGCATCCGGCGCTTACCCTGCGAATTTTTAAAAACAAAAAAAGTTTTTTTGCCCTTCAGGGTCCTTCTAGGCCCCCCTCAGAAAACCTAGGGGGTCAGGGGGTGTCTACTCGTCCCCTTTTAATTATATCCCCCTTTCTTTTTTCACCTCTTGTATCTCGATTCTACCAAGACACAAGATGGCGGACTCTCCGGACTGTTTAGAATGTTGACAGACACCGGATAGCCAATCAGCTTTCCGCTTGCGCACTCCCGTAGCACGCCAGGTGCGCTCCCCGATACGCGTACCGGAGAGCGGACGGAGCGCGCCTATAGATATATATGAGTTTTTGAAGTTAATTTTTAAAAAAAACACTGGAGCAATTTTCAGCAAATATAGCAAAGGCACATCTGCGTACCAGTCCCTACATTTTTGCCAAGTTTGGCGTAATTCCGTTCGGCGGTTCGGGCTGTAGACTTGTCAGACCGTCCTATGGAAATTAACATGGGGAAAACACGTTTTGGGACCCCCCTTTTTTCTCAGCCCCCACTTGACGAATCCCCCCGAAACTTTCAGGGAAGGAGCGCAGCAGGGCTGGCCAAAATATTTGAAAATTACACACAAATTCCTCAACCGGCGCCAGAGTTATTCCCAATAGAATGTTACGGATTTCCTATGGTAGCCTTCCGGGTACCTCCTCCCGTGGTCAGGTGGCGTGGCAAATCGGCAAACCCAAAGCCCAGTAAGTTTCAATCCGCTTCGTTTCAATTTTGCAATTAAGCAAGGCCACGCACTCAGGTAAATGCAGTCACAGAATTTTTATTTTCAGATAACGCTACGCGTTTCGACACCCCCTGGTGTCTTGATCACACGACGACCTTTCCCCTCTTGCCAGCGTATTATATACACGTCACATAATAAATTATAGTAAACATCAAAAAGGATACTAGTGCATGTGTCAGTTAAAGAAAAATCAATCGGCCATTTTAAACTAGTCAATTTACCTAGTTATGAACAGTGCATTTAGTTGGCCTAAAGGAAAGTCTCTATTGATTAATACATTGTTAAAATTGATCTGGAAATCACAATAATTAAATCAATTAATAATCATTGCAATTCTTACCAAACAAATGTTATCTATACAATTACAAGAGAAACAAAAAACGGACAAATGCCCTCCTTGACCTCCACAAGTTCTACTATGTCTCACAATATCAGTGAAAACAGATCTGCGGTCTAGTGCCGGATCTAACTGTAATGTTATGGTACATCTATACATAACAAACATATTCTTCACATTATGTCACCCATAATTTTAGTGACATATACCTAATGAATTTAATGTATAACAAAGTATTAACCATCTGAATTTTCCATATATTGAATTCAAGTACATTGATGCATGTAATTTTTTTCCAGAGAGGTAACAAAAAGATAAAAGGATACAAGGGAACCAGTACGGTCTAGTGCCTTTAACTAAACTACAAAAGTTCTATTATGTCTCTCATCTTGAGGTAGCCATTATGTACGGTCTAGTGCCCCTTTCATTCATTTCCCCCTTCGTTTATTTCCACCTCTTGTCTCTCGATCCTACCGAGAGACAAGATGGCGGCCGCTCGGGACTGTTTAGAATGTTGAGAGTCACCGGAGAGCCAATCCGCTTCTCCTCGCGAAGTTCCGTTACGCGTCTGGTACGCGAACCGGTGCGCTAACCGGGACGCTGTCACAGATATATATATTTTTTTGAACGTTAATTTCTCAAAATCCACTGGAGCACATATCTTGAGACCTAGCAAAGGCACATCGGGCAAACAGTCTCTACAATTTTGCCAAGTTTCATAGAAATCCATTCAGCCGTTCGAGCTAAAAGTGAGTCCAACCGCCCTATGCAAAACTCAATGTTAAAAACACGTTTTGGGACCCCCCTTTTTTCTCGGCCCCCGCTTGACGAAACCCCCCCAATCTTTAAGGGGACGCTCAGAAACAAAATGTGCCATTTTCCTGAAAATTTCAGCCACTTCCGTCCATCAACGCCAAAGTTATTCAACATAGAATTTTCAGAAATCCCTATTAAAAAAAATCCTAACTACATATACCTACTGGCGACCGCCAGTAGGTAATATATATATATATATATATATATATATATATATATATATATATATATATATATATATATATATATATATATAACATTTCTATGGCAAAATGAAACCCCTCATTTTGTTCATTTGCAAATTAAATGTTTTAAGTGTTAACACTTTATTCCAATCAAGATGACTTCAGGTGTGCCATACTTTTGTCATAAGTAAGACTGTTAGCTCTCTAGTTGTTCTTTAGAACACTCTGGGACATTCTGTCACCGGGCTATAGTTGGGCTACATCTGGCTGATATTTGGGCTACATTTGGGCTCTTTTGTCTCTGGTGGCCATCTTTGGGCTACATGGGGCTACATGGGGCTACATTTGGGCTCCAACATATATATAGCCCAATGTAGCCCAATATATATTTTTCAAAGTTAATTTTCGTAAAAACCACTGGAGCATATATCTTGAGACATAGCAAAGGCACATCGGGCTACCAGTCCCTACAATTTTGCCAAGGTTTGTGGAAATCCATTCAGCCGTTCGAGCTAAAAGTGAAACAGACCGACCTATGGAAATTAACATGGGGAAAACACGTTTTGGGACCCCCCTTTTTTCTCGGCCCCCGCTTTCAGCCAATTCCGTCCATCAACGCCAAAGTTATTCAACATAGAATTTTCAGAAATCCCTATTCAAAAAAATCCTAACTATATATACCTACTGGCGACTGCCAGTAGGTAATACATATATATATATATGTATATATATCAGGCGCTCACGCTTGTACCAACGAGCGGACGGAACTCGACCAGGGTCACGGGCCTCAAGCAGCAGCCATATATATATTCATATATCCCAACGCAAACTTCAGCACAGTTCATTGTGGACTGATGAACTATGAAAGAGTATTAACCCACTGGGGTAGAATGGAATATGATTTATTAATTTAAATGTATGTGTAGATTACACTTATAAACGGAGGAGAGAAAGCTCTGTTTATAATGTGCATTATAGTATTTCTACTATGTCCACGATTAACGTTTCAATGTAAGGCCAACCCACTTGGGTAAAATGAAAAGTAAATATTATCATTTCACTTTTGTCTGTTTATCATGCAAAGTACTTATTTTGTCACATGGAATAGTGATCATGTAAATAATGAATATATGCCTGCATCATATCGCGTTATATAGTATTTTTACTATGTTTATTATGAAAAACAGGAAATGAACTCTGTTTCTTTAAAAGTTTTCATTTTGTTTGTAAACCTTACCCGTGATCAAGGAGTGAGGTTAACTCCGAAATGCGTAGGGGCACCCGTTTGCTGCAAATAAAAACGTCTGAATTGCACTGAGGCCACGGCACCAGCGAGTTTTATTTCTCGGTAAGCTGCACTGAGTTGAATATATTATATATATATATATATATATATATATATATATATATATATATATATATTACCTACTGGCGGTCGCCAGTAGGTATATATAGTTAGGATTTTTTCCCTATGGGATTTTTGAAAATTCTATGTCTAATAACTTTGGCGTTTGTGGACGGAATTGGCTGAAACTTTCTGGAAAATGGAACATTTTGTTTCTGAGCAGCCTTTGGAAATTGGGGGGGGGGGGTCGTCAAGGGGGGGCCGAGAAAAAAGGGGGGTCCCAAAACGTGTTTTTAACATTGAGTTTTCCATAGGGCGGTTGGCCTCACTTTTAGCCCGAACGGCTGAATGGATTTGCACGAAACTTGGCAAAATTGTAGGGACTGGTAGCCCGATGTGCCTTTGCTAGGTCTCAATATATGTGCTTCAGTGGATTTTGAGAAATTAATGTTCAAAAAAAGATATATATCTGTAACAGCGGACCGGGCAGCGCTCCGGTTCGCGGACTTTACGCGTACCGGAACTTCGCGTAGCGAAGCTGATTGGCTCTCCGGTGTCTGTCAACATTCTAAACAGTCCGGAGCGGCCGCCATCTTGTCTCTCGGTAGGATTGAGAGACAAGAGGAGGCCAAAACAAAGGGGGAAATGACCATAAGGGGGCATAGTATATCCTCCCTGACCCCCTAGGTTTAATGTGGAGGCTTTCAAAGGGCCCCGCGGGGCAAAAAAAAAAATTTTTTTTTTTGTTTTTTTGCGTGGGTAGCGCCCGGTTCGCGAACCGAGAAGCGTTCTGGGCAGCGTACTATAATGAAAAATGAATGATAGACTTTTCAAATACTGTATGTTAATTGATTGTTGGTTTTGATGATTATTTTTTATTTTTTTTATTTTTTAAGCAATTATTTATTATTGTGATTGTGTTTCAAAATTTAATAACATTTCTAACATTTAACTAGTTTATGAATTACATATAAAAATGATTAAAGACTCAAACAATTTTTTTATTTTACATACAATTTTATTTTTCAGATTGTTTTTCAAAATTTAATAGAACGTCTAGCATTTGACTGTCCGATATGTCCTCTTGTTGAGTGAACATAAGTTCCCACATTTGACCGTCATCATAATGGAGTAAATGATCGACAGATTCTACACATTGAAGTAATTCATAGTCCCGTGACTCATCCATGAATTCTAAGTCATCAATGGGTTCCATAACTTGTTCATTGTTGCTGTCCAGAACAATTTCGAAGGAAACATTCTGCTCACCTTCCATTTTATTGCTGTAATTTGCATAAAAAATAAATATATCAGTAGTGATAGGACACTGTTGGGTTTAACTTCAGACAGGTACTTGTGAGTTTATAACAGAGAAGTAATCTATGGGCACTGTATGGTTTCAGGCGTGAAGTAGTACTATTAAAAAGTGCCTGTGAAGAAGCCTAAGTAAATTCATAATTATACCACAGAAACCTAAATCAATCCATAATTATAATAAAGAAGCCTTTCTCAATGTCTAACTCTTACAGAGGGATAGTATATAACTATCTGAAAATGTTTTCAAATTTATAAAATAATATCTCACCTTCTAAAAACAAGTTTAAGTTGTGAGTGAAAATGATCTTGCAATGTAATTCAGGAGGTAGTAGTCAAAATGGCTGTGTTTCTCTCTCTTTCTTTATATATATTCAGGTACATAACCAATCAAATGTCAGGTAAAAAAAGTAGAAAATGAAAGTAACATTTTAATTGGTTGTCAATTCCAACACTTCAGATGTGTTTTGAGAAGTAATTTACCTCAGGGTATTTAGAGAGGTCTACAGGCTAAATGGTTAAATGGAATTCCAATCAAATTTGTGAAAATGGTAGGGATTGGTATGTAGTATGAGCTAATCTATATTTGGTGAAATTGTCTCCAGTCGCTTTTCTGTAAACTACTTTCCCACCTTTTTTGATGGTGCGCTTCCCAGGGAGCGACCCGGTACGCGAACTGTTGAGCGCCCCGGTTCGCGAACCTTAAGCGTTACGGGAGTCCACCATTGTGTGTTTCGGTCAAATTAAGATACAAGATGGAGGGCAAATAATGTTCAGAATGGGTAGAAGGGGGCACGGTAGACTTATCTTGACCCCCTAGGTTTTCTGAGGGTGGCTGAGGAGGCCCATATGTGCGGAAAAAAACATTTTTTTAAAAATTTAGCGAGGTTAGCTCCCGGTTCGCGTACCGGGTAGCGCCCCAGGGAGCGTACTTTTTTGAAAATTAGTGAAAAATGTTAGAGTAAAATAATAATTGTGAGTGATCAGATGTAGGGTAGCTCTGAGAAGAGCTTTTGGGTTTATGGTACATTTAGGTACTTATAAGTAGGTACCAATGCACAGTCTTAAATTCAGAATGAAAATTCTGTTGCCCTCATCTGAGAAGTGAACTCCATCTCCTCTGTAGATATCTTGCATGTAGTAACGCAAGTTATTGTTGTACATGGAGCCCATTCCATGGTCTCTCATGTAAGCTGAAACAGATTTGTTTACATGCTTCCTCGACTTCTCAATTTGTGGACAAAATTGGTTTGACCACCTCCATTTCTGTCTTTGGCATATATTTGAATATACCAAGGCAGTTTGAGGAAAAAGTGCCATCAATTGCTCAAAGGTGTCCTTTAAAAGCATTTCCAGACCTACCCCAGTCAAAGTGCCCAAATCATTACCTCCACAGTGCACAATAAACAGGTCAGGTTTTGGCAAATGCATAAAGGTTTTCACCAATGGTATCAATTGGTGACATTTTAATCCTCTGTGGCCAAACCACTTAATTTCCACATCTTGTAAATTGAGGTTAGGTAAATTTCTGTTCTTAGCATACCTGTGAGCCCAGTGGATATAACTATGTCCAACAATCCAGACAGAAAACATGGTGAGAGAAGGTTCTGCTGCAGTCAGATGAAGTGTGGCAATGAAATGGCAGTTGAAAAAATTAGAGTTTAAAATGAAAAAAACTGTGGAGTTTCTGTGTTAATGAAGCAGTAACAGTGATTGGTGGATTTTGATTGCTGAAAACAGGAAGTTAGGGTGCATGGATGAGTTCTTTGAAAGATGTATTTTGAATGGTCAATAAAAAATCATTAAATGAAAGATTGCAGTGGATACGCAGGTGCACTGAGAGTTCAGAGTTCAATTGCAACATTGTTGTGTGAACTTGCAAACACCAGAGGTCTTCCAAGAGGTGGTTGCCATGCAGAAAAGGCATGAAATGGCAGAGGGGGGAAGGGTTTTCATTTGAAAAAAAGTGAGGGAAGAGTTTTGATTGGGTGACATGAGAGATATGTGTGAAGAATTACAGCATTTCTGTGCTTTTGATAGCTGCAGACTCTGGAGTGCATACCTTTTGCTCTGCTGAAGACAAATTGGTGTGTTTCTGAGACTGTTTTCAAACTCAAAGTATTTGCTAAGGTGAGAAAATATTTCTTTAATTTAGATAGAGAATAGTGTGCTTTAAGGAGAAAATTATGAAGAAAGTTGTGTTTTTCAAATGTTGCTTTGTCTCAAGTGTTTTACAAATAGATTTTGTTTCTTTGAGAAAATGTAATTGGAGAAAATGTGAAGTATTAGTACTGACAGGGTGTTTTTCTGCATAGGAGCTGTGGAGTCTTTTCAAATTATGACTTGAAAATCTTTTTTGAGGAAAATGAATGGTTATAATATTTCTGACAAGGACATAATGGTGTATGCTTCTTTATAATGCAATTGACTGTCTCTGATGTTATTTTTCCCATTTTAATGTAAGACCTTTCTCTGTGGCGCAAATTGCTTGTAAATATGCTCCCACCTGTGCATGGCAAATTTAGATTTTGAATGTTTGTGTTACATAGCCATGTTAAAAGTGATACAAACATGCTGCAAAGGCAACCAAAAAACGCTTTTATGTGTCTTAAGGACATTTTAAGTAATTTTCCCATGTGCAGTGTTTTGAAATTATGATTTGAAAATCGTTTTTGGGGAAAAGGAATTGTTTTTAAATTTATGACAAGGACATAATGGTGTATGCTTCTTTATAAGGCAATTGACTGTCTCTGATGTTATTTTTCCCATTTCAATGTAAGACCTTTCTCTGTGGCGCAAATTGCTTGTAAATATGCTCCCACCTGTGCATGGCAAATTTAGATTTTGAATGTTTGTGTTACATAGCCATGTTAAAAGTGATACAAACATGCTGCAAAGGCAATCAAAAAACGCTTTTATGTGTCTTAAGGACATTTGATGTCATTTATCCCATATTACATTAAAAGACCTTTCTCCGTGGGGCACATTCCTTGTAAATATGGTTACACTTGTGCATGGTAAATTTAGATTTTGACTGTTTGAGTTACATAACTATGTTAAAAGTGACCCAAAAAAATTGCAAAGGCTTTCAAAAAACACTTTCATGTGTCTTAAGGACATTTTAAGTCATTTCCCTGTGGGCAGTGTTTTCAAATTATGACTTGAAAATCGTTTTTGAGGTAAAGGAATGTTGTTAATTTTTATGTGCGCCGTATGCCCCCAAATTTCTTTTTCAGGGGTGCAGCAGGGTGTTCTTGAGACACCCCTGCACCTTTGGAAAAATTCCTAATTTGCGATGAGCTAATTGCTAATCGCAAATTGCACCTTCATTCCTATGGGCATCCTGGCCCATGGAAATGAATGGGTAATTTGCAATTAGCAATTTGCTCATCGCAAATTAGGAATGGTAAAGAATCGCTATTTATTCTTTAAAATTCGCTATTTTGGAAATGCAAAATAGTTTGATGATACATATGGCGGTTGATCTCTAACAAGATAAGAAGCTTAGGGATACATTTATGATGACTGGCGCAATGAAGTGGACATCACTTACTTCATTGGAAGAGCTTTACATGTATTATCACCTCTGTATTCTTCATCAAGCGTAACTTTAATCTGCAATCCTGAGTAGGCCTCACCTTAAACAAACCTCTGGATAGGCCACACCTTATCGTCATCATGAATTAATCATTTAAAATGCTAGGGACAGATTTATGATAGGTGTATGCCTCTTTTGCGCCACTTACAAAACACTGCCCATGGGGAAATGACTTAAAATGTCCTTAAGACACATGAAAGTGTTTTTTTAAAGCCTTTGCAATTTTTTTGGGTCACTTTTAACATGGCTATGTGACTCAAACAGTCAAAATCTAAATTCACCATGCACAGGTGGGAGCATATTTACAAGGAATGTGCTCCATGGGGAAAGGTCTTATAATGTAATATGGGAAAAATGACATCAGAGACAGTGAAATGCCTTATAAAGAAGCATACACCATTATGTCCTTGTCATAAATTTACAAACCATTCCTTTTCCCTAAAAACGATTTTCAAATCAAAATTTGAAAACACTGCACATGTGGAAATGACTTAAAATGTCCTTAATTCAAAATTTGCTATTCCTTATTTTGCGATTGCACTGAAGGATTTGCAAATTTTGCGATTCCTTAAATGCAATGTATCAAACAAAAAATATGTAAAAAATGACATTAAGGATTTGGAAACTACCACCAACTTCTAGTTTGTGGTAATTTGCGAATTCTTTTCAAAAATCTTTTTTTCCAAAAAACAAAAGGTGCCATATGACGCCAATACATGCCCTTAGGGCATGTATGTGCGCCATATGCCCCCAAATTTCTTTTTCAGGGGTGCAGCAGGGTGTTCTTGAGACACCCCTGCACCCTTGAAAAAATTCCTAATTTGCGATGAGCTAATTGCTAATCGCAAATTGCACCTTCATTCCTATGAGCCTCCTAGCCCATGGAAATGAATGGGTAATTTGCAATTAGCGATTTGCTCATTGCAAATTAGGAATGGTAAAGAATTGCTATTTATTCCTTAAAATTCGCTATTTAGGAAATGCAAAATAGTTTGATGATACATATGGCGGTTCATCTGTAACAAGATAAGAAGCTTAGGGATACATTTATGATGACTGGCGCAATAAAGTGGACATTACTTACTTCATTGGTAGGCCTTTACATGTATTATCTCCTCTGTATTCTTCATCAAGTGTAACTTTAATCTGCAATCCTGAGTAGGCCTCACCTTAAACAAACCTCTGGATAGGCCACACCTTATCGTCATCCTGGATTAATCATTTAAAATGCTAGGGACAGATTTATGATAGGTGTATGCCTCTTTTGCGCCACTGTGTGTCACTTTTATGATGCAGCGGCGGTGCAAAAGATTTGCTATGAGGCGACAAAATTACAAATTGATGCATTTAGGCAGATGTGTCATGGTGTAAAAAAAACGTGCCACATGAAACCGATGCAGCAGTGATGCAAAAGATGCACCATGTTGCCAGACAGGCCTCACTTGGGGCCATATGTATCAAGCTAATTAGCATTCGCAAAGATCAAAATTCTGCAAATTTCGGCCTTTGCGAATGCTAATTAGACAAATGGTATGTATCAAACAAGTTTGATGCAAAATAAGGAATAGCAATATTTGCTATTCCTTATTTTGCGATTGCACTGAAGGATTTGCAAATTTTGCGATTCCTTAAATGCAATGTATCAAACAAAAAATATGTAAAAAATGACATTAAGGATTTGGAAACTACCACCAACTTCTAGTTTGTGGTAATTTGCGAATTCTTTTCAAAATGCTTTTTTTCCAAAAAACAAAAGGTGCCATATGACGCCAATACATGCCCTTAGGGCATGTATGTGCGCCATATGCCCCCAAATTTCTTTTTCAGGGGTGCAGCAGGGTGTTCTTGAGACACCCCTGCACCCTTGAAAAAATTCCTAATTTGCGATGAGCTAATTGCTAATCGCAAATTGCACCTTCATTCCTATGAGCCTCCTAGCCCATGGAAATGAATGGGTAATTTGCAATTAGCAATTTGCTCATTGCAAATTAGGAATGGTAAAGAATTGCTATTTATTCCTTAAAATTCGCTATTTAGGAAATGCAAAATAGTTTGATGATACATATGGCGGTTCATCTGTAACAAGATAAGAAGCTTAGGGATACATTTATGATGACTGGCGCAATAAAGTGGACATTACTTACTTCATTGGTAGGCCTTTACATGTATTATCTACTCTGTATTCTTCATCAAGCGTAACTTTAATCTACAATCCTGAGTAGGCCTCACCTTAAACAAACCTCTGGATAGGCCACACCTTATCGTCATCCTGGATTAATCATTTAAAATGCTAGGGACAGATTTATGATAGGTGTATGCCTCTTTTGCGCCACTGTGCGTCACTTTTATGATGCAGCGGCGGTGCAAAAGATTTGCTATGAGGCGACAAAATTACAAATTGATGCATTTAGGCAGATGTGTCATGGTGTAAAAAAAAGTGCCACATGAAACCGATGCAGCAGTGATGCAAAAGATGCACCATGTTGCAAGACAGGCCTCACTTGGGGCCATATGTATCAAGCTAATTAGCATTCGCAAAGATCAAAATTCAGCAAATTTCGGCCTTTGCGAATGCTAATTAGACAAATGGTATGTATCAAACAAGTTTGATGCAAAATAAGGAATAGCAATATTTGCTATTCCTTATTTTGCGATTGCACTGAAGGATTTGCAAATTTTGCGATTCCTTAAATGCAATGTATCAAACAAAAAATATGTAAAAAATGACATTAAGGATTTGGAAACTACCACCAACTTCTAGTTGGTGGTAATTTGCGAATTCTTTTCAAAAAGCTTTTTTTCCAAAAAACAAAAGGTGCCATATGACGCCAATACATGCCCTTAGGGCATGTATGTGCGCCATATGCCCCCAAATTTCTTTTTCAGGGGTGCAGCAGGGTGTTCTTGAGACACCCCTGCACCCTTGGAAAAATTCCTAATTTGCGATGAGCTAATTGCTAATCGCAAATTGCACCTTCATTCCTATGAGCCTCCTAGCCCATGGAAATGAATGGGTAATTTGCAATTAGCAATTTGCTCATTGCAAATTAGGAATGGTAAAGAATTGCTATTTATTCCTTAAAATTCGCTATTTAGGAAATGCAAAATAGTTTGATGATACATATGGCGGTTCATCTGTAACAAGATAAGAAGCTTAGGGATAGATTTATGATGACTGGCGCATCACCAGGGATGTGCCAGTCATCCTGCGCCGCTGTTCCGCCACCCATGGTGTGCTGCATTTACAATGCGGCGCAGCATGGGGCAAAAACGGCACAGATGCGTGACGTATCTGTGCTGTAAAGGTGGCGCATTGCTGGAGTTGTATCGCAAGTGTGATGCAGCTCCAGCAAGGCTCAGGGGTGCCCCATCTCCACAATGTTGCGTCAAGACCTATGCCTGCTTAAAGCAGGCGCAGGGTTTTGACGCAGCTTTCTCCTATCTGATTGTAAATGCGGCACACCATGGGTGGCAGAGCAGCGGTGCACGTTAACTGGTGCATGCCTGGGGATGTGCCATTTAACATAAATCTGCCCCTTTACATTTAAGTATGTGCAGGGGACACAGAGTCGGTGAGGCTTATCCAAGGTTAAGAAGAGATGAGTCCTGTTCACTGAAATATTAGACATAGGCTTCACTTGCTCAGCATCGCTGGGCATGGCTAAATAATAGCTGCAAAATGTTACTCTTGTTAAACAATTTTACTATTATAATCTCTGAGATTTGTCTCTTACTCTGCAACATCTCATTGTTGTTATCTTTCTTTAAAGATAAAGACAACATCAACATGAGCGATAATCTGCAATCAGTTGATTTTGACCTCATCATTGAACTTGTAATTGAAACATCAGTGGATGTTGATCCCTTGGATGATTTAAATCCTGAGGATGAAGAAGAACGTGATGAGGATGCAGATTTGTCCGAATTATATGACATAGGGTGGGAAGCTGACCTGCTTGAGCCTATGGAACTATAAACATTTATTTTAAAAATTTATAATAAATAAAGAGTAAAAATGTAAACCGTTTAATTTAAAAATAAAGACACCTTCAAAAACCGGTTATGTGTAGTGTCTTCAATAAAATATTAAAATATGCTCATAAAATTAGATCAGATTCACATATAAGATAGCACAGGTAACATGAATATAAATTCCATTTTTTTTCTGCTATTTCTGTATTCTAAAATTGCCATGCACTAAAAAATCTTATATGTAAAAATGTAAAGTAGTGTTTTAAGTTTTTGATTACTGTTATTGATGTACTGTTGGGTAATAGTGGTTAATAACATTTTTTAATATATTTTACCACAGATTCAACTGCAGATCATTTAAACATTTCACCATGCCAACGAAAGAAAGACTGAGAAAGGCTGCAAAACGTCAAAGACAGCAGGTGATTGAAAAAAAGCAGCAGTCCTCTAACAAAAAGATTTGTCAAGTCAACAAGAAAGCACCGGGTAAGAGTACAAAAACATTCATAAGAAATATTTGCAGTAAAAAAAATATTACTACAGAAAATGTTTCAGTCCAGAAAAAGAGAAGCAATTCAAATGGAAAGGAAAGGCCAATCAAAAATGTTACTGCTAGAGCAAGAGATAACTCTGTGCATGATAGTAGAAGGAAACAACAGTTTAGGGACATTCGTAAACGAATGTTCCGCAACAGGATAATTGGCAATTTGTTAAAAAATATTAAGAAAGGTCAACAGAAAGTGGTTTTTTATAAGAGAAAAAAAAAAGTTGAGAAAGTTATTGATCAGGCATTTGAAATTAAACGTAAGTTATTTATTTTGATAATCAATAGAATTAGGAAGCTAAACAAGGCAATTTATGATTTCAAAAGAAATAGTAGATGGAAGAGAATAGTTAATCGTAGTAATTTTTGTGAAGTTTTTTCTGGAGAATGGATGCATAGTTCAAGCTGTGAGGCATTTTTTAATGAGGAGAGTTATTTCCAGGATAATGATTTGGTGCATGCAGTTGACACCAGTGGTCGTGCTTATGAAGTGAAAGACTGTTGTCCAGTTGAAAAAGAAAAACTTGTGACAACAGAGGCAGAAGAGGTGTTAGGTAATGAGATTTTAGGAAGACGTGCTAAGGGTCCTGTGTACACCTGGAAGTGTAGTAGTATTTGCAGTGTGCGACAGGATTCCATCAATTTGCTTTGTGATTTTGTACGGTCATTTAATAAGAAAAGTTTGAAGCAGAAAATAAGGTTGTTGCAAGAATTAGATCCTTGCAGAGTGAGAGAAGTGACAGGTTTGCATGGTCATTCACTGGCTTGTCTTTCCAGGAGAGTATGCCAGAGTGTTTTTCATCATTTCAGGATGCTAGCAGTGCATCATAATAAAGTGAGGAAATTAGTTAGAATGTTGTATTATGCTAAGAGTCCAGCAATTATGCTTAAAAAATTATGTGCTGCTCTTTTGCATGGTTCTGAAATAGATGTGAAGAATATATGTGAAGAAATTGAGTTTTGTTACTTTGGAAGTAAAGAGGAGAATGTTGAAATTGACCAAGAAGAAGCGGGTAATGTGGAAGATAGTGTACAGGTTTCCAGTACAGATAATTTCCAGAGGGAAATTGCCACGTTTCAGGTCAAATCAAGTGAGAGGCCAAATTTCACTTGTGTGTGTTGTCGACGCACTTATTATAAGAATCAGACTAAGTTAGTGGATTTATATGCAAAAAGTGAAAGGGAAAATAATAGTGAATGGAAGGATTTCGCAACATACTTGATGGTAGAAAATTGTTTTGATTTGGGATTGGATCAACGTGTGTGTACTTATTGTTGTTGCAAATTAAATCAAAACCAGATGCCTGCTAGAGCAGTTCATAATAATCTGGAATTGGTTGAGATTCCTTCTGAATTGAAGGATTTAAATACTTATGAATCTATTTTGATTCAAAGTATCCATCCCTTTCAGGCTATTGTAAGAATGGAGCCAAAGACAGGGAAATTGCCTCCATCAGATTTACAGAGAGGATTAAAGGGAAGAGTTGTTTATTTGCCTCTAGATTTGAAGAAAAACATTAACACAATTGGAGTAGAAAAAGTGGACGAGGAACCTCTGGTTATCTTAGTTAATGGGGTTCCGACAAAGAATAAGAAAATATGGCAAGATTTAGTAGATGTTAGGAAAGTTAAAAAGGCAACATTGTATTTGAAAAAAAATAATAAATACTATAAGAATGTATATGTTGCAGAAGAGGAAGTAAGTGAGGAAGAGGATAGCGATTTGTGTGCTGGTCAAATTGAGAAAGTAGAAACTTCTACTAGTGAAGAAATATATGAACATTATAGTGTTCATCCTTTGCATTCCAAGGAAGTCATGGGGAATGCTATTGAGTTGTTTCAAATGAAACAAGCCAAAGGGAGTCCCATTAGTGTTTGGGAGGAAAGTTTGGAAGCTCGGTGTTTCCCACAGCTTTTCCCAACAGGTCAGGGAGGAAGATATGATGAGCGACCTCATCAAATTCCTGCTTCTGAATACCGGACTTTGCTATTGTATGCAGGAGATGCTAGGTTTCGACAATGCATTCCTTATTTGTTTCATCTCCTCTTTGAAAGCGATCTGTCTGGACTGTCATATGCAGTGAACCACATCTTGAAAAGTGGTATACACATGCAAAACATCTCGGCAAGTGACTTTATGGATAAAGTCAATGTCCAAGACAGTATTTTGGATTCTCACCTGATTAATCTCATGGCGTGTCAGCGTGGTACTAATGAGTACTGGTACCGTCGTCATGGTGATTTAAAATGTATGCTGAGGAACTTAGGTACTCCCACATGGTTCCTCACTCTGAGCTGTGCCGAGTATGGCTGGAAAGACTTACTTGAATTTCTAACGTAGAAAACATCGAATTCAAGACACCCGGAGAACTGTGCTCTTTGGATCCAGTCAATGTATGTAGGTACTTCAATCATAGATTTGAAGCTATGATGTCTTTCATCATGAATAAGAAGAATCCACCTCTTGGAGAGGTGTTGGATTTCTTCTGGAGAAAGGAGTACCAAGCAAGAGGTGCTCCTCATATACATATGTTGCTGTGGATCAAGGATGCACCTAAATTTGGAACGGATCCAGAAGACTCAGTGACGAGTTTTATACAACAGTATTCTACGTGTGCTGTTCCAAACGCAAAGGAGAAGAAAAGCCTAAGAGAAAAAGTTCTGCGTTTCCAAAGCCATCGATGTGGAAAGTACTGTCGTCGTAAATTCCGAAACAAGGACAAGTTCTACACCAAATGTCGTTTCGGTTTTCCACGACCGGTGATTTCTAAAGGAAGAGTAAACAGTTTGATGTCTTCGCTGCGACATAATGTGATGAAGAAATCACCTAAAACACATACAATTTGAAGAGGAACGAAGAGTCCAAGTACATCAACGACTACAACCCGGTGATTTTGTCCATGTGGAATGCTAACATGGATATACAGTTTGTGGCTGATAACTGTATGGCTGTGGCTCGGTATGTGACGTCTTACATCACCAAAAAAGAGAAGACAGAATTGAAGGATATGTGGGAGGACATTTCCCATGAAAAGAGCCTCAGCAAGAAGTTGTACAGTTTCAGTCTGAAGATGTTGTCGCGTCGAGAAATCGGAGCGTACGAATGTTCTGACCGGTTGTCTTCAGCAAGTCTCTATGCCAAGTCCAGGAGTATCATTTGGGCGAGTCTTGGTCTTGCTGCAACGCGTAATCGAGTTCTCAAACCTGTGCGGGAAATGGAGTATTTGGCGGAAAAGGAGCCAAACAGTGCCGACATTTTGAAGACCAACATGTTGGATACATATTATCCAAATCGAAGTATTCACCTCGAGAATGTTTGTCTGTATGAGGTTCTTCAAAATTACATATTCAAGAGGAACATCAAAGAAGATACTGAGAAAGGAGTGTATGCTGTAATAGGAAGTGAGGGATGTCTGGTCAAGCAAAGAAAATGCCACTTGGTAAACCATCGAAAATTGAGTGGCGAATCTCCTGAAAAAAAGGAGTTTTTCTATTTAGCACTTTTGAAACTTTTCAAGCCTTGGCGTGCAGAAGAGGAACTGCTTGGAGATTTTCTCTGTTACGAAGACTCTTTCAATGCCGCCAAGGAGACCATAGAATGTCCTGCTTTTCCCAAATATGTACAAATGTTGAATGCGGAAATTGAGCAGGAAGCAATGATTGCAGCCGAGATTGCCAGAGACAGTTCTCAGGACAGTCAGAGTTCTGCTTCATTGAGTCAGGATCCACTAGGAGGACCTGTTATCGAAAATGAAGCTGCCACTGCTATGAATGAAGTGGAAAGAGCCATGGCAAATGCTCAGGAGGATGCGGTTAACTTAGAAGAGTTGGAAAGACAACTCAACGTTGAGCAGAGGAAAATATATGACGAAGTTACCATGCAAATTGATCATGGATTAAGTCATGACAAGAAAGAGTGCTCATGTACGTCGTTGAAGCCTGTCCAACTGTACGTGAGTGGAGAAGCGGGAACTGGAAAAAGTTTCCTCATTAAAGCAATTTCATGCTATTTGCAGGAAAGGACAGAGTCATCGCTGTCTTGTGTTGTCACCGCTCCAACTGGACTGGCAGCACATAACATTAAAGGGATTACTTTACATCGTTTACTGATGCTGCCAGTGGAGCATGACAACAAATTACAATATCACAAGCTATCTGGAGATGCTTGTTTTGAAGTTTCAAGAATCTTGAGGAAAATGAAACTTCTTATCATTGACGAAGTAAGCATGGTTTCCAATGTCATGCTTGCCTTTGTGCATTTGAGAATGCAAGAAGTTCTCAAAACAGAGTATGATGTGTTATTTGGTGGCAAACACATCATTGTTTTCGGAGATCTTCTGCAGCTGACACCAGTGAAAGGGCAACCTGTGTTCAAAATGCTCACGCATGAAGATACCAGGAAGTGCCTAGGCAGCATTGGCAACGTCAATATATGGTTAAACATCAATTATGCTGAACTGCATGAAAATATGCGTCAGGCGAAGGATGAAGTTTACAAGACTATTCTACAAGATGTTAGAATTGGAAAAGTGACCGAGCATGGGAAAGAAGCTTTACATGCACGATTACTGTCAAATTTATATCCAGAACAAGATGTTGTGCCTGAGAATATTTTTCAGAAAATTACTGAGAAGAAATCTGGAATATGTTTGATGCCAACTCTTGCAGAATGTGCCAAATTCAACAACAAAATGTTGCATTTAGAAAAGCAAGAGATTGTGAAACTGGAAGCTATTGACAGAGTAGAGCATATGGGATCAACAATTATTTTGTCTGAGAATCTGAAAACAAAATTGGATTCATTAGAGAAGAGTATATCTAAAACTGCAGGTTTTGAAAAGACTCTGAATGTGTGCTTGAACTGCCGTATAATTTTAAGAAGGAATTTACATGTTGAAAGAGGTCTGGTAAATGGATCAATGGGTAATGTTGTTGATTTTGTAAAATACAGAAATAGAGATGGAATTGAATTTTTAAAAATTAAATTTGATGGCATTGAGGAAGTACAGCTAATTGGTCGTTGCTCTGCTAGATTGTTGCTTGTAAAAGACTTATATGTTCGCCGTAAGCAGTTTCCTGTTTGCTTGGCATATGCGGTGACAATCCATAAATCGCAAGGTTTAAGTGTAGACAGTGCATTGGTGAATATTGGCAGTTCTGTGTTCAAGGAGGGTATGGCATATGTGGCATTGTCACGAGTTAGAAATTTATCGGGATTGTACTTGATTGAGTGTGATGTCACAAGCATTTGTGCGGATCTAGATTGTGTTAAGGAATACAAAAGGTTAAGAAGAAAGTATGCGCCACATTTGCCTCAATATCCTTTGTTTGAGAAACGTGTGGTAGGCCGGAAAAGAAGAAATGTAACCAATACTGGGGAGGTTGTAGCAAAAAGACGAAAAGTCGATGAACCTGAAATTATAAGCAGAAACAAAAAGAATTCTGTTGAAGATGTTGTTGGTTTTCAATTTGAAAACAGTTCTGGTGTCAACTGCTATGCTAATGTAGTGGTTAATGTTTTGTTTTCTCTAGAAAATGTAAAAGAAGAGATTGTGGTCAATTCTGATCAAAGATTTTGCAGTTTGTTAAATTCTGTGTTAGAGAAATGTAGCACTGATAGAACAAACATAGAAAGTGTGTCTGAAATTCGAAATCTGTTAGACAGATGTTCAGGCCAAACACAATTCTCTCAAAATATTCAGCAAGATTGTCAGGAGTTTTTAATGTATATGCTTGATGTATTGCATGCTGAAGGTGTAGATGTAGATCAGCTGTTTGGGCTTTCTTATCAATGGCAGCATGACTGCGAGAACTGTATGGTATCAAGTACTACTAGTGTAGACTCAGAAAGATTTATATATTTAACTTTGCCAGACAGTAAATCAGTCTCCTTTAATAAGCTAGTAAAAGCAGCTGATCACAACATGGAGTGTAGCCAATGTAAATCTGAAATGATGTCCACATTATTTATACGAACATATGGCCAGTATGTCATTTTAATGTTCCAACGATGTAGGCCTGATGGAACAAAATTGACAACTTTAATTAAAAATGTTGTGGCTTCGCAGTTGTCAATATCAGGAAGGACTTTTGTAACTGCAGCAATTATATATCATGACGGTCCTTCAATAGCATCAGGACATTACACAGCTTATTTAAAGTCTAGAAATGGCTGGTCATTTTGCAATGATTCTGTTTTAATTTTCACAAAAAAATTGCCGTATGACCTTAAAAACTCTTACCTGGTGTTTTTAAAACCAAAATTTTAGGGAAAGAATCTCGGGATGTGCTCTGTGGAATTTCAAGAAGTTCTAATGGCTCCTACACGATTTGGCCTTGAGGATAAGTGTAGTTCAGAGACATAACTTCTAACCATAAGACTGGACGTCATGGAGAAATAAGTGCACTTTGAATGAGTTCAGAAAAACTATTTCTTTTTATAAGCTAATTGAAACAGCCAATCAAAACATAGAGTAGAGGGAATGTAAGTCTGCAATGCTGTCTACTATTTTACATTGCTTTGTGATTAAAAGTGATGTAGAGAATTAAATAATTGTAGTAGTCATAGAGGTAGTGTAAGTCTGCTTCATAGTAAGCAGTATCAGTGTCATAGGAAATGTAGAACATGACTGAGCAAGAAGGGGAAGATATTACTATTCCAGGATTGTGAAAATGATCTTCAACATTTTAATTCTGAAAGTTGCAGAAATGCCAAATGCCGGGATTGGCTTACAAGAAATCCAAGAGTTATAAATGGCTCTGACAAGATTTGGCCTTGTGGAAACTTGTGGTAGAGAGCAAGAAGTCATTTATTGCATGTAACATGTTTTTAAAAACGATGGAGGTTTTCTTTCAGAAAGTGGCGGGCTGAAAGTAATAACAGCACAACAGAGTGTAAGCTGTTCATAGGACATCCTTTGACGTCATGGAAAGTAAGTTAACTTTAAGGAGTTCTGAATTCTGATTTGCTATGTTGTATGGGTTTTTTAAACACAATCATTTTGATTGTGTTTTTTTTTCCCCGCTGTTATATGATGAATACCTTCAAGTCACTGTTTTTAGTGAATTTTGATACATTCTGAGAACAGCAAAAATAAACCATTTAACATGTATAATTAATTCTGTACTGTTTGCATTTATGATGTATATGTAGAACTGTGTAGGAGGCATGGAGAAGGTGAGGCTTCTGTAAGTGTCAAAGTTGTTGCATGCAGTGCTGCACTTCTGCGTACTCTTTCATATGCTGGACTACATCTGCACAATGAGATACCTAAGCAAAGGAAACACAAGTGATGTGATTGTGAAATGAGCAAAAGAAATTGCACGTATTTCAATTACATCACCTGTGTTTCCTATCATTACGAATCACATTGTGCAGATCAAGTTTAGGTCTGTCCAGGGAAACAGAGGAGGTTTGGCCTTTGTACAAGAGTGCAGTGGACATGACTCACTTCATTGGTAGACCTTCACATGTATTATGTCCTCTATTCTCTTCAACAACTCGAAATTTCATCTGCAACCCTGAGTAGGCCTCACCTCAAACAAACCTCTGGATAGGACACATCTTATTGGCATCCTGAAGCAATCATTTAAAATTTTAGTGTCTTGCGACACTTTTCTGAGACAACAGCAATGCAAAAGATGCACCATGTTTTAAGATAGGCCTCACTTCATCTGCATCAAGATACTGTTAGTTTAAAATGTATATCTTTAGGACTGTGTAGGGGGCCTGGAGAAGCAGAAGCTTCTTTAAGTGTCAAAGTTGTTGAAAAACTGTTTGTCCTTCAATCTTTTCCCTTGTCTTTTGTAATTTTTAAATACATGTTTTAATATTTTTCAAATGTGTGTTCTCTCTTTCACAGATTGAAAGTATAAAAACAAAAAGTGAGTAATTTAACGACAATTATAAGGTAAATGTTTTGTACTCTTTTCGTTACATTTCTATCACATTTAACTTCTATTAGTTCCACTGCTTCATTTCTTTAACCCTCAGTTTCCTGCCTTTGCTACTTCCCTCATTCCTTTCTCTATTACCTACTTACTCAACTCCTTCCACTCTTTTTCTCAGTCCCTCTCTTCTCATAGTTCCTCACTCTTGTTCACTCACTCCGTCTCTATTACTCTTAGTGTCTTTGACTGATCACTCTATCACTATTTGTTCATAATGCTTTCTCTGTGTAGTTGAAGCACACTAAGGGGCATATTATGAACACAGCCAATAAAATTATTGGTGTTTTTATTGGCAGAAAACTGGTGCAAAAGTGGTTTTAGCGGCAGTTTTCTGCCGCAAAAGCGGCTTAAGCGACACATTTCTGCCAATAAAAGCTGCAAAACTTTTATTGCCTATGTTGATGATATGGCTCTATGTTACTTACATTTCTTTGCTGTTTCAATTAATCTTTTTCTGTTATTTTTTGTTTTCTGTTTTCTATTTTTTCTCTCTGTTATTCCCCATGTTTTAATCTTATTTTGAACATTCACTCACATTCTCCAAGAAACTCTTCTTTGTTAATGTTATACTCTCTTTTTTTTTCTTTCACTTCCTTATCTATTTTGTTTTTCACAATTATACCCTCTTCCGTCTTTTCTTCGGTAAATAGATCTATTAAACAGTATCTCTTCTTTACTCCCTATAGCTGTCTTTCTTTTAACATCACTCTCTGTTTACTTTCCTTATACTTACTCTTTTTTATTTATTTTTATTTTTTTGGTTAGCTCCCGGTCCGCGTACCGGGAAGCTAACCGGGAAGCGAACCAAAAGAAATAGAGCTTGCCAGAGTGCTAAACATTCTAGCAATTTTTTTTGAAAGGGGAGGTAGTTCTGAAAAGAACTTTTTTTTAAATATTTTTGTTGTTTTATATATATATATTTTTTTTTTTTCTTTTTTTTTTTTTTTGTATTTTTTGAACGATTTTATATTTTTTTTGTTTTTTTGGGGGGGGGGAAACAACAAAAAACAGGCATTGAAAAGGGCTCAACAGGAGCAAAAAAAAAATTACTGGGGGCGGTTAGGGCAATTATGATGTTCATAAGCCAGGTTGATAGCATTTATACTCATATTACCACATGCTATCAACGCACCACAGTGCATACAAGTATGTTTCATGTGGCCAAAATTCTCTTGTATGTTTGGCACAGTTTCCCGTGCCTCTGCTGGTGTCAATGATATTGACGATCTTGATCTGGCCACAGGAGTTGATGTTGGATTTTCTTCCAAATCCCGTATTTCCGCCCGGCTGTAATTAAGTGGATGCTTCCTGGTCATGTGCCTATGCATAGTATAGTTCCCATAACTATACTTCTTATCAGTCCCTCTTGATAATTTATCTTTGCAGATGAGGCAGGTGACATACCTCGCATTCACTTTTTTTTGGCCTGGAGGGATTGAATAAAACTGCCAGATGAAACTGGCTTTCTTATGGGAAACCCGGGGCACCTCTTCCAAGAACTGTGGTTCTTCTCCCTCCTCTTCCTCCATTTCTTCCTCTTCCTCCTCTGTGTTGGTCATGACCTGGGGAGGTGGTCCTCTCTTCCCATGAGGAGGTGGAGGTGGTGGTGGGGGTGCACCAGCTGAAGCAACTACTGAAGCCATTTCTGAAGTATTAATAAAGGTCTTCCTCTCACAATGATGAAAGTCAGAGTGAGGAAAGAAGGAGGGGTTTTCATCATTTGGGAAAAACAATAGTTCTCAACCAATGAAAAGTGTTATTTTTAGGTCACCTGACCTAGCCTTACATGATTATGAAACCAAAAGTGAAATGAACCAATGAAAAGTTTTATTAACAAGTCACATGACCTCTCACGCTCATGTTACGCGCTGCGGAACGCGCCCCGGTTAGCTTCCGGGTCGCTGCGCTTCGCGCCTCGGTCCGCGCCCCGGAGCACTTCCGGGTGCGCTAACGCGGTACGTCACAAGACGCATTACGCGGCAACGCGATACGTCGCGCTTTCGCGACGCGCATCGCTTCCGGGGAGCTGCGTTTCGCGCCTCGGTCCGCGCCCCGGGGCACTTCCGGGTGCGCTAACGCGGTACGTCATAAGACGCATTACGCGGCAACGCGATACATCGCGCTTTCGCGACGCGTCACGATGTTGATTTCTAAAGCGGCAGTTGCGGAAACGGAACGTTTACCGGTTCGCGGACCGGGTCGCGGCATCAATTTGAGCTAACGGAACGCTTTCCGGTTCGCGGACCGGGAGCGAAACAAAAAAAATATTTAAAAAAAAATTATTAATAAACATATAAAATATATTTTTGGATTTAAAGAAGAATACATTTTACAGCTATAGATATTAGCTTTTAAAAAACCAATGGAATTCACTGAAAAAACCATAGGTTATAGACCATATATAGTTAGGAATTAGCATTTACAAAACCTTGAAAATTCACTGAAAAAACCATAGGTTATACACCATATATAGTTAGGAATTAGCATTTAAAAAACCTTATTTTACTCACACAAAACCATTGAAATTCCATATATAGTTAGTTGTACTAACTATATATCGCGCACCCGCAATCCACTGCTGATCATGTCACATATTACATCATTCATGACATGGTCAGTGACATCACTGATGACATCACTGATGACATCTCAAATGACATCACTGATGACATCACTGATGACATCTCAAATGACATCACTGATGACATCACTGATGACATCTCATTTGACATTACTGATCACATCACTGATGACATCATTCATGTGATAATACAATGAAGCTCTTCAGACTCTAATATAACCTTAGATACACTCAGTGTAAACAGACACTCACAGACTGTCACTCATCCATGGAGTTACTCACACACCTAGTCAGTCATGCAAAGAATCAATCACACCTCCATTTCCTCAACTATACAGTTATACACACCTTACTTATTCAAACATATACTAACACATATTTACTCTCTTATACAATCCCTGATACAAGTTCACAATGATCCATACAGCCACTCACACATTCACTGGCTCTTTTGCACAGTTATTTATATATGTCAACTCTCACATGTACTGTGTTTTACATATGTACTTACTTTGACATGTAGCACTGAGATATCCATTCACTCACCAATACACTCATGCACACAGTCAACCGCCCATACAGCTGTTTCCACATGCACTTTTGAACCCATACATCTAGTGAATCAACTGCTCACACATCTATGCACAGAGTCATACACCTCCCAGCCACCCATACACACTCTCAGTCTCCCATACAAATACTTGGGCAACCAATCAATAACCCATATAGTTAATCATATAGCTAATGATCAACACATGCAGCAGTTTATAGAACAACAGACATAATGATGCACAAATTGAGACAGTTTAGTCACTAACCCATGCACTCAGTGAGACACATTTAATCACTCACTGTGTGAGTAAAATAAGGTTTTTTAAATGCTAATTCCTAACTATATATGGTGTATAACCTATGGTTTTTTCAGTGAATATATATATATATATATTACCTACTGGCGGTCGCCAGTAGGTATATATAGTTAGGATTTTTTCTCTATGGGTTTTTTGAAAATTCTATGTCTAATAACTTTGGCGTTTGTGGACGGAATTGGCTGAAATTTTCAGGAAAATGGCACATTTTGTTTCTGAGCAGCCCCTGAAAATTGGGGGGGGTTTCGTCCAGGGGGGGTCGAGAAAAAAGGGGGGTCCCAAAACGTGTTTTTAACATTGAGTTTTCCATAGGGCGGTTGGCCTCACTTTTAGCCCGAACGGCTGAATGGATTTGCACGAAACTTGGCAAAATTGTAGGGACTGGTAGCCCGATGTGCCTTTTGTAGGTCTCAATATATGTGCTCCAGTGGATTTTGAGAAATTAACGTTTAAAAAAAGATATATATCTGTAACAGCGGACCGGGCAGCGTCCCAGGACGCGTACTTTTCGCGCAACGGAGCTTTGTGAAGCGAAGCTGATTGGTTCTCCGGCGTCTGTCAACATTCCAAACAGTCCGTAGCGGCCGCCATCTTGTCTCTCGGTAGGATCGAGAGACAAGAGGAGGCGAAAGCGAAGGGGCAAATGACCATAAGGGGGAATAGTAGATCCTCGCTGACCCCCTAGGTTTGATGTGGAGGTTTTAAAAGGGCCCCGCGGGGCAAAAAAAAATAATAATAATAATAATCGAACGGCTGAATGGATTTGCACGAAACTTGGTAAAATATTAGGGACTGGTAGCCCGATGTGCCTTTGC
Organism: Lissotriton helveticus; assembly: GCF_964261635.1. Taxonomy (NCBI): domain Eukaryota; kingdom Metazoa; phylum Chordata; class Amphibia; order Caudata; family Salamandridae; genus Lissotriton; species Lissotriton helveticus. The sequence goes on along the minus strand of NC_136069.1, from coordinate 1,676,535,142 downwards.
TAGGTCTCAATATATGTGCTCCAGTGGATTTTGAGAAATTAACGTTCAAAAAAAGATATATATCTGTAACAGCGCTCCGCTTCGCGTACTTTTCGCGTTACGGAGCTTTGCGAAGCTGATTGGTTCTCCGGCGTCTGTCAACATTCCAAACAGTCCGTAGCGGCCGCCATCTTGTCTCTCGGTAGGATTGAGAGACAAGAGGAGGCCAAAGCGAAGGGGGAAATGACCATAAGGGGGCATAGTAGATCCTTCCTGACCTCTTAGGTTTGATGTACCATTTTGCCAAGTTTGGTGTAATTCCGTTCAGCCATTCAGGCTGTAGACGTATGTAAATGTCCTATGGAAAATTGCATGGGGAAAACACATTTGAAAGTGTTGAAATTTAGAACCAATTAAAATGTTACTTTGGTTTTGTATTTGTGTGTGATGAAAGTTAATTGGTTATGTATATATGTCAAATGAGAGGAAACCACAGCCATTTTGTGATACTACTGTCTGAGGTACATTTGTGAGGAATTTTTGGTGGTGAATTTCTGGTGTTTGATTTACACAGTACTAACACTTCTGCTACTTTTAAAAAGGTGAGTTGTTAATTTGTAAGGGGAACTATGTTCTACACTTGAAGATAATTTGAAAAATGTTTTCTGTTATTTATTTGCAGTCCTTCTGTTATACTAAATACTTGATAAAGTTAGTTTTATATTATGTATTACTAAAAACGATAAATGAAAGTGATTATTTTTTTCTGCAATTTACAGCAAGCAATTTCAAAATAAAATGGCTCACAATGAAGAGACCGTGGCAATTTCTTTTGAATTGTCCAACACATTGATTGAAATTGAGAGCACCAATAATGAAATATTGTCACAAGGAGGACATGACTTGTATGATTCCATTAGATTGATTGAAATGGACAGCACCAAGAATGAAATATTGTCACAAGGAGATGACTTGAATGATTCCACTACATTGATTGAAATTGAGAGCACCAATAATGAAATATTGTCACAAGGAGGAGATGGCTTGTATGATTCCATTAGATTGATTGAAATGGACAGCACCAATAATGAAATATTGTCACAAGGAGGAGATGACTTGAATGATTCCACTACATTGATTGAAATTGAGAGCACCAATAATGAAATATTGTCACGAGGAGATGACTTGAATGATTCCACTACATTGATTGAAATTGACAGCACCAATAATGAAATATTGTCACAAGGAGGAGATGACTTGAATGATTTTTTTGATCAATCTCTTGATGGCGAATTTATCGAGTGTTTGGAGACCATAGAGTTACAAGAATCATCATTGGAGACTTTTAATGAGGACATTGCTGATGAGGACATGTTACTAGTTCTTTCAAATTTAGAAAATTCTGAAGAATAAATTTATATTTAGAAATCAAAAATTGTTTGAGACATTATTCATTTTTATTTTTAATTTATGAGGTTGTAGCGAAGTGATTGTAGTATAAAATGAGACTTATAGTATAGAGTGCAACATTTTTATGTTACATGGTAAGTTTACTCATATTTACTTCCCTTCTGCCACTATATTATCTCCAATGTGTATTTGACATGTCTTCTTCATCTCCGGCCTCCTTTCTCTCACTGTGTGTCTCCGATGCATCTTATCGCTGGTATTTTGTGTAATTACAGAAGAGAGTAAAATAAAATAGTTCGGAACGTGAAAAGGGGGCAAAGTAGAGTACTCCTCACCCCCTAGGCCTTTTTAGGCGGTCCCAAAAGGATCAGTTTCTGCTTTCCTGAGAGATTATGGTATGAGTTCCATATACCACAATAACTTGCATTACAACATGCAAGATATCTATCTCCTATTACCAACTTTTGGAGATATTCGCGCTAAGCGCGAATATCTCCAAAAAGTAACACCTGCCCTGAGCAGTTCTTAGCCATGTTATCCAATGCGAGGTGGATAACATGGCTAAGAGCATTAGCTCGGTAATGCATGAATATCGCTGAGTTTTTAGCGATATTCATGCATTGCGGCCGTTTATTATCGCATTTGTGATAAACCTTGATAATAGCAAGGTTTATCTTCGATAATTTCTGACGATGCTTAGCGGTAAAAAATTCGTTGGTAAGCATCGTTAGCGATAAATATCGCTTAACTTTGGTAATATGCCCCAACGTCTGTTAACGTTCGATTCGAAGGAAATGAGGAAGTGTTGAAAAACATTGTCTGCGCCATCTTGCCTTTTTTGAAATGCCACACTTTTGTCGTGCACGGCAGCCATTTTAGATGTCTTGACCAGACCCACTCTCTGCACGCTGTCGATTCGTAGCATGGCTCCTCACCCTCGCAAGCATCTTCCCCAGGCACTGGTCACCCCCGCTCTCTGTCTTATGCATGGGCAATAAACCTCCCCCCATCTGCGCTGCTCTTCCCTGAGAATCACACTGTGCCCGCCCGACACCTCCCTTTCGCCCTATTCACTACCGCACCCTCTGACACTCCTCTTCCTCTGTGTCCGATTGTCCAGGCTATCAGCTAGCCCTGCAGATGTAGTTTATGGCCCCAGCTGTAAAGAATCACCCCTCTTCAAAGGAGTTATAGTAGATCAAGGCCCACACCCGATGAGATCCGTCACACCACACGTGTTCCTACTATCTGAAAACTATCCTGTATTGTGATTGGGGAGGGGACCGAGCCTGAAGCGGAAGATTCCAGGAATGACTCTTTGTACATCAAAGTTTTTACAATTATGTGTCACATAAAAAATATATAGCACTCCAACAAAGTAGTAGGAATATAAAACTTTAATAACATATAAATATATACAACAAAACAAAAACAGTAAAAACATTTAAACAACGAAGAGACCGTGGCAATTTCTTTTGAATTATCCAATAGATTTATTGAAATTGACAGCACCAATAATGAAATATTCTTGTCAGTAGCGGTCTGTTGTGCGAATAGTTCCAAGGCAGCAGAACGCGCTGAAATCTAGATGGCACGAAAGTGATGTCTAGCAAGTTGCCGCCCAGCAAATAACGGCGTGGGGCGCCGCGGGGGTGAGTGAGTCCAGTAGGCACCACAGCTATTCTTACCGGCATTGCAGAATTACTGCTGGGGACAATGCCTGTGCTGGAGCAGGGTCACAGCAGAAACAAAAAGGATTCTGTTGAAGATGTTGTTGGTTTTCAATTTGAAAACAGTTCTGGTGTCAACTGCTATGCTAATGTAGTGGTTAATGTTTTGTTTTCTCTAGAAAATGTAAAAGAGGGGGAGGCAGTCCAAAGTTCCGTTAAAAGGGCAAAGGAAAGGATCGGTGGTTTGAACTATCAGTCAAAAAGGGGAGGGGGTGCAACAATTTTTCCTACCGGGTCACCCTGTGCTTTCACCGGAAGTGAGGTCTGCAGGATTCTAGTAATTCAAAGTGAGGCTGGCGCCGACGTCCCACGGATACAGTTTCGTCACTCCACGGGTGATCATGGCAGTCATTCCCCATCGGGGGTCGGAGACTCCCGCGGCTCCTCTAGAATCTTCAAGGTCGTGGAGGACTACGGTGGTGGAGTCAACCAGTGACCGGGCCATTTCTTTATGCTGGGCCCGCTCTTGCCAGGTCGACCGCCATTTTGAGAGTTCGGTAGCTACTGGCGATCGCGGGGTCAAATGAGCGGACGGGCTCCACCCTGCCGGGCGAGACGTTGCAGCATGGCCACAGTGGAAGAACTCTTTTCCGGGCGCCTGGAGCGCTGAGGGTGCAGCTGGGAAGCCTCCACTGGGGAGGCGGGAGAGGCCTGTTCGCACCGTCTCTCCCTCCCAGTGCACCCCACGGCGTCTCGCTTGAGATTTGTTATGGCCGGACCAGGCGATGAGGACGAGGGGGGGGGGTCGGAGGCATGTGCAAGACATCCCCCCCCAGGGTTGTTGCAGCAATTATACAAGAAAGAAGAAGTGTCCCGTCCGTCTTCGGGCCGGGCTTCCGGTAGATGTCGGCCGGACGCCCCTGGCTCTGGCCCCATGAACGGGTTTCTTGGTTTATCGGCTGCAGCCGGATTCCGTCGGCCTCGGCCCCCCGACCGTTGGTGGCCGGACCGGAAGAGCATGTGGCGGGACTACCTGCAACTCTCAAGGGCCACCGCGGCCGGACTGGGAGAGAGAGGGGAGGGTCGAGGAGACATTCCCCCCCCCTGCAACTGTTCAGCGTTGTAAAGGCAATCCCCTGGCCGGGTCCCGTTGGTCTCGGCCTCTCCTCCGGCTACACCCTACGTTAGGATCTCCTGGCCGAGGCGTGGCAGCAGGACCTGCCTTATATGGGCTGCTCCCGGCTGGGCGTAGCCGGAACCCTGCCCCACCTTGGAAGTTTCCAGAGTGGGGGCGGATGTTCTACTGACTTGCATTTTCCCTAGTCTATCGATTTTTTTGGCGTGGCAGGCGGTGGGACAGCGAGGGGTGATTTGGTTTCTCTTACTGTTTTTCTGGTCTCTCACCACTGGCATATTTTAACGTTTTCTTGTTTCTAGGACATTAATAGGTTTTATCATTACGTTATGTTATCGTTTCTTTGTTCGTTGTTTAATAAAAGTTCATGTTCATCAGTGGCCTACTGATTTTCGTTTTCCTATTCTTTTCTTTCCAGGTTGTTTCATGCTAAAGTTTCTGTTAACAGGATACAGTGATCACTTCGTTATTATTGCATATGTCCTTTTCACTAGGGGTGCTCTCTGGTCGGGCCAGATGACGTATGTCTAGTAAATGGTCCGGGTGAAACAGGTGCATCAATCAGTGGGGAGTAGATAGGCATGACAGATTACAACGGGGGAGAAAGGTCCGCATTACGTACCCTTTCACTACTTGCAAAGATTTTCCTACGTTTATTTGCAAACAGGGAATACCTCCAAAAAGAACTAATTCCCAAACAGTCAATGTTCGGACAATCAATCAATCAATGAGGAATGAAATAGGTACGACGTGTTAAAGGCTTGCGTTACCTACCCTTCACTATCTGCAAAGGGAGAGAGAATATTCCTATTCTTCCTCGTTTGCAGGCAGAGAAGATCCTTAAGAGAACCAACTTCGAACAATTCAATGCTCGATTCAAACAATCAACAAGGGGTACTGTGAACACAAATGAACGCCGCTTATGTACATACGCATTGCTATTTTCAACAGGTTGTTCCTAATGTTTCTATTTTAGCGAGGTCAAAAAGAGATCCCATTAGTGGCCTACTGATTTTGCTCGATTCCTTTTGTTTTTTTACACGGTTTTTCGCTATCTGCAAAGACTAAACAGAGTATTTTGACTCTGTGCTTGTTTGTAAATAGAGAATGAACCAAAGAGAACAATCAATCAAATGGAGAGAGAAGCAGGCACGACGGATTACAAAGGGGGCAAAGGGCTGCGTTAACTACCCTTCACTATCTGCAAAGAGAGAGTACTCCTAATAGAAATGAGGGGTGGGGGGCAGCATTCAAAGCAGATCAGTGTGCATAAACACGAAAATGTTTTTACTTACCACGTACTTGACATTCGACAGCTTATGATATTTGCTATTAAAAAACCATTGAAATTCACTGAAAAAACCATAGGTTATAGACCATATATAGTTAGGAATTAGCATTTACAAAACCTTGAAAATTCACTGAAAAAACCATAGGTTATAGACCATATATAGTTAGGAATTAGCATTTAAAAAACCTTATTTTACTCACACAAAACCATTGAAATTCCATATATAGTTAGTTGCACTAACTATATATCGCGCACCCGCAATCCACTGCTGATGATGTCACATATTACATCATTCATGACATGGTCAGTGACATCACTGATGACATCACTGATGACATCTCAAATGACATCACTGATGACATCACTGATGACATCTCATTTGACATCAATGACCACATCACTGATGATATCATTCATGTGACAATACAATGCATCTCCTCACATTTTAATATAACCTCTGTTTCACCCAGTGTTAAAAAGAGTATAATTTTTGAAACCATTGACACACCAATACTAGTTACTACATACGCACTCACTGATTGCTACGTCTACACACACCTTCACTCATTCACCCATATAATCATTCATACATACAATCACTCATCTTTCCAACACTATCATATGCACTCATACACCTATACAGACACTCACAGTCTGCCACTCATCCATGGAGTTACTTACACACCTAGTCAGTCCTGTAAAGAATCAATGAGACTTCCATTTTCTTGTCTATACAGTTAAACATAGAGCACCTTACATTTTCAAACATGTACTAACACATACTTACTTTCTTATACAATCATTGATACAAGTACAGATTGATCTGCACAGAGTCACACACCTCCCAGCTAGCCACACACACACTCAGTCTCCCATACAAATACTTGGGCAATCAATCAATAACCCATATAGTTACTCATATAGCTACTGATCAACACATGCAGCAGTTTACAGAACAACAGACATAATGATGCACAAATTAAGACAGTTTAGTCACTAACCCATGCACTCAGTGAGACACATTTAATCACTCACTCATACATTCAGTCATGCACCTACTAAATCCTTCGTCCAGACACTTATACATCCACTCATTCTTCAATATGTAAGACATATTTTAACTTTACAGAATTATACAGTCACTGGATGTAGTCATCAGTGATGTCATTTGAGATGTCATCAGTGATGTCATCAGTGATGTCATTTGAGATGTCATCAGTGATGTCATCAGTGATGTCACTGACCATGTCATGAATGATGTAATATGTGACATCATCAGCAGTGGATTGCGGGTGCGCGATATATAGTTAGTGCAACTAACTATATATGGAATTTCAATGGTTTTGTGTGAGTAAAATAAGGTTTTTTAAATGCTAATTCCTAACTATATATGGTCTATAACCTATGGTTTTTTCAGTGAATATATATATATATATATATATATATATATGCACTATTTTATACTTCAATGTCCTTTGCCTGTTTTGTTGCCCATTTGATAGGGAGCTCCAAGATGGTGGCTTTACGTGGTCCCTTCTGTCCACAGACTGTTATCAGCAGCGCACATGGGACAGCGTGGACGGTGAGGACCTGCTGCTGCAGAGGTGACCAGGATGACTTAATTGATCCTAAGTGTCAATCGTATGAACTATGCATAAATGAAAGTGTGATTAAACGTTCATCTTCAGGCTTTGAGTTATAATGGAATTATCTCACTCCTGATTGGCACTGTAGTCTTGCAGGGAGAGACTACAGTAGTGATTTTGAATTGGGTAGAATATTATTCACGACAATTGAATTTACCTTTCCATCTATAGAATGCAGTTTTGGATGCTTAAAAGAAAGATTTATCCGCCATTTTAGTTCCTTCCACACTCCTGGCTCCACACCAGCAGTGGTGTGTACAACCTCTCCTCCAGAGAAAGTGTGAAGTGAAGTGCAGTAACTTTGAGTTGGATGCGCTCATGTGAATTGGGAAATGCAGTCACTCACAGTGCAAGGTGTAGTGTCTTGTATGATTTAGAACAGGACCATTATGGCTCGCTGAGGACTCTGCATCAGTGTGTCATTTAATCATTAGAATAGAATTAATGAATGCTTGGTTTAGAATTTTAGAATTCACAGGTACACACAGAGGAATAAAGACTTGTGATTTACTGCTCCCTGTGTGGCCTAGTTATTCACCGGGTACCAGGCTGGGGAAGACACTGCACAAGACAGTTAGTGACTTAAGGCTGGCCCAATTCCCCATTATTGTATGCTGTGGTTGGCGGAAGCAAACAGTTAAGTTAAGATGTCTTGTAAAGCGCATAGCTGCCCCATCAAAGGGACGTCCCAGCGCTAATAGCAATAAAGGCAGCTGACAGCAACGGTAGGTAACCTATCATGACGAAATAAAAAATTCCAGTAGGCTGTAACTAGCCACAGAGGCAGACAGGAGGACTATCACCAAGTGTTGGCCCACCAAACGAAGATGGCAAGTGGGAGTGTAGGAGGAAAGCAGGCCTGCTAGAATGCCAGGGATAGGGAAATTTAGGATCATAAAAGCAAAACAGAGGGACTTGAACTCCACATGTCTCGCCACTGGTAGACAATGTAGCCGGCGAATGGCATTGGAAGTAGAGCAGCATCTAGGCATGCAGAGAAGAGTTCTGGCGGCTATATTTTGGACTCTGCAGTCTCAAAATCTTCTTCGTTGGCCCCCAAGTAAAGCGAGTTGGCATAGGCCAGTCTCGACAGCACAGATGCCTGGACGATCATCTGTCGGATGGAAGGGTCAAAAAAGCCCAGCAAAGGTTTGAGCCCGCGAAGAATACCAAAGCATGTTGCTGCCACCTTCTTAGTTTGGGTTTGGAAACTGAGAGCGAACTGACCCAAACACCAAGGTCTTTCACCACCTGTTTGGTGGTGGGTGCACAGCCGAAGGTGACGGGCCACCACTGTTTGCTACATAGCTCAAGATCTTTCCCTACCAGCAGGACCTCCGACTTGCTGGCATTAAGCTGGAGTCAGTTGGCAGTCATCTACCCTTCAACGTCAGCAAGACCACTCCAAAACTTAACAGCATTATTCAGACAGTCATCGGAGAGGGTGACTACCAATTGTGTATCATCATCATATGATGCAATAGTCAGCCCTCTACTCTTGGCTACCGCAGCGAGAGGCTGAACATACATGTTGAAAAGCGTTGGACTTAATGCTGAGCCCTCCGGCACTTCCTGTTTGATGTAATGGACCCTGGAGGTGAAAGGGGGGCAGGCACATGGAAGGACCTATCTTAAAGGAAGGAGGTGAACCAATCCAGAGCGAGCCCAGGATGCCAATCTCCTTCAACCTCCATATCAAGATCTGGTGAGAGACCGTATCAAATGCGGCACTGAGGTCCAATAGGATCAGAGCCGAGGTTACGTCCCTCTTCCAGTGCTGCCCTCAGATGTTCAGTCACAGCTAGGAGGGCCCGGTTGGAAGCCTCACTGTGAAGGGTCAAGTATATTATTCTCCTCCAGAAAGCCTGACAAGATGGAATTAATATAGGCTTCGGAGATCTTAGAGCCCAAGGCAGCAGGGAAATAGGGCAAAAGTTCTCCGGTTTAGCTGGATCGAGGGTGGGTTTCGTTAATAAAGGCATTACCCTAGCCTGCTTCCATGTTCTGGGAACCATAGCCATAGACAAGGACATGTTAATAACCTGTTCCAAAGAGGTAAGAAGCACAGGTAGCAGTCTCATAAGAACGTCAGGCTTCATGAGGTCAGCAGGGGAGCCAGATTTAACCTTCCCGCATAATACGTGTAGCACATCCTCAGAAATTGGCAGAAAGATGGCCAGAATATGGGCAGAGGGTGTGGACCCTCGAGGTCAGAGCCCATAGCCACCTGAGGTAAGGTCTTGTAGATGTTATCCACCTTATTTATGAAGAAGGTGGCAAGATCCTCACATTGTTCGTCTGACTTGATGGATGACGCAACGGGTGCCCCAGCACTTTTGAGATTTTTTAAAATGGAAACAATCCTTTTGGAGGGATTATTGCTGTTTCTGATCTCATCAGCAAAATATGCTGCCTGTGTTTTCTGAACAGCCCTATGATATTTCTTAATGGCTGACTGATAACATCCCTTCATGATAGGATCAAAGTCTCGCCTCCACGCCCGCTCCATCCGTTTATAAGCTTAAAGCATATTCGCAAGATTCTCATTGTACCATAGATTGGATTTAGTACTACAACACTTAGATTGTTTGGCAGGAATCAATTCATCCAGAGGGTGCAGCAGCCAATCAGATAATGCTTCACTGGCAGCATTTGGATCATCCGGGCCAGCTAGGCACACTCGAGGAGAGGATGGTACTAAGATGACCAAAGTTTCGTTTATGCCAGGGGCGTCGGAGCGTTCTGAGGCAACTTTCAAGAGGTCATGACCCCAGAAAGCATCATGGGGATCAAATAATGGTCAGACCAGCATAGCGGAATGAGGTTAGAGACAGAGAGACATGAAAGGTTGGAGAAAACTGGATCGAGTAGGTGGCCAGTAGAGTGGGAGAGACCTTGGACTAGTTGAAGCAGCTGACAGGCCGCAAGGTCAGCTGAGAAGTTGGCTACTTCTGAGTCGTGGGGGTTGTCAAGATTTAAGTCACCATTGACAGTAAAGTTAGTGTACCTCACAACCAGAGAACCAACTATGTCAACCAGCGCAGCCCTGCATTCCTTCGAAGGACCTGGGGGACGGCGCCTAAGGCAAGCCTGTCTGCGTCCGTCAGGGTCCCGTAAGCGGCCAGCGCCAGGTATGCTGCCTGTTTCACTTCCTAGCATAGGGCCCCTCTAATCTAATCTATATCAACAACGAGCTGCTGCTGCTTCGGACATGCTCGTGCCAACCAGCTACTTGGTGGGATGTGCCCCTTCAACAGCCGAGAGTCTGTAGGCGGTGCAAGTTCCATCTTGGCTTAGGCCCGGGGGGAAGGACAATCGATTGGGGGAAGGACAATCGATTGGTGAACCCCTTGCTGTCAAAAAGAGGCCCGCCATTAGAGCTGTGCAGATAAACACCTGCTCGCTGGTGAAACACTACAAGGACATATTCAATCTCTTGGATAATCATATTGATCTTTTGTTTATTACCGAGACTTGGTTGAATGAATCTTCCAATTGGGTAGTGCAGATGGATATCCCAGAAGGTTTTAAGATCATCCGCACTGACTGCCAAAATGGCAGAGGAGGCGGTGTAGCCATTGTGTACAGGGATAATTGGGAATTTAATCGAGGGGGGACCATTATACTTGGGGAGGGTGAATTATTGGACTTTAGCATTGTTTTTTCACCACAATCTAGTTGGGGGGGGCCTAGTTTGCAGGCCCCCTGGATCTGCAGGGTTCTTTCTCAGTGTAATGGAAGCTGTTATTGTCCCTCGTGCCTTGCGCTTTTTGCGGTATCTCTTTCTCAGGGACCTTATTATCCACCTGGATCAGATGGAGTTAGGGAATTCCTGTGGATTTTTGGATTCTTTGAACTTGTCTCAGCTAACCCAGTGGGGCAGCCTGCCTACTCATAGTGGCAGCCATACCCTCAATCCCATCTGTCCCAATTTTCCCATCGTAATCGAGGATCCACTCCTGGTTCCCTGGTCGGACCACTTTTTATTCTGATTTACCTGGGCTGTGGAAGTCAGTGCCATGGGTCACCAGTCCAGAACTGGCCCTGCCACCACTAAAATCGATCCATTGTTCTGGCAGAATCAAGCCCTGCCCTCCCCTCTGACCTGAGAGGGTCGCTGGCCAGTTTCTCCAACAGGATTATGCAGGCAGTGGATAGTCTTTCACCTCCCTCGTGTCACAGGCGTTGCAGGAAGTCCCCTCTAAACCCTGGTTCTCATCAGATTTGAAAATACTTAAGCAGCAATCCAAAAACCTGGAACGCTGCTGGCATAAGGTCTATTGTCCGGTGGCTACGAAGACACTTAGAGAAACCCAGAAAAGATGTTAAACTGCCATCAATCAGGCCAAAGGCCTCTATTATCCCAAGCAGATAGAGTCAGCTAGCAATAACTCGAGGGAAATCTTTTCTATCGTTTACAGCTTTATGGCCCCTAAGGCGGAGACCACTAAACTCCCTACGTCAGTTGCCTGGTGTGAAAAGCTTTCCAATTTCTTTATTAACAAGATTCGCGCCATTCTAGCAATGTTTACAAGTTAGAGCTTGCCTAGGTCGGACGCTGTGCCCCCTGTTGAGGTGCTAGTTCCTTCATTTTTGCTAGCGACCTTTTCTCCCATTGACTTGTCAGAGTCCCTTAAAATTCTGAAGTCCATGAAATCCAGGTCTCCGTCGGACCCTTGCGTGGCCAGGCTTTAGGCTTCTGTCGCAGAGTCTGTCAACCGAGAGGTTAATGCACTCATTAATCTTTCCTTTCAAGAGGCAGTTGTCCCGGTGGAGTGGAAACAGGCTAAGATCCTGCCGTTGCTAAAAAAAATTGCTGGATCCTTAAGAAACAGCTTACAACTTTCCTGTTCTAATCTCTTCTATTGCCCTGCACCTCAAAGGCTCGTGCCGGGACACTCCTTGGAGTATCTGTGCGCGTTACAAACTTTGGTAACATAACATAACATACCAGTATGCCAGACATGGTATAATTGTAGTTAAATGAGATCCCAAATCGTCCACACTCGCTACCCGCTACAGTGAATGACACTTGAACAAAACCAATGGATGAGAATGGCTGGCTGAAAGCCTTTGCATGTATATATACTAGTATGTATTTTTACAATATTTTTTGGGGAAACCATGAGGCAGCAAGACAGCTAGAGCTGTCTCTAGGCCAGTCCTAAAAAGAACTGGTGCTTTGAAATGGTTTTGCTATGAAAACAACATGACTTGTAGAAAGGGGGTTGTCACATGACCTAAACATGTGCTCTCAGTGTGTAAAAGACAGCATTTAACACATTTCCTGTCCGCATACCAGGATACTAATGTTGAATATTACCCTCATAGGATTCTCCGTAGTAAAATTCCGTCATGCTCAACTCTTGCGAGTCCTCCTACACCTCCACCTGTCCTCCTTATCATCTACTCATCTAAACATGTTCTCATGGGTGACGCTTACATTGTCAGACTAAACCTACCCACACAAAATATGTCTTTGCCCTCCATGGAATTCTTCTGGAGATCTGCCCTCCCCATATGCAATTCACATACCTGTTCGTCACATGCACTCCGTGAACTTTTTCCAATTTCTTTCTCTCACCTGTTTTCTGATCAGCCTATTCCTTTTGTGGACTGTGCTCCAGGGGGCAATGCCAATTGTGACAATTTCATGGTTGCCGTGTCCACTGCCACTCAAGCTGAAGTTGCGCACTGCTTCTCCAACAAGCTTCGCCACACCGGCATGGCAGCCACTAGTGATGATCCAGGCTCCTAAATTGAATGGATTGTGCAAAGGTTAAGTCACACATGCTGATCTGAGTTCACAAATAGATTTTTTCAAATGTAATGCTTGTCTCAAAGGTGTGTGTAAGGACCAGAGGATTTAACTAGTGGCGATGAGAGAAGATAGACAAGGAATCTTCCATCCAGGAGTTAGAGGTAAACAGTGACGTCGGGGTGTCAATAGATTACTATTGCAGCATTTGATTGGTGGCAAAATGTATGTTTCCACATTGTTTGTAGAAGATGGCTGCCACGTGAATCTATGTAGTGAGCCCCCTGTGGTACCCTTTTTGGATCCTAGGTGGAGCTAACAGTCACTAGGGCTCTTTAGGGGAGAGTGTGGAACTCAGCATCCTTCTGCAAGACCTTTTGAGAGAGCAGAGCTATTTACACCAGAATATACTTATGACCCACTGTAGAACTGGAAACTACTAGAAAAAAACAATATCACAGGTGGAGAAGGAGAGCCACAGCTGGAATGAGAGTTTCTCCTTTGCCAGTAAAGGTGACTAACCAGGACTTTCATGTGAATTTTACCGGTCTAATATATATTAACAACAAAGGAGTGACTGAAATGATATCAATATGAAATAGTGAGGTATGATAATCTCCCGCTTTGTGCCGCAAGTGTGATCAATACTCACACACCTGCAAGCACCCAGCGAGAGACCGTCTGTCTCCCTGTGTGCGCCCAATAGGTCCCCCTCTAAGGAAGAAACCTGGTGGGCTTAATAATCACCCAGTGTTGGAAAAAAGGAAAGGAACCTTACTTTTAGGAGGACCGTCACTCACCACTAGTTGGTGCCATGCTTCATCATTGGGTCCCCGCTGGGGTGACCGAATGTCCCCCAGCGTGCTACAACGCCTGATTACAGCGGAGCAGGATATGGTGAGTGCAACAGTGCCCAAATTAGGAGGTGACTAAACGTGAATGTGTAAGTGTATTAAAAAATGCAAGGTTGTGCCTTTACAAAAATCTTTAATAATGGCCAACCTGCATTGAGTAAAAACAAAGTGGACGGACTCTGCAGGTTCTGAGTTAAGGAACCGGAGTCCTAGTCTGGATCAAAAATTGGTCAACATGTTTCTGCTGTAAATTTGCATTTAGCTCAGCATTCGTCAGGACCTAGGCAAAAGTCCTCCGGTGGTGTACGCGCGCTAAGGCGTACCCTCCCAGGAGGCTCGAAATGTGAAAAAATATATATACAGTGCTGAAATTCGGATGGTTTCCGTAATTTACCCACTACAAATTCAGTAGGGATATATACAAAAACCTGTAAGGAAAGAGAAGACAGACAAAAAACATAAAAGGATAAAAATTAGCCAATTTGTTCCTTCAATCAGATGCAATTATTAGCATTGACCACTGTGTGTGCAGGTTTTGGCTTAAGACATATTTTGTGTCGCACCTAATTTAAGGTGCTGCCCCACGTTCAGGTGTTAGTTGCACCTGAATCAACTTGACAGTAGGGATATATACAAAAACCTGTAAGGAAAGAGAAGACAGACAAAAAACATAAAAGGATAAAAATTAGCCAATTTGTTCCTTCAATCAGATGCAATTATTAGCATTGACCACTGTGTGTGCAGGTTTTGGCTTAAGACATATTTTGTGTCGCACCTAATTTAAGGTGCTGCCCCACGTTCAGGTGTTAGTTGCACCTGAATCAACTTGATTATCCGTCCGTATAGTAGAACGGATATCAAGTAGTTGCTTAGCTGAGTGAATCATGGCGAGCAATGTACTATTCGTTTCTCAGTCGTGAAACGTTAAAGTAAAAAAAAGGGCAGTGTTTTAAAAAAAGATGTTTTTGTTTTATCATTCACAACTACTAAAGATCAATAACATGAGGCTGACAGGGAAACTCCCCTCTCAGAGAGGGAGAGAAATAGTTGCATTTGTCATGGAAGTAATTAGACCCACCTCCTCAGAGGCAAATTCACGCCCCTTCGGAAAAGACAGCGTGGGACTCCTTCACGCGGTGTTAATCTGATGGAGACAGAAGCCGCATGGAGTCAACACGAGCAAGGTAGTCACAGGATCAAGTTACCGAAGAAACAATAGCAAGAAGAACTTACTTTCACCTCCGCGGCTCCCCTCCGTATACCTACTCACTCGGCTGCTGTCTTCCGGGAGTGCAGAGAAACGGGAGGGAGCGGCTTAGGAGCACCCTTTCCGTGATTGGTTCAGGGGCCCACTTGGGTAAATGACGTAGACGGCTTGGTAAACGCGCCCTTCTCTGTTAAAGCTATACAGGCCCGTGAATGGTGTGAGAAAAGCAGGGTTCGAATCCCGAATCGGATTCAGACACATTTCAGTTTGTTCACCCGGATTGCTCAGAGATCAAAAAACAAAAAATCAAAAATACAGGGGCCAATGCTGTATACACGGTTAAATTAAAATTAGTTACTTAAAGACCCTGTGTAGAGATAATGGTACTGGAACACAGGTGCCCTGCAATAATATACGCAAATGGCGTAGAGCATGCATTCAAGGTGGACATTCATACCAATCAGGAGGGGGGAGGTTGGTATGTGACTAAACCATAGTCTAATGGTGTTTAGACTGCAAAACAGGTACAGACTCATGGGTAGGCCAGCGTTTTGTTACCTCCGAGGGAGTGTATGGAAACCTGGATAGGTGTTCATATGTGGGGA
Source organism: Lissotriton helveticus (assembly GCF_964261635.1). NCBI lineage: Eukaryota > Metazoa > Chordata > Amphibia > Caudata > Salamandridae > Lissotriton > Lissotriton helveticus. The sequence goes on along the minus strand of NC_136069.1, from coordinate 1,676,519,587 downwards.
CCTGTGTCTATCCATCTGATGGTGAGTGTATCTCTATACGTAATGGGATACTAAAGTAGATGCTCAGAAGCTAGTACTAACAGATGGTAACTCCAGTCAAAAAAATGGCAAAGAGGAAAAGCTGGAAAACTGAAACTGGACAATTCTATCTCTTGAGCACACTACCCCATGGTATCTCATCATTAAGGCCAGTTTTATTAGTACCCAGACGATACACCCAGCGTTGTTCTTTCTCGAATAAAGAGGACTCAGAAACGCTATTCAAGTGCTCAAGGATTGTCCATTCCAGATCATTTGGTGTGTGATTGGTTTGTAGGAAATGGGATGTCAATTTTGTAGTTGATTTCTTACAGCGTATGTTGCTACGATGTTTGCATATTCTGATTTTTATGCGTCTTGAGGTAATTCCCACATATTGTAGTCTGCATCTACAGGTAATCAAGTACACGACATTTGAGGTATTACAATTCGTGTGGCTGCGCTGTTCCCAGCGTGTGCCGTCTGTCAAGTCTAGAAACTTGGTATGTGCGGTGAGGTGGCAGATATTGCAATTACCACAATGGTGGTGACCTGTGACTGGTGGTAATCCCCATGCATTAAGAACATTCGGTGTTGGGTTGTTATTTCTTTCTTCCCTTGGTCGCGTGTGGACCAGGGAGTCCTTGAGACTTGTAGCCCTTTTGTACGAAAAAAGAGGCTTTGCCAGTCTGTCTTATTGCTGGTGATGATCCTCCAATTTTTAGATATGCATTTGCTCACTGCATTAGATAGCGGGTTGAAAGTTGTTACACAGGTAAAAGGAATCACACCATTTTCTGCTGGAGGATAATCTTCCAAAAGATCATCCCTTTGTTGGTGTCTAGCCCTCTTCTGGCTCTTGTTTATTATCCCCTTCCGGTACCCTCTGTTTTCCAGTTTGGCGGTCAGTGCATTTGCTTGTTGTTTATAAGTTGACAAGTTGCTACAGTTTCACCGTATCCTCAAATACTGCCCGTAAGGGAGATTCTCCCGTAGCGCCCGGGGGTGGTAACTGGTGAAATGTAGCAAATTGTTTTTTGCGGTCGGCTTGTAGAAGGTTCAGTTTCAAGTCGGTTGCCTTCCCTCTTGATGGTAACATCCAAAAATGTTAGTTCTTCATGGGAGTGTTCATGAGTAAATCTCAGGTGGTCATCGCAAGTGTTGACCCAAGAAAAGAACTCAAATAGTGTGGTCTCATCACCCTGCCAAATCATAAACACATCGTCTATATAGCGTCCCCATATGGCGATGTTATTGCCGTATGGGTACGTGGGATTCAGAATGTGTTTTGACTCGAAATCGAAAACGTAGAGCCCTGCCACCGATGGGGCAAATGTGCTGCCCATCGACGTCCCTGTTGCTTGCAAATAGATCTTCCCATCATGTTCGAAAAAATTGCGTTTCAGGGCGAGGGTGGCGCAGTCAACTACGAAGTCACGAGTGGTGTTGAAATTCCAGACCGCTCGGTCTAGTGCTTCCTTGACCACCTTGATGGTCTCATCCTGCGGAATGCAGGTGTACAAACTCTCGATATCCATCGAAACAAGGAAACAAGAGTCACTGGGCAAGGTGATTGTACTGAGCAAATGAAGGAACCTCTGTGTCTTTTAGGTAGGTACTGGAGGATTGCACGATTGGTCTTAGAAAGAAGTCACAGTATTGCGAGAGGGGCTCCAGGAGTGAGCCCAGTTCGGACTGTGCCGATGGATATCGAGAGTTTGTACTGCGCCACCCTCGCCCTGAAACGCAATTTTTTCTAACATGATGGGAAGATCTATTTGCAAGCAACAGGGACGTCGATGGGCAGCACATTTGCCCCATCGGTGGCAGGGCTCTACGTTTTCGATTTCGAGTCAAAACACATTCTGAATCCCACGAACCCATACGGCAATAACATCGCCGTATGGCGACGCTATATAGACGATGTGTTTATGATTTGGCAGGGTGATGAGACCACACTATTTGAGTTCTTTTCTTGGGTCAACACTTGCGATGACCACCTGAGATTTACTCATGAACACTGCCATGAAGAACTAAAATTTTTGGATGTTACCATCAAGAGGGAAGGCAACCGACTTGAAACTGAAACCTTCTACAAGCCGACCGCAAAAAACAATTTGCTACATTTCACCAGTTACCACCCCAGGGCGCTACGGGAGAATCTCCCTTATGGGCAGTATTTGAGGATACGGCGAAACTGTAGCAACTTGTCAACTTATAAACAACAAGCAACTGCACTGACCGCCAAACTGGAAAACAGAGGGTACCCGAAGGGGATAATAAACAAGAGCCAGAAGAGGGCTAGACACCAACAAAGGGATGCTCTTTTGGAAGATAAACCTGAAGCAGAAAATGGTGTGATTCCTTTGACGTGTGTAACAACTTTCAAACCGCTATCTAATGCAGTGAGCAAATGCATATCTAAAAATTGGAGGATCATCACCAGCAATAAAACACACTGGCAGAAGCCTCTTTTTTCGTACAAAAGGGCTACAAGTCTCAAGGACTCCCTGGTCCACACGCGACCAAGGGAAGAAAGAAATAACAACCCAACACCGAATGTTCTTAATGCATGGGGATTACCACCAGTCACAGGTCACCACCCTTGTGGTAATTGCAATATCTGCCACCTCACCGCACATACCAAGTTTCTAGACTTGACAGACGGCACACACTGGGAACAGCGCAGCCACACGAATTGTAATACCTCAAATGTCGTGTAGTTGATTACCTGTAGATGCAGACTACAATATGTGGGAATGACCTCAAGATGCATAAAAATCAGAATATGCGAACATCGTAGCAACATACGCTGTAAGAAATCAACTACAAAATTGACATCCCATTTCCTACAAACCAATCACACACCAAATGATCTGGAATGGACAATCCTTGAGCACTTGAATAGCGTTTCTGAGTCCTCTTTATTCTAGAAAGAACAACGCTGGGTGTATCGTCTGGGCACTAATAAAACTGGCCTTATTGATGAGATACCATGGGGTAGTGTGCTCAAGAGATAGAATTGTCCAGTTTCAGTTTTCCAGCTTTTCTCTTTGCCATTTTTTGACTGGAGTTACCATCTGTTAGTACTAGCTTCTGAGCATCTACTTTAGTATCCCATTACGTATATACACTCACCATCAGATGGATAGACACAGGTCCCCACATATGAACACCTATCCAGGTTTCCATACACTCCCTCGGAGGTAACAAAACGCTGGCCTACCCATGAGTCTGTACCTGTTTTGCGGTCTAAACACCATTAGACTATGGTTTAGTCACATACCAACCTCCCCCCTCCTGATTGGTATGAATGTCCACCTTTTATGCATACTCTACGCCATTTGCGTAAATTATTGCAGGACACCTGTGTTCCAGTACCATTATCTCTGCACAGGGTCTTTAAGTAACTAATTTTAATTTAACCGTTTATACAGCATTGGCCCCTGTATTTTTGATTTTTTGTTTTTTGATCTCTGAGCAATCCGGGTGAACAAACTGAAATGTGTCTGAATCCGATTCAGGATTCGAACCCTGCTTTTCTCACACCATTCACGGGCCTGTATAGCTTTAACAGAGAAGGGCGCATTTACCAAGCCGTCTACGTCATCTACCCACGTGGGCCCCTGAACCAATCACGGAACGGGTGCTCTTAAGCCGCTCCCTCCCGTTTCTCTGCACTACCGGAAGACAGCAGCCGAGTGAGTAGGTAAACGGAGGGGAGCCACGGAGGTGAAAGTAAGTTCTTCTTGCTATTGTTTCTTCGGTAACTTGATCCTTTGACTACCTTGCTCGTGTTGACTCCCTGCGGCTTCTGTCTCCATCAGATTAACACCGCGTGAAGGAGTCCCACGCTGTCTTTTCCGAAGGGGCGTGAATTTGCCTCTGAGGAGGTGGGTCTAATTACTTCCATGACAAATGCAACTATTTCTCTCCCTCTCTGAGAGGGGAGTTTCCCTGTCAGCCTCATGTTATTGATCTTTAGTAGTTGTGAATGATAAAACAAAAACATCTTTTTTTAAAACACTGCCCCTTTTTTTACTTTAACGTTTCACGACTGAGAAATGAATAGTACATTGCTCGCCATGATTCACTCAGCTAAGCAACTACTTGATATCCGTTCTACTATACGGATGGATAATCAAGTTGACTCAGGTGCAACTAACCCCTGAACGTGGGGCAGCACCTTAAATTTGGTGCGACACAAAATATGTCTTAAGCCAAAACCTGCACACACAGTGGTCAATGCTAATAATTGCATCTGATTGAAGGAACAAATTGGCTAATTTTTACCCTTTTATGTTTTTTGTCTGTCTTCTCTTTCCTTACAGGTTTTTTTATATATCCCTACTGAATTTGTAGTGGGTAAATTACGGAAACCATCCGAATTTCAACACTGTATATATATTTTTTCACATTTCGAGCCTCCTGGGAGGGTACGCCTTAGCGCGTGTACACCACCGGAGGACTTATGCCTAGGTCCTAACGAATGCTGAGCTAAATGCAAATTTACAGCAGAAACATGTTGACCAATTTTTGATCCAGACTAGGACTCCGGTTCCTTAACTCAGAACCTGCAGAGTCCGTCCACTTTGTTTTTACTAAATGCAGGTTGGCCATTATTAAAGATTTTTGTAAAGGCACAACCTTGCATTTTTTAATACACTTACACATTCACGTTTAGTCACCTCTTAATTTGGGCACTGTTGCACTCACCACATCCTGCTCCGCTGTAATCAGGCGTTGTAGCACACTGAGGGGACATTCGGTCACCCCAGCGGGGACCCAATGATGAAGCATGTCACCAACTAGTGGTGAGTGAGGGTCCTCCTAAAAGTAAGGTTCCTTTCTTTTTTTCCAACACTGGGTGATTATTAAGCCCACCAGGTTTCTTCCTTAGAGGGGGACCTATTGGGCGCACACAGGGAGACAGACGGTCTCTCGCTGGGTGCTTGCAGTTGTGTGAGTATTGATCACACTTACGCCACAAAGCGGGAGATTATCACACCTCACTATTTCATAATGATATCATTTCAGTCACTCCTTTGTTGTTAATATATATTTGACTGGGGTACAGGAGTGTCTACTCATGTCCTCTCTCTCTTGTTGTTATTGATTAATTTTACCAGTCTGTCAGGTGTTTGGAATGTAAGGCTCAATGTATCGCTTAAAACCCACATTAATGAAAACAAAAAACAAAAACAGTTCTAAGTAACAGAATATTGGTATAATGCAGCCAAGCTTGGCATGCACCAGCTCTCTTCTTACTTAGTAAGCAAATATGTGTCTGACAACTGGAAAGAGAATGAGGAGCCAGAAGCAGGTAGGGATACTAATATAAATATGTATGGTTTCATCTCAAGGGATGGACTGAACCCAGGATCTCCAGGCTCTCATTACTGATGCGTGTTGAGATGCCCCATCTCACCTGTGCTCTGAGCTGCTTTGATGAGCCCCTCACTGAAGAGGTTCTCCAGCCTGGAATGCATGTCGAAGTTGTTGGCTCCTCCTGTAACAGAGATCACCAGCTTGGGCACCTTGAGCTGCCACTGGTCAGTCATCATTTCATATAGAACTTTGGGAGAGCTGTTGTTGCAGGTGCGCACATACTATGGAGAAAAAGCATCAGAAGGAAAAATGTTAGTCCTCTACCTATGTCGACTACATATCTATGAAACACTAATCAATATTTTGTACCAGCAGGATTTGTGCTGCAGAATCACAATGGTACTTGGAGACTGTGCTGCAAGAACTTTGAATATATGACCGAACTATCTCAAATGATGCTCCCAACATCGTTTCCTGCTTCACCAAACACGTCAAATATGAAAGGTGTAAACATGAAGTCCACCTGAACAAGCATTTGTTAAAATATTGAATGTCTTCCTACATGCCTGCGATATGCTGCACCACCTTTAAATTGTGACAATATCCCATACTGTTTAAATGTTAATGGCACAAATGTATCCCATCTGTGCTCTCCTGAAAGTGGAGGTTAATTGGTAACTTCAGTGGCATAGCAATGACTAGAATCAGCAAAACACAGAATGGCAGCAAGGTTAGTAAATACTGCACTACCCAGTATAGTCACCGATGTATTTCGGCGAATGTATTGCCCAACTCAAATGATCAGCTTCCACATGGCCACAGATAAATTGCAATTTGAACAAAGTGATGAGAGGCAATACAAATCAGTACAGTAACAAGTCAGTAGACAATAATGATTTCTTCACAGGTTTTCTTGGTTGTGCATTGTAATTTCTTTATTTCTTATATCGTTTCACAGTTACGTGCAGCCAACGCGTTTCACCCTAAAAGGGCTTCTTCAGGGCAAGAAAATATGGTAGTCACAATTCGAGTGTTCACAGTTCAAAACGCCAGTGGCGGAATATGTCAATAACGTCCCTTAGGTCAGTCAAGTACGTGCCGCTTCCTCTAATGTTTTCAAATAAGCAAACGTTGGAGTGTACACAGGAGACAACTTATCAAAACTGGATGTATTTACTTATTTGAAAATGTCAGAGGGAACCAGAATTACATAATTACTTACGATCTTTGTTAGCTACGTTAAGGACGCCAGAGACAGATGGTAACCGAATCACAAGAAAAGAGTAACAAAAAAGATAAACAACAAGAAAAGGGGGCAGGGTAGAAACACCCTGACCCCCTAGGGCTGCTCAGGGGGTCGCACAGGGACCCCCAGGGCCAAAAAAAAAACATTTTTTTAAAATAATTTTGGCCGAATTCGCACAGGGTCCGCGAATCCGGCCTTTGCAGAGAGGTGGTCTGAGGCCACACCCCTTTTTACACCTCTCTGCAACGCAGCTCTGTGACGCTTACTGGAGGTACCTGGTGGGCTAGTTGACCTCCAGGGACCCTCAGTATTCAAGGGGACTTAATCCCCCAACATGCAATGCACCAGGGGGCACATTTGCACAGTGGTGCAGGGAGGGGGCGGGGCCTGACACAAGAGAGGAGATCCAGGCCAAGCTGCTTTGTACACCACTCTGCAAATACAGCTTCTGGTGCACTGCTGGTGGGGCGATGAGGTCCTCTTGTGTCCTGAGGACCTCAGGACACAAGTGGACTTCATCCTCCGAGCAGCAGTGTGCCAGAAGCTGCGTTTGCAGTGTGGTGTAAAAAGGGGCTTGGCCTGGAACACCTCTCTGCAACGTGGCTCTGTAGGTATACTTGAGGTACCTGGTGGGCTAGTTGGCCCCCAGGCACTCTCAGGATTCAAGGGGCTTAGCCCCCCCAGCTTACAACATGCCAGGGGGCTTGTTTGCACAGTGGTGCAGGGAGCAGGCGGGGCCTGATATACCAAGTTAGCAATCCTGCTGTGTGGGACTTACTGGAGGTAATAAAAGGGGTAGTTGCCCCCAAGGTTGACGTTGGGGCCTAACTACTCCTCCTGGTACCTCCAGTAAATCCCACACAGTGGGATTACTATAAGGTGTTTGGAGGCCACACTCATCTTTCTCCACCCCTCTGCAAACACGACTGCTATGTTATAGTTAGAAACTAGCATTTAAAAACCTTTGAAATTCACTGAAAAAACCTAGGTTTCAGGCACGTTATAGTTAGGAATTAGCATTTAAAAAAACATAGAAATTCACTGAAAAAACCCTAGGTTTCAGGGACATTATAGTTAGATGGAAATTTCACTCGTACAAAACTAGAGAAATTCGGCCGTTATAGTTAGTTCAGCTAACTATAACTCGGGCCCCCGCAATGCGCTGCTGATGATATCACATAGTACAAAAAACACAGTTGATGGGCAGAATGTAGAGCAATGTTATACATTCACCCCAGTACAAGGATCTGGGCCTAAATCCATCGTTTTTTTGCACTCCACACCACCCTGGGTTAGACACTGGCTATATGCAAATCAGCTCTGACCCTGTGCCTCATGAGAACAGTCCAGTCCGAACTACCAAGCCATGTTTTTCCCAGACCGGAATCAAGCATCCAAGGACCGGTTTCTGGCTATCAGCCTTCATCAGCCTGGATAGCTTGACTCCTGTTGTGTGGAGAGACTGGGACTCACGTCTGAGCAGCCCCAGCCCACTCGAGGTGAAATTGCAAAAAACACAGTTGATGGACAGAATGTAGAACAATGTCATACATTCACCCCAGTACAAGGATCTGGGCCTAAATCCATCGTTTTTTTGCACTCCACACCACCCTGGGTTAGACACTGGCTATATGCAAATCAGCTCTGACCCTGTGCCTCATGGGAACAGTCCAGTCCGAACTACCAAGCCATGTCTTTCCCAGACCGGAATCAAGCATCCAAGGATCGGTTTCTGGCTATCAGCCTTCATCAGCCTGGATATCTTGACTCCAGTTGTGTGGAGAGCCTGGGACTCACGTCTGAGCATCCCCAGCCCACTCGGGGTGAAATTGCAAAAAACACAGTTGATGGACAGAATGTAGAACAATGTCATACATTCACCCCAGTACAAGGATCTGGGCCTAAATCCATCGTTTTTTTTGCACTCCCCACCACCCTGGGTTAGACACTGGCTATATGCAAATCAGCTCTGACCCTGTGCCTCATGGGAACAGTCCAGTCCGAACTACCAAGCCATGTCTTTCCCAGACCGGAATCAAGCATCCAAGGACCGGTTTCTGGCTATCAGCCTTCATCAGCCTGGATAGCTTGACTCCAGTTGTGTGGAGAGCTTGGGACTCACGTCTGAACATCCCCAGCCCACTCGGGGTGAAATTGCAAAAAACACAGTTGATGGACAGAATGTAGAACATTGTCATACATTCACCCCAGTACAAGGATCTGGGCCTACATCCATCGTTTTTTTGCACTCCACACCACCCTGGGTTAGACACTGGCTATATGCAAATCAGCTCTGACCCTGTGCCTCATGGGAACAGTCCAGTCCGAACTACCAAGCCATGTCTTTCCCAGACCGGAATCAAGCATCCAAGGACCGGTTTCTGGCTATCAGCCTTCATCAGCCTGGATAGCTTGACTCCAGTTGTGTGGAGAGCCTGGGACTCACGTCTGAGCATCCCCAGCCCACTCGGGGTGAAATTGCAAAAAACACAGTTGATGGACAGAATGTAGAACAATGTCATACATTCACCCCAGTACAAGGATCTGGGCCTAAATCCATCGTTTTTTTGCACTCCACACCACCCTGGGTTAGACACTGGCTATATGCAAATCAGCTCTGACCCTGTGCCTCATGGGAACAGTCCAGTCCGAACTACCAAGCCATGTCTTTCCCAGACCGGAATCAAGCATCCAAGGACCGGTGTCTGGCTATCAGCCTTCATCAGCCTCGATAGCTTGACTCCAGTTGTGTGGAGAGCCTGGGACTCACGTCTGAGCATCCCCAGCCCACTCGGGGTGAAATTGCAAAAAACACAGTTGATGGACAGAATGTAGAACAATTTCATACATGTACCCCAGTACAAGGATCTGGGCCTAAATCCATCGTTTTTTGCACTCCACACCGCCCTGGGTTAGACACGGGCTATATGCAAATCAGCTCTGACCCTGTGCCTCATGGGAACAGTCCAGTCCGAACTACCAAGCCATGTCTTTCCCAGACCGGAATCAAGCATCCAAGGACCGGTTTCTGGCTATCAGCCTTCATCAGCCTGGATAGCTTGACTCCAGTTGTGTGGAGAGCCTGGGACTCACGTCTGAACATCCCCAGCCCACTCGGGGTGAAATTGCAAAAAACACAGTTGATGGACAGAATGTAGAACATTGTCATACATTCACCCCAGTACAAGGATCTGGGCCTACATCCATCGTTTTTTTGCACTCCACACCACCCTGGGTTAGACACTGGCTATATGCAAATCAGCTCTGACCCTGTGCCTCATGGGAACAGTCCAGTCCGAACTACCAAGCCATGTCTTTCCCAGACCGGAATCAAGCATCCAAGGACCGGTGTCTGGCTATCAGCCTTCATCAGCCTCGATAGCTTGACTCCAGTTGTGTGGAGAGCCTGGGACTCACGTCTGAGCATCCCCAGCCCACTCGGGGTGAAATTGCAAAAAACACAGTTGATGGACAGAATGTAGAACAATGTCATACATTCACCCCAGTACAAGGATCTGGGCCTAAATCCATCGTTTTTTTGCACTCCACACCACCCTGGGTTAGACACTGGCTATATGCAAATCAGCTCTGACTCTGTGCCTCATGGGAACAGTCCAGTCCGAACTACCAAGCCATGTCTTTCCCAGACCGGAATCAAGCATCCAAGGACCGGTTTCTGGCTATCAGCCTTCATCAGCCTGGATAGCTTGACTCCAGTTGTGTGGAGAGCCTGGGACTCACGTCTGAACATCCCCAGCCCACTCGGGGTGAAATTGCAAAAAACACAGTTGATGGACAGAATGTAGAACATTGTCATACATTCACCCCAGTACAAGGATCTGGGCCTACATCCATCGTTTTTTTGCACTCCACACCACCCTGGGTTAGACACTGGCTATATGCAAATCAGCTCTGACCCTGTGCCTCATGGGAACAGTCCAGTCTGAACTACCAAGCCATGTCTTTCCCAGACCGGAATCAAGCATCCAAGGACCGGTTTCTGGCTATCAGCCTTCATCAGCCTGGATAGCTTGACTCCAGTTGTGTGGAGAGCCTGGGACTCACGTCTGAGCATCCCCAGCCCACTCGGGGTGAAATTGCAAAAAACACAGTTGATGGACAGAATGTAGAACAATGTCATACATTCACCCCAGTACAAGGATCTGGGCCTAAATCCATTGTTTTTTTGCACTCCACACCACCCTGGGTTAGACACTGGCTATATGCAAATCAGCTCTGACCCTGTGCCTCATGGGAACAGTCCAGTCCGAACTACCCAGCCATGTCTTTCCCAGACCGGAATCAAGCATCCAAGGACCGGTTTCTGGCTATCAGCCTTCATCAGCCTGGATAGCTTGACTCCAGTTGTGTGGAGAGCCTGGGACTCACGTCTGAGCATCCCCAGCCCACTCGGGGTGAAAATGCAAAAAACACAGTTGATGGACAGAATGTAGAACAATGTCATACATTCACCCCAGTACAAGGATCTGGGCCTAAATCCATCGTTTTTTTGCACTCCACACCACCCTGGGTTAGACACTGGCTATATGCAAATCAGCTCTGACCCTGTGCCTCATGGGAACAGTCCAGTCCGAACTACCAAGCCATGTCTTTCCCAGACCGGAATCAAGCATCCAAGGACCGGTTTCTGGCTATCAGCCTTCATCAGCCTGGATAGCTTGACTCCAGTTGTGTGGAGAGCCTGGGACTCACGCCTGAGCATCCCCAGCCCACTCGGGGTGAAATTGCAAAAAACACAGTTGATGGACAGAATGTAGAACAATGTCATACATTCACCCCAGTACAAGGATCTGGGCCTAAATCCATTGTTTTTTTGCACTCCACACCACCCTGGATTAGACACTGGCTATATGCAAATCAGCTCTGACCCTGTGCCTCATGGGAACAGTCCAGTCCGAACTACCCAGCCATGTCTTTCCCAGACCGGAATCAAGCATCCAAGGACCGGTTTCTGGCTATCAGCCTTCATCAGCCTGGATAGCTTGACTCCAGTTGTGTGGAGAGCCTGGGACTCACGTCTGAGCATCCCCAGCCCACTCGGGGTGAAAATGCAAAAAACACAGTTGATGGACAGAATGTAGAACAATGTCATACATTCACCCCAGTACAAGGATCTGGGCCTAAATCCATCGTTTTTTTGCACTCCACACCACCCTGGGTTAGACACTGGCTATATGCAAATCAGCTCTGACCCTGTGCCTCATGGGAACAGTCCAGTCCGAACTACCAAGCCATGTCTTTCCCAGACCGGAATCAAGCATCCAAGGACCGGTTTCTGGCTATCAGCCTTCATCAGCCTGGATAGCTTGACTCCAGTTGTGTGGAGAGCCTGGGACTCACGCTTGAGCATCCCCAGCCCACTCGGGGTGAAATTGCAAAAAACACAGTTGATGGACAGAATGTAGAACAATGTCATACATTCACCCCAGTACAAGGATCTGGGCCTAAATCCATCGTTTTTTGCACTCCACACCACCCTGGGTTAGCACTGGCTATATGCAAATCAGCTCTGACCCTGTGCCTCATGGGAACAGTCCAGTCCGAACTACCAAGCCATGTCTTTCCCAGACCGGAATCAAGCATCCAAGGACCGGTTTCTGGCTATCAGCCTTCATCAGCCTGGATAGCTTGACTCCAGTTGTGTGGAGAGCCTGGGACTCACGTCTGGGCATCCCCAGCCCACTCGGGGTGAAATTGCAAAAAACACAGTTGATGGACAGAATGTAGAACAATGTCATACATTCACCCCAGTACAAGGATTTGGGCCTAAATCCATCGTTTTTTTGCACTCTACACCACCCTGGGTTAGACACTGGCTATATGCAAATCAGCTCTGACCCTGTGCCTCATGGGAACAGTCCAGTCCGAACTACCAAGCCACGTCTTTCCTAGACCGGAATCAAGCATCCAAGGACCGGTTTCTGGCTATCAGCCTTCATCAGCCTGGATAGCTTGACTCCAGTTGTGTGGAGAGACTGGGACTCACGTCTGAGCATCTCCAGCCCACTCGGGGTGAAATTGCAAAAAACACAGTTGATGGACAGAATGTAGAACAATGTCATACATTCACCCCAGTACAAGGATCTGGGCCTAAATCCATCGTTTTTTTGCACTCCACACCACCCTGGGTTAGACACTGGCTATATGCAAATCAGCTCTGACCCTGTGCCTCATGGGAACAGTCCAGTCCGAACTACCAAGCCATGTCTTTCCCAGACCGGAATCAAGCATCCAAGGACCGGTTTCTGGCTATCAGCCTTCATCAGCCTGGATAGCTTGACTCCAGTTGTGTGGAGAGCCTGGGACTCACGTCTGAGCATCCCCAGCCCACTCGGGGTGAAATTGCAAAAAACACAGTTGATGGACAGAATGTAGAACAATTTCATACATGTACCCCAGTACAAGGATCTGGGCCTAAATCCATCGTTTTTTGCACTCCACACCGCCCTGGGTTAGACACGGGCTATATGCAAATCAGCTCTGACCCTGTGCCTCATGGGAACAGTCCAGTCCGAACTACCAAGCCATGTCTTTCCCAGACCGGAATCAAGCATCCAAGGACCGGTTTCTGGCTATCAGCCTTCATCAGCCTGGATAGCTTGACTCCAGTTGTGTGGAGAGCCTGGGACTCACGTCTGAACATCCCCAGCCCACTCGGGGTGAAATTGCAAAAAACACAGTTGATGGACAGAATGTAGAACATTGTCATACATTCACCCCAGTACAAGGATCTGGGCCTACATCCATCGTTTTTTTGCACTCCACACCACCCTGGGTTAGACACTGGCTATATGCAAATCAGCTCTGACCCTGTGCCTCATGGGAACAGTCCAGTCCGAACTACCAAGCCATGTCTTTCCCAGACCGGAATCAAGCATCCAAGGACCGGTGTCTGGCTATCAGCCTTCATCAGCCTCGATAGCTTGACTCCAGTTGTGTGGAGAGCCTGGGACTCACGTCTGAGCATCCCCAGCCCACTCGGGGTGAAATTGCAAAAAACACAGTTGATGGACAGAATGTAGAACAATGTCATACATTCACCCCAGTACAAGGATCTGGGCCTAAATCCATCGTTTTTTTGCACTCCACACCACCCTGGGTTAGACACTGGCTATATGCAAATCAGCTCTGACCCTGTGCCTCATGGGAACAGTCCAGTCCGAACTACCAAGCCATGTCTTTCCCAGACCGGAATCAAGCATCCAAGGACCGGTTTCTGGCTATCAGCCTTCATCAGCCTGGATAGCTTGACTCCAGTTGTGTGGAGAGCCTGGGACTCACGTCTGAACATCCCCAGCCCACTCGGGGTGAAATTGCAAAAAACACAGTTGATGGACAGAATGTAGAACATTGTCATACATTCACCCCAGTACAAGGATCTGGGCCTACATCCATCGTTTTTTTGCACTCCACACCACCCTGGGTTAGACACTGGCTATATGCAAATCAGCTCTGACCCTGTGCCTCATGGGAACAGTCCAGTCTGAACTACCAAGCCATGTCTTTCCCAGACCGGAATCAAGCATCCAAGGACCGGTTTCTGGCTATCAGCCTTCATCAGCCTGGATAGCTTGACTCCAGTTGTGTGGAGAGCCTGGGACTCACGTCTGAGCATCCCCAGCCCACTCGGGGTGAAATTGCAAAAAACACAGTTGATGGACAGAATGTAGAACAATGTCATACATTCACCCCAGTACAAGGATCTGGGCCTAAATCCATTGTTTTTTTGCACTCCACACCACCCTGGGTTAGACACTGGCTATATGCAAATCAGCTCTGACCCTGTGCCTCATGGGAACAGTCCAGTCCGAACTACCCAGCCATGTCTTTCCCAGACCGGAATCAAGCATCCAAGGACCGGTTTCTGGCTATCAGCCTTCATCAGCCTGGATAGCTTGACTCCAGTTGTGTGGAGAGCCTGGGACTCACGTCTGAGCATCCCCAGCCCACTCGGGGTGAAAATGCAAAAAACACAGTTGATGGACAGAATGTAGAACAATGTCATACATTCACCCCAGTACAAGGATCTGGGCCTAAATCCATCGTTTTTTTGCACTCCACACCACCCTGGGTTAGACACTGGCTATATGCAAATCAGCTCTGACCCTGTGCCTCATGGGAACAGTCCAGTCCGAACTACCAAGCCATGTCTTTCCCAGACCGGAATCAAGCATCCAAGGACCGGTTTCTGGCTATCAGCCTTCATCAGCCTGGATAGCTTGACTCCAGTTGTGTGGAGAGCCTGGGACTCACGCCTGAGCATCCCCAGCCCACTCGGGGTGAAATTGCAAAAAACACAGTTGATGGACAGAATGTAGAACAATGTCATACATTCACCCCAGTACAAGGATCTGGGCCTAAATCCATTGTTTTTTTGCACTCCACACCACCCTGGGTTAGACACTGGCTATATGCAAATCAGCTCTGACCCTGTGCCTCATGGGAACAGTCCAGTCCGAACTACCCAGCCATGTCTTTCCCAGACCGGAATCAAGCATCCAAGGACCGGTTTCTGGCTATCAGCCTTCATCAGCCTGGATAGCTTGACTCCAGTTGTGTGGAGAGCCTGGGACTCACGTCTGAGCATCCCCAGCCCACTCGGGGTGAAAATGCAAAAAACACAGTTGATGGACAGAATGTAGAACAATGTCATACATTCACCCCAGTACAAGGATCTGGGCCTAAATCCATCGTTTTTTTGCACTCCACACCACCCTGGGTTAGACACTGGCTATATGCAAATCAGCTCTGACCCTGTGCCTCATGGGAACAGTCCAGTCCGAACTACCAAGCCATGTCTTTCCCAGACCGGAATCAAGCATCCAAGGACCGGTTTCTGGCTATCAGCCTTCATCAGCCTGGATAGCTTGACTCCAGTTGTGTGGAGAGCCTGGGACTCACGCTTGAGCATCCCCAGCCCACTCGGGGTGAAATTGCAAAAAACACAGTTGATGGACAGAATGTAGAACAATGTCATACATTCACCCCAGTACAAGGATCTGGGCCTAAATCCATCGTTTTTTGCACTCCACACCACCCTGGGTTAGCACTGGCTATATGCAAATCAGCTCTGACCCTGTGCCTCATGGGAACAGTCCAGTCCGAACTACCAAGCCATGTCTTTCCCAGACCGGAATCAAGCATCCAAGGACCGGTTTCTGGCTATCAGCCTTCATCAG
Organism: Lissotriton helveticus; assembly: GCF_964261635.1. Classification (NCBI taxonomy): domain Eukaryota; kingdom Metazoa; phylum Chordata; class Amphibia; order Caudata; family Salamandridae; genus Lissotriton; species Lissotriton helveticus. Next base: position 1,676,503,795 of record NC_136069.1, on the reverse strand, counting down.
CCTGGATAGCTTGACTCCAGTTGTGTGGAGAGCCTGGGACTCACGTCTGGGCATCCCCAGCCCACTCGGGGTGAAATTGCAAAAAACACAGTTGATGGACAGAATGTAGAACAATGTCATACATTCACCCCAGTACAAGGATTTGGGCCTAAATCCATCGTTTTTTTGCACTCTACACCACCCTGGGTTAGACACTGGCTATATGCAAATCAGCTCTGACCCTGTGCCTCATGGGAACAGTCCAGTCCGAACTACCAAGCCACGTCTTTCCTAGACCGGAATCAAGCATCCAAGGACCGGTTTCTGGCTATCAGCCTTCATCAGCCTGGATAGCTTGACTCCAGTTGTGTGGAGAGACTGGGACTCACGTCTGAGCATCCCCAGCCCACTCGGGGTGAAATTGCAAAAAACACAGTTGATGGACAGAATGTAGAACAATGTCATACATTCACCCCAGTACAAGGATCTGGGCCTAAATCCATCGTTTTTTTGCACTCCACACCACCCTGGGTTAGACACTGGCTATATGCAAATCAGCTCTGACCCTGTGCCTCATGGGAACAGTCCAGTCCGAACTACCAAGCCATGTCTTTCCCAGACCGGAATCAAGCATCCAAGGACCGGTTTCTGGCTATCAGCCTTCATCAGCCTGGATAGCTTGACTCCAGTTGTGTGGAGAGCCTGGGACTCACGTCTGAGCATCCCCAGCCCACACGGGGTGAAATTGCAAAAAACACAGTTGATGGACAGAATGTAGAACAATGTCATACATTCACCCCAGTACAAGGATCTGGGCCTAAATCCATCGTTCTTTTGCACTCCACATCAACCTGGGTTAGACACTGGCTATATGCAAATCAGCTCTGACCCTGTGCCTCATGGGAACAGTCCAGTCCGAACTACCAAGCCATGTCTTTCCCAGACCGGAATCAAGCATCCAAGGACCGGTTTCTGGCTATCAGCCTTCATCAGCCTGGATAGCTTGACTCCAGTTGTGTGGAGAGCCTGGGACTCACGTCTGAGCATCCCCAGCCCAATCGGGGTGAAATTGCAAAAAACACAGTTGATGGACAGAATGTAGAACAATGTCATACATTCACCCCAGTACAAGGATCTGGGCCTAAATCCATCGTTTCTTTGCACTCCACACCACCCTGGGTTAGACACTGGCTATATGCAAATCAGCTCTGACCCTGTGCCTCATGGGAACAGTCCAGTCCGAACTACCAAGCCATGTCTTTCCCAGACCGGAATCAAGCATCCAAGGACCGGTTTCTGTCTATCAGCCTTCATCAGCCTGGATAGCTTGACTCCAGTTGTGTGGAGAGCCTGGGACTCATGTCTGAGCATCCCCAGCCCACACGGGGTGAAATTGCAAAAAACACAGTTGATGGACAGAATGTAGAACAATGTCATACATTCACCCCAGTACAAGGATCTGGGCCTAAATCCATCGTTCTTTTGCACTCCACACCAACCTGGGTTAGACACTGGCTATATGCAAATCAGCTCTGACCCTGTGCCTCATGGGAACAGTCCAGTCCGAACTACCAAGCCATGTCTTTCCCAGACCGGAATCAAGCATCCAAGGACCGGTTTCTGGATATCAGCCTTCATCAGCCTGGATAGCTTGACTCCAGTTGTGTGGAGAGCCTGGGACTCACGTCTGAGCATCCCCAGCCCACTCGGGGTGAAATTGCAAAAAACACAGTTGATGGACAGAATGTAGAACAATGTCATACATTCACCCCAGTACAAGGATCTGGGCCTAAACCCATTGTTTCTTTGCACTCCACACCACCCTGGGTTAGACACTGGCTATATGCAAATCAGCTCTGACCCTGTGCCTCATGGGAACAGTCCAGTCCGAACTACCAAGCCATGTCTTTCCCAGACCGGAATCAAGCATCCAAGGACCGGTTTCTGGCTATCAGCCTTCATCAGCCTGGATAGCTTGACTCCAGTTGTGTGGAGAGCCTGGGACTCACGTCTGAGCATCCCCAGCCCACTCGGGGTGAAATTGCAAAAAACACAGTTGATGGACAGAATGTAGAACAATGTCATACATTCACCCCAGTACAAGGATCTGGGCCTAAATCCATCGTTTTTTTGCACTCCACATATTACATCACTCATGACATGGTCAGTGACATCACTGATGACATCACTGATGACATCTCAAATGACATCACTGATGACATCACTGATGATATCATCCAGTGACTGTGTGTTTCTGTAAAGTTTAAATATGTTACATAAATATATATATATATATATTCACTGAAAAAACCATAGGTTATAGACCATATATAGTTAGGAATTAGCATTTAAAAAACCTTATTTTACTCACACAAAACCATTGAAATTCCATATATAGTTAGTTGCACTAACTATATATCGCGCACCCGCAATCCACTGCTGATGATGTCACATATTACATCATTCATGACATGGTCAGTGACATCACTGATGACATCTCAAATGACATCACAGATGAGATCACTGATGACATCATCCAGTGACTGTGTGTTTCTGTAAAATTTAAATATGTTTTACATATTGAAGAATGAGTAGATGTATAAGTGTCTGGACGAAGGATTTAGTAGGTGCATGACTGAATGTATGAGTGAGTGATTAAATGTGTCTCACTGAGTGCATGGGTTAGTGACTAAACTGTCTTAATTTGTGCATCATTATGTCTGTTGTTCTGTAAACTGCTGCATGTGTTGATCAGTAGCTATATGATTAACTATATGGGTTATTGATTGATTGTCCAAGTATTTGTATGGGAGACTGAGTGTGTGTGTGGCTGGCTGGGAGGTGTGTGACTCTGTGCAGATCAATGTGTACTTGTATCAATGATTGTATAAGAAAGTAATTATGTGTTAGTATATGTTTGAAAATGTAAGGTGCTCTATGTTTAACTGTATAGACAAGAAAATGGAAGTGTGATTGATTCTTTACAGGACTGACTAGGTGTGTGAGTAACTCCATGGATGAGTGGCAGAGTGTGAGTGTCTGTATAGGTGTATGAGTGCATATGATAGTGTTGTAAAGATGAGTGATTGTATGTATGAATGACTGTATGGGTGAATGAGTGAATGTGTGTGTAGACGTAGGAATCAGTGAGTACGTATGTAGTAACTAGTATTGGTGTGTCAATGGTTTCAAAAATTATACTCTGTATTTAACACTGGGTGAAACAGAGGTTATATTAAAATGTGAGGAGATGCATTGTATTGTCACATGAATGATATCATCAGTGATGTGGTCATTGATGTCAAATGAGATGTCATCAGTGATCTCATCAGTGATGTCATTTGAGATGTCATCAGTGATGTCATCAGTGATGTCACTGACCATGTCATGAATGATGTAATATGTGACATCATCAGCAGTGGATTGCGGGTGCGCGATATATAGTTAGTGCAACTAACTATATATGGAATTTCAATGGTTTTGTGTGAGTAAAATAAGGTTTTTTAAATGCTAATTCCTAACTATATATGGTCTATAACCTATGGTTTTTTCAGTGAATTTTCAAGGTTTTGTAAATGCTAATTCCTAACTATATATGGTCTATAACCTATGGTTTTTTCAGTGAATTTCAATGGTTTTTTAATAGCAAATATCATAAGCTGTCGAATGTCAAGTACGTGGTAAGTGAAAACATTTTCGTGTTTATGCACACTGATCTGCTTTGAATGGTGCCCCCCCCCTCATTTCTATTAGGAGTACTCTTTCTTTGCACATAGGGTATACAACCTTTACCACGCATTTTTTACCACGCACTACCATTACAACGCGGTTTTTACCACGCATACCATTACAACGCATTGCGCTGGGGGGCGCTCTAGGATAGGGAATAGGTTAATTTACTATCCAATAACCTTCCCTAGTGTCCACGGGGACTGGAGTTAGAATAGTAAATTAAACTATTCACTATCCAGCACCCCAAAGCGATATGCGTTGTAATGGTATGCGTGGTAAAAACCGCGTTGTAATGGTATGCGTGGTAAAAGTATGCGTTGTAACGTCATACATCCTGCACATAGTGAAGGGTAGTTAACGCAGGCCTTTGCCCCCGTTGTAATACGTCGTGCCTGCTTCTCTCTCCATTTGATTGATTGTTATCCAAGTATTTACTGTTTTAGAATTGGTTCTCTTTGGTTCATTCTCTATTTACAAACAAACACAGAGTCGCAATACTCTGTTTAGTCTTTGCAGATAACGAAAAATCGTGTAAAAAAAAAAAGAAAAGGAATCGAGCAAAATCAGTAGGCCACTAATGGGATCTCTTTTTGACCTCGCTAAAATAGAAACATTAGGAACAACCCCTCATGACAAATACAAAACTAGTGAAATGAACTGAACTCCACACAATGATGGCTGCAAAACAGCTCGGCTCCGCCACCCACCCCGCCCAAAATAACGATAAAGAGCGGCTGCCATGATTGGTTGCGGAATGGCCACGACGGAGCTACGAAATGGTGCTGCTCTCATGCTAACCCCAGCTTCAGTCTGAAACATCCAGAAACACGGTAGACTACCAATTCGATCAGTTCCGGTAGCGCCCCAATGTAACCCGGTAGAGAAGAACTAGCCCTCCCCTCTTTGACTAATGGTTCTTGTTGCCTGTCCCTTCTGTTGTCATTTAACAGAACTATTTAGCCTGCTGAAAGGGGTTGTGTTCCGACCGCTGGTTGGTGGAGACATTTTGACTATATTCTGGACCTGCGTTGTCGCGTAATGCGTCATATGACGCGCCGCGTTAGCGCATTCGGAAGTCATCCGGGGCGCGACGCGCAGCGCGTAACGTAAGCATAACAGGTCATGTGACTTGTTAATAAAACTTTTCATTGGTTCATTTTACTTTTCTTATTCTAATGATGAAAGGCTTGGTCATATGACCTAAAAATTACGCTTTTTATTACTTCCGAACATTATTTTTTCTTAAATATATGTTATAATGTTCCAGGCTAATGTACTTTCCCGGAAAATTTACAACTGTCCTGCAAGTAAAATATATTCTTTTTTCGAGAAAAAGAGCGTTTCTTCGTCCCATGACGGAGCCGTTGAGCAAAAGAGGGTCGACCTGCTGTCTTAGTCGCCGATACGCCTGAATATGAGATTCTTATCGATCACTTTATGTTGCAGGAATAGAAAACACAACAGCCCTTGACCATTTATCTTTACTGCGTTCCTTCGTATTATACCTTTTACCCTTCATGTAATTGGTCTGCTTTATTTCACTTGCCTTTTAATGATTCTAAAACAGTGACTATTATAAAAAATGTACCAATGTATATACTACTACCATGTTTTCTTTTAAAAACCTTTATTGTGAAAATTTCATTATATAAATACGAGCCTATAACCACGTGGACCGGCCACGGAGCAAACTGTAATCGTATATGATGAGTAGACATTTACACTGTAGAGGAACGTAACGGGCGAGCCATTAGGTTGCAAGAACTAAGGTGTCTAACAGTTGCGGAATCGGTGGACGTACATTTTATAATTAAAATACGACCGGGCCAGTTACAATAAAATTATCTAGATATACATTTGCGGGCAAGTACCATGGGTGACGTTAATTCGAACTTTCAATAGTACAGTAATCAATAACACATCAGAACTTAATAACAATAGGGATGTCGAAATATTCAATCAATTCTCGTCCCCGCCCGCCATGTGCTTCAAAACTGCATACGTATCTCGTGATTTCAAGGTTCTGCAACCAGTACACAACAAGGAGTTACGAGTCCCATTTATTCCGGCGCCATTTTGGGCGAGGACGGGCAGGTCCAGGATATAGTCAAAATGTCTCTACCAACCATCGACTATGATGATGTTCATATGCTGTATTTATTAGAGTAACACTCATCTGTCCACATGAAATTAATTTGCCACAATCTAAACATGTCATTTTAATCTTTCCAAAGTTCTTCTAAATATTTGGGACCGTTTCCCTTGCCTCTGATGCTGTCAGTGCCACTTCTTTGATGAATGTACTAGCAGGTCAGGGGTTCTCCTCCAAATCTCTCTTTTATGCAGCACTATAATTAATTGGTGCCACCTCTCCATATGACGATGCATGGTATAGTTACCATAACTATATTTTTTTTCGGTTCCTCTGGAGAGTTCATCGTGGCAGATGAAGCGTGTAACGTACCGGGCATTTACCTTTTTTTGCATGTACAGGAAAGGAAAAAAAAATTGAGCGTCCGAGTTCTAAGGTGTCCCAGGGCCATTTTAGTGGACCAGGCCCAAATCCAAAGAACAGGCCGCCATTTTGAGAGTCCTGTTGCAGCCGCCTGTCGCTGTAGCATCAAGAGCAGCCGAAACTCAGCTGAATGGCAACTGAAACGGTAAAGGGGCGCCCCACTACAGCAGACGAGCCTCCACCTAGGAAGGCCCGTTCACGCCGCCTCCCCCCCCCCCCCCTTCGGGCACCCCACGCCGTTATTCGGAGCAGTATTGTAGGATGGCCACACCAGTGCGGCAACTTGCTAGACATCACCTCGGTGGTAACCGAATCTCAGCGCCTTGTGGTGTCTCCTCTTCAGAAAATATTCTTGCGCTACCTTTGCCCCATTCACACATCGGTCCGCTACTGACCTTATCTCACAGGCTAATGGGGCGCCCCACGCCGAGTTTCAGCATTGTAGGATGACCACACCAGTACAGCAACTTGCTAGACATCCCCTCGGTGCCATCCGGATCTCGGCGCCCCACTGCAGATGAAGTGCCTCTCAACTATGAAACCACCACGGTGACATCCGGATCTTGGCGCCTTGTGCTGGTTCCGGCCTATTCACACATCGGTCCGCTACTGACGCCATCTCACAGGCTAATGGGGCGCCCCACGCCGAGTTTCAGCATTGTAGGATGACCACACCAGTACAGCAACTTGCTAGACATCACCTCGGTGCCATCCGGATCTTGGCATCTCAGCGCCTTGTGGTGTCAGTCAGAAAATATTGATGCGCTGCCTTTGGCCCCATTCGCACATCGGTCCGCTACTGACACCATCTCACAGGCCAACAGGGCGCCCCACGCCGACTTTTACCATTGTAGGATGGCCACACCAGTACCACAACTTGCAAGACACCACCTCGGTGCCATCCGAATCTTGGCATCTCAGCGCCTTGTGGTGTCTTCTATTCAGAAAATATTGTTGCGCTGCCTTTGGCCCCATTCGCACATCGGTCCGCTACTGACGCCATCTCACAGGCCAACGGGGCGCCCCACGCCGACTTTCAACATTGTAGGATGGCAACACCAGTGCGGCAACTTACTAGACACCACCTCGGTGCCATCCGGATCGTGGCGCGTTGTGCTGCCTTCGGCCTATTCGCACATCGGTCCGCTACTGACGCAAACTCACAGGCCAACGGGGAGCCCCACGCCGACTTTCAGCATTGTAGGATGGCCACACCAGTGCTGCAACTTGCTAGACATCACCTCGGTGCCATCCGGATCTTGGCATCTCAGCGCCTTGTGGTGTCAGTCAGAAAATATTGTTGCGCTGCCTTTGGCCCCATTCGCACATCGGTCCGCTACTGCACCATCTCACAGGCCAACAGGGCGCCCCACGCCGACTTTTACCATTGTAGGATGGCCACACCAGTACCACAACTTGCTAGACACCACCTCGGTGCCATCCGAATCTTGGCATCTCAGCGCCTTGTGGTGTCTTCTATTCAGAAAATATTGTTGCGCTGCCTTTGGCCCCATTCGCACATCAGTCCGCTACTGACGCCATCTCACAGGCCAACGGGGCGCCCCACGCCGACTTTCAACATTGTACGATGGCCACACCAGTGCGGTAACTTACTAGACACCACCTCGGTGCCATCCGGATCTTGGCGCGTTGTGCTGCCTTCGGCCTATTCGCACATCGGTCCGCTACTGACGCAAACTCACAGGCCAAAGGGGCGCCCCACGCCGACTTTCAGCATTGTAGGATGGCCACACCAGTGCTGCAATGTGCTGGACACCACCTCGGTGCCATCCGGATCTTGGCGCGTTGTGTTGCCTTCGGCCTATTCGCACATCGGTCCGCTACTGACGCCGCCTCACGTGCCAACGTATTTTCTCCGCATTTTATGCCCTATGCCGCATAACAGGTCATGTGACTTGTTTATAAAACTTTTCATTGGTTCATTTTACTTTTGGTTTCCTAATGATGGAAGGCTTGATCATATGACCTCAAAACAACACTTTTCATTGGATGAAAACTTTTTTTTTTCCCAAACGATGAATGCCCCACCTTGTTTCTGGATGTTTCAGACTGAAGCTGGCGTCAGCATGAGAGCACCACCATCTCGTAGCTCCGTCGTGGTCATTCCGCGAGCAATCATGGCAGCCGCTCCCCACCAGAAGCCTACAGGAGTCGGGGGCCCCCAAAACTTTTGATGAATCCTCAAGGCGGAGGGGACGCTTTCGAGAATGGGGTCCAAGACCTAGCAGACAAGCGTCCGATTTCCAAGGTGTCCCAGGGCCATTTCAGTGGACCAGGCCCAAAAGGGAAACAGCCTGCCGCCATTTTGAGAGTCCTGTGACAGCCGCCTATCGCTCCACCGCAAGAGTGGGCGCAACTCAGCTGAATTGCGGCTTTTGACACAGTGGACCAAAAGCGGACGGAATGGCAACTGAAACGGTAAAGGGGCGCCCCACTACAACAGATGACACTCCACCTGGAGAGGCCCGTTCACGCCGCCTCCCCCGGGGCGCCCCACGCCGTTATTCGGAGCAGCATTGTAGGATACCAAAACCAGTGCGGCAACTTACTGGACATCACCTTGGTGCCACCGTTCTGCTGCCTTGGAACTATTCGCACAACAGTTTGCTACTGATGACCCACCCCCCGCGACGCCCCACGCCAGAAATCTGGACGTTGTGCTGCGTTGGGACTATTCGCACAGCCGACCGCTACTTCGTTGTTTTTCCCTAAAAATGTTTATATGTTATTACTGTTTTTGTTTTCTTGTATATATTTATAAGTTATTAAAGTTTTATAATCTTACTACTTTGTTGGAGTGCTATATATTTTTAATGTGACACATAATTGTAAAAACTTTGATGTACAAAGAGTCATCCCTGGAATCTTCCGCTTCAGGCTCGGTCCCCTCCCCAATCACAATACAGGATGGTTTTCAGATAATAGGAACGCGTCTGCTGTGACGGATCTCATCGAGTGTGGGCCTTGATCTACTATAACTCCTTTGAAGAGGGGTGATTCTTTACAGCTGGGGCCATAAACTACATCTGCAGGGCTAGCTGATACCCTAGGACCGGCCTGGACAATCGGACACAGAGGAAAAGGAGTGTCAGAGGGTGCGGTAGTGAATAGGGCGAAAGGGAGGTGTCGGGCGGGCACAGGGTGTGATTCTCAGGGAAGAGCAGCGCAGATGGGGGGTGGTTTATTACCCATGCATAAGACAGAGAGCGGGGGTGACCACTGCCTGGGGGAGATGCTTGCGAGGGTGGGGAGCCATGCTAAGGATCGACAGCGTGCACAGAGTGGGTCTGGTCAAGGCATCTAAAATGACTGCCGTGCACGACAAAAGTGTGGCATTTGAAAAAAGGCAAGATGGCGCAGACAATGTTTTTCAACACTTCCTGATTTCCTTCGAATCGAACGTTAACAGACGTTGGGGCATATTACCAAAGTTAAGCGATATTTATCCCTAACGATGCTTAGCAACGATTTTTTTACCGCTAAGCATCGTCAGAAATTATCGCAGATAAACCTTGCTATTATCAAGGTTTATCGCAAATACGATAAAAAACGACCGCAATGCATTAATATCGCTGAAAACTCAGCGATATTCATGCATTACCGAGCTAATGCTCTTAGCCATGTTATCCACCTCCCATTGGATAACATGCCTAAGAACTGCTCAGGGCAGGTGCTAGCTTTTGGAGATATTCGCGCTTATCGCGAATATTTCCAAGAGTTGATAATAGGAGATAGCGATGTTAGCGACTGTTTCCAGTCGCTAACATCTTGGCATGCCCACTTTGCATGTCATTAGTGATAAATATCACTCACATGCAAAGTGGGGCCCAAGATGGTCGCTATCTCCTACTAGCCATCGCTAACTGGTGTTAGCAACAGCTAGGTAATACAGATATAATTTTATCTCCGCGAAGCGGAGCGCTGTTACAGATATATATCTTGTTTTTGAACGTTAATTTCTTAAAATCCACTGAAGCACATATATTGAGACCTAGCAAAGGCACATCGAGCTACCAGTCCCTACAATTTTGCCAAGTTTCGTGCAAATCCATTCAGCCGTTCGATTATTATTATTATTATTTTTTTTGCCCCGCGGGGCCCTTTTAAAACCTCCACATCAAACCTAAGAGGTCAAGGAGGATCTACTATGCCCCCTTATGGTCATTTGCCCCTTCGCTTTGGCCTCCTCTTGTCTCTCGATCCTACCGAGAGACAAGATGGCGGCCGCTACGGACTGTTTGCAATGTTTACAGACGCCGGAGAACCAATCAGCTTCGCAAACCTCCGTTACGCGAAGCGGAGCGCTGTTACAGATATATATCTTTTTTTGAACGTTAATTTCTCAAAATCCACTGGAGCACATATATTGAGACCTAGCAAAGGCACATCGGGCTACCAGTCCCTAATATTTTACCAAGTTTCGTGCAAACCCATTCAGCCGTTCGATTATTATTATTATTATTTTTTTTGCCCCGCGGGGCCCATTTAAAACCTCCACATCAAACCTAGGGGGTCAGCGAGGATCTACTATGCCCCCTTATGGTCATTTGCCCCTTCGCTTTGGCCTCCTCTTGTCTCTCGATCCTACCGAGAGACAAGATGGCGGCCGCTACGGACTGTTTGGAATGTTCACAGACGCCGGAGAACCAATCAGCTTCGCTTCACAAAGCTCCGTACCGCGAAAAGTCCGCGAACCGGAGCGCTGCCCGGTCCGCTGTTACAGATATATATCTTTTTTTGAACATTAATTTCTCAAAATCCACTGGAGCACATATATTGAGACCTAGCAAAGGCACATCGGGCTACCAGTCCCTACAATTTTGCCAAGTTTCGTGCAAATCCATTCAGCCGTTCGGGCTAAAAGTGAGGCCAACCGCCCTATGGAAAACTCAATGTTAAAAACACGTTTTGGGACCCCCCTTTTTTCTCGGCCCCCCCTTGATGAACCCCCCCCCCAAATTTTCAAGGGCTGCTCAGAAACAAAATGTGCCATTTTCCTGAAAATTTCAGCCAATTCCGTCCACAAACGCCAAAGTTATTAGACATAGAATTTTCAAAAATCCCATAGAGAAAAAATCCTAACTATATATACCTACTGGCGACCGCCAGTAGGTAATATATATATATATATATATATATATATATATATATTTATATATATATATATATATAGTTATATTTTTATATATATATATATATATATATATATATATATATATATATTCACTGAAAAACCATAGGTTTGACACACATTATAGTTAGGAATTAGCATTTAAAAAACCTTAGAAATTCACTGAAAAAACTATAGGTTTTACACCTGTTATAGTTAGCTGTACATTTTACTCATACAAAACCATTGAAATTCCCGCATTATAGTTAGTTCTACTCACTATAACTTGTGCGCCCGCAATCCACTGCTGATGATGTCACATATTACATCATTTATGACATGGTCAGTGACATCACTGATGACATCTCAAATGACATCACTGATGACATCATCCATGTGACAATGAAATACACCTCCTCACACACTAGTATAATATTTTTCACTCACTGTAAAATAGAAAGTGCCGTATTTCATACCATTGACACACCAGTAGTATTTTCAAAACACCCACTCAGTGAATCATAGAACTATACACACATCTAATCACTTACCTATAGATTTAGTGTTATATGTAGTGAATAATCAACAGAACACTATCAAATATACTTATAAGCCTATTTCAACATTACACACCAGCACACATTGTATTCACTTATAAAGACATCCTTCTGACTTATGCAAGCAATTGATTATACTTATATTTACTCACCTACACACTTATACAAACACCACTTCATCTATTTATATAGATAGTAACTCACACTTAGTGTGTTATAAAATCACTATTACAAGTATACAGTTATCCATATAGTGACTCATACAATCACTAAGTCTTAGGCACAATTAATTAGTTATAACTGTCACATACACTGCCTTTTTCAAGTGTAATGGAGATGTACCATTGAGAGAAATATTTCATCACCACCCCACCCATAAACATATACACTCACTGAAACAACTGTTTCTTACATGTAGTCTTAACCTCAGATACCTACTGAATTAACTATCCATACATTTTTGGGCAATCACACACCCCCCACCAAACCACATAGACATTCATTTACCCATACAAATACTCAGTTAAGAAACCAATAACAAATATAGTCTTTAACATAGCAATTAAGACAAAGCAATAAATACTTTCACACAGTTTGGTAACTCCACATTATATATAGTGAGACTCTACAAATTAGTCAAGGAAACAATCAAATGACACTGTTACTAAATCCACCATCCACACATTTATATTTATATATCCACTCATTCTTCAATGCAAAGTAGTGTATTTATAATACATATTTAAATATCAAAGCAAACCACATTAACTGGATGATGTCATCAGTGATGTCATTTGAGATGTCATCAGTGATGTCACTGACCATGTCATGAATGATGTAATATGTGACATCATCAGCAGTGGATTGCGGGCGCGCAAGTTATAGTGAGTACAGCTAACTATAACGGGGGAATTTCAATGGTTTTGTATGAGTAAAATGTACAGCTAACTATAACTGGTGTAAAACCTATGGTTTTTTCAGTGAATTTCTAATGTTTTTTAAATGCTAAATCCTAACTATAACGTGTGTCAAACCCAAGGGTTTTTCAGTGAATTTCAAAGGTTTTTTAAATGCTAATTCCTAACTATAACGTGTGTCAAACCTATGTTTTTTCCAGTGAAATTCTAATGATTTTTCAATGCTAATTCCTAACTATAACGTATGTTAAACCTATGGTTTTTTCAGTGAAGTTCAAAGGTTTTTAAAAATGCTAATTTCTGTATCATTTTTTTTTTTTTATGTATTTATTTTTCAACAAACTGCCCTTGTATATTGTAATACATTAACTGTATCCTATAATATGCAACGGCACAGCTAGTTTTTAAGATTTGTATAAAGTTGAATTGTATAGTCTACATCTTCAATCAAAATATAAACAATCAAATTTGTCAATAATTTCTTTTTTCCAACGAGCGCGCACCGTGCGCGCACCTCGCGATTTAAAAAAAAAAAAATTGGGCCCTTCGGGGTCAGGGAGTCTCTACCCTACCCCTTATCCACGTTCTCCACTAATGTTGTGCCTCGGGGGTGCGAGCACTGTGCGCGCACATCGCAATGTATTTATTTTTTTTTAAATTGTTTTTTTTCCCCTTCGGGGTCCTTCAGGGACCCCATGAGAGGGCCTAGGGGGTCATGGAGTCTCTTCCCTGCCTCCTTTTCACATTTTTAAGCTTTTACGAAAATCGGATAATCGTCATTTATATGCGACGGTCACGCACCGTGCGCGGTAAAGACATGTGATTTGAAAACAACACTTTTGATTGGTTTATAGAAGTTTTTATTCCAGAATCTTCAAAAACCCGACCCACTTCCCTCACTATCTCTTTCTTTTTCTTGGGAGAAGGACTTTTGCTGCTTTGTTACAGCTTTGGAGTTTGTTCCAGGATTTCTTTTGAAAAGATGGCAGAGAGACAGCAGCCACAGGATTCCTCCTCTTCTGACTCAGATGTGGAGCAACAACAGCCACCTGCAAAGAAATCAAAAGAATCCTTCATATGGAAGTTTTTCACTTTTCCTGTGGGGCAGAAAAAGATGAATGCGCCAAAAGTATCCTGCACCATCTGTGGGAGTGTGCTGTCGAGGGGAAACCCTCAGAAAAAGTACTCTTTCAGCATACACACCATGTTGTGGCATGTGAGGAATGTGCATCCTCATCAATATGCACAGGCTTCTACAAGAGCCCTGGTGACACAACTACCACCTGCTGTCCCCAGCACTTCATCTTTCACCAAGTGCCACCTCCGTTGCAACATGTGCAATGAAATTCTTTGCTATGGCAAGCAAAGTCTACATTTAATGGAGCTGAAGATTGCCAAGCACAAATGTTCTAAAAAATCCCCCAAAAATATAAAATTGTTAATAAACTACAAAAAAATACAAAACAGAAAAGACAAAAAAAATGTTCTTTTCAGAACTCACTTCACTTCTCCACGAAGAGCTATATCTCTTATATACTGTGTCATACTTTTTTGAATGAATGTGTAGAGTATAAATGAATGACTGAAATGACTGAGCATAGGGGAGGAAGGGACTGATGGAATGAGTGAGGAAAGGGTAGTATGGTGAGTGAGGAAAGGGGAGTCAAAGAGTGATTGAAACAAGTGGACTAAGGGTAGGGGAGTGAGGTAAGTGAAGAGAAAGATTAAAGAAAGGGCAGTAAGGAAAGGAAAGTGGGGGAGCAAGAGTGAGAAAAGGGGAGCATGGAACAGAGACAAGGAAGGGAAGTAAGAGATGGAAAGGGAGAAGTAGAGCAGGGTAAATGGAGTGAAGGTAAGAGAAGTGGAGTAAAGGTGAGGGAAGTGGTATGAGGATGACAAAAGGGGAGTAAGGGAAAGTGAGAGATGGGGAGTGAGAGACATAGAACTGAGGTGAGGGGATGGAGGGAGTTAGTAAAGGGAAGTGAGAGAAGGGGAGTAAGGAATAGAGTGTGAGAAAGAGAGCAAGGGGGAGTGAGGAAAAGGGAATGGGAAAGTGAAAGGGTGAAAAATACAGACAGGAGGAAGTGGAGAGGGGGAAAGGGAGTGACGGTGAGTGAACGGCAGTGACAGTTAGGGAAGGAGTATAAGGGTGAGGGAAGATGAATGAGAAAGAAGGAACACAATTAGGAGAGAGGGAAAATGAGTAAGGAAGAGAGAAGGTGTGATATAAAGAGAGAGGTAAGGAGTTTAATGGTAAGGGAGAGAGAGGGACAGAATGAGAGCGAGGGAGAGCAAGGAACTGAGAAGGAGTGAGGCAGTTAGAGTGAATGAGACAGAGAGAGACAGGGAGAGAAACATGGATGAAAAAAAAGTAAGTGAGGGAGTAAACGAATGGGAGTGAGGGAAAAGTACTAAGGGTGAGTGAAAGTCAGTAACGGTGAGAGAATGGGTATCAGGGTGATGAAAGGAGAATGAGAGGGAAGAAAGGAGATTAAGAGAGAGGAAAGGGGACTGAGGGATAAAGTAGGAGTGAAGAAAACAAAGAGAAATACAGGAAGGGTGAGGAAGAGAAAGAGAGGGAGAGAGAGTGAGAGAGAAAGAGAGGGAGAGCAAGTGACTGAGAGGGAGTAAGGCGGTTAGACTGAGTGAGATAGAGGGAGAGAGGGAGAGAGAAATGGAGTGAAGAGCAGTGTGGGACTAAAGGAATGGGAGTTAATAAAAGTGAATGAGGAAAGAGGAGTAAGGGAAAGGGACTGACGGATGGAGTGAGGGAAACAGAGTGAGGGAGAGTGAGAGAAGTGGAGTGAGTGAAAGAGAGTGAGTGATGATATGAAAGAAAAAGAGTAAGGGGAGAGTGAGAAGAGACAGAGCGATAAAGCAAGACAAGGGTAGTGATGGAGGAAGATAGGAAAGAGAAGTGAGGGACAGAGAGGGAAAAGACAGAGTTGGACAAGGTGAGTGAGGGTGAAGGAAGAGTACTGATAGTGAGAAAAGGAGTGTAAAGGTGAATAAAGGGGAGTAAGGAGAATGAGGAAAGAGGCGTAAGATAAAGAAAAGGAAGGTGAGTAAAAGAGAGAGTGAAGAAAGGGAATGGGAGATAGAGAAATAATAGAGTGATTAAAAGGTATTTTTTGTTTGTCATACTTACCTTATAAATAATGACAAGTTATTAATACTTTTTTTTATAAATATAGTATCTGTGGAAGACAAGAAAAATGTTGTTAAAATATATAATTCACAATACAAAAGAAAGTAGTAGTGAAAGAAACAGAAAGGGAAAGAAAGGAAGGGTGAGGGAGAGAGAGGGAAAGAGTGAGAGAGAAAGAGAGGGAGAGCAAGTGAGTGACAGGGAGTGAAGTGGTTAGACTGAGTGAGACAGAGGGAGAGAGAAAAGGAGTGAAGGGGAGTGAGAGACTAAAGGAATGAGGGTTAGCAAAAGGGAATGAGGAAAGGGGAATAAGGGAAGGGTATTGTTGGATGGAGTAAGTGAAAGAGAGTGAGGGTGAGTGAGGTAATGGAAGCAAGAGAAAGGGAATGAGACTGATGCACAGTGAGGAGAACATGAAGTGGGGGAAGAGGACTCAGATTGAATGAAGGGCAGTGACAGTGAGGGAAGGGATATAAGATTGAGGGAAAGGGAGTGATTGAAAATATTATATATTATATATTACTACACAGAGGAAAAGACTTAGAGACGGATGGAGGAAAGGGGAGTGAGCGAAAGGGAGTGAGGAAGTGAAAGAAGTGGAGTGAGTGAAGGTCACTGAGGGATGATGTGAAGGAAAGAGAGTAAGGGGGCAGTGAGAAGAGACTGATCGATACAGCAAGACAAGTGTAGTGATGGAGGAAGATAGGAAAGACAAGTGAGGGACAGACAGGGAAAAGCGGGAGTTGGACAAGATGAGTGAGGGTGAAGGAAGAGTACTGATGGTGAGAGGAGTGTAAAGGTGAATGAAGGGGAGTAAGTAGAATGAGGGAAGAGGAGTAAGATGAGGAAAGGTAAAGGAGTAAGAGAGAGAGTGAAGAAAGGATAGAGAGAAAGTGAAGTAAGTAAGTGGTGAAAAAGTATTTTTTGTTTGTCGTACTTACCTTATAGATATAATATCTGTGGAAGAGAAGAAATAATTGAGTTATAATATATATTTCACAATACAAAATAATTTGTACAATATGTTATATATTTTATTTTGCTGTTCTCAGAATATATTGAATTTCACTAAAAACAGTGAGTTCAATACTACTCATCATATGACAGCGGGCAAAAAAAAACACAATCAAAAAGATTGTGTTTAAAAACCCATTCAACATTTTCATTAAGAATGTAACAATTAGAAAAAACCATATCTTAAATGTCTTTTTCGTACGGCATTTTTTTACGTAAGTAAGGAATGTCACCAACAATCACAAAGTAACAAAACATTATTACTTCTTTCTTATACACTCTAAATAAAGTAATGTACAAACATATGCTAATAACATTTACCCGAAATAGTCATTTTTTGGTTCACATATCATTTCTCATGGCCAAATAGTATGTGTAAAATCCTTAGTTTGGAAGTTACTATATATAATGTGGAGTTAATGTGACAGTTATAACTAATTAATTGTGCCTAAGACTTAGTGATTGTATGAGTCACTATATGGATAACTGTATACTTGTAATAGTGATTTTATAACACACTAAGTGTGAGTTACTATCTATATAAATAGATGAAGTGGTGTTTGTATAAGTGTGTAGGTGAGTAAATATAAGTATAATCAATTGCTTGCATAAGTCAGAAGGATGTCTTTATAAGTGAATACAATGTGTGCTGGTGTGTAATGTTGAAATAGGCTTATAAGTATATTTGATAGTGTTCTGTTGATTATTCACTACATATAACACTAAATCTATAGGTAAGTGATTAGATGTGTGTATAGTTCTATGATTCACTGAGTGGGTGTTTTGAAAATACTACTGGTGTGTCAATGGTATGAAATACGGCACTTTCTATTTTACAGTGAGTGAAAAATATTATACTAGTGTGTGAGGAGGTGTATTTCATTGTCACATGGATGATGTCTCTTAAGCCTCCGTTTCCCAACCTTCTGAACCAAAAGCACAAACATCTTTTGAACCATCTAACAATGGTTATACCTCCACCCGATGCTATTTATCATGAACATAGAACCTTAAACAACTAGCATGCTATCAGAACCTCAACATCATCTGGTATGTTGATCACACTCTGCTCATCCTTTATCTTACCAAGGAGTGTATACCATTAAAAGAAACCTCTAGAAGAGAATAAAAAATGTCACCAACATCTTCAACAACTACAACAAATCTAAAACACCTCTGCCTCACTCATGATCAACATTTCCTGTAATACTCATATCACTCACTATGTGATACACTTACACTACCTCTATGACAAGTACAAGTTTTTTTTTTCTTGATCACCCTCACTTACAAAGTAATTCTCAACAGCAGACTAACCTTTTTTAACCACACTAATCTTCCTAGGCCAATTATTTTCCCTAAAATTTGGGTTGTAAAAACACTAGGTAAGAATTTGGTAAGTCAAAAGGCAAACGTTGTTTAAAAGTCAATTGAGTATCATTACAATGAGTCCAGCCTTTTGGACATTTTAAATAGGCTGTGTAATGTCCTGATGTTGTAGTAGGACCATCATGGAAAATAATTGCTAGAGTTACAAAAGTTCTTCCTGAAATTGATAATTGAGAAGCCACAAACTTTTTAATTAAAGTTGTCAATTTTGTTCTATCAGGTCTGCATCTTTGGAGCATTCAAATTACATACTGTCCATATCTATGTATAAATAATGTTGGTAACATTTGTGAGTTACATTGGGTACAGACCATGTTTTGATTTGCTTCTCTAACTAGATTATTAAAAGACACTGATTTGCAGTCTGGTAACGTCAAATATATAAATCTTTCAGTGTCTATTTCAGTACTACTTGAAAACGAACAATTGTCACAGTCATGTTGCCATTTATAAGAAATGCCAAAATTATTTTCAATATCTATACCTTCATCTTGCAATACAACAAGCATATACATAAGAAATTCCTGACAATCTTGCTGAATATTCTGTAAAAATGGATTTAGACCAGAACATATGTCTACAACATTTCGAATATCAGAAACACTTCCTATTTTTGTTTTATCGCTGCTACATTTCTCAAAGACCAAATTCAACAAACAACAAAATCTTTGATGCCGATTTTCAACAATCTGTTGTTGTAAAGTTTGAAGAAAAAAACCAATATTGACCACTACATTAGCATAGCAGTTAACACCAGAACTGTTTTCAAACTGAAATCCAATAACCTCCTCAATACTATCCTTTTTCATTTTGCTTACAATTACTGGTTCATCTAGTTTTTTTCTTTTCTCTAGAACCTCGCTACAATTTTTCTCATATCTTCTTTTTCGACCTACCACAAGCTTTCCAAATAAAGGATACTAAGGTAAATTTGGAGCATGTTCTCTTCTTAACCTATTATACTCTTTCACACAATTTAGATCTGCACTAATCTTTGTCTCATCAAAATCAATCAAGTATAATCCAGATAAAGTTCTGACTTGAGATAAAGCAACATATGCCGTACCCTCCTCGAACACATTACTTCCAATATTCACCAAAGCATTATCTACACTTAAACCTTGAGATTTATGAATAGTCACTGCATATGCCAAACAAACAGGAAACTGTTTTCGCCGGACATATAAATCTTTTACAAGCAAAAATCGAGTCGAACAGCGACTCAATT
Organism: Lissotriton helveticus; assembly: GCF_964261635.1. Classification (NCBI taxonomy): domain Eukaryota; kingdom Metazoa; phylum Chordata; class Amphibia; order Caudata; family Salamandridae; genus Lissotriton; species Lissotriton helveticus. Next base: position 1,676,484,185 of record NC_136069.1, on the reverse strand, counting down.
GTTGTACTTCTTCAATTTCATCAAATTTGATTTCAAAAATTCAATGTCATCTCTATTTGGGTAATTCACAAAATCAACAACATGACCCATTGCTCCATTTACTAAACCTCTTTCCACATGTAAATTACGTCGTAAAATTATCCGACAATTTAAACATGCATATAGATTCTTTTCTAAACCAGCCGTTTTAGATATTGATTTGTCTAAAGAATCCAAATTTGAATTCAACTTTTCTGACAAATTAATAGTAGCTCCTTCATGCTCTATTCTATCAATAGCTTCCAGTTTTATAATTTCTTGATTTTCTAACTTTAAAATTTTTTCATTGAAGATTGAACATTCTTGCAGAGTTGGCATCAAGCATATCACTGATTTATTTTCTGCAATTTTTCTATATATATTCTCTGCATCAACATTTTCATTTGGAAACAAATTTGAAAGTAATCGTGCCCGTAAAGCTTCTTTGACATGTTCACTCACTTTTCCAATTCTTATATCTTGAAGAATACTTTTATAATCAGCATCCTTTGCCTGTCGCATATTTTGAATGAGTTCTGTATATTTGAAATATAACCATATATTAACATTTCCAATGTTTCCCAGGCTCTTTCTGATATCTTCATGTGTAATGGTTTTAAACACTGGTTGTCCTTTCACAGGAGTTAGCTGTAGTAGATCTCCAAAAACAATGACGTGTTTGCCTCCAAGTAACACATCATATTCTGTTTTAAGAATTTGTTGCATTCTTAAATGCACAAAAGCAAGCATTAAATTTGATACCATGCTTACCTCATCAATAATGAGAAGTTTCATTTTTTTCAGGACTCTGGAAACTTCACAACAAGCTTCTCCAGATAGCTTGTGGTATTCTAATTTATTTTTGTGCTCTACTGGCAGCATCAATAAACGATGTAAAGTAATCCCTTTAATGTTATGTGCTGCCAACCCAGTTGGAGCGGTAACAACACAAGAGAGGGACGACTCAGTTCTTTTCTGTAGATAAGTTGCAATTCCTTTAATTCGAAAACTTTTTCCAGTTCCTGCTTCTCCACTCACGTACAGTCGGACAGGTTTAAATGACATACATGAGCACTCTTTTTTCTCATGACATAAACCATGCTCAATCTGCTCTGTCACTTCATCACATATTTATTTGTTTTTGCTCAACATTTAGTTGTTTTTCCAATTCTTCAAAGTTTATTACCTCCTCCTGAGCTTGTTCCATTGCTCTTTCCACCTCATCCATGGCAGTGGCTGCTTCATTTTGGATGATTGGTCCTCCTAGTGGATCCTGACTCAACGAAGCAGAAGTTTGACTGTCTTGAGAACTGTCTCTAGCAATCTCTGCTGCAATTGTAGCTTCTTGCTGTATTTCCTTGTTCAACATTTGTAGATAATTAGTAAAAACAGGACATTGTATAGTATTTTTGGTTGCGTTGAATGAATCTTCATAACTGAGAAAATCTCCAAGTAGTTCCTCTTCTCTACGCCATGGCTTAAAGAGTTGCAAAAGAGCTAAATAGTAAAATTCCCTTTTGTCAGGAGTTTCGGAACTCAGTTTTCGATGATTAATCAAATGTCCTTTTCTTTGTTTCACCAGACATCCTTCAGATCCAATCACAGCATATACACCTTTATTGATATCTTCTGTAATATTCCTCTTAAAAGTAAAGCTTTGCAGTACTTCATAGAGACAAACATTTTCAAGATGATTACTTTTATCTGGATAGTATGTATCCAACATATTTGTCCTCAAAATATCTGTACTGTTTGGTTCTTTCTCTGCTAAATACTCAATTTCTTGTACATATTTCAAAACTCGGTTTCGTGTTCTTGCAAGACCTAAACTCACCCAAATGATTGTTCTAGATTTGGCATATAGACTTGCAGATGATAAGCGATCTGAACATTCATATGTTCCAATTTCTCGATGAGACAACATCTTCAAACTGTAGCTGTACAATTTCTTACTTAGGCTCTTTTCATGAGAAATTTCCTCCCACATTTCCTTTAGTTCTGTCTTTTCAGATTTCGTAATGTAAGATGTTACATATCGAGCCGCAGCAATGGAGTTGTCTGCAACATATTGAATAACCATGTTAGCATTCCACATGGACAAAAAGACTGGGTTATAGTCATTTATGCATTTTGACTCTTCATTTCTTCTTAAGTTGTAGGTATTTTTCGGTGATTTTCTTGTGACAGTATGTCGCAAAGATGACATAAAATTGTTCACTCTTCCTTTTGATATTACTGGTCGTGGAAATCCAAAACGACATTTTGTGTAGAACTTGTCCTTTGATTTGTACTTTCGACGACAGTATTTTCCACAACGATAGGTTTGAAACCGTAAGACTTGATGTTTGAAATTCTTTTGTTCTGTACTTTTAGGAACAGCACATGTAGAATGCTGTTCAATAAAACTCATCACTGTGTCATCCGAATCCGTTCCAAATTTGGGGGAATCTTTGATCCATAGCAGCATATGTATGTGAGGAGCACCTCTTGCTTGATACTCCCTTCTCCAAAAGAAATCCAGAACCTCTCCAAGAGGAGGATTTTTTTTGTTTGTGATAAAAGACATCATAGCTTCAAATCTATCATTGAAATACCTGCATACATTAACTGATTCCAAAGAGCACAGTTCTCCAGGTGTCTTGTATTCTATATTTTCTATGTTTGCATTTGCCTCTCGAAGAAATTGAAGTAAATCTTCCCAAGCATACTCATCACAGCTTAGAGTAAGGAACCATGTAGGAGTTCTTAAGTTTCTTAGCATACATTTCAAATCCCCATGATGACGGTACCAATACTCGTTAGTACCACGCTGAAATGCCATGAGATTAATTAGCTGAGATTCCAAAACAGTGTCTTTCTGTTGGACTTTATCCATAAAGTCCCTTGCCGAAACATTTTCCAGATGTACTCCACTTTTTAGTATATGGTTCACTGCATAAGAAAGTCCAGACAAGTCACTCTCAAACAGAAGATGAAACAAATATGGAATACATTGGCGAAACCGTGGATCTTCTGCATACAATCTTGATTTCTGATATTCAGATGCAGGAATCTGCACAGGTTGGTCATCATATCGTCCACCTTGACCTGTTGGAAATAACTGAGAAAAACAACGAGCTTCCAAGCTTTCTTCCCATACACTAATGGGACTTCCTTTTGCTTCTTTCATTTGGAATAACTCGATAACATTCCCCATTACTTCTTTGGAATGCAGTGGATGACACTATAATGTTCATAAATGTGTTCACTTCTGGACACATCCACTTTTTCAATTTGTCCAGCTGACAAATCACTGTCCTCTTCTACAGTTGTTTCCTCTTCTCCTACATATTCATTTTTGTAGTATTGATTCTTTTTTACCAAATACAACGTTGCTTTTTCACTTTCCTAACATCCACTAATTCTTGCCAGATTTTCTTACTCTTCGTAGGTACGCCATTAACTAGAATAACTAGAGGTTCCTCTTCCACATTTTCAACACCAATTGTTTCAATATTTTTCTTTAAATCAAGAGGCCAATATACAACTCTTCCCTTTAATCCTCTCTGTAAATCTGAAGGATTCAATTTCCCTGTCATACGAACAATAGCCTGAAATGGATGCACACATTGAATCAAAATAGACTCATAGGTATTTAATTCCATCAGTTCAGAAGGAATATTTACCAACTCAAGAATATTATGTACAGCTCTAGCAGGCATTTTGTTTTCATTTAATTTATTATAACAATACTTACAAATACGTTGATCAGAACCCAAATCAAAACAATTCTCTACCAACAAATAAGTTGCAAAATCCTTCCACTCATTATTAATTTCCTTTTCACTTTTTACATATAAATCAACTAACCTAGTCTGATTCTTATAATGAGGTTGTCGACAACACACACAAGAAAAGTTTGGCCTTTCACCTGAAATGACCTTAAACCTTGTAATTCCTTGGTCAAAATTTTCTGTACTAAAATTCTGTACATTTTCTTCCACAGTTCCTTCTATTACTGTAACAGTTTCTGCACTGTCCTCTTTTTCACAAAAGTAACTAACCTCAATTTCTTCACAAATGTTCTTGACATCTAATACAGATCCATGTAAAAGAGCACTGTTTAACTGTTTTAGCTTAAGCGCTGGACTTATTGCATAATACAACATTCTCACTAATTTCCTCACTTCAGTATGATGCACTGCTAACATCATAAAATGATGAAAAACACTCTGGCATAATTTTCTAGAAAGACAAGCCAGAGAATGCCCTTGTAAACCCGTTTTTTCTCTCAGTCTGCAAGGGTCTAATTCTTGCAACATTTTAATCTTTTGTTTAAGACTTTTCTTAGTATACCTACGTAAGAAATTGCGAAAAAAATCAATTGAATCCTGTCGTACACTACAAATACTACTACAATTCCAAGTGTACACTGGAGCCTTAGGATGTCTCCCTAAAACTTCGTCAGCTAACACCTCTTCTGCACTTCTTGGGACAATTTTCTCTTTTTCAATCGGACAACCGTCCTTCACCTCATATGCTCGACCACTGGTGTCAACTGCATGCAACAAATCATTAGTCTAAAAGTAAGTCTCTTCATTAAAAAATGGCTCACAACTTGAACTATGCTTCCATTCCCCAGAAAAAACATTACAAAAGTTAGTTCTATTAATTAGTCTTTTCCACGTACTTTTCGCTTTCAAAAGATTGATTGCCTTGTCTAGTGTCCGAATTCTATTGATTACTAAAATTAACAACTTCTTTTTTAATTCAAAATCCTGATCAACAATACTTTCAATTCTTTTATTTTCTTATAAAAAGCTGTTTTCCTTTTACAATTCTTTAATTTTTTTTAAAGACCTTTATTATACAGTTCTGAATGTATACAGCATACAGCCTACAATCCTTAGGGCCGGCAGCATCAAATATCATTTTCGTGCATTATCAACAGAATAACACAGCCCATATGCCGACAACCCGGGGGTTCGGCAGCGTAGTGGATTAGTGTGTGACCAGAACCTGCGTTGTATCTCGGATAAGATTTAGGTCCATTTTATTGTTTTAGGACACAGTCTAACTAAATGAACATATCAGCAAAATATAAAGCAAAAAGCTGACACATCGGTTTGAGCACTTCACCTATCTATTCCTGCGTGTTAACTTAATGTCTCAGGGTTATCAAGGGTTTCTAACAACAGTTTGGTTGGCTCATAGCACGCTCACATGTGGCCACGCCGCTCAGGTGCCACGGTGGATTAGGCCTCCCGCCCCCATCGTGTTGTATGTCTGAGTTTTAGGTCGGGGTCGCCGTGCCAGCCCACTCCACCCACTCACATCTCACTCCCCCTCCTCCTCCTCATCCGAAGTCAATGGCTCGTCCTCCTGCAGCGGTTCGCAGATCTCCCCCCGAAATACATTCCAATGGGTCCATATTTTGTTCCATTTGCGTGGGCATGCCCTTGCTGTGTATGCCGCCCTCTCCGCAATCATCGCCCTATCCATATTCGAGCACCATTGTGTCAATGTGGGGGCCTCTGCCGCACCCCATTTCTGTGCTATATCTCGTTTCGCTATGAGCATTCCTATCGTGGACCATATCTGGCCGTGCCTGGTGAGATCATTCGGTTCCCACATTCAGCAGGCATTTGCGTTGTTCAGGGATAATGGACAACCCTAATGTCTGTGAAATGGTGCGCATTATTTGTCTCCAGTATTCCATTATTCGAGCACATTCCCAAATGGTATGCAGAAATGTATCTTCCTCCCCAAAACCTCGTAGACAGGATGTTGCGCCCGCTGTATGTTGTGCAGGGTCGTTCTTGTGTAGTATACCCTATGTAGGATCTTAAGCTGCACTAAGCGGAATCTGGCTGATATGCCCACCTCCTTCGGGGAAGCCAGGGCCTCATTCCACTCGGTTTCATCCATGTCCCCAACCTCCGCTATCCATTTCTCTCTCAATTTCAATGCAGGGTCTGGTAAATTGTTAAGCAACTTACGGTAAGTGAGAGAGGTAGCCTTTTGTTGCATGTAGTCCGTTAGGAGGCGGTCCTCAAGGGGAGACGCCTCCGGGATCTCTGAGTCGGGTAGTACGGCTGCTAGTAGGGCGTGTCGGATCTGCACGTATCTATACAATTCTGCTTCCTCTAACTCATATTGCTGTCGCAGCTGAGTAAATGGTATCACTGTGTCTTTGTCCCACATGTCTCCCACTGTTGATATCCCAATGTTGTCCCACTGTGTGAACCCCTTACAGTGTCTTAGGATCCCCAGTGCTTTTGTGTGCCACAGCGGGGTGAGTTTGGTGATACGTCCGGTCCATCCAAGTTTAGTCTGTGCTGTATGCCACAGAGCAGCCGTAAGCCTTGTCGGCCCCACCAGCTTACACAGGAGACTCTTGATGTATAGGGGAGCTAACATACTGTTGACGCCAAGCTGCGCCCTGTCTGCCCTATATGCTGGGTCATCCTGTGGAGCGTGCAGCCACTGATTTATGGGCCTTAATTGAGCCGCCCAGTAGTACAATTGGAGGTTGGGCAGCGCGATTCTCCCTTCGTACCAACTCCTGTTCATTTTGGCCTGCGCATTGCGTGCTGGGCGGTTACTCCAGAGCAAATTGGATACCAGGACTGTTACCTGCCCAAAATATCTGGGTCTGACCGGAAAGGGTGTGTTATCTAGAGCGTATAAAAAGCGCGGCATTTTGTAGAGCGCCGCCCTGCCCAGCAGTGTCAGAGGCAAGGTCGCCCAAAATTTAACATCTTGCTTCAACCGGTCTAACATACAGTTCGGACTTTGCCCAGTTTATCGTGTACCCTGAGTCCTTCCCATGTGCATCACACAGGGTCAGAAGTTCCGGTATACTACGCTCTGGGTCCGAGAGGTATACAAGTATGTCATCGGCGTAGAGCGAGAGGCGGTCCTCCCACCCTTCCGCCCAGGACATTCCTTTCAGCAGTGGAGTGGAGTGAATTAGCGTCGCCAGTGGTTCCAGTGCTAGCGCAAATAGTAGCGGAGGCAAGGGGCATCCCTGCCTCATGCCTCGCGTTAAGGGAAATACCGGGGAAAGATGTCCGTTCGCCACGACCTGTGCTACGGGGTTGGTATACAGCAACCTCACCCATGCTATGAATTTGGGCCCAAGCCCCATATGCGACAGCACCCCGAAGAGGTACTGCCATTCCACCAAATCAAAAGCCATTTTCGTGTCAAGTGCCAATATGACCGCTGGGGCAGAGAGTGAAGTGGCTCTGGCCATCACCCCATGTACTCTCCTCAGATTAAGGGCTGTGTTCCTGTGGGGCATGAAGCCCGACTGGTCAGGGTGTATTAGTTGTGGGAGGTGAGGGAGCAGCTTGGCGGCCAAGAGTTTTGCCAAAATGTTAGTTTCCGCATTAAGAAGGGAGATGGGGCGATACGACGTGCACTCCGCAGGAGGTTTACCGGGCTTAGGGATGGCCACTATCGTGGCAGTCCGCTGATCCAGCGGAAGTTCAGCATAGACAAACTCTTGGTATACATTTCTAGTATGGCCCACAGAGCTGTTCAGACATGTTTTGATACCATTCTATCGGGATACCGTTAGGTCCCGGTGCCTTCCCAGCTTTTAGTGCATGTATGGCATGTCTGATTTCCTCAGTCGTAATGTCAGCCTCCAGCTCCGTAGCGGCCTCCGGCATTAGTGTTTGTGTAACTATGCGGCTAAGTGAGGTTCGTGCCATGTCTGCTGACACCTCCACGTCCAGAGTGTATACACCTGCGAAATGCTCTGCAAGGGCCCACACTATCTCCTCGGGACGCGTCTGCGCCACTCCCTCCGAGTCGTATATTTCTTGTATCCCGTGAGTGCTTCCCCCTCTTTTATCCAGCCATGCCAACATTTTCCCTGCCTTATCCCCAACATCATACACACGATGCGCGGTCACAGTAATCTGCTCAGCCGTCAGGTGTTGTAAGTGAGCTTTATACTGCTGCTGACGCAGGAGTACTGTGTGCGATGTTTCTGGTGTCGGGTCCGCCATATGTGCCTCGTTCGCTCCGTGCACTGCTAACTCCAACTGTGACAATTCTATTTGACGCTCGCACTTATGTCCCGTGATGGACGTTATCTCCTGGCCCCTCAAAACCGTCTTATACTAACGGGGGACTGTACTGAATTCGTATTTTCTTCAAAATAGTGTTTAGTGGCTTTCCTAAGTGTCTTACGAATCTTTGGGACTTTGAGATACGATGCATGTATAGGGTAGATCATTTTACGTGATTTCTCCTGAGTGGAGAGTGTCAAAACGACTGGAGAATGATCTGACATCCCCTAGGTAGGATGTCGATTTTCTCGACTTGTTGCAAACCATTTCCTAACGCCAGAAAGTGATCTATCCGTGACAAACTATTGTGTACTGTAGAGTGATAGGTGTATTGCTTTGCATTCGGATGCATGTGTCTCCAAACATCTACTAAACCCATGGCTGCCAAGAAGCTGTGAAAGCGAGAAGGCCCGGGGGCTCGAGCCATGACTGGGAATCTATCCATCGAGGCGTCCGCTGTGGCATTAAAGTCACCTCCTATAATTGTATCCCTTGCTGGTAATAACAAGAGAAAAGCACCCAGTGCTGGCAGTGTGACGGAGTGAAGCGCCGGAGGGACATATATTGAGACAACGTTCAGGAGCTTCCCCTCCCACTGCCCCTGGATCGCTGCAAAACAGCCCTGTTCGTCGGTTTTTGTGCTCAATATGATGAAAGGGAATGATTTCTTAACTAGGATACCCGTCCCCCTGGAGCCTGAGGTGAAGTCTGAGTGCACCGCCATTGCGTAGCCTCTTCTGTCCAGCGCTTTGGAAGCCCCCCCAGTGAGGTGTGTTTCCTGCAGGAGTACTATGGCGGGCCCTGTCGTTTCACTGCGTGTAGAACTAATCCTCTCTTGATTTTGTCGCCCGGCCCCCGTACATTCCTGGTCATAATGTGAAGGGGGCAACTGTTGACCTCGGTACCTCCCCTTCAGGGGAATTGGATTGGGAGCCAAGCATTTTCGCCATCATAACCGTCTATATGCCCACTGCATCCCAGCATCTGAGTGTATTGTCCATCCCAGAACCCTGCCTTGAGTGTGTGCCTAACTGTGTGTCTAGCCCTAACCTGCAATACCTGCATAACAACAAAACAATGCCCCCGTGCCACCCCCCTCCCTGCCTCCCTGTTCAACGGACCCGGAACTGCCCGCCCCCCAACTTAGCAGAGTGCTTCACCCATCCCATGAACAGTGTACTTGCTTGCTGGGGTGAAGTGTCCCCCGGGGCTTGCTGCTCCCCTGCCCTCTACGGTGTCTCCCGGGTCAGTGTCCAAGCTCAGTCCCACCATTTAAATCGTTTTGAGGTATCACCCTGTGGTGTGCCGGGCACTCACGATTCCACGCCTTCCACTGCTTCAAAGTGTGACTGTGTAGGCGACTGGGCCGCACCGCCTCTGCCAGATGTCTGCGACCCCGCTTGGCTGTCTCCTCGATGGCTCTGGTTAGTCCTGTTGGAGCGGCGGGGCAACCCTACTTGTCTCCATCCCTCCAGCCATTCTCGGGCTGCGTCCGGCGTGTCAAATAACCAGACCTTATTGTCTGCCAACACTCTCAGTTTCGCCGGAAACAGCATAGAATACGACAGTTCTTTTGCTCTCAGCTCCTTCTTAACTTCAAAGAAAGTCCTCCTCCGACGTGAGACCTCTGCAGTGTAATCTGGGAAGAAGGCGAGTGTGGAGTTTTGAATCTGTATCGGCGCGGCCACCCTCGCCACCTGCAGGATGGCGTCCCGGTCACGAAAGTTAAAGAGCCTCACCAATATTGGTCTCGGAGGGGCCCCAGGTTTGGGCTTCCCCCCGGGAACTCTATGTGCTCGTTCCACGGAGAAGAATTGCGAGAGCCCCTTCGGTTTGAGTTGCGTCTTTATCAGTTCTTCCACATAAAGGTCCATGGCGCGGGTGCCTTCCGATTCGGGAACCCCAATAATCCTGACGTTGTTCCTTCTCGAGCGCCCTTCCTGATCGTCCAGCTTCCCCTTTAGTTCCCTATTCTCGGCCTCAACACGCTCCATCGCTGTTTGCAGTTCCGATACGTCCGCCACTAAGAATTTTGAGACCACCTCAACCTGCTTCACTCTCTCGCCCATTTTGTGGAAGTCCGCATGCAGTAGGGTGACCTCCGTGGCCGTGGACCCCACCATCGCCTGAACCTGTGCCATCGCTCTCATTACGTCTTCAAGCGTCGCTTTCTTGGGCCCCTCACCCTCCGTTGTCTTCTCCGTGGATGTACGGGGTTCTGCTTAAGAGGGGGAGTGTTTGTTGTAGGCGAATTTATCCAATCTGGATTGCGATGGGTTATTTTTCGGGCCTCTGCCTGCCATGGTGCCTTCTGGTGGTGTCCGTTTATCGCTGCCCCTCTGTTTTGTCTCCAGGAACGCCTCTCCCAGGCCAGGCTCGGGACGTTCCGCAGTCCTAACGGCCCCCCACCTCACAGGCTCTCAGAAATCCGGGCCTCTGGCAATGTGGCGTGGCACTGTTGGAGGCCGATGCCGCAGGTCTTGCCCAACCGCGTATCGTGGACTATGTCCGCAGCCCCCTCCTCACAAGGGGTGCCTAGGGCCTCCTCCCCTTTAAATGCTGCCGGTGGTGCACACAGCGCATGGGATCTCCTCACCGCTAAGTCGTTCCAGCCGCTGGACAGCACTGCAGTGCAACTTGTCGTGTCTGGGCGCCTTGAGCCCCTATCACGTCGTGTGGGGCCCTCGTCTTGTGCCACCACAGTCCCAGCGCCCTCCTACGTATGGGCACCAGCCGGGCGCGAGCCAATAGTAATATCAGGGCGGGCTGCTTGAGTTTTCCAGGGGGTGCTCCTACAGTACTGCGGTGGGCTACGTCACCAGCCCCAGGCTATTATGTGCAGAGGCGGGGCCAAATCTTAACGGAGTCAATTTATTCCCCTTCCTGCTGCGCCAGGGGCAATAATGTGTGCTGGATAGACCGCCGTTGCTGCTGGCCTCTCTCACCTGGTCGGGTGTTTGCTGATCACACTCCCGCCGCTGCTGCGATGCGCGCTAGGCTGCGCGTTCTCGAGTGGCCCGTTCGGTGTTGTGTTGGGCGCTCCACCACTGCTCCCCCGTCGGTGCTGCCCACGCGGACGTCAGCAGGAAGTGTAAGGCACTCGGGGGTAAGGGGAGGATTCCGATCTTCGCCCCGCCTATGAGTTTCGAGAGTTCTCTACCAGCACGGACTTCGGGCGTCCCTCTGCCGTGTCTCTTGCACTTCTGCCCGGCCTCAAGGGTTACTGGTGCTCGGTGTTTCACTCGCATTTAGGCCCCCTTCAGTCGGAGCCCTTTATGTTGTGTCCCGGCATGCGATTTTGATCAAAGTTTCACCGGTCGGACTCCGCTCGATCCTGGACCCAGGTTCTTCCCATCTGAGGCTTCAAAAGTGCGGATTATTGTTCGGATTTTAGTGGGGAAGCCGCCTCACCCTCGGAGTCTCACAGCTATGCTGCCGCCATGATCGGCTGCTAGCCATGCCCCCTTCTTTAAATTTTTTAATAAATTTAATACAACTCTGTTATAAAACATAATCTTGCGAATTTGAACAAACTGATTTTTTCGTCTATTACTATAGACAATGTGATCGCCACATACTTATCCAACATTTTTCTTTTTTATCTGCTTTTTCTTTGTACTTCCAGATCATTTTTTTATCTTTTCCACATTATCCACACTTTTTTTACTTTGGGTTAATTTCCTTATAAAATCCTTTGTTGTCTTACCAGGATCATTCTTCTTTTTCTCTGTACAATGTTATTTAGATAAATCTTGTAATTGTGTTTTCTTGGAAAAGTAATCCTGTTTATATTTTTTTCTTTTGTCATTCTTTGTAGGCATGTCGGTTTTTTCTTTCTGTAGATAATAACAATCTATTGTGAAGGAAAAAAACATGTTATAGACCACTACTAACATACTACATAGCAATTAGAACAACTATATGATGTAAACACTGGTTCACTTCATAAGTAAGTTTAAGGTATAGCAACAGTGTCTGAACAGAGTAGGAAATCATGCAGTGAGTGCTGTTTCTGAGTTTATGGCAGTGCAGTGGTGTTTCAACATTATAGGGGAATTTGCTGAGAATGGTGTTTCAGGGTTCAGAACAGTGGAGGGGTGTTTAGGCATTGTACGGGTTCGTGATGGGATTGATATTTCTGACTTTAGAGCAATACAGTTGTGTGTAGGCAGTGTATGGTATCAAGCAAGGGCTACGAATAAAAATCTCTGGATGTCCTAAAGTCTAACTCACTCCATGAGTGCATGTATTCCCATGTCTTAAAACACATACACCGAACAAGTGATTCTGACACAATATTTAAAAAAACACACTGACTTGCATTCTAAATGAAAAAAGATAGAAATATGCCTTGAAATTCACTGAAAAGATTACTACATGTTACAGAAAGAGTTGGTATGGCATTTCTACAGCACAGCCAGGATCTTCAGTACACAGCATGGAGACTTTTTGCGAATTAAGAGGCCTGATAGACGTACTGCATAGCAGTTTCTAGCACTACATATCCAAAAGCCTGACTCACTTCATCAGAACATGTATTCCCATATTTTTAAACACATCAACTAACCAAATCATTACAATAGTACAAAAAGGCTCTCTTGAATAATTTTTAATTGTAAATCATAAATGTATTCTTCAAACATTTCATACTGTAATAAAACATCCAGCATGATTTCATCTGTAATTTCGTTTGCATTGTCCTCAACTTCAAAATTTGCAACTTGAAACTTGAAACTCAAAGTCATCTACTGCTTCTATCAAGTCATAGTCCAAACTTTGATAAAAAAAATCACTACTTAAATCTCCTTCTCCATTATCTTGTTTATCAATATTGTCTTCAAAAGGTACATTTAAGTCCTCTATGACTTCGTTGGAAATTTCAAAATTGACTTGAAAGTTGTCTTGATTTTGATCCATTATATATAGTACAATGTTGCTGGTCCTGGCAAAAAAATACAAACACTTAATTATATCATTTTCACTAATAGATAATAAAAAACTACCTTTATCAACTTCATAAGTACATGTATTCCCATATTTTTAAACACATCAACTAAGCAAATTATTCTGCCACATTCTTCTGAAATGAAAACTGACTCACACTGTGATCTTAGACACATAACACTATCCTTTGCAATTCAGTAAAATTATTACTACAATGAAAGGGAGTCTTGCTGGGAGTATTCTTTCAGGGTTTACAGCACTGCAGTTGTGTTGCAAGAGTTTAGAATATTTTTCTAGGAATGGAGTTTCAGGGTTTAGGACAATGAAGTGAAGTTCAAGCAGTGTAGGGAGTCAAGGTGGGACTGAGAATGTACAAATGAAAATTCACTGAAATGATTACTACATGCTACAGAGACAGTTGGTTTTGCATTTCAACAGTACACCCAGCATCTAAATTGCACAGCATGAACACAATTTTAAAATTAAGAGGCCTGAGACACATACTGCATAGGACTTTCTACAAAATGGTACAGGCAGAGGGTGCGAGACTACAGGCAGAGAGCGGAAAAATTTAATATGGTAGCAGAATAGGGAAATGGGAGAAGATCTTGAAAGACTTGAAAATCATTCGAGGAAAAATAATTTAAAATTCCTGAATATCCCTGAGGACCTTGAAGGGAATGACATTAAAGCATTCATTGTTGCGGTGCTTAAAACAACATTGTTAAAAGACTCCTCCGACTCAGATCAAGAACTAATGACTGACATCCAGAGAGTTCACCGCGATCCTTCTAGGCGAAATACAGGGAAAGAACGTCCAAGAAAAATCTTGGTCAACTTTCTCACTTGTGCCATCAATGACAGGATTTTGTCGTTGGCACTCAAAGCTGGCTCTATAAAATCAGTGTCCCTTTCCACACCATTTTCCTTTACAATTCGATCCGATGTATCCCATATTACAGCATTAAGGCAATGGGAAATGGGTAAGAGACTGGCAATCTTTAATTCTTTGGGGGCACGTGCTCAGCTGAAATTTCCCGCTTCACTCAGGGTTATGTGGAATAACCACATGCATATCATCCGACATGTGGAGGAAGCGGACAGTCTGATTGAGAAAATAAGAACAGACAATAAAGGGTCAAGTGGAAAAGAGATGCAGGTAGTCGGGGTCACAGGAAAGGGGTGAGAGATATAGCTGCAGAAACATGGGGAGAATTTAGTTGGGCAACTAATAGTTAGATTCGAAGTGCTTTTCGCACTCATTCCAGGTAACACTCGTTACGGTTAACTCGATTTTATATAATTTGTTTTTTTCACATTTTTTCCCACAAACATGCACGGGGTGGGGAGAGGATCAGTCTAAGAGCGGAATTCTCAGGAAGGAAAGGAGGGTTCCCCGGGAGGTAGAGAGGGTTTGGGGTTGCGAAGGGGGGGCGGGAGGGGGGGGGGAGAGGAGCGCAGGAGGAAAAAGAAAAAAAATATGTCCTCATCTTATAGACACCCACATAGATCCCTAATTAAACAACATTGTGTAGAGGCCTATATCACCATTAAGGCAGGAGGGAAGAGATGCAGACTTCCTTATGACTTACAATAGTACGGATTTTATATCCTGGAATGTTAATGGCCTTCGTTGTATAAGGAGACACAGGATGATTTTAAAGTATCTGGAGCAATCTACTGCGAAAATAGTCCTACTTCAGGAAACTCACTTGAGCTCTTGCGAGAGCAAAGAGGTCTTTGGGAGACTCAAATGGATTGGAGCCTTCTGTTGTTCTGAGCAGTCGACAGTAAATAAGGGTGTAGCAATTTTAATTAAGGTTGGTTTTGGAGGCTCTATGAGGTCGTCTGCATCAGACCAGTCAGGAAGATGGGTTCAAGCGTTAGTCGACTTCAGAGGAAATGCCATGACTGTTGTCTCTTATTATGGGCCAAATATAGACGACCCAGCTTGCTTGCAGAAGGTACAGTTCAATCTGGCAGAAGTGCGCTCCCCGACGATCATCGGGGGTGATTTTAATATACTTCTTGACCCACTGCAAGACCGTTCTAACTACCATCGGGCGGTTACCACCCCAAGACCTCGCCGTGCCATGACGAATATGATACACAAACTTGGCTTAATTGATACCTGGAGAGCCAAGAAAGGCTCAGCGTCAGGCTTTACATATTTCAGTAAAAAACATGGGCATGCATCAAGACTGGATTATATCTTGACGGATAGAGTATGATTAGAGGCCTTGCTAGACATTAAAATTCTACCCAATATTCTGTCTGATCATGCCCCTATTTCCTTCTCAATTAATATGGGAAGGGCTAGGTTTTCAACAGGTTGTAGATGGACTCTAAAAAGAGAAAGAGCAGCTCTGAATGATCAAGCCATTGTTACAGCGGTCGGCGTTTCTTCCACTAACTATTTTTTGGATAATATAGGTTCTGCCCCGCTTGAATTTGTTTGGGACGCCTATAAGGCTCATATTCGAGGTCAGTTTCTTAACCTAACCAGCCTTAGTAACAAAAAAGAGGCAGCTAAATTTAGGATAATAGAAGAGAAAATCTCATCTTTGGAGGCTCGGAGACTAGATGCACAAGAGGATGTCTTGGCACAGGTCCTGGCCGAAATAGACTGTCTACGCCTAGAATACCGAGGTTTATTAGACCAAAAAGTTAAGGCTCAGTGGGCTGCATATTCAATGGAAAATTATGAGTTTGGTGAGAAGGCGGTGCAGTATTGGCAGGAAAGATAAGAGCAGACCGGGTTAGGAACAACGTTAACAGGTTGATAATTGATGGCCAGGGAACTATATCCTACCTTCAGGAAGATATGGAAAACAACATTTTTTCCCCTCTTTTTGGAATTATATCAAGAAGAGGCCTCTCCAGATTCTATTACGACCTTACGGTGGTTGGAAAGTAAGGCCCTTCCAGGCCTAGCAGAGGATGGCCATAATATGCTTAATAGCCGCTTCACAGAAGAAGAAATAAAACTATATGTAAAAAAATCAAAAATAATAAAGCAGCAGGGCCTGATGCTCTTCCTGGCGAAGTTTACAAAACGCTCCAGGATCTTTTGGTACCAAAACTCTGTGAGCTATTTAATTATATATATAGCTTCAAGGTAGAATTCCGCTGTCTTGGAAAGAATCCACCATTGTGTTAATCTTAAAACCGGGGAAGGACCCCCTTAGGGCAGACTCTTATAGACCAATCTCCCTGCTGAACGCAGATTATAAGATCTTTACTAGTGTTTTGGCGGGGAGATTGGCCAAGCTGGTCCCGCTCCTGATTAACCCGGACCAGAAGGGTTTCATCCCAGGGAGATATATCCATGAATTAACCTTACAGCTGATCGGTAATATTGATCTTGCCGTGGCACGGTCGGAGCCTTTAGCGGTGGCAGCTTATGACGCGGCGAAGGCTTTCGACCGTGTCAACTGGGGTTTTTTATGAGATGTTCTTACCATTATGGGGTTCGGAGAAACCTTTATGCAAACTATAAGAGGATGCTATGAGGGTGCTTCGGCGGCGATTTTATTGAATGGTTCTCTGTCACCACGCTTTAATATCAGGAGGAGCACAAGGCAGGGGTGCCCCATCTCGCCCCTTTTGTTCTATCTCTATATCGAGCCTCAGGCACAAGCATTGAGGCTAGAAGATCAAATTACACCTTTCAGAATAAAGGACTATTGTTGCCAGCTGGCTTTATATGCAGACGACCTATTGCTTTATACTAGTAATCAGGCAGAGATCTCCCCCAGAGCCGAGGAGATCATGGCAGAATATGGTTGATACTCCGGTTATCTAATTAACAACACAAAAACAGAAATAATGTGCTTGGGAGTCGACCAGTGGGAGAGAACAACAACTAGCCAGTTTAGGTATTTAGGTATATTAATTACATCTGACCTGAACAACATAGTGAAAGTAAATCTGAAAAAGGTGGCTAAAGATATTGATCATCTATTTTCGAGATGGCAAAACCTCCCGTTAACAATATATGGCCGTGTTAACCTGGTTAAAATGGTCATCTTGCCTAAACTAACCTATATATTCAACACGATACCCTTAACATTCCATGACAAAATCTTGAGGAAGATACAGGGGAAGATAGGCAGTTTTATATAGGCAAATAAGAACGCCCGGATGTTATGTTATGTTATGTTAGGAAGACTTCTATAGCGCGCAGCTGCCCCAGCAAAGGGGCGTCCCGCGCTTAGGACAGGCAGAAGAAACACAACACTGCACAAACATCAGAGGGACCAGAGAGAACAGAATACAAAGGTGCGGGAGGGAACAGAAAGGTCTTGACAGCCCTCCTAAAATCAAGCAAGTCATCAAGGGCACACATATGGAATGGAAGTGAATTCCAGAGTTTAGCAGCTAACAAGCGAAAGGATCGCCCACCAGCTCTGCAGAGCTTGAACCATGGGACACCAACCAGATTTTGGCCAAAAGACCTCAGAGATCGAAAAGGAACATAGAGGGTAAGGAGATTCTCAAGAATCTGAGGGGAAGACAATTTGAGAATCTTAAAGGAAAGTCAATCCTTTGCGCCACCTGTAGCCAATGGAGTGCACGAATAGTTCTTTTAACAGAGCAGAACCTAGGTATGCCTACCAAGGCCCTAGCCGCCGCAATCTGATTACGCTGTAACCGGGCGATTTCCGCCTGATTGGCCCCTAACAGGAGCGAGCTGGCGTAGTCAAGTCGGGATAAGATGGTTGCCTGAATAATCAGCTGCCTAGTGGGGGCATCAAAGAATTTTAAAATGGGCCTCAATCCATGTAGAATCCCAAAGCAGGTGGCTGCAACTTTTTTCGTATGGCCACAGAAACTAAGGGCAGAGTCTAGCCAGACACCTAAGTTTTTAACCTCAGGTGCCGGGATAGGGGTGGCACCTAACTCTGGGGGCCACCAATTATCACCCCAAAGATTGCTCTGCTTGCCCACGATCAGGACCTCTATTTTCTTGGCATTGAGCTGAAGACAGTTGGCTCTCATCCAGTCAGCCACTGCCAAGAGACCGTTTTGAAACCTGGGGGCATCGAGGTGGGAATTCCTACTAAGAGCAACCGCCAGCTGCGTGTCGTCAGCATAGGAGACTACAGTCAAACCCCAAAGCTTGGTGACCACAGCCAGCGGCTGCACATAAATATTAAATAATGTGGGGCTCAATGCCGATCCCTGAGGCACTCCCAGTTCTAAAGGGTAAGATTTAGACTCAAAGGGTGGGGTGGCAACCCTAAATGAGCGATCTACCAGAAATGACCTAAACCATTTAAGTGCTATGCCAGAGACACCTGCATCTCCCAAACGTTGCAGCAGAATCGTGTGGGAGACCGTGTCAAACGCGGCACTGAGGTCGAGTAACACCAGTGCCGCAGTTTGCCCGGAGTCCATCACAATGCGCAGATGTTCCGTCATCGAGCGTAGAGCTGTCTTGGTGCTGTGGCCAGCACGAAACCCGTTCTGAGAAGAATCCAAGATATTGGCCCTCTGCAGATGCTCAGATAAAATGCTGTTAACATGGGCCTCAGTGACCTTCGCGGCCCATGGAAGAAGAGAGATAGGTCGATCATTCTCTAATTTGAGGGGATCCAGCGTGGGTTTCTTCAGGATAGGGATGACATAAGCCTGTTTCCATTTAGATGGAACTATGACTTATGAAAGAGACAAGTTGATAAGGTGGTGCATGTGAAGCATACATAAAGTGGAAGATTCTCTAAACTGTGCCGGTCTAAGTGGGTCGGCAGGAGACCCGGATTTTACCTTAGTTGCCAGGCTATCGAAGACCTCCATCGACAAGTCAGGGAGGATCGAAAGAACCACATCCGTAGTACAATTAGGCCTCGAGGCCTCGTTCCACGAAGTAGAACTAGGAAAAGAGCGATAAATGGTCTGTATCTTTTCAAGAAAGAAGGCCGCTAAGTCTTCACAATGAGATACTGAGCAGATTTCGGCTGCTGGGGCTCTCTTGGCGGTCAAGTCTTTGAGAACTTTAAAAATCAACTTCGAAGGATTAGGGCTATTTTTAAACTCTTGAGAATAGTAGGCCGCACGGGCTCAACAAATCGCTCTATGATAGATTTTGATTTTATTAAGATAAAGTACTTTGTTCCCAGCCTAGTAAGTTTTACGCCAGCGCCTTTCCGCTTGTTTACAAGCTTTTTTCAAAGGCAATAAGGTACTACCGTACCAAGGACTGGGGTATTGGGCGCGGCACTTACTCCATGTGGCAGGAATCAGAAGGTCGAGAGCCCGAGTAATCCAATCACAAAAAAGATCATAGCCAAGTTCCACATCAGTAAGAGGACCAAGCGGATTTTCATCAAGTAATCGATGAAAATCTACAAGCTTTAATTTTTTCCAGGGGCGTTTCAAGGCAACTCTCTCTGAGGGTTTAAAGAGGGGGTCCTTGATCGTGAGATGTAATTTCACAAGAAAGTGGTCGGACCAAGCTACTGGGCTAGGCAGCGACACATTAGCTCCTGTTAAATTCGCAAATATGGGGTCCAGAATATGTCCACCCACATGCGTAGGGTGGGTCACCAGCTGGCTAAGTTGTAGTGCCTCCAGATCTGCAAGGGTGCTGCTAATAGCTGGAGTATGGCAAAGATCGAAATGGAGATTAAGGTCTCCGAGGACACTGCAATTAGCAGAACTTATAGCAAGAGAACTCACCAATTCTGGGAAAGCCTTTCTGAAAGCAGTATCATTTCCAGGGGCTCGATAGATCAGAAGTCCAGAGAAAGAAAAGTGGTGGTTAACCGTTATACTAAAATGTGCACACTCACAGGTCTCCACATTCAAAACCTTCCAGGCACAAGGGAAGCATGACTTAACTATCATGGCAATAACCCCACCCCTAGAATTATGGTTATGGGTGTAAATGGAGTATTCCGGAGGAAGAGCAAGATTCACTATGGCCGTCGCTTCATCCTGTAGCCAACTTTCAGTCATGAAGAAAATATCCGGGGCCTCCTCGGTAATAAGATCATAAATAACGGAATGATGTTTTGCCAGAGATCTGACATTAAGATTTGAAATGAGGAGGCCAGCACACGGAGAGATATTCTTTAGAAGTAGTTTATTGCAGGAAGGGAGAGCCGTCCCAGCAGGCAGGTCGATGGCAAGGAAATAACTGCCCCAACTAGAACACTGTGCAAGGATTGGAGTTGTTGGGAAGAACATGGAATGGTCCCAAGAAGTCCATTCCCAACTTCTGCCAAGCACGACCTGGAACAGAAACCTTAGATTCAACAAGTCCTTCCAACACTAACACCTTGTCACTGGCACTACAACGTGGACATAGTCTGACCAACTCATCTATCTGAGAGTCCATTTTTGGCCACCAGAAATCCGACCTCACTTTTCTTTTAGTAATGGTAGCGCCGAGATGGCCAGAATGTGCTGCCAAAATAATTTTCTCTCTAAAACATGATAGAGGAACCAACTTGTCACCACGGACAATTACACTATTTTCCATTGAGAGCTCAGTGTTAATTTTCCAAAACATTTGGAGATCGGGAGAAAGACATTTCTCTTTCGGCCACCCCTTTTTGATAAGAGAAGAAACTTCTTTAAGGATTATATCATTACTTAGTGCTTTGATCCAATCATCCTCTAGAAAAGAAATGGGTTCCTGACAGACATTAGCAACAAAACATTCCTCTACCTCAGTCTCCCAATCTTGTTCATCACTGTCAGTTATGGGAAGCCTGGAGAGGCAGTCAGCTCTGCTGTTTCTTCCCCCAGGTATGTATTCCACGCTAAAGGAGAATTCAAGTAACTTCGTGGACAACCTTGCTAAACGAGCTGTCGTACGTTTGACATTTTTGCCATTCAAGATATCAACCAAAGGTCGATGATCCGTTCTGAGAACAAAAGACCTGCCCCACAAATACGATTTAAATTTCTCTACACTCCATGTGCATGCTAGAAGTTCTTTTTCAATGACGGAATACTTCCGTTCCACGGGACGGAGGGTGCAGGAGGCAAAGCCAACCGTATACTCCTTCCCGCCAGCACATTGAGAAAGAACTGCACCCAAACCATACTCACATGCATCAACTGTGACAAAAGTTTGTCTTCCTTCAACAAATGCCTGTAAAGCTGGAGCTGAAAGTATATGATCTTTGATAATCTGGGAACCTTTTTTACATTCTTCTGACCACTCGAAAACAGCTCCTTTCTTTAGTAAAGACCTGAAACATTCAGTAGTTTTTGCAAAATCTTTCATGAATTTTGCATAAAACTCACACAAACCGAGGAAAGACAACAGTTGTTCCCTGTTTTGAGGAGCTGGTGCCTCAATAATACTCTTAACCAAACCAGGCCTAGGCTTGATGCCTTTTTCTGAAATAATATGTCCTAAATACTCTATTTCTTTGGCCTTGAAAATACATTTAGCTTTCTGCAGGGTTAAACCTCTATTCTCGAGAACTTCGAATACTTCATTAATTGCTTGATCGTGCTCACTCTCTGTTTTGGTAAAGATGAGAATGTCATCTTGAAAGACAACTACGTTGGGATTATGGGCAAACATTTCCGACATGAGTCTTTGAAAGACAGCTGCGGCTGATGCCAGCCCAAAAGGAAGACGACAAAATTGGAAAACACCATCAGGAGTGACGAAGGCAGTGAGATGTCTAGATTGAGGGTGTAATTCTACCTGATGATAGGCAGCTTTGAGATCGAGTTTCGTAAACCACGAAGATGACCCCACTTTGGCAATAAGGTCTTCAATTCGTGGCAAAGGAAACCCATCAACCCAAATGGCTTCATTTAGGGTGCGTAAGTCAACACACATTCTCAAATCTCCTGACCTCTTCTTGGCTAAGACAATGGGGGAAAGCCATAGAGTAGATTCGACTTTTTCAATGATCCCTTGATCACACAAAGCCTTCAAATGTTTAGACAGATCACCTCTGATGCTCAAAGGAACATTGCGTAATTTGTGCTTGGTGGGAACAACATTGTCCTTCACTCTGATGGTGTGCTGAAAGTTAGTGATTTTTCCAAGAACACTGTGTTGCGCAATGCACATCACCTCCACCTAAGAAACCTGTGGTGATGTGCATTGCGCAACTTGGAACTGTCCTATGTCATCATGAATGTTCCTTGCACAGTGTTCTAGTTGGGGCAGTTATTTCCTTGCCATCGACCTGCCTGCTGGGACGGCTCTCCCTTCCTGCAATAAACTACTTCTAAAGAATATCTCTCCGTGTGCTGGCCTCCTCATTTCACTGGCGACTGAGGACGGGATCCACCCAGCGACCTGTCAAGCTTCAACATCCACCGTTTTCATTTCACGCAAAACCGTGAGTACGTTCACGCTAAACCGTGAGTACATTTCAAAAACTAACTTACAAGCGCTTACTCGACATAGCGCGGGAGAGCCGTACCCCTTCAGTTTTTTTTCTCCTTTTTTTTTTCTGACACGATAACTTTCTCCTCTGCTTCCGTTGGAAAAGCGCCAAAGAAACCACAAAGAAACCCTACCGCTCCTCTCAGAGACTCTGCTGAAATCAACAATCTCTAGAGAAGCTTTCAAGGTTCCTACAGCGCATGCAGTTGCTGAGAGTAAAAACAGAACTTCAAATCATTTAAATGCGCTGATTTCCTCACCGTATGTCACCGTGTTGAGGAGATCTTCACTCGACGCTGCGTCCTCTGCAATGATGACGTCGGAGAATCTCAGGCGAATGACGCGATCAGCTGTTCGCTCTTGACCAATTACAGGCACGTTTCTACACATTTCACGTTCTGTGCTGGCTCACGTGTTACTCTCCATAGTAACCAACTTTCTAAATCGTCTTCTGCGTCTCACCGCACAAATTAACCGGTTAAGAAGGGAAATGCAATGTCCACACGTCGGACACTCTTACCATCTCCTCGTTTTTTTTTATTAATTAATAAAATAAGGAAACTTCGAGATCAAATTACTCATCCTACCAGACAATTCTTGTAACTCTGCGCTGACACACACAGCTCTTACACGTGTTTGTCAAGCATTAATTTATCTCCCTTTCATTCCGCAGCGTTTGAAATGCAGAATTCATTTAATTGAACAAATCCTCGGAATTTAAAGAGAAAGACAGGATTTTCTATATCATACTGCCATCCTGTGACAAAAACTGGAACTACACCAGAAAAAGACAAAAATATATATTTTTTCTTTTTCCAACACAACACTTCTGTGATACACACACAATTATTACTGTGTGTACAATTTTTTTTGCAGCATATTATTTCTGTGATATGCTCACATTTCTGTGTGTGGAAGTAAATTCTGGGGATTTCACATCTTTCACGACCAGCACATATTTTGTTTTATTGAAGGTCTAGGACAGGTTCTAATTTTCAAACAACTTTTGTTGAGATCAATCCAAACTACCGAAATTAATCTACATTTCATCACTATACCATTTAACCATGCAAAGTGTAACCCCACCAGCTCCGTTCTTGCAGGTACCTGGTGATCCTCCATTGGAATGGAAATTATGGGTCAGATCGTTCATGGCTTACTTGGGTGCCATTGATGGTCAAAGATATAGACCTGAGAGGAAAAAGAACCTCATGTACTATCATTTGGGGGTCGAAGGTCAGAATGTTTTTGACCATTTACCTCCATATGATCCACCTGAGGGTCAAGATCCTGATGAGTTTGAAGTAGCCAAGGCGAAATTTAGGAAAATATTTTACCAAAACAAAAAACTTAGTTGTACACAGGTATAAGTTCTTCACAAGGACACAAAAGAGTGATGAAAATATTGATACCTTTATAACTGCTCTAAAAATGTTAGCTGCAAACTGTGAAATTGACAATTTTACATCACAGCTTATTAGAGATCAGCTTGTTGCACGTTGCTATTGTAAGGAAATTCAAAAGAAGTTGCTAACGTGTAAAGACCCCTCACTAGATAAGGCAGTAGATATAGCTAAAAGCATAGAAACCTCTATGGATGATGTCAAACAGCTGGAAACAGCCTTGTCTAATACCGCAATCTCTGGTGCTATGTCCAGTACCACGATCTCTGGTGCTATATCTAATTCTCCTGTAACCAGAACTCCTTTTATGCCGCGTGGCAATTTCAGAAGACCCTATTCTTCTAGAGGTGGTAGATTCAGACAGTCTGACTCTAGAATGTTCTGCTTTAGATGTGGTTCTTCCTCTCATGTTTCTTCTTTTAAGAACTGTCCTGCAGCCAACCAACAATGTGGACAGTGTGGTAAAATGGGGCATTTTGCTAAGATATGCATGAGGGGCAGGAGAGGAGGCACAAGAGGAAATGTTCGATGTGTCATCAATGATGAAAGTATGAACGAAAATGGTGACAATTTTTCGTATGAGGGTGATCTTGCTCATGAAGACGTCATGCATCAAGAATATGTAGTAGTAGTCATGGATTCTCATGACAAAAGTATTTCTCATGACATTCCTTATCCCGAAGTTGATGTTATTATTGGAAAAGATCACGTTCAGTTGCTAGTCGACACTGGTGCATGCATAACCATTATTTCACAAGATAAATACACCAAATTTTGGCATGACAAGAGTTTATTACCCCCAGATATCCTTACTGTGGCCTTTGAAGGCAGTAGGATTAATTTACTTGGATTTTTCTGGGCCGACATCAATGTATTAGGAGTAACTATCAAGGGGAAGGTGTATGTGGCCAGGAAAGGAATTAATGTTCTTGGTCTTATTCACCAAGCTGAAATAGGTCTAACTATCAAGCCAGGATTAGCTAATCCAGTTTTCATCGACAAACAGATTAAAGACACTCCTGTTACCACGATTAATAATAACACACTATGCACTCATGCGCACAACACTTGGGAACAAAAGTTTAGTAGAATTTTCGAGAACCGTCTTGGAAAAATCACTAACTTTCAGCACACCATCAGAGTGAAGGACAATGTTGTTCCCACCAAGCACAAATTACGCAATGATCCTTTGAGCATCAGAGGTGATCTGTCTAAACATTTGAAGGCTTTGTGTGATCAAGGGATCATTGAAAAAGTCGAATCTACTCTATGGCTTTCCCCCATTGTCTTAGCCAAGAAGAGGTCAGGAGATTTGAGAATGTGTGTTGACTTACGCACCCTAAATGAAGCCATTTGGGTTGATGGGTTTCCTTTGCCACGAATTGAAGACCTTATTGCCAAAGTGGGGTCATCTTCGTGGTTTACGAAACTCGATCTCAAAGCTGCCTATCATCAGGTAGAATTACACCCTCAATCTAGACATCTCACTGCCTTCGTCACTCCTGATGGTGTTTTCCAATTTTGTCGTCTTCCTTTTGGGCTGGCATCAGCCGCAGCTGTCTTTCAAAGACTCATGTCGGAAATGTTTGCCCATAATCCCAACGTAGTTGTCTTTCAAGATGACATTCTCATCTTTACCAAAACAGAGAGTGAGCACGATCAAGCAATTAATGAAGTATTCGAAGTTCTCGAGAATAGAGGTTTAACCCTGCAGAAAGCTAAATGTATTTTCAAGGCCAAAGAAATAGAGTATTTAGGACATATTATTTCAGAAAAAGGCATCAAGCCTAGGCCTGGTTTGGTTAAGAGTATTATTGAGGCACCAGCTCCTCAAAACAGGGAACAACTGTTGTCTTTCCTCGGTTTGTGTGAGTTTTATGCAAAATTCATGAAAGATTTTGCAAAAACTACTGAATGTTTCAGGTCTTTACTAAAGAAAGGAGCTGTTTTCGAGTGGTCAGAAGAATGTAAAAAAGGTTTCCAGATTATCAAAGATCATATACTTTCAGCTCCAGCTTTACAGGCATTTGTTGAAGGAAGACAAACTTTTGTCACAGTTGATGCATGTGAGTATGGTTTGGGTGCAGTTCTTTCTCAATGTGCTGGCGGGAAGGAGTATACGGTTGGCTTTGCCTCCCGCACCCTCCGTCCCGTGGAACGGAAGTATTCCGTCATTGAAAAAGAACTTCTAGCATGCACATGGAGTGTGGAGAAATTTAAATCGTATTTGTGGGGCAGGTCTTTTGTTCTCAGAACGGATCATCGACCTTTGGTTGATATCTTGAATGGCAAAAATGTCAAACGTACGACAGCTCGTTTAGCAAGGTTGTCCACGAAGTTACTTGAATTCTCCTTTAGCGTGGAATACATACCTGGGGGAAGAAACAGCAGAGCTGACTGCCTCTCCAGGCTTCCCATAACTGACAGTGATGAACAAGATTGGGAGACTGAGGTAGAGGAATATTTTGTTGCTAATGTCTGTCAGGAACCCATTTCTTTTCTAGAGGATGATTGGATCAAAGCACTAAATAATGATATAATCCTTAAAGAAGTTTCTTCTCTTATCAAAAAGGGGTGGCCGAAAGAGAAATGTCTTTCTCCCGATCTCCAAATGTTTTGGAAAATTAACACTGAGCTCTCAATGGAAAATAGTGTAATTGTCCGTGGTGACAAGTTGGTTCCTCCATCATGTTTTAGAGAGAAAATTATTTTGGCAGCACATTCTGGCCATCTCGGCGCTACCATTACTAAAAGAAAAGTGAGGTCGGATTTCTGGTGGCCAAAAATGGACTCTCAGATAGATGAGTTGGTCAGACTATGTCCACGTTGTAGTGCCAGTGACAAGGTGTTAGTGTTGGAAGGACTTGTTGAATCTAAGGTTTCTGTTCCAGGTCGTGCTTGGCAGAAGTTGGGAATGGACTTCTTGGGACCAGTCCATGTTCTTCCCAACAACTCCAAATATTTTTTGGTTCTCATTGATCATTTGTCAAGATGGGTCGAAGTTGAACCAATCAGTATACCAAATTCCAAAAGTGTCATTGATTGTTTGAATAGTATCTTTTTGAGAGAAGGTTATCCAGAGGAAATATTAACTGATAACGGAGTACAATTCATCTCTCATGAGATGAACTCCTTTTTGAGGTCGTGTGGTATCAAACACACCAGAACTCCTCTTTATCATCCGCAAAGCAATGGCAAGACTGAAAGATTTAATAGAGTTATCGTGGAGTGTGTTCAGTCTGCTGTCAAATCTAGAAGTTGTGTATTTAAAGCACTTAAAGATCTTGTATGGTCCTACCGCACTTCCCCTCATTCTGCTACCAATTATTCCCCTTTTGAACTCATGAGAGGGAGGAAAGCTTGTTCACAAGTATATCCCTTCTGGATGGTAAGAAATTTTCACCAAAGTGGCGACATGAGCAATATGTGGGATGCTGCTCATAGAAAATCCTCTGATGTGTGTTCTAAACAGGTTAAACCTGGAAAGAAAATGTCTCACGACATTCAGATTGGAGATTGGGTTAAAGTTAAAAATCCTGTTTTAGTTAGGAAAGGTCTTTCAAAGTTTTTAGATTTTCAGCAAGTAGTGGATACTCGCAAGAATGCGGTCAGATTGACCAATGGCAATTGGTGGTGTACTTCCCAAATCGCAAAAGATCCCTCTGGTTTTTCAAGTAATGTCAACTTTAAAAATGTTTCGGAGGGGGATGGGGTTAGGAAAAGTACTAGAATGTCTGTCAGACCTAGCAAATTGCGAGATTATGTTTAACCCTGTTGTACTTTTCACTTGAATCCAACAAGCTGCGAAGTTATGTTCAACCCTATGGTATCCCTCATGGTATTCATTATTTACTTTCTTATGATCTGTGTTTCACTTTTTCTGTAGTCGATGTTTTGATGATTCTCATTCCAAAAGAGGGGAGGTGTGGTGATGTGCATTGCGCAACTTGGAACTGTCCTATGTCATCATGAATGTTCCTTGCACAGTGTTCTAGTTGGGGCAGTTATTTCCTTGCCATCGACCTGCCTGCTGGGACGACTCTCCCTTCCTGCAATAAACTACTTCTAAAGAATATCTCTCCGTGTGCTGGCCTCCTCATTTCACCAAATATTTTTTGGTTCTCATTGATCATTTGTCAAGATGGGTCGAAGTTGAACCAATCAGTATACCAAATTCCAAAAGTGTCATTGATTGTTTGAATAGTATCTTTTTGAGAGAAGGTTATCCAGAGGAAATATTAACTGATAACGGAGTACAATTCATCTCTCATGAGATGAACTCCTTTTTGAGGTCATGTGGTATCAAACACACCAGAACTCCTCTTTATCATCCGCAAAGCAATGGCAAGACTGAAAGATTTAATAGAGTTATCGTGGAGTGTGTTCAGTCTGCTGTCAAATCTAGAAGTTGTGTATTTAAAGCACTTAAAGATCTTGTATGGTCCTACCGCACTTCCCCTCATTCTGCTACCAATTATTCCCCTTTTGAACTCATGAGAGGGAGGAAAGCTTGTTCACAAGTATATCCCTTCTGGATGGTAAGAAATTTTCACCAAAGTGGCGACATGAGCAATATGTGGGATGCTGCTCATAGAAAATCCTCTGATGTGTGTTCTAAACAGGTTAAACCTGGAAAGAAAATGTCTCACGACATTCAGATTGGAGATTGGGTTAAAGTTAAAAATCCTGTTTTAGTTAGGAAAGGTCTTTCAAAGTTTTTAGATTTTCAGCAAGTAGTGGATACTCGCAAGAATGCGGTCAGATTGACCAATGGCAATTGGTGGTGTACTTCCCAAATCGCAAAAGATCCCTCTGGTTTTTCAAGTAATGTCAACTTTAAAAATGTTTCGGAGGGGGATGGGGTTAGGAAAAGTACTAGAATGTCTGTCAGACCTAGCAAATTGCGAGATTATGTTTAACCCTGTTGTACTTTTCACTTGAATCCAACAAGCTGCGAAGTTATGTTCAACCCTATGGTATCCCTCATGGTATTCATTATTTACTTTCTTATGATCTGTGTTTCACTTTTTCTGTAGTCGATGTTTTGATGATTCTCATTCCAAAAGAGGGGAGGTGTGGTGATGTGCATTGCGCAACTTGGAACTGTCCTATGTCATCATGAATGTTCCTTGCACAGTGTTCTAGTTGGGGCAGTTATTTCCTTGCCATCGACCTGCCTGCTGGGACGACTCTCCCTTCCTGCAATAAACTACTTCTAAAGAATATCTCTCCGTGTGCTGGCCTCCTCATTTCACCAAATATTTTTTGGTTCTCATTGATCATTTGTCAAGATGGGTCGAAGTTGAACCAATCAGTATATGGCAAGACTGAAAGATTTAATAGAGTTATTGTGGAGTGTGTTCAGTCTGCTTTCAAATCTAGAAGTTGTGTATTTAAAGCAGTTAAAGATCTTGTATGGTCCTACCGCACTTCCCCTCATTCTGCTACCAATTATTCCCCTTTTGAACTCATGAGAGGGAGGAAAGCTTGTTCACAAGTATATTTTTCCAAGACGGTTCTCGAAAATTCTACTCAACTTTTGTTCCCAAGTGTTGTGCGCATGAGTGCATAGTGTGTTATTATTAATCGTGGTAACAGGAGTGTCTTTAATCTGTTTGTCGATGAAAACTGGATTAGCTAATCCTGGCTTGATAGTTAGACCTATTTCAGCTTGGTGAATAAGACCAAGAACATTAATTCCTTTCCTGGCCACATACACCTTCCCCTTGATAGTTACTCCTAATACATTGATGTCGGCCCAGAAAAATCCAAGTAAATTAATCCTACTGCCTTCAAAGGCCACAGTAAGGATATCTGGGGGTAATAAACTCTTGTCATGCCAAAATTTCGTGTATTTATCTTGTGAAATAATGGTTATGCGTGCACCAGTGTCGACTAGCAACTGAACGTGATCTTTTCCAATAATAACATCAACTTCGGGATCAGGAATGTCATGAGAAATACTTTTGTCATGAGAATCCATGACTACTACTACATATTCTTGATGCATGACGTCTTCATGAGCAAGATCACCCTCATACGGAAAATTGTCACCATTTTCGTTCATACTTTCATCATTGATGACACATCGAACATTTCCTCTTGTGCCTCCTTTCCTGCCCCTCATGCATATCTTAGCAAAATGCCCCATTTTACCACACTGTCCACATTGTTGGTTGGCTGCAGGACAGTTCTTAAAAGAAGAAACATGAGAGGAAGAACCACATCTATAGCAGAACATTCTAGAGTCAGACTGTCTGAATCTACCACCTCTAGAAGAATAGGGTCTTCTGAAATTGCCACACGGCATAAAAGGAGTTCTGGTTACAGGAGAATTAGATATAGCACCAGAGATCGTGGTACTGGACATAGCACCAGAGATTGCGGTATTAGACAAGGCTGTTTCCAGCTGTTTGACATCATCCATAGAGGTTTCTATGCTTTTAGCTATATCTACTGCCTTATCTAGTGAGGGGTCTTTACACGTTAGCAACTTCTTTTGAATTTCCTTACAATAGCAAGGTGCAACAAGCTGATCTCTAATAAGCTGTGATGTAAAATTGTCAAATTCACAGTTTGCAGCTAACATTTTTAGAGCAGTTATAAAGGTATCAATATTTTCATCACTCTTTTGTGTCCTTGTGAAGAACTTATACCTGTGTACAACTAAGTTTTTTGTTTTGGTAAAATAGTTTTCTAATTTCGCCTTGGCTACTTCAAACTCATCAGGATCTTGACCCTCAGGTGGATCATATGGAGGTAAATGGTCAAAAACATTCTGACCTTCGACCCTCAAATGATAGTACATGAGGTTCTTTTTCCTCTCAGGTCTATATCTTTGACCATCAATGGCACCCAAGTAAGCCATGAACGATCTGACCCATAATTTCCATTCCAATGGAGGATCACCAGGTACCTGCAAGAACGGAGCTGGTGGGGTTACACTTTGCATGGTTAAATGGTATAGTGATGAAATGTAGATTAATTTCGGTAGTTTGGAATGATCTCAACAAAAGTTGTTTGAAAATTAGAACCTGTCCTAGACCTTCAATAAAACAAAATATGTGCTGGTCGTGAAAGATGTGAAATCCCCAGAATTTACTTCCACACACAGAAATGTGAGCATATCACAGAAATAATATGCTGCAAAAAAAATTGTACACACAGTAATAATTGTGTGTGTATCACAGAAGTGTTGTGTTGGAAAAAGAAAAAATATATATTTTTGTCTTTTTCTGGTGTAGTTCCAGTTTTTGTCACAGGATGGCAGTATGATATAGAAAATCCTGTCTTTCTCTTTAAATTCCGAGGATTTGTTCAATTAAATGAATTCTGCATTTCAAACGCTGCGGAATGAAAGGGAGATAAATTAATGCTTGACAAACACGTGTAAGAGCTGTGTGTGTCAGCGCAGAGTTACAAGAATTGTCTGGTAGGATGAGTAATTTGATCTCGAAGTTTCCTTATTTTATTAATTAATAAAAAAAAACGAGGAGATGGTAAGAGTGTCCGACGTGTGGACATTGCATTTCCCTTCTTAACCGGTTAATTTATGCGGTGAGACGCAGAAGACGATTTAGAAAGTTGGTTACTATGGAGAGTAACACGTGAGCCAGCACAGAACGTGAAATGTGTAGAAACGTGCCTGTAATTGGTCAAGAGCGAACAGCTGATCGCGTCATTCGCCTGAGATTCTCCGACGTCATCATTGCAGAGGACGCAGCGTCGAGTGAAGATCTCCTCAACACGGTGACATACGGTGAGGAAATCAGCGCATTTAAATGATTTGAAGTTCTGTTTTTACTCTCAGCAACTGCATGCGCTGTAGGAACCATGAAAGCTTCTCTAGAGATTGTTGATTTCAGCAGAGTCTCTGAGGGAAGCGGTAGGGTTTCTTTGTGGTTTCTTTGGCGCTTTTCCAACGGAAGCAGAGGAGAAAGTTATCGTGTCAGAAAAAAAAAAGGAGAAAAAAAACCTGAAGGGGTACGGCTCTCCCGCGCTATGTCGAGTAAGCGCTTGTAAGTTAATTTTTGAAATGTACTCACGGTTTAGCGTGAACATACTCACGGTTTTGCGTGAAATGAAAACGGTGGATGTTGAAGCTTGACAGGTCGCTGGGTGGATCCCGTCCTCAGTCGCCAGTGAAATGAGGAGGCCAGCACACGGAGAGATATTCTTTAGAAGTAGTTTATTGCAGGAAGGGAGAGCCGTCCCAGCAGGCAGGTCGATGGCAAGGAAATAACTGCCCCAACTAGAACACTGTGCAAGGAACGTTCATGATGACATAGGACAGTTCCAAGTTGCGCAATGCACATCACCACAAGATTCCAGATTGTAAGATTGCGAGGGGCCTTAGACTCTGTATAAGAAGATGCACCGAGGAGGGTCCGGCTAAGGCAGAGATAGGGGTTGATGACTTAAGAGTAAAATTACCACATGCGCATTGGGAGGGACCACACAGCGGGTCAACCGATCCCGAAGTACAATATGGGGACAGATGCCGAATGCTCAAGAGCTCATCCCTCGAGTATCTACCTCCGGTGACCTGAGGCTGTGCAGAGTTCCTGGCGCTAGGCGCTTCCTTAGCGCTGACGGGCGCAGACGGGCAGGACTCTGGCACGACTCCGGCGCGATTGCGCGCATCCCGCTGCACGTCACCATGACAGGTTTAAGTAGGGGACTCACCTGCACGTCTGAGCACTGGAGCGCTCACCAAGATGACGCCACAACACATCCCTACCTACCCCCAAGATGGCCGCAAAGGGTGTGTACCTGCTAATGACCCGCTAAAGCAGCGGTGGATGTGACGATTATAGTGCAGGTATGCGCTGAGATTCCTTTTAAAAGCACGGTTTAATAAAGTAACTTTAATGAAATTTCGGCGAAAACAGGATTTTTAAAAATGCGCTCGCTTTCGCAGCTACAATCGCCAAAAGCGTGGTGTCTAAATGCGCAGCATAACACACACAATACCTTGTCCAGTGCCGACCTGCCAGAAAAGACCGTCTTAAGTAGGGGACTCGCCTGCACGCCTGAGCACTGGAGCGCTCACCAAGATGGCGCCACAACACGTCCCTATGTCTTGGAAAAAACTGAAAAGAAGACTGATAAAGGGGGGGCTGGCAATCCCTGATGTTGTGTGGTATGCCTTTGCTTTCTAGCTAAAAAATGCCCGTACCCTTTTAAGTAGCCCAGACAATTCTCACTGGGGGCAAATTTTGAGTACGATGTTAGATCAAGAAGGGGGAGGCCCTGGATTTTTGTATAAATTTGGTGCACCAAGATTTTACAAAAAAGTTCGCCTAAAGGTATTAAAATCTTCCTTGATTCTTTGGAACAGAGTTAAGGGATGTTGGGGTATAAAATACTATTCAGATTTTGCCCCTTTATGGGACTCCCCAGGTACACCGCTATGTCTCCAGGATAACCTGTCTCTATCAGTCAGGAGAGCAGGAATAACAATCTGGTCAGACTTAGTATCTTCGGATGGGGTACTTCCTTGGGAGGTTTTGCGGTCTATGATTGGGGACTCCCTTTCAAGATTTAAATATATCCAACTCTGTTCGTGGTATTCTACTGAGAAAAACAACATCGGTGGAAACTGCGACATCGAGTCGGCGCTTCAGGCCCCGACTTACAGGAAGAAGGAAGTGTGTTTTTTATATAGGGAACTGATTGAGGCGGATGAAATCTTAGCTCCACCGTTATATTTTGTCTGGGGACTCTCTGTCCTGGAGGCACCTTCAGCTAATCTGTATAATCTATCACTTCAATATCTATATAAATTTGTTACATCTGCTTCACTTAAAAAGAATCACTACTACGTTATAAATAGGCTTTATTACACCCCCCAAAAAAATCGCAAAATTTGCCAGCCCCAGCCCACCTCCTGTATGCCCCAGATGTGATATGCCAGAGGCTGACGACATCCATGTTTTCTATGACTGCCCTATGATCGGCCCCTTTTGGGCCACTATTGAGAGGACATTGGAGAGTGTTTATAAGATGAAACTTAGTCTCAATGTTGTGAGGGTTTTTTTTGGCTTAGACACTGATCTCATCACTGGGTTAATGGGGACACAGGTGGCCTTATTTTTTACTTTAATTCTTATTGCACGCAGGGAAATATGTAAAGTTTGAAAGGATGTTACCCCTCCCCTACATGAAATATGGCTTCAATCTGTACTTAGAACTGTACGTTTTGAAATGGGCACACCACATAATAGGAATAGTATGGTATGGCAACCTCTGTTGGAATGGACTAAGGAAATGAGGCTGGTAACAAATCTAACAAATCTAGAAATTGTCCAATGATTACACCTGGCCCCAGAATACAGGGGTAGCCAGGTCGGCTCTGGGTACAGCAAGAACTTCAACCCGGGGCGCCCAGGATGGATAGGGGTTGCGAGTGTTCATTTGCATGTGCCAAGGTGCGATGAGGACAAAAAAACCAAAAAAAAAAACATCCAGCATGATTTCATCTGTAATTTCGTTTGCATTGTCCTCAACTTCAAAATTTGCAACTTGAAACTCAATGTCATCTACTGCTTCTATCAAGTCATAGTCCAAACTTTGATCAAAAAAATCACTATTTAAATCTCCTTCTCCATTATCTTGTTTATCAATGTTGTCTTCAAAAGGTACATTTAAGTCCTCTATGACTTCGTTGGAAATTTCAAAATTGACTTGAAAGTTGTCCTGATTTTGGTCCATTATATATAGTACAATGTTGCTGGTCCTTGCAAAAAAATATAAACACTTAATTACATCATTTTCACTAATAGATAATAAAAAAATACCTTTATCAACTTCATAAGTACATGTATTCCCATATTTTTAAACACATCAACTAAGCAAATTATTCTGCCACATTCTTCTGAAATGAAAACTGACTCACACTGTGATCTTAGCCACATAACACTATCCCTTGCAATTCAGTAAAATGATTACTACAATGAAAGGGAGTCTTGATGGGAGTATTCTTTCAGGGTTTACAGCACTGCAGTGGTGTTGCAAGAGTTTAGAATATTTTTCTAGGATTGGAGTTTCAGGGTTTAGGACAATGAAGTGAAGTTCAAGCAGTGTAGAGAGTCAAGGTGGGACTGAGAATGTACAAATGAAAATTCACTGAAATGATTACTACATGCTACAGAGACAGTTGCGTTTGCATTTCAACAGCACACCCAGCATCTAAATTGCACAGCATAAACACAATTTGAAAATTAAGAGGCCTGAGACACATACTGCATAGGACTTTCTACAACTACATCACCTAAATCATGACTCACTTCATGATTTAGGTGATTTAGCACACAGAGGGAGAGAAAGTACAAACAGAGACAAAATGGTACAGGCAGAGGGTGCGAGACTACAGGCAGGGAGGGGAAAAATTTAACACGGTAGCGCTGTCTAATACACACCAGCAGCCATATTATAATAGATCTCTGCAGATACACATGAGACGGTGCAGGCAGAAGGTGCAGGCAGAGGGATGGTGCAGACAGAAAATGAGATAATGCAGGCAGAGACTAAACAGGTACAGGCAGAGGATAGATGGTGCAGGGCTGCAGGCAGAGGGACAGATGGCGCAGTCAGAGAAAAGATGGTGCAGAGAAAGGCTGAGATAGTTCAAGCAGTAACACAGACAGTGCAAGCAGACACAGACATGGTACACACAGAGGATAAAATGGTACAACAGAGAAGAAATGCAGGAAACAGTGAGAGAAATGTTACATGCAGAGGCTAATTGGAGCACACAGAGGGGGAGATAGTGAAGACAGAGATAAAATGGTGCAAGCAGGGGGTGCGAGACTACATGCAGAGAAGGAAAAGATTTAACATGGTAGCGCTGTCTAATACACACCAGCAGCCATATCATAATAGGCCTCTGCAGATGCACATGAGAGGGTGCAGGCAGAAGGTGCAGGCAGAGGGAGAGGGATGGTGCAGACAGAAAATGAGATAATGCAGGCAGAGACTAAACTGGTACAGGCAGAGGATAGATGGTACAGGACTGCAGGCAGAGGGTCAGATGGTGCAGTCAGAGAAAAGGTGGTGCAGAGAAAGGCTGAGATAGTTCAAGCAGAAAAACAGACAGCGCAAGCAGACACAGACATGGTACACACAGAGTATAAAATGGTACACAGAGAAGAAATGCTGGAAACAGTGAGCGAAATGTTACATGCAGAGGCTAATTGGAGCACACAGAGGGGGGGATAGTGAAGACAGAGATACAATGGTACACGCAGAGGGTGCGAGACTATAGGCAGAGAAGGAAAAGATTTAACATGGTAGCGCTGTCTAATACACACCAGCAGCCATATCATAATAGGCCTCTGCAGATGCACATGAGAGGGTGCAGGCAGAGGTTGCAGGCAGAGGGAGAGGGATCGTGCAGACAGAAAATGAGATAATGCAGGCAGAGACTAAACTAGTACAGGCAGAGGATAGATGGTGCAGGGCTGCATGCAGAGAGACATATGGTGCAGTCAGAGAAAAGATGGTTCAGAGAGAGGGTGAGATGGTTCAAGCAGAGACACAGATAGTGCAAGCAGACACAGACATGGTACACAAAGAGGACGCAATGGTACAACGGAGAAGAAATGCTGGAAACAGTGAGAGAAATGTTACATGCAGAGGCTAATTGGAGCACACAGAGGGGGAGATAGTGAAGACAGAGATAAAATGGTACACGCAGAGGGTGCAAGACTACAGGCAGAGAAGGAAAATATTTAATATGGTAGCGCTGTCTAATACACAACAGCAGCCATATCATAATAGGCCTCTGCAGATGCACATGAGAGGGTGCAGGCAGAAAGTGCAGGCAGAGGGAGAGGTATGGTGCAGACAGAAAATGAGATAATGCAGGCTGTGACTAAACTGGTACAGGCAGAGGATAGATGGTGCAGGACTTCAGGCAGAGGGACAGATGGTGCAGTCAGAGAAAAGGTGGTGCAGAGAAAGGGTGATAGTTCAAGCAGAAACACAGATAGTGCAAGCAGACACAGACATGGTACACACAGAGGATAAAATGGTACAACAGAGAAGAAATGCTGGAAACAGTGAGAGAAATGTTACATGCAGAGGCTAATTGGAGCACACAGAGAGGGAGATAGTGAAGATAGAGATAAAATGGTAAAAGCAGAAGGTGCGAGACTACAGGCAGTGAAGGAAAAGATTTAACATGGTAGCGCTGTATAATACACACCAGGAGCCATATCATAATAGGCCTCTAAAGATGCACATGAGAGGGTGCAGGCAGAGGGTGCAGGCAGAGGGAGAGGGATAGTGCAGACAGAAAATACATTTCCACTTTACAGCACTATTTCTATACCAGCATTTAATCAAAACATGAGACACAATATAAAAATAAAGAGTACCCTATAAGCAGAGAGATGCAAACTGTGAGGAGACACACGTGACATTATAGAAAAAGGTGCAAATATAATTCTTTAATTTACACAGACACTCAGTGTGATCCTAGTCAAAAATGTTAAAACCATACATTTGACCAAAACACGTATACCACAGTAAATCGTTTATGGTGCTAAGGCAATTCCCGCTGGGTGCTGGACTTCTTCAAATCCCATTGTTCATGACAAGGTCAGCTCGTCATTAGCACAGGAATGGTGCACTGCATGACGAGCTGACCTTGTCATGAGCATGGAAGGGGTTAAGAGACAGAACACAGCCCATGTAAATGAGCACTGCATTACAGTTCAGAAACCTGACTCATTTCCAAAATACATTTCCAATATGCACCATTAGTTTTTTGCCAGCATTACATCCAAACATGAGACACAATGCAAGAAGAAAGAGGCCGAATATGCTTGTAAATCTGCCCAAGAGTGTATACAGCACTCTATCTATATTAAGTGGGTCATTGCTAAGAGGAGGTCTAATAAAACAGAGAGTATGAAGAAAGCAGAGAAGGTAATATAAAAAAAATGGAACATTAGGGGACAATAAAGACAACCACAACAGAGGGAACACAAGAAACAGTTAAAAAAATAGCACTCTCAAGAAAGACCAAAAAAATAAGGAAAGAGTGGAAATTTCAGATAACAAAGGACAGTATAAGCAGAAAGAGGTAGACTGTGAGGACAGGCAGGGGAGATTGTAGAAAAAGATCAAAATGTAATTCTTTCATGTAGACAGACACTCAGTGTGATCCTGGACCAAAAATGTAAAACCATGCAGTTTACCAAAACACATTTCCCATCCTAAAACATTTAACTGACTAAAAACATTCAATGTATATGACAACTACATTTCAATTAACAATCCTAAGTTCATTTTCAAATATATTCTAAATTTACTGCAATATTTCTTTCCCAACATTACAACCAAAAACAACACATGGTGCAGGGCTGCAGGCAGAGGAGAGTTGCTGCAGACAGAGGGCAGATAAAACAGAGACAGTGTAATATGGTTCACACAGAGAGACAAATGGTGCACACAAACACAGAGATAATGCACACAAAGGGATAACATGGTACAGCAAGAAAGAAATGCTGCAAACAGAGAAAGAAATGTTACATGCAGAGGGGAGATGAAACACACAGAGAGTGAGATAATACATACAGAGAGAAAATGGTACAGAAAGAGGGTGAAAAGCTACAGGCAGAAAGAGAAAAGTAAATTATTCTGCCAGAATCTTCTGAAATGAATACTGACTCACACTGTGAACTTAGACACATAACAGAAATCCTTGCAATTCAGTCAAATGATTAGGGTCTTGCTAGTAGTGTTGTATAAAGAGAGCAAGGGTGAAGGAGAGAGAAAGAGGGAGACAATGAGAGGAAAGGAATAAATAAAAGGAAGTAAATTAGATGGAGAGAGGGAGTTAGAAAAGAGGAGTAAAGGGAAGGGATAATGACAGTGAGGAAAGAGATATGTGGGTGAGGAAAGGAGAGTGAGAAAAAAAGCATATTAAGAAAAAGGAAAAAGGAGTAAGTGAAACAGAAGGATTTATAGAAAAAGAGAAGAAGGAAAAAGAACAGTGGTGGAGAGAAAGGAAGACAGTGAGAGAGAGTGAAAGAGAGGGAGAGTGAGTAACTTCCACATTAGAACACATTTTTATTATTAACTTAAAGTGCACAACATATATCCCCTTACAAATTATTAACTCACCTTTAAAAATGCTTTTGAAGATTTAGAACAGTGTCAATCACACACTAGATTTTCTTAAGCAGAATCTCTGAAATGTACCTCAGACACTGCAACCACAAAATGGCCCCGATTCCCTCTCATTTTTCACACATATCCATGTACATAACCAATGAAATTTCTTCCCACACGAATTCAAAACCAAACTAACATTTTAATTGGTTGTACATTTCAACACTTTCAAACTCACATAATGTTCAACCTTCCCCCACTGCTCTCTCTGCCTGTTGCCATGGTTACTCTCAATAGAACACCTATCTGAACTCAAAAGGTGAAAAGTTCATCACTCAATGTTGCAAACCAAACCAGCAAGTGTGTTTGACTTCTCAATATACCAGCTTATCCTGTGCAATGTTTTTTTCAATGACTTTTTCTAAACCAATAGTATTATTCCTTTTAAAAACAGTAGTATGTACCCTAGTTTTCAATGTTAAATTATCAGAAACCACCAATCATTTCTTTTTTTTTCAAGTGCACTGAATCTCATCCACATTTTTTTTCTAAACTCCTATTTTTCAAACTGCCATTTCATTTCCAGAGCCCATCTGAGTACAACCAGATCTGCCTTCAAGATGCTTAGAGTGTGGATTGTAGGACACAGTTTTATTTTCTGGAGTGAAAGGTATGCAGCAAATAGATGCTTTCTCAACCTTGATTTACCAAATGTGGATATTATGTGGATTGGCCAGAGAGGATTGAGATGTCACCAATTGATGCCATTGGTAAAATCCTTTTTGCATCTCCCACACCCTGACCTCATAATTGTGCACTGAGGTGGAAATGACCTGTGCACTTTGACTGGGGTAGGTCTGGAAATGCTTTTAAAGGACACCTTTGGGCAATTGATGTCACTTTTTCCACAAACTGCCTTTGTATATTCTAATATATGCCAAAGGCAAAAATGGAACTGGTCCAACCAATATTGTCCGCAGATTGAGAAAGCAAGGAAACATGTGAATAAGTCTGTTTCTGCTTTCCTCAGAGACTATCGTATGGGTTCTATATACCACAACAACTTGCGTTACAACATGCAAGGCAACTATAGGAGAGATGATGTACATTTCACAGATGAGGGGAATGTACTTACTTGTAGGTACAAAAAACACTCAATGAACACAACGGCTCCTTTTAGAGCCAATCAACATCTAAACACTCAAACTTGTTATTGAACTGTCTTTTTTTTGTTGGTTTTTTCCACCGTGCGCGCACCTCGCGATTTATTTCAAATGAAAAAAAGTTTTTTTGCCCTTCGGGGTCCTTCAGGGACCCCCTGAGAAGGCCTACGGGGTCAGGGAGACTCTACTCTGCCCCCTTTTCATGTTCTCCACTTTAGTTTTTCACTCTCTTCTGAAACTACACAAAATGGCGGCTGAAGGGTGCGAGCACCGTGCACGCACCTCGGGATTTTTAAGGTCCGTAAGGAACCCTCTGAGAAGGCCCAGGGGGTCAGGGAGTCTCTACTTTACCCCCTTTTCACGTTCTCCACTTTTGTTTTTCACTCTCTTGTGCCTCGAGGGTGCATGCACCGTGCGCCCACCCCGCAGTTTTAAAAAAAAATTGTACAAATTATTTTGGCCTACGGGGTCCTTCAGGGACCCCCTGAGAAAGCCTAGGGGGTCAGGGACTCTCTACCCTGCCCCCTTTTCATGTTCTTCACTTTTATTTTTCCCTCATTTCAGCCTCACAGTGACAAAATGGCGGACAGCACTTCCTGGTTACCACCGAATCGAATGTTCAGAGACGTGTAACAGCAAATCAGAATTTCGCTCGCACACACCCGATTCGCGCAGCTTATAGATATATACTTTTTTTTAAATTCAATTTTCTCAACAACTACTGGAGGGATTTACACCATTTAAACAAAAGGATGATCTGCGAATCAGACTCTACCATTTTGACAAATTTCTTGAAATTCCGTTCAGCCGTTCGGGCTGTAGCCGTGTCTCATCGTCCTATGGAAAATAACATGGGGAAAACACGTTTTGGGACCCCCTTTTTTCTCAGCCCCCACTTCACGAATTCCCCCAAAACTTTCAGGGAAGGAGCAGAGCGGAGCGGGCCATCTTCTTTGAGAAATTCACAAAGATTCATCAACCGGCGCCAAAGTTATACCCAATAGAATGTTGAGGATTTCCTATGGAAACTAGGTCCTAACTATACCTACTGGGACCCGGAAGTCGGAGTGATATTGATATACTTCTGCCCGGGTGCTGCCCTCGAAGATTAAGACGCTTTAAAAACAATGTCGGCCGACACGCTGAAAGGCCGGGAAGCGGCAGCTCTGGAATTGTTTGATTATGTGCCCTCAACAAGTAATCAAAATAATCAAACGGGGCAAGCAAATTCAAGTGAAAGCAATGACTTAAAGAGCAAAATGAGGGCATTGGAGAAGTTGATGCGTGGGGAACAAGCAAAATGGTGGGAGCACAAATCATTGCAGCACTATTTGGATGCAGGAAGAATCCCAAGGGGCTTGCGTATTCTTTTGGCTCCAAGCTACGAGCAACCAAATCCGGTGCTGATGAAAGAGTGGGCACAAAGGATTTTGGACTCTTCAAAATATCTAGTAGAATTATTGGTCAAATATGCCGAGATTGATAGGGTGGAGCTACAAAGACAAATAGTAGTTCTCACAGATGAAATAGTACAAATGGGCACGGCGGAAGAAATAAACAAACTAAACGCCAAAATGACTGCTCGCCTACGCAAAAAAAAGGAAAAAATTAAAGTGCGCAAAGCGTTCAAGTTCCACCGGGATCGTGTGGACTATGAGTGCGGGCGCATCTTTACCTTTGCACGGAAATACGATGGTATTAAATCAGCCACATCAGCTAAGCAACTCGGGACCAATACAGCCAAGGCTAGTGCTTCAAACAACAGACAACAAGCGGAATCCTCATACTCTGATAACAGTTCCGCAATTGAAAGTGAGACTGACGGCGATGAAACCAGAATTCCACCTACCTTACCGAAGCCTGGCGAAGAAATTGATTTTTTAGCCAAAGAGCGCATGGCAACACTGAGACCAAGAAACAAGAAAAATCAAGCAAACAAAGGAGAAACTACAGGCGCAGCCAAAGACGCAATGCCCGCAAACGCGCCAACTCCACAGAGCAGCAACAACAAGGGTCGCGGGAAGGGCTGGTGGAAACATCGTCAACTTTAAATTCAACGTCTGTTGACGAAAAACGGTTATTAATTTAAGTGAGACTGTTTTGAACAAGGCTGAAACCCAAATTTTAGCCCTGGGATTATCTTTTTGTAACGAGTCCAATTTCGATTATGCCAACACTCGCATAGATATATATCAATTTATACGGATGTTAAAACTGCGCAAATTCCATGCACTAATCAAGGCAAAAAAACCTTTTGAAACTTCTGCGATCGATGCATCTGGACAACAGACTGCCGGTTCATCACAGGTACCATTATTATCAGTTTTGACCGATTTACACATTGAGGGCCGCATTGATAATTCAGAATCCCTGCTTTTGGCAAACCACAGCCAGCCAACAACACATGACATAACACAGACCATATCCACGCCCTTCAAGAAAAAATCAAAGTTCAATCCTATAATGCTACGAGATGGCATAGACATTTTTAATGAACATGTCACAGAAGAAATTAAAAAGCTAAATTACAGAACTCGTGCATCGAAAAACAAGTTATCAAGTCAGAATAGACAATACAAAAATCTGGTTACCAAGCTACAACAGAATGATAATGTAATTGTGAGAAATTCTGACAAAGGGGGAAATATGGTGCTATGGTCTAAGGAGGAATATATGAAGGAAGCCATGTCCCAATTAAATGATCGGACTTGTTATAGGCTCAGTAGTGCATCTGCCATCAAGGAAACTGCCAATGCTTTTTATATGAAATTAATTGCCTGGAAAAGTACTGGTCTCATAACAAATGATGAATACCAATTTATGAGAAATGATTATCCAGTCATTCCAAACATTTATTTCATTCCGAAAGTGCATAAAGATGCCTTAAAACT
Source organism: Lissotriton helveticus (assembly GCF_964261635.1). NCBI lineage: Eukaryota > Metazoa > Chordata > Amphibia > Caudata > Salamandridae > Lissotriton > Lissotriton helveticus. The sequence goes on along the minus strand of NC_136069.1, from coordinate 1,676,441,216 downwards.
ACCGGGACGTCCAATTATCTGGGCCAGATTGAGCCTTTTAGAAAATGCTTCAAAATACATTGACTTCTTTTTGCAAGACTGTGTAACCAGCTTGGCATCGTATCTAAGGGATACCAGTGATTTTTTAAGTAAAATCAAGGATTTCAAGTGGAATTCTAACTTTCATCTTTTGACATTAGATGTATCATCTTTGTACACTTGTATTGACCACAAGGATGGTCTAAGGGCTTCGGAATTTTTTTTGAATAAGAGAAGAGCAATGTGCCCTGAACATAATAACATGCTTTTAGACATGGTCTAAATAACAATATGTTTTTCTTTAACCAAACATTCTATCAGCAAATAAGAGGTGTGGCTATGGGGGCCAGCTTCTCCCCCAGTTATGCCTGTATCTTTATGGGCTGGTGGGAGGAGCTGGTCCTCAGAGGCACGCATGCTGAATGGTATAACAAACATGTAAAATTATATTACAGGTACATAGATGATTTGTTTTTTGTCTGGGATGGTTCAGTGGAGGAGGCCCAGGATTGGGTCATGGTTCTTAACACTAACAATGTTCATTTGCATTTTACCTCATCTATTGATATTGCTAGTATCTACTTTCTGGACGTGGAAATTTATATGGCTAACAATAAAGTGGAAACCAAGCTATATAGAAAAAGTACAGCTGGCAATTCGGTCTTGCATTTTTCCAGTTTTCACCCTAGGCACCTAATAAATAGCATTCCCTATGGGGAAATCTGTAGCAATCCATTAGACGTAGTGGAGGCCCAACTTCAATGCAAGGAAAGATTCCTTGCTAGGGGTTACCCGTTGAAAACTATACAAGCGGCTATCAATAAAACATCTGAATTAGATAGGGATACTCTCCTTGTCCCCAAAAAACTAAGGGAATCAGCTGGTAAAGATGAAAGTAACCCTGAATCAGTGAGACTAATCATACCCTATAGTGCCCAGGAAAAAGCGATCACCAAGATCAATAACAAAAACTGGGCCCTTATAAGAAATGATCCTGTGATTGGTACTGATATGCCATCTAGACCTAGCATAACTTTCAGGAGGGCAACCTCTATGTACAACAACTTGGTATCCAGTTGCCCTGAATCCTCTTCGTCCAACAAATGGTTAAAGACATCTAATGGCTTTACCAAATGTAATTCATGCCAGGCGTGTGAATATGGTGTAAACAAGAAAAGTTATCATACAGCCTTTAGTGAGAAAGAAATTAAAATCTCCAAGCCCCTACATTGCAAAACAGAATACGCCATCTATGTTTTGGAATGCACTTGCCCATTAAAATATGTGGGCAGTACCAAACTTCCTGCCAATAAGGGGGTTTTGCAACATATTCGGGCCATTGTTAATCATGACCCAACTTACCCTGTCGCCAGGCACTTTCAAGAGGTCCACAATAACAGCTTACAGGACCTCTCATACTATGTAATTGACACCATCCCAAAAACCAAAAAGGAGGCGACAGGGAACATAAAATGATCAAACTGGAGACACGATACATTCTCAATTTCAATAGCAAGAACCCAGGAGGCTTAAACACCACGGAAGATCTGCACACATGCCTATGAACAATATGAAAAATATGACAAATATGTAAAATAACTAGCATTTGTTTCCTCGAATTTGCTTCGTTTTACCCCATAAATCCTTCTCCAATTTTGCCTTCCAAATGCTGTAATATGATTTACATATGATAATTGAATACGCTTTTAAGTCATTATGAATCAACAAAACAAATTTAATATATTTGATTCTTAAATGATCAAAAAAAATTCTTTTTTCCATGACCCGCTGATACCTTTCCTTAACCATAAAATATGCTGGTTTGTTAACATTTAGTCACCTTATGCACTTTTTTCTAATCACATTTCCTCATTTTTTTTGGCAATGACTAATTATGGAGTATTAGACAAGGTTACACTCACGTTTGTAAGCCTTGTTTTCAAGAAACGAGCATTTAAAGCTAAAAATTTCAAATTAAACCAGTATGGCAAACTAATACAGCAGGTCAGATAGATTATGACTCTGCATGCAATTATTGTATCATTGGCAATTTTTCAAAGCATTTATGCAAGTATTATGAAATCAAAAACATTGTGAATATAACATGTTTTTTATTGATTTTAAATACAAGTCCATATATATTTTTGTACTATAATATATTTTTGTACCAAATATATTTTTTGCATTATGATAGAGAGAATATATGTATTTTAAACTATATTTATATCAATGTGTAAACCAATGTATTTATACAATAATTTCTTATGCTTGCCTTGTAAATACTGGGATAGAATGATTACAACTTATTTTGAATGTCGTCTTGCATTATGAGGAAACGAAAATTTCTTTTATGTTTATTATTCACTGCATAGTCACGTGCAATGGTGCGGGTTTTTTAACTGGTCTACAATCTGTTTGCCGTTGTCATGTGATCAAGCCACCTCGGTGGTGAAACGCGTAATTGCCGATTAAAACGCGAAAGCATTCTTTGCACTAAACCTGGGTCTGTGTCTGCTTGCTGCAAAAATAATTCCTGGAGGTGGCGTTCGAGCAGTAATTCGGATATATATATATATATATATATATATATATATATATATATATATATATATATATATATATATATATATATATATATATATATATATATATATATATATATATATGTAGGCCAAGGTGTATTGAAGAAAAGATACTCAGACAACAAATCAATAATCCATATAGACACTCATGTAGCTACTCACCAACCCATGGAGCCACTTAGACACCAGCTTATAGACTGATACAGACATTCACAGTTTAGTCACTAACCCATGCCTTCACTAAGAGACAATTAATCACTCACTTATACAGACAGTCACGCACCTACTAAATCATTCATACAAACACTCATGCACCCACTCATTCTTCAATACACCTTACATTACATCTTTATGTCAAATTCTTTAATAAATCACCTCCAGAGATTAGACACAGTAATCCGTGCAGAAAGCATCATAATCCCCCGGTCATAAGCCTAAACTTTACTTAAACCACCAGCTAGCTGACACTGGCCAGGAGTTAGGCTACTCAACAGGAGATTAATTAAAGACCCTAGTAAGGAGAATTAAGTGGCACCCTTGCAACTTGCCCAAGTTGGCTAAATGGCTCAATGACGGGAGACTTTGGCTGAAGGGTAAACCAGGGGACCTACTTTTAAAAACTTGGGACCACATGACCAGAACTATGGCGTTATCACTCCAGGGACATAGGGGACGCCCAAAGCGAAATCGGCAGCAACCCAGTCAGCAAAAAATAAACCCCTGCGGCAATGGAGCATTAACCTCATGCGGAAGAACCTGAGGAAAATAATGTGTTTGCTTAAACTTAACTTAAACTTAGCAGCTGCAAAAGAGGCACGGAAAGTCCATTAAAAAAATGTTTGGGCCTTGAAATGAGCACACCAAGAGGAGGAATGACATTTATTTTTGTGGCAGTATGTGAGTAAGCTAAAATCCCTTTGGCAACCAAGGGCAAATACAGTTCCAGCATTAGTGTGGAAGAATCATGTGAGGTGACAGTTGCTCGCACACAACCCTACAGCCACCTTGGGGTCTCCCCGGCTGAAAGCAGAAGAACGCCAAGCCTCAATCTCATCTACAGAAATAATAAAACTAATTAAATCCATGAAGGCCTGCGGAGTGCCTGGCCCAAATGGGCTCCCTGCTGGGATCTTTCAATTCACCCCAGAGGGTTGGGCAGTGCTCCTAACCCTGTTAATCCACACAGCTTACCATCTGGGTAAAACACCTGAATCCTGGAGAGGCTCAATAGTACTCCCGATTCACAAGAAAGGTGACCTCCTGAATCCAAGTAATTACCGCTTAATAGCTCTGTTTGACCTGGAAGTAAAAGCATATCCCCGAATCTTACTGGAAAAACTGGAAACTTGGGCAGAATAGAATGCGCTGCTCCCTTTTTTTCGAACAGGTTTTCGAGGAGAAGCACCTACCACTGACAACATGATAGCTCTATCTGCCCTCTGCCAGCAAGCCACTCAGATGAACCAACCTCCTCTCTTTTGCTGCTTTGTTGATCTTACTGCAGCTTTTGACAAGGTTGATAGACAAACTCTTTGGAAGAAATTAGCAAATTGGGACATTCCATCCCCACTCCTAACGGCCATAATATCCTTTTACCCCGAAACCTGGGTATGTGTGAAAACAGGCCTGCATCTCTGTCAGCTAAAATCTGCACAACCGGAGGTCTGAAACAAAGCTGTTTGCTCACCCCTATACTTTTTAATCTACACAGCGGATCTAAGAAAAGTTCTCTCCAACAGCTGTCTGGTCCCTCTCCGACTAGGCCATCGCCCCCCTATACATTCTTCAATAGGCGGATGACAGTCATCATGGGTCACACCAAAGTGGGACTGCAACATGCTCTGACCAGCTTACACAAGTACAGTACAAGAAACCATCTAATCATCAACACAGAAAAGACCAGGATCCATGAACTTGGCCGGCAAAAGCACAAAAGCCAAATCACAGGCACCATAGGTGCCATGACAATCAATTCAGCTTCGAAATACAAGTACCTGGGGGTCTGGTTTACAGAATCCGTTCAACCTTCTGCTCACGAAAAGATTTGACTAAGAAAGCAACTGCCATTGCCTACGGTTTAGTCAAACTAAATAACGAGCTAAAAAGTCTGCCAGCAGAGGGTATAAGAAAAGTCACCCAAGCTTCCCTCCTACCAGCAGACTCTTATGGGCATCACGCGTTCCCGGGTGCTTGCTCGGAAATCCTAGAGAGGGCACAGTGCGTGGGTTATAAAAAGATCTATCAACTTCCAAAACACCTTTCCAGGGTGAGACTCAGTTTAGAGCTCAGTCTGATTAAACAATCACTAACTCTAGACGCTGACCTCCTAAAATATTTTATTGAAATCCTAAAAGCCCCGGAGCAATCCCTAAAGAGCTGTCTCAGAGACATGCTTGAAAAAACTAGCTCCACGTGGAATATTCAACTCAAGAGAGTCCTTGCCATTACAGAAATAAATAAACCATCACTCGCCCTTCCTTTTATCTCATACCCTATCTGGAAAAAGAGTATCAACAAACAAGTGCAATCAGTTTCATTCCTGCAAGACCAGGCAACAATAAAAACATCACCTTTCCTGGCCCTGCTCAACGCCTCGTATTTGGTATCTAAACCCCAGCCTTACTTCTCCGCTGCTCTCAACCCCAAAATCAGAAGAGAGATCATATGCATGTGATCGCTGACACTGTCGACAGAGGAATTCAGCCCGACCTGGGCAAATCAAATAACTGGAGGAGCATGCTGTTTGTGCGACTACAATGAGAACCATGGCTGCACCTTCTGTGCTGATGCCCTGCTATAGCAAATGAAAGGAGAATTCTCCCTAGGGAACTATACTTGAGTGAAAAAGCAAGTACCTGCCTCGAGGCTTCGGCAATATGTTTTACACAAAAGGAACCCCACATCCTGGCCTGCTGTGGGCGATTTATACAAACTATTAGGAGCGCTCTCCAGTCTCGCTCTGGTCCCCGACCTCACCCATGTATAGTCCTAAAGCTGATCCCGGATTATTTTAAAGGGAAGCCAGCATGAACTCTTTGCCGACTAGAATCAAACATTCACTCATCCTCTTAATGATTTGACTGCAGACAGAACACATAGCACTCCGACAGATCTCAGTCCTTGCCCTGGATGAAGCAACTGAGATTGGCGAGCTCCAACTATTTCACTCAACAAGATGCAGTTTTAAACTTTCACAAAGTCGCAAAGCACAAGCACATTACCAGGTAACTAGGACTAATGATAAAACATGTGGGATCTAAGGTGAATGGGAAGGAAGGAAGATCAAGAATACAGACGAGCCGGACAGGTGACTAGGACTGGTCGAAGAGCAAAGGACATATGTAAAGAAGTTCAGAGCCAAATGAAGGCATATAACACTTGCACTTCACTAGAATTTTCAATCTTTACACAAGGGCCAAGTGCAATTACTATCGTTTTCCTTTATTAATGTTTTTTTTCTTACTGTAATGCAATGGTTTTAATTAACGTATGCAAATAAATAGATTCCAAGCTGTGTTGCAATACTCCAGATTTATTAAGCCGTGCAGGGCTTTGCAAGGTGGCCTTGCGTGGCTTGATAAATCTGACTTAGTAGTTGCAACTCCCTTGGCCACCACGCATGGCACAAGACGCGCAACTCAATGTTAGATCTGCCCTTTTGTCTTCCAAATCGTGCATTTTATATCCAAGATATGTCCGACATTTTACTGTCCTGTTTTAGCCTAGAGACTTGAGGTGGATATCAATCCCTGAATACTCTTTCACCTTTTCGGTGCTCATGACGGAATAGTTCCGTCTTGAGTACCAGTGCTCCTGTGCTCATGATGGAACAATTCTGTTATGAGTAAAGGGGTACTAAATCCCTCTGCTGCTGACAGCAGAGGGATATCCTTTTTTTTTTGGGCCTCGGGAGGTGGAGAAGAGCTTCCCCAACCTCCCGAGGCCGTTTTTTTAATTTCCAATGCAATGACAATCATGCACATGGCGCTCTGACTTCATTGCATTGAAAATGAAAATTAAACTTAGTTTCAGTTTAATTGTTTCAGTTCTCGTGGGGTTATCTTAGCCCCCCCGAGCACCGAAACACTTGGGAGGGGTAGCATTGGAAAGGGGAGAATCTCCCCTTTTCATTGGTACCCTTCCCTAGTGGATCCCTATTTGGGGATCGCCCGATGAGGCAAGCAGGGATCCACCCACTATCTACCAGGAAGAGGGGAGCAGCCCCTTGGGAAATGGCCTTTGGTCTCCCCATTAAAGTTTGATACAGCCAATCCTTCTTTCCCCCAAGCACTAGAGACCCCGGGATTATTTATTTATAGACCAGGGGTGAGGGCTGCCCAGAATGGGCATGCCAATGCCCCCACCCTACACCCCAACAAAGGCTAAATACTTTCTGCCCCCCCCTCACCCCCCCAGGAGGCCTATGGGGGCAATAACCCCTGGTCTGCCCCCTGGAGGGCAGAGAGCCCACAAGGTACCAGGGATTTTTTTAAATATATGTAGGGATGGGGGCTGCCCAGAATGGGCATGCCAATGCCCCCAATCCCCCATGAAATGCTACAGTCTCTCTGCTGCCCCTGGGAAGCAGATGGGGCAATAGCCCCTTATCTGCCCCTTGGGGGCAGAAAGCCCACTAGGCACCAGGGATATTTTTTCCTCCAGAATTCGGGGTGGGAGCTACCCAGAATGGGCATGCCAATGTATCCCTCCCCCCAAAAAAATGCCACATACTTTCTTCCTCCCCAGAAAGCAGATGGGGGAATTAGCCCCTGTTCTGGCCCCCGGGTTGGGGCAGAAAGACCACTTGGTAACAGAACCTGGTGAGAGCCACACAAGTCACCACATCCTGGATTCCCCTGGGTTTCTAGTTTAAAAAAATGTATAGGTTTACTAGGTTTCCCTAGGTGCAGGCAGAGCTGGGATTCAAAATCTAAAGCTAGGCACTCTGCAAAAAAGGGGTCTGTTTTCACTGTAAAAATGTGGTGTGTCCACGTTGCATTTTGGGCCATGTCTTGTCACAGGTACTAAGCCTACCTACACAAGTGAGGTGCCATTTTTATTGAAAAACTTTGGGGATTGTAGGGTGGGTGGAATGTTGTGGATCCATGCAGATTCCAGAACTTTCCCTAACAGAAATGTGAGGAAAATGTGTTTTTTTAAAGGTTTGAGCATTGCAAGGGATTCTGGGTAACTGAACCTGATGAGAGCCACACAAGTCACCCCATCCTGGATTCCCCTGGCTTTCTAGTTGTCAAACATTTATAGGTTTGCTAGGTTTCCTGTTGTAAATAATGATGATGGTCCATTGTAGATGAATATATTATATTTATTATGTACTACAGAGAATAACTGGTGTTCCCATCAGAAAGCAGGGAGCTAACTGACAAGACAGAATACAGAGACCTGTGACATCAGAAACATAGAATGTGGGTCTTAAAGCAATACAACAAAATGGAAGTGATGAGAATACAACATATCCTCTCTCCTTCGCATAGATAACAGAATAAAAATTGAAAAAAAACAGAACAAAAACAGAACTCATGTCCTTCGTTACAGAACCTACATCAATGTGAAACAAAATCTCGTAAGTAGCTAGGAGGCTTCCTATCCCTGTGACCTCTACCAATATCGGCAGAACCCCTACTTACTGGTTCTGATACATGGTTAGGTTGAGGTAGCTTAACTTCCTTTTCAGCTCTCTTATATAATGCTACTCGCCTCAAGTTCCAACACTCACCATTAAACAAAGTAACAAACCTTTTATGAACAGACTTAACTTTAAACGGACCCCTAAATTTCGTTAATCCTACACCTACTCTTCCTGGTTTCACCTTCACCCAATCATTCACCAACAGATTGCACTGACTCTCTGACACTTTTCCGTCTTTCAATTTGTCTGACCCTTCTCCACTTTCATGTTTCCCAAACACCCCAGTATTCAAACATTCCTTCATCCATGCAGCAACTAGTTTGGTACCTGCCGAACGTCCTCTCATCAAGCAAAAGGGAATCTCCCCTGTCACACCATTTTCAGTAGTCCTATAGGCCCAAACCATGTCATTAACTAATTCTCTCACATTGGTTTTAGATGAGAGGGCCATTTGAATCGCACCTTTGACCATACGGTTCGCCCTCTCCACTATGCCATTCCCCTGTGGGTTGTAAAGTGAAGTTCGTGAATGTGCAATGCCACATTCTTTCAAGAAACTAGTCATTTGTGTGGATGTCAATTGTGTTCCATTATCCGTGATGATCTTCATAGGAAAACCATCTTCCCTGAAAATATCCTTCAATGCAATGATAGTGCTGGTGGTGGTGATTTCCTTAATGAATTTGACCACCAACCACTTTGATGAAACATCTACAACCACTAGACCAAACCTCATATCCTGACTCAACTGACAAAAGGGTCCAATAAAATCAAGACATATGGTGTGCCATGGACACCCTGGATCTTCAATCGTACCACAACTATTTTGACTACCTACCTTAAGCCTCTTCTCACTTTCTCTGCAATCAGAACATCTTTCCACCCAATCAGAAATCTCACGGTCCATGCCTGGCCACCAAAAGTGCTCCCTTACTCTTCTTTTAGTAATAGACTGCCCTAGGTGACCTTCATGAGCTAACTTGAATAAGGTAGATCTCACCTCCTGTGGCGGGATGAACTTGTCTTCTTTCAGGACGATCAAACCCTCATCATCCAAAATAGATACATTTTCCAACACTTTTAAATACGGGCGAAGAGCAGGAGACACACAACTTTCCCTCCTTGGACCCTTGATAATAAGGTCTTTCACCCCTTTCAACACCTCATCCTTCACCATGGAGGCATTCCACCAACTCCTACTAATTGCTCCAGCACACATCTCTACCATCTCATCCACAGCTGCCACGGACTCTTCTGAATTGAGTGAATCTACACCTGGTTTGTCTACTGTCTCCCAGGGTAGTGGAAGTCTGGAAAGGCCATCAGCTTGGCAGTTCTTCCAACCAGGAATATATTCTACAGTGTACACATATTCTTGGATTCTTGCAGCTAGTCTGGCCAATCTCGCCGATCCTTTCCCAGCCCCACCAGGTGATAATATCTTAACCAAAGGTTTGTGGTCAGTTAACAGTGTAAATTTAAACCCCCACAAATACATTCTATAATACTCGCAACCCCATGCTGCAGCAAGGGCCTCTCGTTCTATAATAGAATAATTTCTCTCTGTGGTTGTGAGAGTTCTTGACGCAAAAGCTACGGTTTTCAAACCGGAATCATGCATTTGAGCTAATACTGCACCGACACCTACAGCGCTTGCATCCACTGTCAAAACAGACTTACGATTGGTGTCAAATGGTGTCAAGATACCAGCTTCACATATTTCTCTTTTGATTTCTTGAAAACAATTATCCTGTTCCAGATCCCACACATACTTGCACCCTTTTCTCAAGAGAAGCTTAATTTTTTCAGTTTTCTCTGCAAAACCTTTTACAAATTTTGCATAATATTCGATGAGGCCAAGAAAAGACCTCAACTGATCTTTGTCACATGGAACTGGTGCATTTCTGATGGATTCTAATAAATCCCTTTTTGGTCTAACTCCTTTGACTGACAATGTATAGCCTAGGTATTCTACTTCTTCTACTGCAAACTTGCACTTCTCCTTTTTCAATGTCAACCCTGCCTGTTCCATTCTCTCTAAAACAGTCTTCAATATGAGATTATGTTCCTCTACAGTCTCTCCGAAGATTAACACATCATCTTGGAAGTAGACAACTTTGTTCACTCCCTTTAACACAGCACCCATCATCCGTTGAAAGACTCCTGCCGCAGATGCAAGTCCAAAGGGCATGCGGGTGAATTGATAAATCCCTTCAGTGGTTATGAAAGCAGTCAGTGCTTTAGAGTCCTGATGCAATCTAATTTGGTGGTATGCACTGCGGAGATCCAACTTGGAAAAATACTTTCCACCCTTTAGCGACAGGACCAACTCGTTGATATTTGGCAACGGAAAATTGTCTACAACAATGTTCTGGTTCAATGTGCGAAGGTCCACACAGAATCTGAAACTTTTGTCAGGTTTGGTCGTGATAACAACTGGGGAAATCCAGGGTGATGTTTCAATTTGTTCTATCACTCCCTGATCTAACATTTCCTTAAGCATTTTCTTGACCTCTTCACACGCAATGAATGGAACTTTCCTGACTCTGTGTTGTACTGGCATGGCACCATCACGCAGTATAATTTTGTGTACATATCCCTTCAATTCTCCGATGTGTTCATCAAACAAACTTGACATTCCATTGACTATCGATTCAGTTGTTATGCTATTTACTACCATCACTTGTGGTACTGCCCTGGGGTTGATAATTATACTGAGATCGTACTGTTGATCCCAACCTAAAATTGCAGGGCCTGACTCTGCTATGTAAACCTTCCCTGTCGTGAAACGATTTTCGAAAGAAATTTCACACTCCATGTACCCTAATAACACTATACTTTCCCCTTGATATCCACAAGGACTAATATCACTAGTTAACAACTGTACATTCCTCCACTTTTCCAAGTACATATCTTTTGGAATAATAGTCCAGAACGACCCTGGGTCAACCATTAACTGGACTTCTTTTTTATCAATAAGGAATAGGGCCTTGGGTCTATGCCTCCTGCCAGGTTCTCCTTTACTCACGTTCTGTCCACCTAAGCATAATAATTTATTGGTGCCCTCAACCCCAGTGTCATCTCTCACCATTTCTCTCTTTTCCACTACCGCTACTTTTTCGCCGCTCGTCCCTTTGCACATTTTAAAAAAATTGCCTTTTCTCCCACATTTCCTACATACTTTGTCTAGGGCAAAGCACCTCTTGTAATCCGAGGTATGGAATGTGCTACCACACCTACTACACATCTTTGTTTGGAATTTATTCCTCTCAGTACTTGGAAACCCATTACTGTATCTCTTGGTGCTCTTTTCTCCTGTATCTATGTTTTTCCTATTCACAGCCGCAACTTCTTCCTGTTCTACACAAGAAACACCATTCCCACTCTCCTTCACTCCGTCCTTTTTTTCCATCTCTTTCATACATGCGTTTGATTCTTCAACCACTTTGGCTATGTCAATGGCTGTCTGTAGAGTGGGATTCTTTGCTGCCCATAATTTTTCTTGCATTTTCTTGTTCCTACACTGTACTATTAGTTGATCTCTTATCATTTCATCACTTATCTCTCCGAAATTACATTTGATGGACAACTCGCGTAATCTGGTTACAAACTGATCCACAGATTCTTCTGCTCTCTGTGGTTGGGTGTAAAATTTGTGTCTCGCCATGACTATATTTACTTCTTTCGAATACTGTTTCTTCATCCTCGCTTTAGCTTCAGTATATACATTGGACAATGTCCTACCATCTTGGTTTAGACCTACTGGTAAGTATTTAAAAGTGTGCTGTCCCTCTTTTCCTAGAGCGCTTAACAAAAGAGCTTTCTTCCTAATAGCACTGAAATCTTTCCCATCAAGTGCCTCTATGTAATTTTCGAAAATATCGATCCATTCATCCCATTCGATGGGAGGATCTCCAGCTGACTGTAAGAACATTGGTGGTGTTATAACGTTAATGTTCTCCATGGCACTGGTTCTTTCGTGGATATCACACCCTTGTAGTTACTCTAGATTATATACTGTTTGGATGAAGTATGATAAACAACCAATGTAGGTCGCTTACTTATAACTCACTTGTACAAAAATAAACAATTGTGGCTTACTTGTGAAGAGAACTATATTTTTCCTTCAATTTGGTACAAATTGTTGTTCCCGCTTCATGCAGGTTGCTTACTATGGGGATAACGTTGATTTTTTTCTTTTAGAAACAATTTGCCGTCTCTGCCGCTTCGACAAATAGATTGGTTGCTAGGTAACGCGTGACACACAAGATGGCCACCACGCAACGTCCGTCGCTCCGTCGCTTACCGTGGTGACGTTGCACGTTCAGCTGTGAGCGAGAAGAACAACACTGTTCTGATGAAGTCGCGGGGAAGGCAAGTTCCAACCGTGAGTACTCACGTGCAGCAGCGCTCATGTGATTTTTAAATAATGCTGTGTATGGTTGAAATGGCTCTGTGACTGCACTCGGTTGAATGAGCTTCAGATAACGTTATTCCCAACTGCGTTTGCACCAACATCTAAGTCTATGTGCGTGTCACAATTTCACACTTTCGCCGCAATTTCGCTGTAAATTCAATCCCAGCACAGCGAAAAAAATTAACGTTAGAGTCTGGACTCACCGGTTGTTTGGGGTCACGCTTGGTACTTCCCTTGAGATTTTAGTTTCTCCTCTCCACAGCGACAATTTTCTGTTTTGGGAAGTATGAGTCTATTTGTCTAGGTAAACAAGTAGCGCTTCATTCACAGTTTCCTTCTGTTGGAAATATGCTCCTCTATTGGTAATGGTTCTCTTCAATTAACAAAAGTTCACGTATCTCACCCTTTTGAGTACGATTTCTTCACCTTTTTCTTTCTTCCTTCTTCAGCTTTGCATTTCCTCTTCTTGGTAGAAGTAACTGGTTCTCAATTTTTCTTACAATTTGGAAAGGTTAACCAAGAGAGCTTGCGTGGTTTTTTTCCTCACCAGTGGGGTCTTCTTCTCCCTCTGTAGTTGATTAGCTCTTCCTGCTCATCGTCGCCATGTGTTGTAAATAATGATGATGGTCCATTGTAGATGAATATATTATAGTTATTATGTACTACAGAGAATAACTGGTGTTCCCATCAGAAAGCAGGGAGCTAACTGACAAGACAGAATACAGAGACCTGTGACATCAGAAACATAGAATGTGGGTCTTAAAGCAATACAACAAAATGGAAGTGATGAGAATACAACATTTCCCTAGGTGCCGGCAGAGCTAAGATTCAAAATCTACACCTAGTTACTTTGCAAAAAAGGGGTCAGATTTCTCTGTAGAAATGTGGTGCGTCCACATTGTGTTTATGGCCGATTCCTTACACCGGCACTAGGCCTACCCACACAAGTAAGGTACCATTTTTATTGGAAGACTTTGAGGAATGCGGGGTCGGTGGAATTTTGTGGATCCATGCCGATTCTAGAACTTTTCATCACATGTGAGGAAAATGTATTTTTTTTACAAAGATTGAGGTTTGCAAGGGATTCTGGGTATTAGAACCTGGTGAGAGCCACACAACTCATCCCATCCTAGATTTCCCTGGGTGTCTAGTTTGAAAAAATGTATAGGTTTTCTAGGTTTTCCTAGGTGCAGGCAGAGCTAGGGTTCAAAATCTACACCTCAGCACTTTGCAAAAAAAGGGTCAGTTTTCACTGTAAAAATGTTTTGCGTCCACGTTGCATTTTGGGCCGTTTCCTGTCACAGGAACTAGGCCTACCACACAAGTAGGAATGCGGGGTAGGTGGAATTTACCAGATCTATGCAGAGTCCAGAACTTTCTATCACATAAATGTGAGGAAAATGTGTTTTTCTTTTACAAAGTTTGAGGTTTACAAGGAATCTAGGGTAACAGAACCTGGTGAGAGCCAGACAAGTCACTCCATTCTGGATTCTCCTGGGTGTCTAGTTTTAAAAAATGTACAGGATTGCCATGTTTCCCTAGGTGCTGGCAGACTTAGGGTTCAAAATCTACAGCTAGACACTTTGCCAAAAAAGGGTCTGTATTCACTGTAAAAATGTGGTGATTTTATGTTGTATTTTGGGACATTTTCTGTCGCTGGCACTTGGTGTACCTACACAAGTGAGGTACCATTTTTTTCGAAAGACTTTAAGGAATGGGGGTCGGTGGAATTTTGTGGATCCACGAAAATTCCAAAACTTTTCATCTCAGAAATGTGAGGAAAATGTGTTTTTTTTTACAAAGTTTGAGGTTTGCAAGAGATTCGGGGTAACAGAACCTGGGGAGAGCTACTCAAGTTACCCCATCCTGGATTTCCCTGAGTGTCTAGTTTTAAACAATGGATAGGTTTGCTAGGTTCCCCCAGGTGCCGGTAGAGCTAAGGTTCAAAATCTACACCTAGTTACTTTGCAAAAAAGGGGTCAGTTTTCACTGTATAAATGTAGTGTGTCCACATTGCGTTTTTGGACGTTTCCTGTCACGGGCACTAGGCCTACCCACACAAGTATGGTACCACTTTTATTTGAAGACATTGGGGAATGCAAAGTAGGTGGAATTTTGTGGATCCACTAACATTCTAGAACATTCCATCACAGAAATGTGAGGATTTTTTTTTTTACAAAGATTGAGGTTTGCAAGGGATTTTCGGGTAACAGAACCTTGGGAGAGCCCCTCAAGTTACCCCATCCTGGATTCCCCTGGTGTCTAGTTTTACATTTTTTTTAGGTTTGCTAGATTTCCCTAGGTGCAGGCAGAACTAGGGTTCAAAATCTACAGCTAGGCACTTTGCAAAAAAAGGGTCTGTTTTAATTGTAAAACTTTAGAGTGTCCATGTTGTGTTTTGGGCCGTTACCTGCCGCGGTGCCACATGTGAGGTACCATTTTTATTGGGGACTTAAGGGGACAAGAATTGTAGAGCAACTGTTCTTACCTATTTACTTCCGATACATTTCTGCCTTCCAAATGTAAGACAATGTGTAAAAAAGAAGTCCCTTTGAAAAATGTCCTAAAATTCACATGCTAGTATGGGTACCCACAATTTCTGAGATGTGCAAATAGCTACTGTTTCTAAACTCTATATTTTGTTTCAAGTTTGAAAATGTATAGGTTTTTTTCATACTGATTTTTCACTGTTTTTATTTTCCCAAATGAATTGCTTTATACCTGGTACACAATAAAAAATATTGCAAGACGCTACTCATTTATTGGCTCAGAGTTCATCAGGTTCTTGGTGAACCTACAAGTCATATATATCCCCACAACCGGAAGGGTACAGCGGATGTAATGGTAAATTTCTTTAAACATCTGTCATACTTAGAAGAAGTTACAGGTGAAAATGTTGGCACAAATGGCTGTTTTTATAACTCATTTTCAAATTTTCCTATTTTCAGCTGTTAGTTTTTATAAGAAAAAAACCTTGGAGGAGCTACACAAATGACCCCTTGCTGAATTTAGAATGTTGTCTACTTTTCTGAAATGTATAGCTTTCCAGGATCGATTATTGCTTTCATACCCATTTCTACCATTAAGTGGAAGGCAGAAAAAATAGCAAAAATATGCTATGTCCCAGTAAAATTCTAAAACTGTGTAAAATGTTTTGGTTTTCTGACAAAAGTGTGTCAGAATCTGAAAACTGAGAAGATGGTAATTTCGGCACCACAAACACTCTTTTGATACCATTTGCAGGGGAAAAAAACAAATGTTTTCTTCTGCAGCACTTTTTTCCCAGGTCCCCCCCCCAAAAAAAAAATATATTTAGCTGTATTTTGGACAATTTCTGGGTCCCCTCAAGGGTAAACAACAAACCCTTGGTACCTTTAAAATCCCCATGATGTTGGAAGAAAAGGACCCAAAATTTGGCGTGGATACGTTATGTGGTAAAAACGTTATAGGGGCCTAAGCACGAACTACCCCAAATAGCCAAAAAAAGACAGCACAAGGGGTGGGGAGGGAGGCCTAGCAGGGAAGGGATTAACCTAGGGCTTTGCCAAAGTAAACAAATCAGATGTGCCTTTGTCAACAACAACAATATGCGCTGCTCAGGCAATAGTATGTATTGCATCAATATATTTGGTCCGGCCCTACAACACCAACAATATCCACCGTTCAAGCAAAAGTATATATTGCGTCAATATAGGCTCAGGTCCTACAACAGCAACAATATACACTGCTCTGGCAATAGTACATCATGCATCATTATAGGTGCAGTGGGAGATGTGTGGGGTGACAGACAAAGAGGCTGACTCTGGAGCACGGGCCTAAACAGTTCGATACCCCGCACTGGCGGCGGCGGCAGCTCAGCTCAGCATCAGTTGACTCTGGGCATTGGCTCACTTAACTCCCCAACGGATTCAGCACTTTGAGATTCTTAGGGGTGATTAGTTTGTGCTTTACACATACCGGATTTATTTAATATAGGCTCAGGTCCAACAATATCAACAATATCCACAGCTCAGGCAATAGTATATCTTGCGTCAATACTGGCTTATGTATGGAGATCTTATTTCCTGAGTCTTAAGATTTAAAGTATAAAGATAAGTTTTGTCTGTTCACTGCTTGCCTCTCTAGTGGTCTATCCAGGCCAGAAGTAGTGCAGACTGCAGCCTGTCCACCTCCCCGCCTCCTGACGAGCCTCCCAGACAGATGGCAGATACTTTCAAATTCATTGATGGGGACAGTGTGAAGTGACTGGTGCTCTTTCACATCATAGGGCACTGACTCTCTGCGGATTGGTCCCTGGCGTTCATCATACCTCACTGACTTTCTGTTGAATTGTCCCTGGTGTTCATCATACCTCACTGACTCTCTGTTGATTGGTCCCTGGCGTTCATCATACCTCACTGACTCTCTGTTGATTGATCCCTGGTGTTCATCATACCTCACTGACTCTCTGTTGATTGGTCCCTAGCGTTCATCATACCTCACTGACTCTCTGTTGATTGGTCTCTGGTGTTCATCATACCTCACTGACTCTCTATTGGTTGGTCCCTGGCGTTCATCATACCTCACCCTTCTCACCAGCACATCTGCACTTTGGTGCTCTACTCTGAAGGCACTGGATGTTCTGCATCTGATGCTCAGGTTCCGCATACTGCGGCCAGGTTGGCTCCAGATGCCTGGAGATTCAAGAACACGAAGACCGTTTATCCAGTCATTTCATACTCAAGGTTATTCCCTCAGTACCTGTTGGTCTCTGACTTCTAAGCACACAGAGGATGTCCTTGAAATTCATAAGAAGACGAATTTGCCAGGCGTTGCATATGCTTCACAGGCCTGTATTTCTTTCTTCTTCATTATTGTTGTGTTTTAACAATTGGGACCACCCTTCATCATTTCAAGCATGGGGGTAACCTTTTCAGCTTTTGAGATTCATCTAGTGCCCTTAATTCTGATTTGACTGAAGCCCGCTGCCTATGGCTGCCTCTAGCCTGAGCTGGCCTTGTCAGTGACAAGCTTTGGCCTCTCAGCCATCACTCACCTTTGCTGTCTTGTTTCTGAGGCCTCTGAATGTGAGTTCCCCAAAGGCATCAGTGGGCATCTCTTCGATGTGCTTCTCCGGGATCCATTCTGGGTCAGTGTGGTTGGTGTTCTTAGGCTTGTGCTGTCTCTCGGAATTTCCACAGTAACACACATTCTCCCTGAGGGAAACAAACAGAGCAGGAAGTGTGTGGGGGGTGTACAGGACAGTAAAAGGTTAAATTGAGCAGTCAGGTGCAGACCTTCAGAGAAACCCCACAGGTCAATAGACACAAAAGACAGCATTTGTTTTCAGACAGCCTAGCTATTTATTCAATGTCAGTGGATACCACAGGAGCACAGATACAAAAGGGAATAAAATATAGCGCGTGGTTCTCCTGGGAAACCTAATTTGAAATAATGGTACTTAGACCACAAAGTGCCAACAGCCTACATTAGATGTGCAGATGACATGTTCTTACATCAACAGTGCAGAGCCTAGAGAGAGGAGGCATGATCTAGCCGTTGGTGGCCTCAGAGGAGGGGGCTTCCTCTCCCAGTTGGGGGCTGGGCAGCCGGTGAGGGGACCATCCCTCTGGAGTGTAACATGAGCAATTCATCTTCTAATATCATTGTCAGTGTACTTCGTGCATTTTTACAGAGGGATTACTATGAATGTATCTATGATTTAGAAGATTATACAATGTATTTAGTGACTTGTGTCGTAACGTAAATGTTTTGTGAAAGGTAGTACTATCTGTAAAACAATAAGACATAGGACAAGGTTATACAATCATTCTATCTAATATTTGGAAAGCATTTCTGACAATGCTCCAGACTACCCTCCAGTAGCCAGCAGATGCGCCACAAATCCCTCCACTTTCACATCCATCCTGCATCTATGTGCTAACAGCCTGTGGAGATTCAGCTGTCAGTGGTACACAACTCTTAGGGGTATATTCACAAGAATGCGGATAACTACCGCATGAGTAGCATAACGCAACTTTCAATACTGTAGCCCATCGCTGTAAAATAACCCTGTGACAACGTGGAATTCACAACACAGCGGTACCATGCGATAGTCTGCCGAAATCACAGACAATGTACGATATAACACCACCATGATGGAAATAAAAACACAAACCACAAAACCAAAAAACACGCAATGGGCCAAAGTGCGAAGAGGAAATCAGCGATAAGCAGTGCCAGGCCTGCAACACACACCTGGCAGGCATAAAAAACACCATAAAAGCAGAAAAAACAAACACACAAACTGACCAACACACAAACACCATAAAGGCAGCCGGAGCAGGCGCAGAGGTTGAGCGCAACCCCACAAGCACCCAGGAAGACCAGCCCAGGACCTTGGGGATAGGGAAGGGCAAGGACAAGAAGACAAGGAAGACGAAGTTCAGTCCGCAGCTGAACAGGATCATAGTCATGGAGGTGATGGAACACCATCAACAACTCTTTATCAGCTCCAACGTCTCATTGGGCACCAAAACTGGATTATGACGGGACATCGTAGACAAGGTGAATGCCGTCAGAGAGCACAAGAGAACAATGGACGAGGTCAAGAGGCGATGGAATGACATCAAGCGGAAGACCAAGGAGAAACTCTCCACCA
Organism: Lissotriton helveticus; assembly: GCF_964261635.1. Taxonomy (NCBI): domain Eukaryota; kingdom Metazoa; phylum Chordata; class Amphibia; order Caudata; family Salamandridae; genus Lissotriton; species Lissotriton helveticus. The sequence goes on along the minus strand of NC_136069.1, from coordinate 1,676,421,909 downwards.
ACCAGAAGGTAGTAACGCTGACTGGAGGTGGGGCCCCAGTGCCATAGCTGGAGCTGGATGACATGGAGGAGCTGGTGTCCACAGTCATCAGTGTGGAGACTGTGGCCGGAGTTGGGGGACCGGACACTGCTTGACAGGACACAACACAACCGCAACAGGGTGAGTGACCAACAGGTACTGGGGGGATGGGTGGAGATGGCCACAATGGCACGCATGCACAATCATGCAGGTCATAATGCACACCCACAATGACCCTGGGTCCCTGCCTAACCCTACAGACTGTCACAATGTACAATACCATGCTGTCTGAATGCCAACATGTGCCATGCAGCTACATACATGTAGACACATTATAATACACCAACTCCCATTCACATTGCAGGGCCACCGTCAACACCCCCTGCAGAGCAGTCCCAGACACTCTTCACTGATGACAAGGAGGACAACACCAGCATTGACATCATTGACCTCATTCGCCAATCACCACCAGGATCAGGGCAGTCCAGCTAAATCGATGAGACCCCACCCACCATCCAACCCACCCAGCAGGAGGTGCCCACAGCCCTGGCACTCTCCCAAGACCCCCAGGAACAACACATGGCCTTCCAACACCTTGTGCTGGAGGGCCAAAGGGAGACGGCTGAGCAGGTGTGGGTGGGCTTCGACCTCATGGCTACCAAACTGGATGCCATCCTTGGGTGTCTAGGCCCGACCCTTGGTGTTCATCGAGCCCTGAATGGCATCGTTGGAGTTATGACGCAAAGAGAAGAACACCTGTCCGATCAGAGTGGCTCCAACTATGCCAGCCGTGAGCTGGCACACATATGGAGGCTAATGGAGGACATTATGCGGATGGAGGTGAAAAGGATGTCAGCCACTGCTGCACATCAGCTAAATGTAGCTGGGATCTATTATGCCCTGCAGGTCCACATCATGACATTGCCGCCACAAGGCGTGGCACTGATGAATGCTGCTGCCCCCACACCATCCACATCTGAGCCCCCTAGTGTGTCATTGCCTCTCAGTGTGGCAGGCCTATCCACCCAGGCACCTGATGTGTCAGTGGCACACAGTGCTGCTGACAATCCCCCTCCAGCCCCTGATGTGTCAGTGGCACACAGTGCTGCTGCCGGTAGAGCAACACCCACAGGTAGGGCAGGTAGCACATCCGGGGTCGAGGGCATGGATGGGTTTCTGATCAGAAGGAGGCAATAGCATTAATTTCTGCCAACTGGCCTGTTGCTGCTTGGTCCCACACATCGCCTCATGCCCTTCTAATGTCCCCTGATACACTCTGATGCACTCACCTTGGACAGCGACATGGACTGACACATCCTGTTTGATGAACAATGACACGGCGGACAGACTGCAGATTGTACCCTTCCTCTACTGCAGTACATTTCATCTCCGGATGGACTCTGGCTGGCCCTCCACGGGCCCATATTGTGTGGTGTGCTCGTCATTGCCCTGTACTGCTCCAGCTGTACAACTGCACTGGATGTGCCAATAAACCTCTAGTGGCGCACTGCTTTGTCATGTCTTACATCATTCAGGTATGGATCTGTGAATTGATGTGTGGACAGTGCCTTCCCTTGCGTCACTGATGTTCAACCTGCGGGATGTGAGCCAGAAAGTGCAACATTGCAACGGCCTGGTCGCCCCCACGCTCTTCCTGCCTCCCGCTCCAGCACCTACCTGCTCCTGTGCCTACCTGCCGCCGCCGCCGCCTGCTCCCTCCTCCCTCCTCCAGCGCCCCAGCCGCCGCAGGGCCGCCCGCACCCGTTTTTCCCGCCGCTGCCAGCCCGCGGCCCCGCCCCCCCGCCAGCCGATTGGCTAACCCGCTCCCGCCTCCCCGCAGACCCTCCCTACCGGCACCCTTTTTAAGGGGACCCAAACTTCACCTAGGGAGCGACCACAGCGCCTCTACCGGCCTGGTCACCCCACGCTCTTCCTGCCTCCCGCTCCAGCACCTACCTGCTCCTGTGCCTACCTGCCGCCGACGCCGCCTGCTCCCTCCTCCCTCCTCCAGCGCCCCAGCCGCCGCAGGGCCGCCGGCACCCGTTTTTCCCGCCGCTGCCAGCCCGCGGCCCCGCCCCCCGCCAGCCGATTGGCTAACCCGCTCCCGCCTCCCCGCAGACCCTCCCTACCGGCACCCTTCTTAAGGGGACCCAAACTTCACCTAGGGAGCGACCACAGCACCTCTACTGGCCTGGTCGCCCCCACGCTCTTCCTGCCTCCCGCTCCAGCACCTACCTGCTCCTGTGCCTACCTGCTGCCGCCACCGCCACCGCCTGCTCCCTCCTCCCTCCTCCAGCGCCCCAGCCGCCGCAGGGCCGCCCGCACCCGTTTTTCCCGCCGCTGCCAGCCCGCGGCCCCGCCCCCCCGCCAGCCGATTGGCTAACCCGCTCCCGCCACCCCGCAGACCCTCCCTACCGGCACCCTTCTTAAGGGGACCCAAACTTCACCTAGGGAGCGACCACAGCGCCTCCACCGGCCTGGTTGCCCCCACGCTCTTCCTGCCTCCCGCTCCAGCACCTACCTGCTCCTGTGCCTACCTGCCGCCGCCGACGCCGCCTGCTCCCTCCTCCAGCGCCCCAGCCGCCGCAGGACCGCCCGCACCCATTTTTCCCGCCGCTGCCAGCCCGCGGCCCCGCCCCCCCGCCAGCCGATTGGCTAACCCGCTCCCGCCTCCCAGCAGACCCTCCCTACCGGCACCCTTCTTATGACGCCCCCAGAGCGACCGCGCAGCGGACGCGCGCAGCGGGAGCACCGATTGAGCGCCGAAGGTGCGCCAAAGGTAAGCCCGTCTACGCCCGTCCGCGCCTGGACCGCGCCCAGTGCCAGGACCCCTGGCCCCCGCAGCCACCAGCCCTCCCGCCGGACCTACGCCGCCACCGACCTCTACGCACTCAACGCTGGCAGACTCCCGGGCTGCTACCGAGCCACCCCGAGACGCACCCGCGGACCCTTCTGCTGCAACGCCTGCAAGTTCGCCTGCATCCGGATCTGCACCACTCCAGCAGTGCCCAAGACCTCGACGAACATCAGCAACAGCCACCTGAATTGCATCCTGCTCAACACCCGCTCGGTCCACAGACACGCCGTCGAGCTCTGGAACCTGCTCGACACCACAGCCCCAGACGTCGCCTTCCTCACGGAAACCTGGATGAACGCCTCCTCAGCGCCCGATATCGCCATCGCCATCCCGGACGGCTACAAGATCATCCGGAGGGACCGCGTCAACCAGACCGGAGGAGGCATTGCCATCATCCACAGGAACTCCATCCGCATCACGACCAACACCGACGACACCCTCGCACCCGCCGAGCACCTGCACTTCCAGATCCACATCAACCCCAGGACCACCCTCAGAGGCACCCTCATCTACAGACCCCCGGGACCACGCACACAATTCAGCGAGGACATCGCCGACTTCGTCAGCCCGCATGCCCTCCCCTCCGCCAACTACATCCTCCTCGGGGGCCTCAACTTCCACCTGGAGAACAACAACGACCGCAACACCACCACCCTGCTGGACAACCTCGCCAACCTCGGACTCAAGCAACTGGTGACTACCCCCACCCACTACGCCGGACACACTCTCGACCCCATCTTCTCCTCCAGCAAGGACATCGCCTTCAGCCACGCCACCGGACTCCACTGGACGGACCACAGCTGCGTCCACTTCAGCTTCAAAAGGACCACGATCCACCACCACCAGCAACAGGTTGCACGCAGAAGCTGGAACAAGATCACAGCCGATCAACTCGCAACTTCCCTGAGCAGGAACCCACCCACCAGCGCAGCGAACCCCAGCCAAGCGGCCACCAACCTCACGATGTGGATCAGCGACTGCGCAGACGACCTCGCCCCTCTGAGGACCCCGCCTAACAGCAAAAAAGCCCCATGGTTCACCGACGAACTCAAGAACTCGAAGAAGAACTGCAGAGCCCTTGAGAATGCCTGGCGCAGAGAACCAACATCGGACAACATGACTACCCTCAAGCTCGCCACCCGAAAACACCACCAACTGATCCACACCGCCAAGAAAACTGCATTCAAGGAACGACTGGACAACAACGTACACAACAGCAAGGAACTCTTCAACATCGTCAAAGAGCTCTCCAACCCCAACGCCGGAAACAATGACATCACCCCTTCGCAAGACCTCTGCAACTCCCTCGCCTCATACTTCCACGACAAGATCACAGACATACACAACAGCTTCAGCACTCAACCGACGCTCGCCACGACCGAACCACCGCCCCACACCACCACCCTCCGCGCCTGGACCCCGATCAGCACCGAAGACACCATGCGCACGATGAACACCTTCCACTCCGGATCTCCGACAGACCCCTGCCCTCACCACGTCTTCAACAAGGCCGACGCTGTCATCGCACCCCACCTACGGGACATCATCAACACCTCCTTCGACACCGCTACCTTCCCGGAGAGCTGGAAGCACACCTAACTCAGCGCCCTACTAAAGAAGCCATCAGCCGACCCCTCCGACCTCAAGAACTACCGACCCATCTCGCTGCTCCCGTTCCCTGCAAAAGTCATCGAGAAGACCGTCAACAAGCAGCTGGCCGCCTTCCTCGAGACGAACGGATCCCTCGACCTCTCGCAGTCTGGCTTCAGGACCAACCACAGCACCGAGACCGCCCTGATCGCAGCCACCGATGACATCCGAGCCCTGCTCGACAACGGAGAAACAGCGGCCCTCATCCTCCTAGACCTCTCCGCGGCCTTCGACACCGTCTGCCACCGTACCCTAGTACAGCGCCTCAGCAACGTCGGAATCCGGGAGAAGGCGCTGCAGTGGACCATCTCCTTCCTTGCCGGAAGGACACAGAGAGTCCACCGTTCAGATCAGAAGCCACCGAAGTCATCTGCGGCGTTCCTCAAGGCTCCTCGCTCAGCCCAACCCTCTTCAACGTCTACACACCGGCGTAGCTAGGGGGGGGCGAGGGGGGCGGACCGCCCCAGGCGGCACTGTTTTGGAGGCGGCACTTGTGGCCCGTTGCGGCGGGTTTTATAATTTATTTGAGGGCATTCACTGTCTGACACTTTGTCAGTCAGTGTCCCCAGCCCCCAAATAAATTATAAATCCGGCGGCAAACTCACCTTCTTTCAACTGCTGCCAGCAGGGTACGCACGTAGCACGCATGATTGGGAGCTGCAGTGTCACCGCGCTACCGCGATGTGCGCAGCTTCCGGCAGGCAGGCTTGAGGGACGGGTATGATGTTAATGTGCGCGTTAGTGAGGTGTGATGAAAACACCCAAAACAGCGGCTGGCCTGGCATAAAAGTGACTCCACTTTCAATGCCCAATGTCTATGGGATACTTATTAGGGCGGCGCAGCAAAAAGGAGCCATTTCAAGATTAGCTGCAGTGCACTCACTGCTTGCAACACCACTGGCAGTACATACCGCGGGTGAGACGGGCCTCTCAGGCTCACCCGACCCTCACCAGCACAGTGACCTGCTAACTTAGACTCGCCATGGGCAGCCTGTAGCGGAGGGAGCTGCTCGCCGCTAGCTTTCAGCTGCTGCTTATCTAGTTAATCCTCCCAGCAGCGCGGATCTACTCGTGAATCAATGCCGGTGTGATTTGAGCTGGGCGGGCACGGATCATAGAGGTGAGCGCTGGCATTTTTCCCCGTTATTATACCTGCTTCACATAAGCCCAGATCAAAACTTGTTGTAATTAAACAAGCCCACTGTCGGGCCTTCCCACAGGCTTTCTTCAATTGAGAAAGATCAACATCTTATTATCTGAACATCAGCCCCCACACACAGATCTGGTGGTCCCTCGCCTTCCTTTTTAGGGCTCGGGCCTCTGCCTCCACGAAGTGGGGAGGCGGAGCTTCCCGAGATCTTATGCTATCAAAAGAAGAAGGAATTCAGAAAGGGCTCTTGCCAGGCACATTCCTTAGATTTTTATGGCATCTGCCTAGTGATTCGTCTTCGCTGTTCTGTTTTTTTTGTAGCGTTGACCTGATAGGCTATAAGTAATTTACGCGTGGCCGATGTGGCATATTGTGTGCGCGAACGAGCACGGCTGAGTGATTAATCTTAATTAGGAGCTGTCAGAGTGGCCGTGTAATGCAATCCAGATGGTGCCGCTTTTAACATTTAAGTTCCCGTGTATGTTCGTTTCCCAGAGCCGCTCCTGACAGACACTGGACAATTGGAGATTCCATGGACAACTTTATGATCATATGCAGTATTACAGAAACCAATTTTACAACAAAGATAATCGCTCTAATATTTTGTTTTGAATGCAACAGTGGAAACCAGGTACAAAAGGATTCGATGTGTGAGACGAGAATAGTAGGACCTTGCAGGAAACTGTCACATGTAAGCTGGCAATGGGGAAAAGTTTGCGCATTTCAAACTCCCACAGTACTGGTTTGAAAACAAAACAAAAACAACAACAAAAAAGAGCCAGAAGGGAAAAAAATTATAGATTTCTGACCAAAGGTGAAACAAGCAATATCCGATACCATCTAGTGCATAGTGGCGGTGCAGAGTGCAGAGTGGTGGTGCAGAGTGGTGGTGCAGAGTGGCGGTGCAGAGTGACAGTGCGGTGGTGCAGAGTGGCAGTGCAGAGTGGCAGTGAGGTGGTGCAGAGTGGCGGTGCAGAGTGCAGAGTGGCGGTGCAGAGTGGCGGTGCAGAGTGGCGGTGCAGAGTGGCGGTGCAGAGTGGCGGTGCAGAGTGGCGGTGCAGAGTGGCGGTGCAGTGCAGAGTGGCGGTGCAGTGGTGCAGAGTGGCAGTGCAGAGTGGCGGTGCAGAGTGGCGGTGCAGAGTGGCGGTGCAGAGTGGCGGTGCAGAGTGGCGGTGCAGAGTGGGGGTGCAGAGTGGGGGTGCAGAGTGGGGGTGCAGAGTGGGGGTGCAGAGTGGTGGTGCAGAGTGGCGGTGCAGTGCAGAGTGGCGGTGCAGAGTGGCGGTGCAGAGTGGCGGTGCAGAGTGCAGAGTGGCGGTGCATAGTGGCGGTGCAGAGTGCAGAGTGGCGGTGCAGAGTGGCGGTGCAGAGTGCAGAGTGGCGGTGCAGAGTGCAGAGTGGCGGTGCAGAGTGGCGGTGCAGAGTGGCGGTGCAGAGTGGTGGTGCAGAGTGGCGGTGCAGAGTGGCGGTGCAGAGTGGCGGTGCAGAGTGGCGGTGCAGAGTGGCGGTGCAGAGTGGCGGTGCGGGGGTGCAGAGTGGCAGTGCAGGGTGGCGGTGCAGAGTGGCGGTGCAGGGTGGCGGTGCAGAGTGGCGGTGCAGAGTGGCGGTGCAGAGTGGCGGTGCAGAGTGGCGGTGCAGAGTGGCGGTGCAGGGTGGCGGTGCAGGGTGGCGGTGCAGGGTGGCGGTGCAGAGTGGTGGTGCAGAGGTGCAGAGGTGCAGAGTGGCGGTGCAGAGGTGCAGAGTGGCGGTGCAGAGGTGCAGAGTGGCAGTGCAGAGTAGCAGTGCGGTGGTGCAGAGTGGCGGTGCAGAGTGGCAGTGTGGCGGTGCAGAGTGGCGGTGCAGAGTGGCGGTGCAGAGAGGCGGTGCAGAGTGCAGAGTGGCAGTGCAGAGTGGCGGTGTGGCGGTGCAGAGTGGCGGTGCAGAGTGGCGGTGCAGAGTGGCGGTGCAGAGTGGCAGTGCAGAGTGCAGAGTGGCAGTGCAGAGTGGCGGTGCAGAGTGGCGGTGCCGAGTGGCGGTGCAGAGTGGCGGTGCAGAGTGGCGGTGCAGAGTGGCGGTGCAGTGCAGAGTGGTGGTGCAGAGTGGCGGTGCAGAGTGGCGGTGCAGAGTGGTGGTGCAGAGTGGCGGTGCAGAGTGGCGGTGCAGAGTGGTGGTGCAGAGTGGTGGTGCAGAGTGGCGGTGCAGAGTGGCGGTGCAGAGTGGCGGTGCAGAGTGGCGGTGCGGTGGTGCAGAGTGGCAGTGCAGAGTGGCGGTGCGGTGGTGCAGAGTGGCAGTGCAGAGTGCAGAGTGGCGGTGCAGAGTGGCGGTGCAGAGTGGCGGTGCAGAGTGGCGGTGCAGAGTGGCGGTGCAGTGCAGAGTGGCGGTGCAGGGTGGCGGTGCAAAGTGGCAGTGCAGAGTGGTGGTGCAGGGTGGCGGTGCAGAGTGGCGGTGCAGGGTGGCGGTGCAGAGTGGCGGTGCAGAGTGGCGGTGCAGAGTGGCGGTGCAGAGTGGCGGTGCAGAGTGGCTGTGCAGAGTGGCGGTGCAGAGTGGCGGTGCAGTGCAGAGTGGCGGTGCAGTGGTGCAGAGTGGCGGTGCAGAGTGGCGGTGCAGAGTGGCGGTGCAGAGTGGCGGTGGCGGTGCAGAGTGGCGGTGCAGAGTGGCGGTGCAGAGTGGCGGTGCAGAGTGGCAGTGCGGTGGTGCAGAGTGGCAGTGCAGAGTGGCGGTGCAGAGTGGCAGTGCAGAGTGGCGGTGCAGAGTGGCGGTGCAGAGTGGCGGTGCAGAGTGGCGGTGCAGAGTGGCGGTGCAGAGTGCAGAGTGGCGGTGCAGAGTGCAGAGTGGCGGTGCAGAGTGGCGGTGCAGAGTGGCGGTGCAGTGCAGAGTGGCGGTGCGGCGGTGCAGAGTGGCGTGGCGGTGCAGAGTGGCGGTGCAGAGTGGCGGTGCAGAGTGGCGGTGCAGGGTGGCGGTGCAGAGTGGCGGTGCAGAGTGGCGGTGCAGAGTGGCGGTGCAGAGTGGCGGTGCAGAGTGGTGGTGCAGAGTGGCAGTGCAGAGTGGCGGTGCGGTGGTGCAGAGTGGCAGTGCGGTGGTGCAGAGTGGCAGTGCAGAGTGCAGAGTGGTGGTGCAGAGTGGCGGTGCAGAGTGGCGGTGCAGAGTGGCGGTGCAGAGTGGCGGTGCAGAGTGGCGGTGCAGGGTGGCGGTGCAGGGTGGCGGTGCAGAGTGGCGGTGCAGAGTGGCGGTGCAGGGTGGCGGTGCAGAGTGGCGGTGCAGAGTGGAGGTGCAGAGTGGCGGTGCAGAGTGGCGGTGCAGAGGTGCAGAGTGGCGGTGCAGAGGTGCAGAGTGGCGGTGCAGAGTGGCAGTGCGGTGGTGCAGAGTGGCGGTGCAGAGTGGCAGTGCGGTGGTGCAGAGTGGCGGTGCAGAGTGGCAGTGCGGTGGTGCAGAGTGGCGGTGCAGAGTGGCGGTGCAGAGTGGCGGTGCAGAGTGGCAGTGCAGAGTGGCGGTGCAGTGGTGCAGAGTGGTGGTGCAGAGTGGCGGTGCAGAGTGGCGGTGCAGAGTGGCGGTGCAGAGTGCAGAGTGGCGGTGCAGAGTGGCGGTGCAGAGTGCAGAGTGGCGGTGCGGCGGTGCAGAGTGGCGGTGCAGAGTGGCGGTGCAGAGTGGCGGTGCAGAGTGGCGGTGCAGAGTGCAGAGTGGCGGTGCAGAGTGGCGGTGCAGAGTGGCAGTGCAGAGTGCAGAGTGGCGGTGCAGAGTGGCGGTGCAGAGTGGCGGTGCAGAGTGGCGGTGCAGAGTGGCGGTGCAGAGTGGCGGTGCAGAGTGGTGGTGCAGTGCAGAGTGGCGGTGCAGTGGTGCAGAATGGCGGTGCAGAGTGGCGGTGCAGAGTGGCGGTGCAGAGTGGCGGTGCAGAGTGGCAGTGCGGTGGTGCAGAGTGGCGGTGCAGAGTGGCAGTGCGGTGGTGCAGAGTGGCGGTGCCGAGTGGCAGTGCGGTGGTGCAGAGTGGCAGTGCGGTGGTGCAGAGTGGCAGTGCAGAGTGGCAGTGCAGAGTGGCAGTGCGGTGGTGCAGAGTGGCGGTGCAGGGTGGCGGTGCAGAGTGGCGGTGCAGAGTGGCGGTGCAGAGTGCCGGTGCAGAGTGCCGGTGCAGAGTGCAGATGACAGTGCATATCTACAGGCTAGTGAAGCCAATGCATATCTACAGGCTAGCAACGACAGCGCATATCTACAGGATAGCAACGACAGCACATATCTACAGGCTAGCGACGACAGCGCATATCTACAGGCTAGCGACGACAGTGCATATCTACAGGCTAGCGATGACGGTGCATACCTACAGGCTAGTGAAGCCAATGCATATCTACAGGCTAGCGATGATAGTGCATATCTACAGGCTAGCAATGACAGTGCATACACTCACAAGGAGACCACAGCCAGCTGAGGTGCAATCTTCACCCACTCACAAGAACGACATCACAGGCAGCAGCAGTGCAAGCTTCTTACACTCACAAGGAGACCACAGGCAGCAGAGGTGCAAGCTTCTCACACATAAGAAGGACATCACAGGCAAGTGGTGCAATATTGGCACATTCACAAGGAGATCCCTAGCAGTACACACCACATGAACACACTCCATAACACATAGCAACAATACATTGGCATTTACAATGCCATTAGCTCAAACTCAAATAAATCCGAGCCCGATTGCATTTCTAATGCTTGTTTTAAATGCTGTCATCCAATGCACCCCAGACAGTTATTGTTATGCACTAGTGGTGCACAATTTCCAGACGGAAACGGGTAGTTTAGTTCTTTTTACCGAACTGCCCTAGGCTATCCCAGCCTCTAATCTTAAATGATGTTGGCAGGATGTTTTCCCCCCTGTGTCGCAATTACCTAAATGCTGATTCCGCCCTACCCCCCAAACATCATTTCGGTCCCAGGCAGCTGGTCTGACTCAGAGCAGATCGTTATCTCTGAGGCCAGTCCACTCTGCAGGAAAAGAGTGAGAAGCTGCAGTTGACAGTATAAGTGGCAAAATGTGATGGATTCAGGCACTCTGAAGACTGTGTTGTATTTTTAGCTATAGTAATGGAAAACTCACAGGCACGCAAATCATAGTCCCTGCTTTGATTTACTCACGAGGAAGTGCCACTCGAAGTGTCACACAATGAAAACATATAAATATCACACATAAGCAATTATAAATATTGGCAGCTATGTAAAGTTGTATGTAAGAATCGTGTCTAGGCCCTTTGCAAAATGTTACAATGAGAACAGAAGGCTGGTATTTTCCTCGGAGGTGGGAGACAGATGCAGGAGGGTAAGGGTTAGGGTTGTGAGGGTAGTTTCAATAACAAGCTGAACCATGCTATAAAATGTGCTTTTTAGGCTAGCGTGTGGTCATGAACAGATCATTCTGAGCAGCAGCAGTGCCTGCCAGCCTGCAGTTACACAGTGTGTCTCTGGTTTGTACACTTATATTTCTGGTGCCGTGCAGCAGTTCTAAGATGTGCTTAGAGTTTCTCATTGCTCAAATGGGTAGGATCTCTGATACTTAATATGTGCCTCTCATCTTGATTGCTTGACTTTTGCCCGCAAGATAGTGTCACTCATGGATGTTGGAATGTCACTCATAATTACATTGGAATTATGAAAATGTCACATTGCAATCTGAAACCATGGCAGCTATGGTTGTGTGGTGCGCTGCGCGAGTCAGGCAGTCTCTCCTGGGCAATGTCAACCTCCCGCGCAAAGACACTGGCTAATGCTGGGATGAGCCACAGGTCCCTGAGTCATGCTGAGCTCAGCTGCCGCCCGCGGTGCGCATTGAGCGGGTGGCATTTCAAAGGTTTCTGAACTGCGCGACATCCTGGGACTCGGAGCCAGCCTCTAACTATTCGACCCGGTGCCAGGTGGGGATCTTGAGGAATGGATTGATTCGGGATTCCCACCACCGACGCACCACAGTCATACAAATCCATGTTAGCAAAGATGTGTTGTCTTATAGTGAACGTTAAGTCGTCAGTTTGTTCTTCACGCTACAATATTTGATTTAAGAATTGCACTGCATATGTGGGGTGCAGGTGCTGGAGAGAGCCGCAATTAAATGTCACAAATGTAAATGTTAGTATGGTGGCAGTCTGTGTGTTCTCCTTTGTACTGCCGTTCACCGGTGTATTTAACTGTGTAGCCTTGGACTGTGTCATGTATGTGCATGCAACTTGCATGATCGAGGTAACTATTAGCGGCGATACTATGTGTCTCTCGGTCCTTTTTCCCCTGCCCCCTGCCCCCCTCCCCAGGGGCGGCAATCTGAAGGGTAGCCCCGGGTGCCACAAGCTCTAGCTACGCCCCTGCGTCTACATGAGTCCCCTCGCAGCCATCGCACGACAGCACAACCTCAACATCATCTCCTACGCCGACGACACCCAGCTGATCCTCTCCCTCACCAACGACCCCGCCACCGCCAGAGCCAACCTACACGAAGGGATGAAGGAGGTAGCCGAATGGATGAAGAACAGCCGCCTGAAACTGAACTCGGACAAGACGGAAGTCCTCATCCTGGGATCCTCACCCTCCGCCTGGGACGACTCCTGGTGGCCCCCCGCCCTGGGCAGCGCACCCAAACCAACAGACCACGCACGCAACCTGGGCTTCATCCTGGACTCATCCCTCTCCATGACCAGACAAGTCAACGCCGTCTCCTCGTCATGCTTCAACATCCTACGCATGCTACGCAAGATCTTCCGGTGGATCCCCACCGAGACCAGGAAGACGGTCACCCAGGCCCTCGTCACCAGTCGACTGGACTACGGCAACGCCCTCTACGCCGGAACCACCGCCAAACTCCAGAAGAGACTCCAGCGGATCCAGAACGCCTCAGCAAGGCTCATCCTGGACATCCCCCGTCGCAACCACATCTCCGGACACCTGCGAGACCTGCACTGGCTCCCGGTCAACAAGAGAATCACCTTCCGTCTCCTCACCCACGCACACAAAGCCCTGCACAACCAAGGACCAGGATACCTCAACAGCCGCCTCAATTTCTACGCTCCCAAACGCCAGCTCCGATCGACCGGCCACGCTCTCGCCGCCGTCCCCCGCATCCAAAGAGTCACCACAGGGGGAAGGTCCTTCTCCTACCTCGCCGCCAAGACCTGGAACTCCCTCCCGACCCACCTCCGCCTGACCCAGGACCACCTCGCCTTCAGGAAGCAGCTCAAGACCTGGCTGTTCGAGCAGTAGCGGACCCCCCCTCCCCAAGCGCCTTTAGACCCTCCGGGTGAGTAGCGCGCTATACAAATGCTTTGATTGATTGATTGATTGATTGATTGTGTGCATGGTCACTTGGACACTATAACAGAGACACACGCTTCAGTCACTTCCTTGTCCGAACATGGACTGAACCACGCCCAGAGCCCACGAGTCATTGTTGCAAGCCCTGCACTGGTAAGGCGTACGGCAGGCCAGACCACTCTACTTACACTCTGAGGGGGGGTCACATTCCTACCCCTCGCAGACATACTCGCTGGTGGTGTGCAAGTCACTGGTCTAGTCATCGGCATGTCACAGCCACTCCCTGAGGGCAGGTTTTAACACACCCATCTGGCACAGGCATCACTGGCGATGTGACTGCACCAACATAAGGGTCCGACAGCGTCTCATCCCCCTCTTCCGGTGCTGACTGGATGACGAACGCTCCATGCTTCATCGATAATGGGCCCATTAGTTGTTGCGCACAGGGGTGGTGATATCCGAGGCCTGGCGGACCGCACGGGCCTAACGCCACGTGGCACTGACTGGGGTTGCACAGGGTTAGTGGGACCCGAGGCCTTGCGGCCCTTATGGGCCTGCCACCACGTGGCGCTAACTAGGGTTGCGCAGGGTTAATGGCATTGGAGGCCCTGCGGACGGCACAGGCACCACGCCACAGGACGGTGGCTTCGGGTGCACTGAGTCAGTGGCACCTTAAGCTACTGAACGGGTGTGCAGCCTACTATGATGCCCCATCCCGGCGGTCCGGCCAGCTCAGGTAATGTGTGCCCTGCTGGACCGCAGTGTGGGCCAGAGCCAACAGGCGGCGTGGGCCTACCGCCACGTGGCCTTGTCTCCTGAATCAAAGAGTTAGTGGCACCCATAGGGCTGAGCGGGTGTGCAGCCTGCGATGGTGCCAGGTGCACTGGTATGTCCCATGTCATGGAGTAATCAGGAGCCAGCACCACAAGTGGAGGGTGGCCATGTCCGTGGGCCCCGGGCTTGTGGCTTGCAGCGGCATGTGGTGGGACCTCCCGTCTACATGCCAGTGATGGAAGGTGAGCATTGGGCCTGGGTGTGCATGGGCGGCCAAACTTCAATGGGCGGCAGGGAGGGGCTGGTGTGCCTCTGCTTGGGTGTGCATGGGCGGGCAGGCGATGTTGTCTTGTGCAATTGTGTGTACTGTGCCAATCGTGTATCTGGACTCTGTTTCAGATGACGGCTCTGTCTCAGATGTGTGACCTCGGGTACTGCCATGCATGCCGGCAAGTGGTTGGAGAAACACTGGTGGCAGCAGGTGAGCAGTGTGCCCTGGGTGCGCAGGGGCGGCTCTCCCTCACACTCTCTTCTTCTCCCTCTCTCTCCTTCTCTCTCCCTCACCCTCTCTTCTGCTCTCTCTTTACTTCGCTATCTCTCACCCTCTCTTCTCTCTCTCTCTCTCTCCCTCTCTTCCTCACTCTCTTCTTCGCTCTCTCTGTCCTCTGATGTGTGAAGGACACACCTTCTCATCGTGTTTTTTGTCTTGCAGGCTGGGTGTTGGACCCGGCCTCATGGCGTGGTCCTACCCCTCCCGCATGGCGGGCCCAGGACGACATCGGCCCTCCACCGAGCCTCGGGCGGCCCCTTTGGCCCGACCCTGCACGCCCCAACACTGCCGGTCCAGTTACAATCCCGGACCACCACTACCGGCCTGACTCCATCTTGGGCCCATCACGTCCTGAGCACGAGGCCTCGCCCGACTCCATCTTGGGCCCTCCATGTCACGAACACGTGGCCTCGGCCCTGGCCCAGGCCCCAGCGAAGCCCAGAGATCGAGGCACCAAGCTCCACCCAGGTGGTCGAGTGGCCACTCGACAGATCCCGGAGGAAGGGGAGTTTCGATGGCCCTCCAGCCGTCCCCGGACGCCTGGTATCGATCGCCCTCCGGCCTCCCTGGGCGCTGGCTCCACCCCCCTGCTGGGTGTCATCCCGGCCCCTCTGGCCCCCAGGCGTGAGGGTCCGGACATCAAAAGGCGCCAGCCCTATATCTGGGCCAGCCCCGGAGTAGGACGGCAGTTGTATCCTGGACTGGAAAGCCCTGCTGACGCTGTTGCGGCCTACACCAGAAGAACTCACCCCTGTAACCCGAAACTACCCTGGGAGCCTGCTGGCGCTGCCGCGGCCCACCTTTGCTGCACCATCTTGGGAGCCTGCTGGCGCTGCCGCGGCCCACCTTTGCTGAAGCATCTTGGGAGCCTGCTGGCGCTGCCGCGGCCCACCTTTGCTGAACCATCTTGGGAGCCTGCTGGCGCTGCCGCTGCCCACCTTTGCTGAACCATCTTGAGAGCCTGCTGGCGCTGCCGCGGCCCACCTTCCCCGATCCACTTTGAGGCCTGCTGGCGCTGCCGCGGCCTCCTCTCCGGTAAAGACCACCTGTCGAGTCGTGCTGGCGCTGCCGCGGCTCGACCTCTCGGAACCCCCTGCACTCATACTGAGACTGTCCCGCTACCCTGTCCCTTTTACGAGACTCTACAGATCCTTCGATCTGCCTGTACACACCGCTGAGAACAAGCAACCTTTATTCCTGATAAAGCTTAAGAACTTAACCTCTTGCGTGGTGTCCGTTTGTAGTGTTGTGGTTACTCTACTGTACGATCCTAGGAGAGGACCCTCACCCAGGAGGCCTCTCGATAACGCTCGGCTACTTCTAGACGTAGAGGTGGACCTAGGGGTGGTCAGTCAGACATCTTCTGCCTCCCCCGGGATCGCCTTTCTAACATTGGTGGCAGGCGACGGGATCCGAGCCGACGCAGATCGTACAGAGAGTGATCCACGCACTCCCGAGAAAAACACACTACGACCATGACTACGCAAGAAACGAGACCGACTACGGAATTCCAGAAAGAGAAAATGGAAGATTACAGTCACAAGGAATTAAAACAATTCTGCAAAGACCTGGGCATCGCTACCACTGGCCTAAGCACCAAGGAAGACTTTAAATCGGCCCTACAAGCATGGGTGGACGCCGGTGACACGCCACCCCAGAATGGAGACAACCCGGGCCCGAATGGAAGCCCGGAGACCGACCCAACCCCAGTGGGGGAGAGACCCGCAAATCCAGGCACGGGCCCACACGAAGACGCCCGAGAACGAGAGAGGAACCGGCTTCACGAATTGGAGCTCGCCCGACTCCGGCTGGACGGGGAACTGCAGCTGGCAGAAAGGAAAATAGCCCTCGAGCAACTACGGCTAGAAGGAGACCTGGAGGAGAAACGAAGACAAAGAGACCTCTAGGAAAAGAAACTCATGCTCGAGCATGAGCGCGGCTTAAAAGAACTGGAAATCAAGGCCAAGACAAACGAGACCAGCACCTCCGGGGGCAAGACCTCGCCCCCACCGGTGGACACGAAGGTGCACATACCCAAGGATGTCGTCAAGGAGTACTATAAGAACGACGACATCCAACAGTGGTTCAAAGCCTATGAAGTAGCCATGACCGCCCATCGAGTACCCCTCAAGGACTGGGGCGCCGGCCTGTGGGGGAAGTTCGTCAACGAAGGGAGGGACGCTCTGCTAGAGCTTCCCGACGCCGAGATGACCTCATACGAACACATGAAAACCGCTCTCCTCACTCGCTACGGACTCACCCCCGAAATGTACCGGCAGCGATTCCGAGACTGTAAATAAATCCCCGGTACCACTTGGGTGGAGTACGTGAACTTTTACAGCAGAGCCTTCGAGGGGTGGATCAAAGGCAGCCAGGTCACCACCTACCAGCAGTTGGTCGACCTCATTATATGGGAACATCTTTCCAACAACTGCTTCATCGAACTCCGGCAGCATCTCCTCGACAGCAAACTGACAGAGCCACGAAAACTCGCTGTCGAGGCTGATAGATGGGTGAGCACCTGAGTCCCCCGGAACCCGATGGGAGACTACGGCCGGGGATCCCCGGGGAACCACCGACCACGAGGCGGCGGAGGAGGCCAGAACAGGGGCCGAGACGCCCCCACGGGGTCCTCCCCTACCTCCACTTCACCATCCCTGGGCCAAAGGGGGCCCCCCAGCAAGACCGGGCCCCGCCCGAATGTTACGTGCCACAGATGCCAGCGACAGGGTCATTATGCGAATGACCCCCTCTGCCCGATGAACCAGCAACCCGGCACCACCGGTCCCCCGAACCGCCAGATCGCGGCCGCCGTCCTGGGTCCAGAAGGAGGCGAGGAAGAAGACAACGACCCTGAACAGGCCGAGTGGGAGCCCGCCGCCATGATCTTGGCATGCCTGGGTGATCGAGACATGATCCCCCGAGACCCGATCCCAGGCAACACGCAGAAATACCGCCAATGGGTCACCATCAATGGACGCCGGGCCGAAGCCCTCCGTGACACTGGAGCCAGCGTGACGGCGGTCCGCTGCCACTTGGTGACCCCAGAACAAATTCTCCCCAATGTCCTGTGCCCGGTACGGACGGCGGACAACTCCGAGAGCTTGTGCCAGATGGCCCGTATCCCCTTCGAATGGGGAGGGGTGTCAGGTATGCTGAAGGTGACCGTCCGGGACGATGCCCCCGTGGACTGCCTCCTCGGGAACGACCTGGAAAGTTCCCCCTGGGCCGCCGTCGAGCAGAGAGAGCATCTGGGGATGCTAGGCCTTCCCGAGTGGGTCTGTGCGACCACCCGCTCCATGTCCGCCCGAGCCTCCGCCCCAACGGAGGATGCCCCGACCGAGGAACCAGAGTGGCCCGCACCTCCACTGCCCGCCGTCCCCGAGGACGCCGACCCTGGACCCGGCCCCCAGGGGCCCAGCCATGAAGACCTCACCGAGCTCGGCCACCTTCCCGAACTAGCTCAATGGCGCCAAGAAGGTGGCTCCACCCGCGAACAATTCCGGCAGGAACAGAAAACCTGTCCCTCCCTCGAGGGAATCCGACAACAAGCCGCCACGCAAGCCGCTGGAGACCCCTCGGGGTCCCACTGGGTCTATTGGGACCACGACCTTCTCTACAGCGAGCAGAAGATTGCCGAACTAGGGGCCAGCCGGGTGCTGGTCATTCCCCTCCGATTCAGAGACTTCCTCTTGAACTTGGCACATGACGTGCCCCTCGCCAGGCACCTGGGGCAGGACAAAACTTACAGCCGCCTGGTGACCCATTTCTACTGGCCGAAGATGTGCAACGATGTGCACAACCACTGCCGAACCTGTCCGACTTGTCAAGCCAGCGGGAAGAGCGGGGGAAAAGTCAAAGCTCCCCTCCAGCCTTTTCCCGTGGTCACCAACCCCTTCGAGCGAGTGGGGATCGACATAGTGGGACCCTTGGACCCCCGCACCTCTCAGGGGCACCGCTTCATCCTCGTTCTGGTGGACCATGCCACCCGCTATCCTGAAGCCATCCCCCTCCGAACCATCACGGCCCCAGTAGTCGGCCGAGCCCTAATGGGGATCTTCTCCAGAGTCGGCTTCCCCCGGGAAGTCGTGAGTGATCGGGGTACAAACTTTATCTCCAAATATATGCGGTCCCTGTGGCAACAGTGCGGGGTCACATATAAGTTCACCACCCCGTATCACCCCCAAGGAAATGGACTTGTGGAGCGATTTAACCGAACACTGAAGGGGATGATCAAGGGCCTAGAGGAGCCGCTACGACGCAAGTGGGATGTCCTGCTTCCCTGCCTCCTGTTTGCATATCGCGAGGTCCCACAGAAGTCCCTGGGGTTCAGCCCCTTCGAACTATTGTATGGGCACCCGGTCCGAGGCCCCCTCAGCCTGGTCAAAGAAGGTTGGGAGACGGCTGCCCGAGGTGCCCCACCCGATGTCTACCAGTACCGCCTGACACTCCGCAACCAGACTCGGAAGTTCCGGGAACTTGCCGAGACCAACCTGGAGGCTAGTCAGGAGGAGATGAAACGCTGGTATGACCAGAACGCCTCGTCCATCGAGTTCGAGCCGGGCCAGCAGGTCTGGGTCATGTCCCCGGTCGAACCTTGTGCCCTCCAGGACAAGTGGACGGGGCCCTTCAAAGTGGTGGAGCGCAAGAGCCCCGTCACCTATTTGGTGGATATTGAGTCCCCCAGGAACCCCCTCCGGGTTCTACACGCTCACCGGCTCAAGCCGCACTTTGCCCGCACTGAACTAAGTCTGCTGCTAGCGACCGATGACGGAGCTGAAGACGACTCCGAACCTCTACCAGATCTCATGAGCACTACCGAAAAAGACGGCTCCGTCGAAGGGGTCACGCTCTCCTCTACCCTGACCCCAGAACAGCACCAAGACTGCCGGAAGCTGCTGGGGCAATTTGCAGATCTATTTTCCCTCACCCCTGGAGTCACCCGGTGGTGTGTCCACGATGTAGACACCGGAGACAGCCCGCCCGGTCACCAGGCGCTCTATAAATCGCTAAATAAATAAATAAATAAGACACCGAGCTTTCCGAGTGCCCGACCGAGTTCGGGCCTGCATACAATCCGAAGTGGCCAAGATGCTAGCTCTGGGGGTAGTCGAACCCTCCGACAGTCCCTGGGCCTGTCCCGTTGTCCTGGTCCCTAAAGCCGCCGCCCGCGGCACACCCCTGGAGCTCCGGTTCTGTGTTGACTACCGAGGGCTGAATGCAGTCACCAGGACCAACGCCCATCCCATCCCCCGGGCGGATGAACTGATCGATCGCCTGGGGGCAGCAAAGTATCTCAGCACCTTCGACCTCACGGCTGGGTATTGGCAGATCGGCCTCACACCTGAAGCACAAGAAAGATCGGCCTTCTCGACCCCTGATGGCCACTACCATTTCAAGGTGATGCCCTTCGGCATGAAAAACGCCCCGGCCACCTTCCAGAGACTCGTGAATAGGGTGCTGGCCGGACTAGAGGAATTCAGCGCCGCCTATCTAGACGACATCGCGGTGTACAGCCTCCACTGGGATGAGCACCTGACCCACCTCTGGGAGGTCCTGACGGCCCTCCGACGGGCCGGACTGACAATAAAGGCCAGCAAGTGCCAGATAGGCCAAGGGTCCGTGACCTATCTGGGACACCAAGTAGGGAGCGGCCAGGTGGCTCCCCTCCAGCCAAAGATTGACGCCATCTAGGCCTGGGACTGGGAGCCCCCGGTCACCCAAACAGCAGTCCGAGCCTTCCTGGGGCTCACAGGATATTATCGGCGCTTCATAAAGGACTATGGAAGCATTGTGGGGCCCCTCACAGAACTAATCTCCAAGAGACTCCCCCAAAAGATGCGCTGGACCCCCGAGTGCCAGGTCGCCTTCGACACACTGAAGACCGCCATGTGCACCGCCCCTGTGCTCCAAGCCCCCGACTACAGCCGAGAGTTTGTGGTCCAAACAGACGCCTCGGAGCACCGCATTGGGGCGGTCCTCTCCCAAGTAAACCCTGAGGGGGCCGACCTTCCCGTTGCCTTCATCAGCCGGCGGCTGCTGGCCAGAGAACAGCGATGGAGCACCATCGAGAGGGAAGCCTTCGCCGTCGTGTGGGCCCTAAAGAAGCTCCGGCCCTACCTCTTCGGCACCCACTTCCGGGTCCAGACCGACCACCGGCCCCTGCGGTGGTTGATGCAGATGCGGGGAGAAAACCGAAACTGTTGCGATGGTCCATCTCCCTGCAGGGGATGGACTTCACTGTGGAGCATCGCCCCGGCAACGACCACGCCATTGCTGAAGGCCTGTCCCGATTCTTCCGCCTCAGCGAGGAGAACCCCCAAGAAGATAGGTGACTCTCCCCTGCCTTCAGCTGGGGGGGATGCGTGTTGGACCCGGCCTCATGGCGTGGTCCTACCCCTCCCGCATGGCGGGCCCAGCACTATATATGCCCTCCACCGAGCCTCGGGTGGCCCCTTTGGCCCGACCCTGCACGCCCCAACACTGCCGGTCCAGTTACAATCCCGGACCACCACTACCGGCCTGACTCCATCTTGGGCCCATCACGTCCTGAGCACGAGGCTTCGCCCGACTCCATCTTGGGCCCTTAACGTCACGAACACGTGGCCTCGGCCCCGGCCCAGGCCCCAGCGAAGCCCAGACATCGAGGCACCAAGCTCCACCCAGGTGGTCGAGTGGCCACTCGACAGATCCCGGAGGAAGGGGAGTTTCGATGGCCCTCCAGCCGTCCCTGGACGCCTGGTATCGATCGCCCTCCGGCCTCACTTGGCGCTGGCTCCACCCCCCTGCTGGGTGTCTGGACACCATCATCCTGGCCCCTCTGGCCCCCAGGCGTGAGGGTCCGGACATCAAAGGGCGCCAGCCCTATATCTGGGCCAGCCCCGGAGTAGGACGGCAGTTGTATCCTGGACTGGAAAGCCCTGCTGACGCTGTCGCGGCCTACACCAGAAGAACTCACCCCTGTAACCCGAAACTACCCTGGGAGCCTGCTGGCGCTGCCGCGGCCCACCTTTGCTGAACCATCTTGGGAGCCTGCTGGCGCTGCCGCGGCCCACCTTTGCTGAACCATCTTGGGAGCCTGCTGGCGCTGCCGCGGCCCACCTTTGCTGAACCATCTTGAGAGCCTGCAGGCGCTGCCGCGGCCCACCTTCGCGGAAACCACCTCGAGGCCTGCTGGCACTGCCGCGGCCTCCTCTCCGGTAAAGACCACCTGTCGAGTCCTGCTGGCGCTGCCGCGGCTCAACCTCTCGGAACCCCCGGCTCGAGGATTGAGGATTGAGTGCGCAGGGTATCCCTTCCTGCACCCATACTGAGACTGTCCCCCTACCCTGTCCCTTTTACGAGACTCTACAGATCCTTCGCTCTGCCTGTACACACCGCTGAGAACAAGCAACCTTTATTCCTGATAAAGCTTAAGAACTTAACCTCTTGCGTGGTGTCCGTTTGTAGTGTTGTGGTTACTCTACTGTACGATCCTAGGAGAGGACCCTCACCCAGGAGGCCTCTCGATAACGCTCTGCTACTTCTAGACGGAGAGGTGGACCCAGGGGTGGTCAGTCAGACATCTTCTGCCTCCCCCGGGATCACCTTTCTAACACTGGGACCTGCCGATTGTCCAGAGGGGAGCGGCCATTTGTCATCATTTCATTTCTGCGTTATTTTTAATAAAGTTAAATTTGTTGCTTCAGAAGTGAATGTGTGCTGCTCATTTCTGTTTCGACATATGCATGTCACCCGTTGTGATTGTGCGACGGCAGGCTGATTATTTTGTACATGTTTGGGTGTAGCTGATGTGGCATGTCTTTGGTCGGGGCGGTGCCAGGGAAGGGTGGTCCGGGGGTGGAGTCGGTGGGTGTCGTGGCCCTCTTGGGTGTCTGAGCCGCATGATGTGTGGCTCCATAGCAACTGTTGCCCTTCAAATGTGGCCCTGGGCTGGTCTCCTTTTTGTGGTGCAGGCTGATGTCCGACTTAACATCAGGTCAGAGCAGGTGTAGATTTCCTGGTGCTAACGTGCCTTATTGCCTGTTTTGTGTTCTTATCGCTGATTTGGCTGTTCGTTATGAATGTTGAGGAGTGGTGTTGTGGCTTTTGGCACGGGAACGCCCACTCTGGATCTCATTGGCAATATTAGCAGGGGTCCTCTGTGGCGATGTTTTTTGCGGCTACTATCGCAGAGAAACTGATGATTATGGCCATTAGCACCAGCTTGTGAATGGGGTGGTAAATGTATCACGACATTGGCTGTGATATAGTGCCAATAATTTGGCGATAGCTCCTTGTGAATAGTGTTGTTATTGTGTAACTGACTATGTGTCAGTATCAGAGTCGTGAGGGTTATGTGTGTACTTTCTTCACTGAGCAGTCTCAAAGTAATAAAACAATTTAACTAGCCCCAGTACCCCTGAGGGTTAGTAGTATTAAAGCACATGTCACATTACCAGAGTAACTAATGGTAAGTCAATAACAGCTTCTTCCACCATTTCAAACCTCCTTGTTTGCTGTTCTGTAGGCTTGGTTTAGTCAAGTGACTTTATCTTGTCTATCACATCTCGTGTCAATGTGCTATAGTTCTCTATTTAAGTTGTGTATGTACTTGATTTCCATACTGTGAGTATTTTGAATAATTATGCTTACTGCATTGCTGGTGATACTGGAAGGAAAAGTGCTTTAGTTTTTTCTGTATTTCTGTTACAACATTTCTTTTTCCTTCTGTGCCACTCCTAATAAGGGCAAAACCGGTTAAGTGTTGCTTGTGTTCTGGATCAGGGAGGACCTGGTCTGGCAATTCGGGCTGGACTGTTCATGTTGGAGCAGGGTCAGTACTGATTTGCATATGACTGAGTCCAAACTAAGGTGACGTGGGGAGCAAAAGTACAATGGAGTAGGATGCGGCCTGAGTGATGACCAGTTCTGAAGAAGATCAAGAACATCCAAGAACAACCAGGCTCTTGTTCTCCTGGTGGCCACCAGATTGGGCTAGGAGAGGGTGGTACCCAAAAGTCTTGAACGTCAGATTGGGCTAGGAGAGTGCGGTACCCAGAAGTCCTGAACGTCAGATTGGGCTAGGAGAGTGCGGTACCCAGAAGTCCATAACATGAGCATCTGTTTTCGAGAAGCCAGTGCAGCCCCGCCTGAAGTAACCACCCAACAGAAGAAGAAGGCTGCCCACCTCTACTGTCCGCCGCCAATTGTTGAACATTAGACTCATTTACACATATCTGAGAGGTAACGAAGAAACGTATGCAATATACACCATTAAATTAGCGAGACAAGTCAATCCCCAGCTTCTATGCATTCTTTTTACTCGTGCTTCTCGTCCGAGATAAAAACGCAGCCTGTGTGTTTCGCCCACACAAGGCCTCTTCAGGGCACAATAGAAGAAGGGGAAGCCTCCAATTAGGATCTGCGGTCACGGCGCAAGCCCACTGTAGGAGAGTAGGATCTGCTTCACATGTTACCCCCACTTTTTCTTGATGTTTCACAGTTTTTCGACTTTAGTTTGGCTGGGACCCTGCTATCCAGGGCCCCGGACTAGCTGCTTCCTCTCTAAATTGATTGCAGGTACTTTAGGTACACTCCAGATTGGATTCAGGGGTACCCTTGTGAGTCCCTTGTATATGGAATACTATGTACCCAGGGCATAGGTACCCCAGAGGCCTACCAGGGGCTGAAGCATGTATCATGCCACCCCTGGAAAAGACACCCAAAATTAAACCACAGGTCTGCTACTGCAGCCTGGGTAAGGTGCTGCATGCACCCCTTACTGAGGTATAGGTTCACTATACCTCACCTATCACTGCACATGGTAACCTATCAGTCACCCCTATGGTAGGCCTTATCAATCCTGAAGGCAGGGTGCTTGGTTATATGTGAGAGGGTGCCCAGGCATGAGCTGAGCCCCTCTGTAGCCTTCGGAATCTCTTCTCCGGGGTTGTCAGTGGTGCAGCCTGACCATATACTCTTAAGTGCATTATATCTTAAACGGTTAATGCTAACTTTGGACTGGCTGCACGGAAACATGTTGTGTCTGGTGTCAAACACCTTGGAGTCATACCCCCACATCAATTCCTGATGAGAGAATATGATCCCACCCTTCTAGAGGGAGAGGCATGGCAGTACTGGAATACCCGGTAGAAATCTAATAGAGCCCTGGCATCACAAAATGGATGCTGCAGCCACAGACACGGGTCCGGCCTCCTGCTGCTGACCGAAACTCCAGCAGGGGAGGCCTGGACAATAGGTCTCCTGTCACAGGGAGGTGTAACCACCTCCCAGACAGGCTTATGTATATTGGGGCTGGTTGGGAGCACTCCAAGAGTGCTTCGAAGTCCTGCACTGGGAGCACATTTGGTGTCCTTCTGCATAGCCCAGCTCAAACCGGTTCAGGGGCTTCCAGCCCCAGCTCTGGCGCGAAACTGGACAAAGGAAATGGGTGTAGCCACCCCTCTTTCAAAACCCTCCCATAGGTGGGTCCCCAGAGCTAGTCCAACCCCTTCCTTAGGTATGAGTAAGGAACCTCTGTAACCAGAACTTTAGATATCCCTGGACGAAACTCTGAAGCTGAATCCTGGAACTTCGATGCTCTACTGACTAGAGGACTGAAGAAATCTCCCTTTGGGATCAAGGTGGGACTCCCCTGCTTGGCAGCCACCAACAAAGCAATTTGCCGATCTGCATCTCCGAAGCTCCTGCCAGACTCCAAAGTATTTGCTGCTCAGGAACAGGATGTCTAGACATCTCAGAGGCCGACCCGAGTCCCCAGCAAAGCTACTCCCGCAGCCCTCGTGAGTAGCGTGGAACGTGAACTCCTGGTCACTGTGCACTTTTGCAAGTGCATTGACTTCTCGACGTCTCTTGAAGTCGTGCTTGGGCTTACTTGTAGCCCCCACCTCGAGCACAGAATCCACCGAAGATTGTCGGCCTAGTCAAATTCAAATTCAAACAAGCTTTATTCGATTTCAAAATTTAAAATCATAAAAGCACATGATAAAAAAACACATTTTACAATTTACACAATCGATAAAAGCTTGGTCAAAAATCCTTAATATCAAAAATGTCACATTTAAAAGCATGAATTTCATATAATTTAAGATATCGCCTGCGAATCACTTAAAAACATTTGTACATTTAAGACAGTTTATATTACTAAAGCATCACATTGTGTTCCGAAATTTAATCGCAAGTTTCAGAAAGCTAGATACTGCGAGAATAACATAATCTTCATCTAACTGTTGCAGCTTGGTGAAGGCTAGTGTACAAGTTCGAGTCCCCCATGCCCTAAGGACAGGTGACAAAAAAGCCCTTTGTGGTGGCTGATAAAATTTTCAAAACAGCACACAATGTATGTTCGATTGATACGAAGTGTTGTCACAAGGACATACAAGGTTGTCCATGGACCAATTGTTACAAAAGGGGAAGGTAATCAGACGAAAAAAAGTACCTAGCCTAATGCGAATCAACAGCATACGGGCATAGGGGCTTGACACAGAAATCAGATACCTTTGTAGCCCCTCATAAGAGGTAATTTGCTGATATCTAAGGATAGTATGTTTCCCTTTTTCAAAACTCCACCTTGCACTCGCTAAGTGGCCGAGAGCCAATTTTTTCAGTGAGCCTCTCGATACCAGCTTCATACTAGTTGGACTGGCAAAGAATTCCGGGTGTCCTATCTCATTTAACATATTTCTAACGTAGGATAGTCATTTAATATTGGCTACTCCGTCGAGAGAAAGACAGTCATTGATTAAGTCTCTGTTTAATGAGGTCTCACGTGTAACCCAAACCTTATGCCAGAGGAGTATGGGGGAAATCCTTATGATGTCTGAGATGTATGGGAGGCCAGCTTCTATATGTAGCATGTACGTGGAGGTGGATTTGGGAACACCTAATAGATGGCAAATAAACTGATTTTCACAGCGTTGTATCGACTGGGCATTTTCCATCCCCCACAAGCCAGCACCGTATGTAGCTGTTGAAACACATTTAGCTTTGTAAATATATATAAGTTCTTTCACTGGTTTCCCCCCCTAATTTGGGGACGAAATTACTCAAAGCTCTGATGGTACGTGTAAAAGATAATTGTCTAGCGGTTACTGCTGCTTGCCAGCTTCCCCTGCTATCAAAATTTACGCCT
This sequence comes from Lissotriton helveticus, assembly GCF_964261635.1. Taxonomy (NCBI): domain Eukaryota; kingdom Metazoa; phylum Chordata; class Amphibia; order Caudata; family Salamandridae; genus Lissotriton; species Lissotriton helveticus. Next base: position 1,676,395,526 of record NC_136069.1, on the reverse strand, counting down.
AAGTAGGAAAACCTATCCGTTGTTTCAATTCTCTTACCATTGATGAAAATTGGACAGGGGGCCCTCTTTGTCCCTTGCCCACAGGACATAGTAAAGGTTTTTGTTATATTTACTCTTAGGCCTCTGTCCTTCATAAAACTGATACATTTATCCACGGTCTTCTGTAAGCCTAATCTAGTCCGTGACATTAAAGCCGCATTGTCGGCATATAATAATATTGGAACTGGGGTCCCGCTAATAGTGGGGTAGTCGTGTTGTGAATCCCTAAGGTATTGTCTGATGGAGTTGACATATAGGGTGAATAAGAGGGGTGCTAAAATGCACCCCTGTCTGACCCCCCTCTGTATAGGGAATTTGTCTGAGCACTCCCCCATACGGCCGTACCTCACCCTTGCTCCTGCACCCCTGTATAGTTCTTTAATAAATAACAGAATTTGACTGTCAATGCCCATATCACTGAGTGTTACCCATAATAACTCATGATCTGCACAGTCGAAAGCGGAGCTTAAATCAATAAAGGTGATGAAAAGTCTTCCGCTCTTTGCCTAGGTATATTTGGAAATAAGTAGGGCCAAGTTTAAACACTATTCCACGGTCCCTTTGCCTGATCTAAAGCCGTACTGCAGGTTTGAAATAACATGGTTTTCCTCCCCCCAAGTTTGGATCCTATTTAGGATAATTCGGCCCGCCATCTTCATCAGTGCATCCAAGAGTGAGATTGGCCGGTAGCAGGTAGGGTCGCTCCTATCACCTTTTTTAAAGATGGGAACGACTATGGCGTCAGACCAGGAGGATATAAAGCCGTGTGATTAGCCTTGTTTAACACATTTGTAATCAAGGGGGCCCAAAGGTCTAACTCTGCCTTATAAACGTCGATTGTAACACCATCCGGGCCCTGTGCCTTACCTGATGGACTATCTTTTATAGCTTTAATCACGTCCTGACAACTGAAGGTTATATCAAGTGGGAAAGGGCTAGGTTGGTTACAGTTATAAAGGCTAGCCGTCCTGTCACTGGCGGCGTCCGCGGAGTCGCCAGTAGCGGCTCTATCATAAAGATTTTTAAAATGAGTCACCCAGGTATCCCCACTTATCGATATATCTATGAAATCAGCCTCATGGCTTTGTAAGTAGGGGGCATTTGCCACCTTCCAGAAGGCCGCATTGTCTCTTCTGTGTGATGCCTCTTGTAAGGCCACCCAGGCCTCTCTCTTCAATGAAGCTTTCCTGGTCTTAATTGTCTTTGTGTATGTCTTTCTGGCTTGCCGAATTAGCTCAGGGTTTCTTGGTGTTACCTGCAGGGTCTTTTTAAGGGTTGTTAACGCTTTGGTACAGTTACGGTCAAACCACCTATGAGCTTTATTTGCCTCAACCCGGGGTTCTCTTGTCAGTAGGGTTTTGCGGCTACTTGTATTTTAGAAAAGGAGGCCATGACTTTATCTGGGTCGTCATCTTGTGCCAGGCAAATGGACATATCTTCATAGGATATCGATACTAATTTTCTCAGAAAACCTATTGGCTCCACCTTGTCCCACTTAATTGTGTAACCATTTTTAGATGCCAGTTTGATCTTTGGTATATAAAGTGGATTATCCACTATGGTTCGTATATGCCCTTTAATTTTTAAAGTAAAGGATATGGGGTAGTGGTCGGCCTAGTCATCCTGAGTGACATGTGGACCACCATTTTGTGTTTCTTCTCGAGGTCTCTTTGCAATCCCTGGTCTGTCGACTGGTGCATCCCTGAGGGGGTAACTTTGAATTTCCTTGGGCTTCCCTGGTTGCTCCAGACGTGCCCTGACCCCAACCAAGTGATGAGTACCCCAGACCTTGCTGGTCTGCACCGAAGCATCTTTCTCCTTTCTGCATGGGTTGCTGTTGCCAAGACTTATTGTGTCCAAACCGGGCACCGATGCTGCAGCACTCGACATCCTTCGTGGGACAGCTCAAATCCAGCTCCTGGTCATCCTCAACGCCTCCTGGTCCTCGTGGCTGAAGAGTCAAGCTTCACCTTCTTCACCTGAAACACCGACATCGGTGGGCATCCGCCTATCGTCCTCCTGGTCACTTGCTAGTGACCCAGACTCTGTCCCCTCTGCTTTCAGGTTCTTCTCATCTTCGATCCAGGCTTGGATCTCTTCGGACACTTCGCATCTTACCGGCAGCAGCACTTCTTTGCCAGCTGCCATTGAAATCGACGACGCGACCCAGCACCATTTGACACCTATACACCCGGCTTCCGTGGGTGAGGTACCTCGAGTACTCTGGAGCTCGCGTGGGTGTTGACCCCTAGAACTTCCTAAGTCCCAAAGGGTTTGGTCCTGACTCATTTCTAATCTTTAAAAATCTAACCGCGACTTTCCTCGTAGAAGCTAACGGGAGCACGCTTCTGTGTTCTCACACTGCAGCCGGTCCCCCTGGGTCCCCTGTGTCACTACCTTGGGTGGTTCCTTGGGGTCCCAGCAATTCTATAGGCTCTAGGCCTTGTGTCTAGTTAAGTCGTTGTTCTTATTCCACTATTTTAGAATATGGTTTGGCTTGCCCCTAGGGCCTGCTGTGTATTTGTGCTATTTTACTGTGATATTTGAAGTGTAACTTATGTGTTTTGATCTCTAGCCTCATAAAGAGACTAGTAGGGTGTGTTTAGAAATAAATACATATATTTTATATATATACCTGGTGTGGTTCTTCTTTTATTTGGTCATTCACAAGATTATAGACTGGTAAAACAAGCTGCTTTACATTCCTTCAAGACTTAGCCTGAAGGCTGCTCTCCATAGCTACCACTAGGATAGCTTTCAATAAAGGTTGTCTTTAACTTATAACCAATAAGGGGTTGTTTGAACCGGTACAGGGTGCCCACTATAACGAGTGGAAAGCATATACCAGGCCAACTTCTCACACCCAGTCGCTGTCACAGCGCGAGCCAAAAATTCCACACAAGTCTCGGCAACGCCGGATTGCTGTTTTTCAGTCGCAGCCTGAGTGTCAAAGAAATGCACGTTGAAGCACAATATGTCACTGCAGTCATGTGAGTCAAGGGATACTCGCTGGGACGGGCCTCGGGTCTGCACAATGAAGAGTCCAGACCAGGCTCAACCAATCAGCAGGGAGCCCGGTGCGTCACCAGCGGTCACGTGCGCAGAGGGCATTATTAGAGACCCCGACACTACTATAGGGTGACCAACTGGCATTGCTGCAAATTCAGGACGGTGAGTGTAAAAATTCAGGACAAAGGGTCAAAATTCAGGACACAAATTCAGGACAGGAGGTCAAAATTCAGGACAAAACTTCAGGACAATAGGTAAGTTTTACAGACACATCAGAGGTCGCGCAATAGTATATAAGTAAGCCCAACCATTTCCAAACATATTCAACCATTTGCAAACCTATCCATCATGTATCCTTCCATCTATCATTTCACTCATCCATCCCTTCATCCATCCCCTCATCCATTCTTTCACTCATCCTCCATTATCCATCCATCCATCCATCCACCCTTTCACCCTATCCATCTCTACACTTTCCATCCACTCTTCATCCTGTCCATCCATTCACTCATCCATTCAGCCATTTACCCTTTCACCAATCCAGCCATCCTTTCACTTACTAATCCTTCCACCCATTCACTCTTTTAGTCATCCATCCATCCTCCATTTCTCTCTCCATCGACCCTTTCACTTAGCCATCCTTCCTTCCATCCATCCATCCATCCACCCACCCATCCATCTACTCATCCACTCATGAATCCATCTATTGACCCTATCACTCATCCATCTATCAATTCACTCCTTCACACATCTATTCATCCTTTTGTCCATCTACCCTCCCTTTCGTCCATTCATTCACCCTTGCACTTATCAATCCATCCATCATTTCACTCATCCACCTACCCACCCATCATCCACCCAACCATCCACCCACCCACCCACCATCCAACCACCCACTCATCCATCCTTTCACCCACCCGCCATCCAATCTACTCATCCATCCTTTCACCCACCCACTCATCCATCCATCCTTTCACCCACCCACTCATCATCCATCCTTTCACCCACCCACTCATCATCCATCCATCCATCCATCCTTTCACCCACCCACTCTCCATCCATCCATCCTTTCGCCCACCCATCATCCATCCATCTATCCTTCCCCTCATCATCCATCCATTCTTCCCCTCATCATCCATCCATCCTTTCACCCACCCCCTCATCATCCATCCATTCCCTCATCATCCATCCATCCATCCTTTCACCCAATCCCTCATCATCCATCCAGTCACCCTTCCCCTCATCATCCATCCATCCACCCTTCCCCTCATCATCCATCCATCCACCCTTCCCCTCATCATCCATCCTTTCATCCACCCCCTCATCATCCATCCATCCATCCTTCCCCTCATCATCCATCCATCCATCCTTTCACCCACCCATCCATCCATCCTTCCCCTCCATCCATCCCCTCATCCATCCATCCTTCCCCTCATCCATCCATCCATCCCCTCATCAATCCATCCATCCCCTCATCCATCCATCCTTCCCCTCATCCACCCATCCTTCCTTCCCCTCATCCATCCATCCATCAACCATCCATCCTTCCCCTCATCCATCCATCCTTTCCCTCATCCATCCATCCTTCCCCTCATCCATCCTTCCTTTCAGCCATCAATCAATCAATCAATCAATCAATCATAACACTTGTATAGCGCTCTACTCACCCAGAAGGGTCTCAAGGCGCTTAGGGGAGGGGGGCCGCTATTGCTCGAACAGCCAGGTCTTGAGTTGTCTCCTGAAGGTGAGGTGGTCCTGGGTCAGCCGAAGGTGGATGGGGAGGGAGTTCCATGTCTTGGACGCCAGGTAGGAGAAGAATCTGCCTCCGGCGGTGGCTCTTCGGATGCGTGGTACGGCGGCGAGGGTGAGGCTGGCGGACCGTAGCTGGTGGGTGGGCGTGTGGAAGGTCAGGCGGTCATTGAGGTACTTGGGGCCCAGGTTGTGGAGAGACTTGTGTGCGTGGGTGAGGAGCCTGAACGTGATCCTCTTGTTGACGGGGAGCCAGTGCAGGTCCTTCAGGTGGCCGGAGATGTGGCTGCGTTGGGGGATGTCCAGGATGAGTCGGGCGGAGGCGTTCTGGATGCGTTGTAGTCTTTTCTGTAGCTTGGCTGTGGTTCCGGCGTAGAGGGTGTTTCCGTAGTCCAGCCGGCTGGTGACGAGGGCCTGGGTGACTGTCTTCCTGGTTTCGATCGGGATCCATCGGAAGATTGTGCGGAGCATGCGGAGGGTGTGGAAGCACGACGAGGAGACGGCGTTGACTTGTCTGGTCATCGAGAGGGAGGAGTCCAGGATGAAGCCCAGGTTGCGTGCGTGGTCTGTCGGTTTGGGGGCGGTGCCCAGGGCTGGGGGCCACCAGGAGTCATTCCAGGCGGAGGGTGATGGTCCAAGGATGAGGACTTCCGTCTTGTCTGAGTTCAGTTTCAGGCGGCTGTTCTTCATCCACTCAGCGACGTCTTTCATTCCTTCATGGAGGCTGGTTCTGGCAGTGTCGGGGTCTCTGGTGAGGGAGAGGATCAGCTGGGTGTCGTCGGCGTAGGAGATGATGTTGAGGTTGTGTTGCCGTGAGATGGTTGCGAGGGGTCTCATGTAGACGTTGAAGAGGGTGGGGCTGAGTGATGATCCTTGCGGGACGCCGCAGATGACTTCGGTGGCCTCGGAGCGAAACGGGGGGAGGCGGACTCTTTGTGTTCTTCCAGGGAGCCACTTCAGTGCCTTCTCTCGGATGCCGGTGTTGCTGAGGCGTTGGACTAGGGTGCGGTGGCAGACCGTGTCGAATGCGGCGGAGAGGTCCAGGAGGATGAGTGCCGCTGTTTCCCTGTTGTCGAGAAGGGCTCGGATGTCGTCGGTGGCTGCGATGAGGGCGGTCTCCGTGCTGTGGTTGGCTCTGAAACCGGACTGCGAGGGGTCGAGGGATCCATTTGTCTCGAGGAAGGCGGCAAGCTGTCTGTTGGCGATCTTCTCGATGACTTTGGCCAGAAAAGGGAGGAGCGAGATGGGGCGGAAGTTTTTGAGGTCGGTGGGGTCCGCTGTTGGTTTCTTCAGTAGGGCACTGAGCTCGGCATGCTTCCAGCTCTCCGGGAAGGTGGCAGTGTCAAAGGAGGTGTTGATGACGTCTCAGAGTTGGGGTGCGATGGTGGAGTCGGCCTTGTTGAAGACGTAGTGGGGGCAGGGGGCAGTCGGAGATCCGGAGTGGATGGTGTTCATCGTGCGGGCTGTGTCTTCGGTGGTCACTGTGGTCCCGGTGCGGAGGGTGGCGGTGGGGTGCGTTGGTTCGACGGTTGGGTGTGAGGATGGTGCGCCGAAGCTGTTGTGGATGTCGGCGATCTTGCGGTAGAAGAATGAGGCGAGGGAGTCGCAGAGATCTTATGAAGGAGTGATGTCGTTGTTGCCGGTGCTGGGGTTGGAGAACTCCTTGACGATGCTGAAGAGTTCCTTGCTGTCGTGGGCGTTGTTGTCCAGTCGATCCTTCAGTGATTTCTTCTTGGTGGTGCGGATGAGCTGGTGGTGCTTGCGGGTCGCGTTTTTTGAGGGCGGTCATGTTGTCGGAGGTCCGGTCAAGGAGCCAGGCTTTCTTGAGGGTGCGGCAGGTCTTCTTGGAGTCCTTGAGTTCGTCGGTAAACCAGGGGTCCTTATTGCTTCTGGGTTTGCTGGGAGGGTTCTTCAGTGGTGCGAGGTCGTCGGCGCAGGCGGTCAGCCACTGCGCGAAGTTGCGGGCTGCTTCGTTGGGGTCCGGTGTGCTCGCAGGTGGGTTCTGGTTGAGGGAGGTGGTGAGCTGGTCGGCGGTGATCTTGCTTCAGCTTCTGTGAGGGACCTGTTGCGGGTGGTGGTGGGTTGTGGTTTTTCTGAAGCTGAAGTGGACGCAGCTGTGGTCAGTCCAATGAAGTCCAGCGGAGTGGCTGAAGGCGATGTGCTTGCTGGATGAGAAGACGGGGTCAAGCGTGTGGCCGGCGTAGTGGGTGGGGGTGTTGACCAGTTGCTTGAGTCCGAGGTTGGCGAGGTTGTCCAGCAGGGTGACGGTGTTGCGGTCCTTGTTGTTCTCCAGGTGGAAGTTGAGGTCCCCTAGGAGGATGTAGTCGGCGGAGGGGAGGGCGTGCAGGCTGATGAAGTCTGCGATGTCTTCGCTGAATTGTGTGCGTTGTCCCGGGGGTCTGTAGATGAGGGTGCCTCTGAGGGTCGTCTTTGGATCTGTGTGAATCTGGAAGTGGAGGTGTTCGGCGGCGGCGTAGGTGTCGACGGCGTCGGTTGTGATGCGGACAGTGTTCTTGTGGACGATGGTGATGCCTCCCTGTGAGAAGTTGGCCTGATATGCAGTGCTCACTGTTCTAGTGATCACTATGTATCAGTCCAAACAACCCTTATTGATGATTGGTTGTAAGTCAACCTTATAGACCAGCTATCCTAGTAGCATGGATACGAGCAGTCTAAGGCTAAGACTCTAGAGGGCGTGTTAAGCCAGCTGTTTTACCATCACATTACCCCTTGAACACCCAGTGAAAGAAAGGACACCACACAAGTGTTATGAAAATAAACAGTGTATTTATTAGAATCACAACAACCCTGTACTCTTTATGAGGACAGGGTGCTAGGCACACAACAAAACTCTTACGAAAATACTTAAGTTAGCACAGTATATACAAATGCCCGAGGGGCACGAAAAACCATATACTCTAAAAGTGGAATGCGAAATTACTAGCAGGTAAGTACAGTACTAATAGGCTTTGGAATCGCTAGGACTTGACTAGGGAATCGTTAGATTACTTCTAGGAGGCCTAGGGGACTCGGGTGCAGAGTGTGCACTCTCACGCGGGATGCGGGACAAAGTCTATGGTAGCTAGTAACGCTAAAGTTAGTGTTCACGGGCGAACCCGACCTGGTAGGGAGAAAACGACAGTGGATCCTGACCCTTGGATAGTGGGGCTATGCTGGGACACCGAAGTGCCGAAGTTACCTAGCCCAGGGGCTGCAGCTGCATAGGTCTCAAAAGACGTCGGGAATCCTCGTTGCCGGACCAGGAGCCTGAAAGAAAGGAGTTGCTGGCAGGCGACCAGTGAAGATTGTTCGAGTGATCCAAGCCTGGATCGAAGATGGATGACACCTGAAAGCAGAGGGGACCAAGTTCGTGACTACTAGCCAGTAGTCAGTGGGTACCAGGAGGGCACCGGATGGCAGTCACCTCGACTAGGTGAGTGGGCGACGCTGGCTCTGCAGATCTCACGGACCAGGAGGCGTTGTCGGCGACCAGGATGGAGAGGCGAGCTGTCCCACGATGGATGAAGCTGTCGGCGTCGAAGTTACCCAGGATTGGGCAACAAGCCTTGGCTAATTTAAGCCCACGCGGTGGACTCAAAATGGCGTCTTGAGTGGACCAGGAGGGTCCGGGGTGCTCCTCTTCTGGAAGGGAGCAAGGGCCAGTCTGGAGCAACCAGACCAGCAGCAGAAATGTCGTCGGGCGTCGTTCAGAAAGCCACAAGCCAGCGGGCTAGTAGCCAAACAACGCGGTGAGCAGCAAAAAGCAGAAGGGCCCCACGCAGATCGTGGAGATGCTGGGAGACTGCACTTCGGTGCTGGAGCTGCTCAGGGTCGGGGCTTCTCGGACCCCAAAGCACTCACCAGGAAGTTACTCGGCGGGCTTGCTGTGCAGAAGTCGTGCAGTCTTGCAGATGGCCGGTCCCTCGAGGTCTCGTCGCACCCACGGTTCTCAGCTGGGCTGTAGAGGTGGGTAGAGGTCAGAGGTGCCAGGGAAGCCTGTTCTCGTCGAGCTGGGCAGTCGGATTCCGGAGGAAGGACTTGCAGCAGACCGCAGTGTTCTTGCGATGGTGCCTGCGGATGCAGGGTGACTACTCCTTAGCCACAAGGGAGAAATCTTAGGAAGAAGTCTTGAGTTCCTTTCGTAGAAAGTAGTTTCAGGATTCAAAGATGATCTGATTTGGAAGGGGGCCAGTCTCTACCTTTATCTGGGAAAAGGGGGCTGGCACGCGACTAGGTCCTGCCCTATGGGTGGGACCAGGAGGGGGGTGGTTACACCCACTTCCTTGGCGGGCTTTTCCCCAGCACAGGGTCTGGAGTGTCCCTGGAACTGGTTCAAGCCAGCCTATGCACAGTGAGCACCGGGGTGCCACGTGCAGTCACCTTCCTCTGAAGCCCTGCCTACCTACAATACACAAAATCCTGTCTGGGACGGTGCTGGCACCGCCCCTGGCAGGAAACCCTTTGTCCTTATCTCCTGCTCTGGGAGGACTCCCAGCAGCAGGAGGGCAGACTTGTGTCTCGGTGGCAGCATCCATTTTGTGGAGCTGAAGCTCTGTTTCACTTTAACCGGGGTTAGGGGTTACATACATGTCGTGTCCCTCTAGAAGGGTGGAATGCTAACCCCGTCGCCAGAATTGGCGAGGGGTTAGTATTCCAATTCGTATGACACCTTACTCGACATGTTTTGATAAAGCGATACCAGAGTTGGCATATAACCGCGAGGATTATAATGCACATAAGAGTATATGGTATGCGATATCATGGAAACGGCTAAGGGATGGATCCCGAAAGCCGCAGACAGGCTCAGCTCATGCCAGAGCACTATCTCACACGATTCCAAGCACTCTGCCTTCAGGATTGTTAAGGCCTGCCATAGGAGTGACTGATAGGAGATCTGTGTGTCCATTTTAGGGTTAGATATAGGTATACTATATCTAAAGCAAAGGGTGATTACACCACCTTGCCCCAGCTGTCAAGCAGCCAGTTGTGTCAGATTTGGATGGCCAGCCAGGGGTGGCATAATACATGCTGCAGCCCCTGGTAGGCCCTGGGTACACCTATGCCCTGGGTACCTAAGGTACACTGTACAGGGACTGATAAGGTGACTCAGTATCCAATTGGATATGTACCAAGGGTACATGGAATCCATTTTACAGAGAGAGCAGTAGGCCTGGGGTCCTGAATAGCAGGGCCCCAGGTCAACTAAGTCAGAAAACCAGCAAAACACCCGGCAAAAAGTTGGGGGCAACCATAGTCAGGGATCTACCTTCCTACACTCCCCAGTCTGGTTGACGCGGTCCCTCCTGATGATCTTGTAGCCATCCGGGACGGCGATGGCGATGTCAGGAGCAGAGGAGGCGTTCATCCAAGTTTCAGTGAGGAACGCGATGTCTGGAGATGCAGTGTCGAGCAGGTTCCAGAGTTCAACGGCGTGTCTGTGGACGGAGCGGGTGTTGAGCAGGATGCATTTGAGGTCGCTGCTGGGGTTTGGCTTGGCGGGCGCGGTGCATGTTCGGAGGCAGGTGAACTTGCAGGTTGTGCAGGTGAAGGGTCCGTGGAAGCGTTTCGGGGCGGCCCGGCAGCAGGCGGGGTTCCGGCCGGCATTGAGTGCGTTGAGGGTGGCGGCGTCGTAGGTCTGTCGGGTCGTCTTGCGTCGGTGGGGGTGAGGGGTCCTGGCGCTGGGCGCGGACGGGCACAGACGGGCTTACCTTTGGCGCGCCTTCGGCGCACAATCGGAGCGCCCGCTGCGCGTCTGCGCGGTCGCCATTTATGGCGAAGTGGTAGGGAGGGAGGAGCAGCTGGTAGGCGGGAGCGGGGAGGGCACATAACAGAAAGGGGGCGTGGCCGTTGGACGGCGGCGGGAAGCGGGGAGCGGGGCGGGCACAGGGGGCTGAACAAAAAATGAAGCGATATACTGAGAGGAAGTCAACAAATACAAAGCGAATCAGGGAGAACTACAGTGAGAGGCAAAAACACACGCACGAGGAAGAAAACAGTTAAAAGCAAATCAAGGTTAAATACAGTAAGGCAGAGACACACGCACGAGGAAGGAAGCAGTTAAAGACAAATCAAGGTTAAATACAGTAAGGCAGAAACACACGCACGCAAATGCGGTGTAGGGGCGGGGAGCACAGAGGCAGTCGCAGCGAGGCTACGGGCAGCAGCGAGGCAAGGGACATCCTTCCCCTTACCCATCCATCCTTTCCATCCATTTATCCTTCCCCTCATCCATCCATCCTTCCCCTCCATCCATCCCCTCATCCATTCATCCTTCCCCTCATCCATCCATCCATCCCCTCATCCATCCATCCTTCCCCTCATCCACCCATCCTTCCTTCCCCTCATCCATCCATCCCCTCATCCATCCATCCTTCCCCTCATCCATCCATCGTTTCCCTCATCCATCCATCCTTCCCCTCATCCATCCTTCCTTTCATCCATCATCCATCCTTCCCCTTACCCATCCATCCTTCCCATCCATTTATCCTTCTCCTCATCCATCCATCATTCCCCTCATCCATCTTTCCCCTCATCCATCATACAACATCCCTTCCACACATACATCCAGCTATTTACATTTTCTCTCCATCCTTCCCCTCACTCATCAATCCATCCACCCTCTCTCCTTATCCATTTATTCAATCTTTCATTCATCCATTCAACCTTTCACTAACTCATCCAGCCATTCATCCATCCCTTCACTTACTTACTCGCCCACCTTTCCATATTAATTTTGAGCTGAGCCCTTTTGAGAAGAAGCCCATCAAGAACTTCACCCTCGCTGCAGGTGCCGTTCCAGGACTGGGAGAGAAGCCACCCAGGGTGGAGACAGGATCCACAACAGGGGGGGGGGACAAGAGCCATCACAGGCGGGGGTGGGCTGGAGCCACAACATGAGGGGGCAGGAGCCATCACAGGCGGGGTGTGGACTGGAGCCACCTCATGGGGGGACAGGAGCCATCACTGAGGGGAGGGCAGGAACCATCACAGGAAAGGGAACAGGATCCACCAGGGTGGGCACAGGGGTGGGCATGCAGTATTCTAGTATCATCTTGGGCTCCTCGCCCCCTCCTGCACAAGACAACGAGAAGACAGGCTCTCTGTCCAAAATGCCACCCGCCACTGTGATGTACAGTACTTACAGGAGATACTCTAAGAGAACTGATTGTCCTCCATACTTTGTTAATCAGTGTGGGTGCGATTGTGCCATTTCTTTATTTTATTACAAAGAACCAGTGTTTGCTTACAATTTAGTGACAGTAATTAAGCTCGGTGAAGAGAAGCACGTGCTGCCTCCGTGTAATCAGGGGTATAATCTGGTCGAGTCGAGGATGTTTGGGGCCCTGGGTAGAAATGGAATGTGTGAGCCCCCCTCTAAATAGCAGAGACATGCTGCATTCAGGGCTGTTTGCATGTGAATAGATGTCGCTGCTCCTTAAGCTGCAGCCCCTCCCTCTCATTCACCTTCGAGCACCTCTTAACAGCTCATCAAGGGCTGGAGGTGTGAGGGTTGCCATCCCGCTGTGCCTCTCCAATGCTGCTGGGTGCCTGAGCTTTGCTACTGCATGGGAGTCAAGAAGGGAGGTGGGGGCAAGCTGTGCCGGCTTTAGGGTGGGCGACCAGGGCCCGGCTAAAATGACGGACAAAAGGCGTCCGTTAAAGAATACTTCACGGACAACGGACAGACGACCGAAATTACGGACTGTCCGTGAAATTTACGGACGGTTGGTCACCCTACAACTACTACCGACAAACAACAGTGACTCCACGATGTGTATATGGAGTAGAGGCAGCTTAGACATTTGACGCAAGGAGGGCTGATCGGCAGGAAGTAGTTTGGAGACCCCTGGAAGAGCCGGATGTAGTCAGGCGTTAGTTACATCTCGTCTCTGACTTCTCTACTACAGGGCATTATCACTTAGTGCCTGAAGGAGGAACCAGCAGAGATCCGGTACAGTCCTGCAGGTCATGGCCTTACCAGTAATAAGAGTTACGTTTCCTGATGAAGTGCGCGCATTCCTTCTTCTTAATGTTGGTTTTGAACCAGCCCTCGGTCTGCAGAAGAGAAAAGGAAGAGTTCAGTCCAGTCTTGAATAAAAGGACGCTTTGCCCATCTGCTGGTTTGTAAACTGAGAACTGCCCTCTCGTAAACCCCTCCTGAGATCAGATGGGACAGTTCAGCTAACACCAGGCACTGACCCCTGCAGACCCTCTCGTGACCCCTCCTGAGATCAGATGGGACAGTTCAGCTAACACCAGGCACTGACCCCTGCAGACCCTCTCGTGACCCCTCCTGAGATCAGATGGGACAGTTCAGCTAACACCAGGCTCTGACCCCTGCAGACCCTCCCGTGACCCCTCCTGAGGTCAGATGGGACCATTCAGCTAACACCAGGCACTGACCCCAGCAGACCCACAGGGGCGTGGTGGCTTCAGCTCCTGGCGCTACTCAGACTCTAGTATCCATTCACTAACCGGGTAAACCTTGTAAAATGTGCCTGGGAATTAAGCTGTCATGTGACATGTTCAGTTAATATGGGTAAAACAACCACATTTATTTTACATGCACCCGATTAAGTCATTATTGCAGCTACCATTGCAGCATTAACCTAATATCTACACCAGCCTCACAATATTCCCATGTCTAATGTTTTATGGTGGTGTTGTGTTTTTAAGTATTAAAACACTGGCGGGTTATCTGTTTTGGTGTGATGAAGCTTCAGATCAGCTAAACGAAACGTTTCACTTGACAATAGGCCACACATGATACAACCAAAGCAAGAATCCATTTTTCAATAATCTCTTTAGTAGAACAGCATTAAATCCACAGAAAAAGTAATGCAAACTTTGTATCCCTATGGGAGACTTGCCATATGTAGGTCACGCAACACTAATATACAGTCCTAATTAAAACACTAGGAAAGAGTTGCTTAATTTCAATCTCAAAACAAGCATTAGCAAACCAACCGGTCCGTCTTCTTGTTAAGGAAAGTGTTTGGCAATAGTTGGACAACTCTGTGTGTGGTGCGCCTGGAAATACCGTAATGAAGCAACCTCTTGGCCAATGCAGAAGCTGGAAGTAGGGACCTTTGTTCAACAGACTGCGTTAGCAGAGTTACGATTCACCCTCAAAGAAGTGTGTTATAAAATGGAGTCCAGTCCAAGAACATGGCATCATGACAGCAAAGTAAAACAAACTTGGAAGGGTGAAGAGTGAGTAGCTTTAGCTTATTGTAAAGACACAGGATGCACCTCCTAAGCAAAAAAGATATAAACCAGAAGTGAAAATGTCATCACCAGTAAAGTAAATCCATCAAAATACACACATTGACCCTGAATTGCAAGACATGTGTCATGTCGCATCTGCAACCAGACACAGGCATAACTGGGGCACATCACGGAAACCCAAAGGCAACACAAAAGGGACCATGTAAACATCATCAAAAGGTAATGTGTTGATGCAATAGAAAATCATCCAAGCAAGTAAACCATGACCAACCCATGAAGCCAATGGCTGAAGAGGGATGAGCCAAGTCCGCTGTAGCATTGAGGTCATGAGGTCTCTCAGACAAACATAGCAGTTCACAGTGAGACCTAAGGAAGATGCTCCAGTGGCCTCCTCACACTTCATGCATCATTGAAAAACCCCAATACTCTATAATCATTACATAAATGTTGAATTGCAATGCATATTCAAAATAGATTAGTATTATTTCCTTCTGTATTTTAAGATATCTTTAAACTATTCGGCCAGATACTTCTACCAACAACTTTGACATTTTCTAAGGCTGGCTTTAAATTCAAATCAGCAGATTAAGACCGATTCTTAAATGTTTTAAAAGAAAGGATCTCATTATTAATTACTAGTTGTAATCTGAACTTCATCCAGTCCACTGAGAGGGCTTCGGCAGGGATGTGCTTCTTTAAGGCCAGGTGGATCAACTGCCGTACTGTCCACCAGAGGAGACCATACAGATGTGCCAGATGTATAAGTGGTGGTGGTGGTGGTGGGGGGGGGGGGGGGGGGGGGAGGTGGGAACAATAAAGGTAAATTGCGATTCTCCTATTAACATGACCAGAGAATCTGGATTTCATTAAAGACACGGAGGCTAACATTATGCTTTGTTTTACCTTTCCTGTTGGATTCCAATTGATCGGCTTCCGATCCCACATTTGAAATCCTCTCATCGAGTTCCAATTTTTGGTCGTCGTCTTCCCGCCCCCCACCCCGTTTCTACCCTGTGCTATAGGCCACATCCCTTTACCAGCGGTATTCGCCGCGTCCTTTTCACCGGCTTCATGTTTTTTCTTCGCGTCTCCTGAGACCCGCTGTGGTGTTCGAGGCGGGTGCGTCCCCTTCCCCAAAGCGGACACCTTTGAGGAATGACCCTCGGCAACGGCAGCGTAGCGTACCCCGCCCGCTGACAGCCATTCCTTTAATCCCTTGGCAGCGGCTGGCTCAAGCGCGTCAGTTACATCGCGCTTGCCAGCTGCTGCCGGAGGGATCGATCAGCTGTTGATTCCTTCGGTCTTTTTCAGCTCCGCTTGTCCTCCCATTAAATAGGCCCATTTTCCTACTACCGCTTGTCCTGCCATTGATTAGGCCCCTTTTGAAAGGTTTTTCTAACCCCTTGTTGCACAAGTTACTACTTGTGTAACGATATATCTGTAAGAGACATTAGTTAGTATTAGATTCCTTACCTTAGAATATCCCCAGGCGTCAGACTGGATCCGGAAATTTTTGCGTAGCAGTACCCTTGCGCGTCGGTAGGCGTCGTCTGCGGCTCCGTGTCCGTCGTCGGCATCGTGGGCCGCCGTGATGACGTCGTCGGAGTACTTAGACGCCGCCTCCGCGTGCTGACGTCAGTTCTTAGACACAGCTTTTCCGCGCCAGAAACGCAGAGCCATGTTAAAAACCAACACTGGTGCCATTGAAACTAGGGCCCTGAAGGGGACAACCCTAACCCGAGATATTGGTTCGCAGAACGGGGAGGATGGGTGGGTCGGTAAGGAATCTAATACTAAGTAATGTCTCTTACAGATATATCGTTACACAAGTAGTAACTTGTGCATCTGAAAGAGACACGTTAGTATTAGATTCCTTACCTTAGAATAGATACCCCAGCAATACCAACCCCGGTGGTGGGTCTGCGAACCAATAATCACACCAGAAAGTCCTGGAGGACGGAACGGCCAAAGAAGCCATCCCTCCGGACTTAGCTGTCCAGGCAGTAGTGTCTTGCAAACGTGTGCAGCGATGCCCACGTAGCTGCCTGACAGATGTCTTTTAAGGGCACACCCCTGCCTAGGGCAGTGGTAGTCGCCGTGGCTCGGGTAGAATGAGCCCGTAATCCAGCCGGGGGCTCTTTCCTAGCCAAAGAGTAGCATGCCTGGATACACAAGATGATCCACCGGGAGATGGTCCTCTTGTGCACCGCTTTCCCCTTCTTAGCGCCCACGTAACCAACAAAGAGTTGGTCATCCACCCGGAACTGGCGTGTGCGATCCAGATAAAACGAGAGCGCACATTTTGGGTCCAGACGGTGGAGCCGCTCTTCCTCTTTAGAGGGATGCGGTGGCGGAAAGAAGGTTGGCAAGGTGATAGACTGCCCGATGTGGAAGGCCGTGACAACCTTGGGCAGGAAAGATGGTTTGGTACGGAGCACCACTTTGTCCGGATGGACAGAAAGGAAAGGTGGAGTACAAGAAAGAGCCTGGAGCTCACTCAATCTCCTGACAGAGGTGATGGCAACCAGGAAAGCAGTCTTCAAAGTTAGAAGGCGAAGAGGGCAGTTGTGAAGTGGCTCAAAGGGAGCGCACATCAGAAAAGTCAGAACCAGGTTCAAGTCCCACTGAGGCATCACAAACGGAACAGGAGGAAACGTGTGAGTGATGCCCTTAAGAAATCTGTTTACAATAGGGGACTTGAACAAAGAAGGCTGATCAGGTAGCCTGAGAAAGGCTGAAAGGGCAGAAAGGTAGCCCTTGAGAGTGCCCAGAGCAGAGCCCTGCTGGGCAAGAGAAAGAAGGAAGAGAAGAACCTCTGAAAGAGGGGCAGCAAGAGGATCCACAGCCTTTGCTGTGCACCATGCCACAAATCTGTTCCACCTGCAGGCGTATACCGACTTTGTGGAGGGACGCCTGGCTGCCAGAATAACGTTACAGACTTCAGGAGGCAAGTCAAATGGCCTCAACTGTCGCCGCTCAATCTCCAAGCATGGAGGTGGAGACTGGACAGGTTCGGGTGGAGGACCGTCCCCTGCTGCTGCGACAGAAGGTCCTCCTGAAGAGGCAGACGAACCGGGGGATCGACTGACATGCTGAGTAGCTCGGGATACCAGTACCTTCGAGCCCAGTCCAGAGCCACAAGGATGACTTGGGCCCGGTCGCGTATGATCTTCTTCAGCACTCTGGGCAGAAGTGGTATAGGCGGAAAGGCGTACAACAGACCGCAACTCCACTCGCGACGAAAAGCGTCTCCGAGCCAGTGCCACCTTGGAAATTCCAACGCGCAGAACTGATGACATTGCGCGTTCTCTTCGGTGGCGAATAGATCTAACCAAGGCTCTCCCCATTGCTGAAAGAGGCCTTGCGCCTCGTCCGAGTTCAGACGCCATTCGTGATCCATCATGCACCGACGGCTGAGTTCGTCCGCCCTGGCGTTCAGAGAACCTGCCAGGTGTTGAACCACCAGGGACACGCCCTGACGTTCCAGCCATTGCCAAAGGCGCAGAGCCTCTTGGCAAAGGGTCCACGACCTCACCCCGCCCTGTTTGTTGCAGTACCACATGGCGGTGGTGTTGTCCGTGAACACCTGCACTACACTCCCCCGAACAGAGGGGAGGAATGCCTTCAGTGCTAGACGAATCGCCCGAAGCTCCAACAGGTTGATGTGGAGTCGAGCCTCCGCCGGAGACCAGAGGCCTCTGATCTCCGCCTCTCCCATGTGGCCTCCCCAGCCCTGGAGGGACGCGTCCGTCACAACTACGTGCTCCGGTTGGGGAAGGGAGAGGGATCTGCCGCTGACCCAATCGCGGTCCGTGAGCCGCCACTGCAGCTGTCTCGCAGTGCCCTCCGAGATCAGGACATGGTCGGATAGGTTGCCTTGATGCTGGGCCCACTGAAACTTCAGGTCCCACTGCAGAGCCCGCATCTGGGACAGGAACAGACTAATTTGCATATAGCCAGGTTCTGAGCTGGGATGGTGCAGTGAGCTAAAAAACGGTGATGGATTAAAACCATGATCTATTGACTTGGTAAGAGTATTCTGCATCATTCAGAAACTCTGTCCATCACCACCCCCTTTTCCAAAATCGGTTTTATCCACACTATGTGTGGGAGGGTATACTCAGACGTGAGTCCCTTGCTCATTGCACCATCAGGATTCAAGCAAGCCGGGCCGAAGAAGGCTGTGATGCCAGAAACCGGTCCCCGGAAGCTTGTTTCCTTCCCAGTATAAGAATTGGCTTGGTAGTTTGGTCTGCCCTGTTCCCATCATGCACTGGGACAGGAACAGACTAATTTGCATATAGCCAGGTTCTGAGCTGGGATGGTGCAGTGAGCTAAAAAACGGTGATGGATTAAAACCATGATCTATTGACTTGGTAAGAGTATTCTGCATCATTCAGAAACTCTGTCCATCACCACCCCCTTTTCCAAAATCGGTTTTATCCACACTATGTGTGGGAGGGTATACTCAGACGTGAGTCCCTTGCTCATTGCACCATCAGGATTCAAGCAAGCCGGGCCGAAGAAGGCTGTGATGCCAGAAACCGGTCCCCGGAAGCTTGTTTCCTTCCCAGTATAAGAATTGGCTTGGTAGTTTGGTCTGCCCTGTTCCCATCATGCACTGGGACAGGAACAGACTAATTTGCATATAGCCAGGTTCTGAGCTGGGATGGTGCAGTGAGCTAAAAAACGGTGATGGATTAAAACCATGATCTATTGACTTGGTAAGAGTATTCTGCATCATTCAGAAACTCTGTCCATCACCACCCCCTTTTCCAAAATCGGTTTTATCCACACTATGTGTGGGAGGGTATACTCAGACGTGAGTCCCTTGCTCATTGCACCATCAGGATTCAAGCAAGCCGGGCCGAAGAAGGCTGTGATGCCAGAAACCGGTCCCCGGAAGCTTGTTTCCTTCCCAGTATAAGAATTGGCTTGGTAGTTTGGTCTGCCCTGTTCCCATCATGCACTGGGACAGGAACAGACTAATTTGCATATAGCCAGGTTCTGAGCTGGGATGGTGCAGTGAGCTAAAAAACGGTGATGGATTAAAACCATGATCTATTGACTTGGTAAGAGTATTCTGCATCATTCAGAAACTCTGTCCATCACCACCCCCTTTTCCAAAATCGGTTTTATCCACACTATGTGTGGGAGGGTATACTCAGACGTGAGTCCCTTGCTCATTGCACCATCAGGATTCAAGCAAGCCGGGCCGAAGAAGGCTGTGATGCCAGAAACCGGTCCCCGGAAGCTTGTTTCCTTCCCAGTATAAGAATTGGCTTGGTAGTTTGGTCTGCCCTGTTCCCATCATGCACTGGGACAGGAACAGACTAATTTGCATATAGCCAGGTTCTGAGCTGGGATGGTGCAGTGAGCTAAAAAACGGTGATGGATTAAAACCATGATCTATTGACTTGGTAAGAGTATTCTGCATCATTCAGAAACTCTGTCCATCACCACCCCCTTTTCCAAAATCGGTTTTATCCACACTATGTGTGGGAGGGTATACTCAGACGTGAGTCCCTTGCTCATTGCACCATCAGGATTCAAGCAAGCCGGGCCGAAGAAGGCTGTGATGCCAGAAACCGGTCCCCGGAAGCTTGTTTCCTTCCCAGTATAAGAATTGGCTTGGTAGTTTGGTCTGCCCTGTTCCCATCATGCACTGGGACAGGAACAGACTAATCTGCATATAGCCAGGTTCTGAGCTGGGATGGTGCAGTGAGCTAAAAAACGGTGATGGATTAAAACCATGATCTATTGACTTGGTAAGAGTATTCTGCATCATTCAGAAACTCTGTCCATCACCACCCCCTTTTCCAAAATCGGTTTTATCCACACTATGTGTGGGAGGGTATACTCAGACGTGAGTCCCTTGCTCATTGCACCATCAGGATTCAAGCAAGCCGGGCCGAAGAAGGCTGTGATGCCAGAAACCGGTCCCCGGAAGCTTGTTTCCTTCCCAGTATAAGAATTGGCTTGGTAGTTTGGTCTGCCCTGTTCCCATCATGCACTGGGACAGGAACAGACTAATTTGCATATAGCCAGGTTCTGAGCTGGGATGGTGCAGTGAGCTAAAAAACGGTGATGGATTAAAACCATGATCTATTGACTTGGTAAGAGTATTCTGCATCATTCAGAAACTCTGTCCATCACCACCCCCTTTTCCAAAATCGGTTTTATCCACACTATGTGTGGGAGGGTATACTCAGACGTGAGTCCCTTGCTCATTGCACCATCAGGATTCAAGCAAGCCGGGCCGAAGAAGGCTGTGATGCCAGAAACCGGTCCCCGGAAGCTTGTTTCCTTCCCAGTATAAGAATTGGCTTGGTAGTTTGGTCTGCCCTGTTCCCATCATGCACTGGGACAGGAACAGACTAATTTGCATATAGCCAGGTTCTGAGCTGGGATGGTGCAGTGAGCTAAAAAACGGTGATGGATTAAAACCATGATCTATTGACTTGGTAAGAGTATTCTGCATCATTCAGAAACTCTGTCCATCACCACCCCCTTTTCCAAAATCGGTTTTATCCACACTATGTGTGGGAGGGTATACTCAGACGTGAGTCCCTTGCTCATTGCACCATCAGGATTCAAGCAAGCCGGGCCGAAGAAGGCTGTGATGCCAGAAACCGGTCCCCGGAAGCTTGTTTCCTTCCCAGTATAAGAATTGGCTTGGTAGTTTGGTCTGCCCTGTTCCCATCATGCACTGGGACAGGAACAGACTAATTTGCATATAGCCAGGTTCTGAGCTGGGATGGTGCAGTGAGCTAAAAAACGGTGATGGATTAAAACCATGATCTATTGACTTGGTAAGAGTATTCTGCATCATTCAGAAACTCTGTCCATCATCACCCCCTTTTCCAAAATCGAGCCCGCATCCGCCACCTGGCGTGATGCACCAGTAGGATGCAGGAGGCCATCAGCCCCAGAAGCCGCAGCGTCAACCTGACCGAGACCCGGGATAACGGCAGGAAGATGGGAATCAGAGCCTGAATATCCCGGACCCGCTGTTCGGGCGGATAAACCCGAAACTGCGCCGAGTCGAGAACCGCTCCGATGAAGAGGAGCTTCTGAGAGGGACACAGGTGTGACTTTGGCACATTGATGGAGAACCCCAGCTGGTGCAGGAGATCTGCCGTAGTCTGGAGGTGGCTGACGACTGTCTGGGGCGAGCCCGCCTTCAACAGCCAGTCGTCGAGGTAGGGGAAGACTGAAACCCCCAACCTGCACAGATGAGCTGCGACCACCGCCATTACCTTCGTGAACACCCGTGGGGCGCTGGTAAGGCCGAAGGGGAGCACGGTAAACTGAAAGTGCTCGTGGCCAACCGTGAACCGCAGGTAGCGCCGGTGGGCCGGCAGGACGGGGATGTGGAAATAAGCGTCCTGCAAGTCCAACGCTACCATCCAGTCTCCTGGGTCCAGGGCAGCTAAGACCTGAGCCAGTGTCAGCATCTTGAACTTCTCCTTCCGGAGGAAGCCGTTGACGTTCTGTAGATCCAAGATAGGGCGGAGGCCCCCTTTGCCCTTCTTGGGTACCAGGAAGTAGTGGGAGTAGCAACCACATCCTACTTCTGGCCCAGGAACGCGCTCGATGGCCCCCTTGGCCAAGAGGGCCGTAACTTCCTCCTGCAGAAGTCGCAAGTGATCCCCCGATACACGGTGGTTCTGCGGTGGCATGGCTGGCGGAGTCGCCTCAAAGGGGAGGGAGTAGCCCCTTCGGACGATTTGCAGCACCCACCTGTCCGAAGTAACAGTGCGCCAGTGGAGGTGGTAATGGCGAACCCTGCCCCCCACTGGCGTCACATGGGCCTGAAAGCACGGACTAGGAGGGTTTTGAGGCGGATGCTGCGGGGGAAGGTGTGGACTGACCTCGCCGTTGACCTCTACCGCCTGGACGGCGATTACCACGGCCGCCACCACGTTGGGTATTGCCCTGCGGAGCGTGGCTAGCGGCACATGTGGGCGCACCCCTTCCGTGGCCACAAAAGGAGTGATAAGCAGCCGATTGCTGGCGCGGGGCCGAGAGGCCCAAGGACTTGGCCGTAGCCCTGGAGTCCTTAAAGCGCTCGAGCGTATGGTCTGCTTTGTCGCCAAAGAGGCGACGGCCATCAAACGGCATGTCCATAAGAGTGTTCTGGACATCTGCCGAAAAGTTGGCGGACCTCAGCCAGGCGTGGCATCTGACCGCCACCGTCGTTGCCATCGCTCTGCCTAGCGAGTCGGTGGTATCCAGCCCACACCTAATGGAGTATTTTGCTGCGTCCCGGCCCTCCACAAGGGCTTGGCAGAGTTTGGCCCGTACCTCCAACGGACACTCTGGCAGCACTTCCGCGACCGTATCCCACAGAGAGTGGGTGTAACGGCCCAGGAGGCATGCGGTGTTGGAAGACCGCAGACCCAGACTGATGGAAGAGAAAATTTTCTTTCCATACTGTTCATACCTCTTGGATTCCCTGTCCGCCGGGGCGGATGGGAATGCGGTCTGGGAATTAGAGGCCTGGATAATCAGGCTCACGGGGGTGGGGTGGGAGGACAGGAAACATGGGTCGCCCGGGGCTGGGCGGTGGCGCCTGGCCACGTTCCTATCTACGGGCGAACCCGTAGCGGGCTTGGACCAAGTGCCCAGAAGAACAGTCAAGGCCTCATTAAA
This sequence comes from Lissotriton helveticus, assembly GCF_964261635.1. NCBI lineage: Eukaryota > Metazoa > Chordata > Amphibia > Caudata > Salamandridae > Lissotriton > Lissotriton helveticus. The sequence continues at coordinate 1,676,372,846 of NC_136069.1, read as the reverse complement.
CGGCAGCAGAGGCTCGGCCGGGCATGTCTGCGGTTTAAGGACCTCAGTGAGGAGATTAGTCCTCACGGCCGCGACGGGGAGCTCAAGGCCCAAGGCCTTGGCAGCCCTCATCAGCACCACACTATAAGTTGCCCCCTCCACCGAAGCCACGGTAGGAGGGGAGACAAAACCAGCATCGGGAGAAGTGTCCAGACCACTGGCCTCCCCAAGGTCTCCTGCCCTGTCCTTATGAGACTGACACACCCTGGTCAGAGGGTCCTCAGACCCCTCCCAGTCCTCCTCATCACCCATCTCCTGAAATTCAGGGTCCTCAACCAATGGGGCCTGTTCATAAAAGTGAAAATCACCAAACGACGTCTGGAGCGGCGCCCATCGGGGCCGTCCCGACGGCTGAACAGGAATGGGGACAGGACCGGGGCCGGCGCCGCCCGGAGCCGGCGCCGGAGGCGACACCTGAGGGTCCGACGCCGGGGAGGTCGTCAGATCCACCGGCGACGAACCAGATCCCGAAGGAGGACCAGCGGCATTCTGCGGCGCCGGGCCCGAAGGCGCCAGGGGCGTCGGAACAACTGGACCCCTCGGCGCCGTGCCCGAAGGCGCCGGCGGCATCGGGATAACGGGGACCTGCGCGCCGGGCCCGAAGGCGTCGGCGGCGTGGGGGCCGAAGCACCCGACGGCGTCGGGGCCGGAGCCGCCGACCCGCTAGGCCCAGACGGGTCCGCTGGGCCCGTCGGAGGAGAGAGTTTCCTCTTGGCCATGAGGAAGCGCTCGATCTCCTCCTGCGTCGCGTTCAGCCCAGGGACCGGAGGGTGTGGAGCCGAACGCGGCGCCCGCGACTCCGACGGAGTCGCGTGGGTGGTGTCACCTGAACCCCCGGCCGCATCGCGCGAGCGTCGGGGGGAGTCCGAGGAGCGATGACGCCGCTTGGACTTCTTGTGCCTCTTACCTGACGACAACTTCAACCCGGAGGAGTGCGGCCTACTCTCGGAGCTGTGGTGGCTCCGAGCCCGCGACCTGTCCCTCGACCTCCCATGGGATCGGGACCTCTCGCGGCGCGGGACCGACTGTCGGAGTTCGAGGGGCCTACAGGACCGCTCCCGCCTGGCTTTCGAAGAGAGGGCCCGACAGTCGGAGCAGGCCTTGTCGTCGTGGTCGACGCCCAAACACGACAAACACACGCGGTGAGGATCCGTGACCGACATCAGGCGGTCGCAATCGTCACAATGCTTGAAGCCGGGCATCCCTAAGGCACTGATTCGGAGTCGAGAGACTTCAAAATAGTAATCAAAAAGGATCAAAAAGTTAGTCAAAAATTGACTAGGGTTACTGCTTTTTCCCGGATCTGCGCTTGCTGGCGCGGAAAAAAGAAGAACTGACGTCAGCACGCGGAGGCGGCGTCTAAGTACTCCGACGATGTCATCACGGCGCCCCACGACGCCGACGACGGACGCGGAGCCTCAGACGACGCCTACCGACGCGCAAGGGTACTGCTACGCAAAAATTTCTGGATCCAGTCTGACGCCTGGGGATATTCTAAGGTAAGGAATCTAATACTAACGTGTCTCTTTCAGATTTATACTGTTAAAAGGAGGTTTTCAATTTTCATTTCTAACTAAACCCATACCTTACCGTTAAAAAAAAAAGAATACATTTAATATAAAAAAAAAAGAAAGGGGAATCATCTTTACTTTCGCTACTTAATTGTTCTCAAATACCCTAGACTATACTTACCTACCATGTCTGACATGGAATCTGACGACGCTGTCGCCAGTTCCCCTAATCATATCAATGACTCCTTAAAAATATTCTTACGAAAGGAGATGAAGTCCTGCATAATGAACACGCTCAAGGAGGTCATGTCACACAAGAGATCCTTCTTACATGATGATGATACTCCTCGTGATCCCGAACCTGTATACTCAAAATCCTATAAGAAAGTCAAACATTGTGATGGCACCCTTGGAGGTCGTGGTACCTCTCTTGACCTGGGAGGTCCTAGCACCTCACGATCTAATGGAGGCCCTTGCGCCTTTAAAGGTTTTGGTGCCCCTCGCGGCACAACTAGGATAGGTGTCCCTAGCGGCACGAATTCATCGGGTGTCCTCAGCGGCACAATTGTTGATGGTGCACGTGTTGACGCAGGATCGGATTCAGATGAAGACGAGGTCTTCGATGCCCCTCACAATGAGTTTGTTCTTGACCTGGATGACCAGGATCTGGACGACTTAGATTTTAATGTGGCGAAATGTTTTCCCCTAATAATATCTCCCATCCCAATAGCAGGCAATGATGAAAAAAAAACTCTGACCATCATTTTACTAAAGGGGAAACTTGTTGTTAGAGAAAAATTGTTTTATATTCAGAGGCATGTTTTGTGTTATTAGTTACCTGCCTGAGAACCTTTGATTCAATTTGGCCATCTAACTTTAGTAAAAAAATCATATTAGAGCATGATTTGGCCACAACAGGATGCTGAGGTTTTATCGCTGCCAATCAGATGAACAAGTCACTGACCTTCGATAACGCCTTTTATGGTAGAGGATTTATCTAGCCACAAATTTCTTAATGACACCCCCCACTCCCCCTCCCTCCGTGCACTGTACATGTCACCTCTAAGAGATACTTCAGGACCTCACTTTAACATATTGACACTGCGGTCAGTGCCCTGGGGTGGCGCATATACCTGCACAGTGAACATCACTTCTGCTGCCTTTGATGCCATGCTCAGCTCAACAACACCACCTGGCGGTGCTCAAGAGAACTGCTGAAAAAATCATTCTGCATCCAGTCTGACACCTGAAGACTGTACTAAGATAAGACAAGGAATGTGCAGCTTGATAAAGCCCCTACCAGATAAGGCGTTACTGAAGGTAACTTGTTAATTGTGCTCTATTGTCTGGAATGTTGCTGTTATTGTTAACACAATTTAACATTTCTAAAGAAAATAGCAAAGAATTTAAAGGCAGAAATAGATGAAACGAACAGGTAGAGACAAAAATAGACTGTAGAGTTCTTTAGATGGTGTGAAATTGTATTTGAGAAATAGCAGTTAGAGTGATTTTGATCTTGCATGAAGCAGTGGTGGAAACAAAATTAAATCATGGTGTATGTCCTGTGCGGTCAAGTGGCATAAGGTAGAAGTTCAATAATTTATAGGCAAAAATTTATAAAGAGAAAATAGGTTGGTGAGTTGGCACTGAGCTTGTCTATGGGATTTAAAACTGGGCTGCACTTTGCGGAAGATTGGAAAAAACATAGGGCCTTATTTATGAAGGCCTTGCGCCGCCGGTGCGTCGCTTTTTCCCATTTTAAAAGTGACGCAACGGCGGTGCAAGGCCTTCATAAATACGGCCCATAGCTTTTTACATTTTTCGCAAATCCCGCTGAAAATGATTTTTTTTTAACGAACATTGCTCTCCTGCTTCTGTTGCCTTGCTGTTCCTGTTTTATATGTGTTTGATAGAAGCCTGAGTTTCTTCTGCTCATGCTGTATCTGTGCGTTGTTTGCTCTTCTGCATCCCTTGTTATACCTGTTTTGTGTGTGTTGGAGGTCTGCACTACTTCTGGTCATGCTTTCATTCTGCTGTGTGTTAGTTAAGTGTGCTAAAACATTTTCAGTTTATGAAAGTCAAAATAATTTCCTTTGATAATTCAGGGCAATTGAGCCAGAAGGGCATTTGGGACTAGCCCCAATGGCCCAGAAGAGGGTAAATAGGAGGGGGCAGAGTTATCAAACTTTCACGCAATGCAACACAGAAAGACACCTTGCTGTGCAAAAGGGCAGAAACGCACCATATTTAACATTATGTGGCACATTCCGGTCCTCTGCTTCGTTGGCACACAATCTGCTGCCTTGCGCTGTGATGCAAAGGACGATGTGTTGTTGGCAGGATTGGTTTGTGCCTTGTCATCCTTTTGAGAGTGCTGCAGAACGCCAGTCAATTAGAAAGAGGAAACAACAAGGAGAAATAAAGATATTTATCCTCACTGCGCCTCTCCTTGGAAGGCGTAGTATTCGGATACATTCCCAGCGGATGTATGACGTTACAACGCATGCTTTTACCACGCATGCTGTTACAACGCGGTTTTTACAACGCAAACCTTTACAACGCATAGCGCTTTGGAGTGCTGGATAGTGAATAGTTTAATTTACTATTCCAACTCCAGTCCCCGTGGACACTAGGGAAGGTGTTGGATAGTAAATTAAATCTATTCCCTATCCTAGAGCGCCCCCCAGCGCAATGCGTTCTAATGGTTTTCGTTGTAAAACCTGTGTTGTAAAAGCACTGCGTTGTAAAAGTTTCGTTGTAAAGGATGTTTCCCCTTCCCAGCTTAACCAGTGTTGGTAAATGTGGGAATGAGTCAAAGTCCATGGTTGGATGTGTGGGAACCCCCTGGCTCCACCGATGGGACACCTCCCCAGGGCAGAGTCACGCAAGGCAGCCACTTGTGCTGCCTTGGGTTTATCCAGATGTACCAAGCAATGCAGGGCCACACTGACTTAACGTTGCACTTGCGACACCTTGCCTGACAGGGCAGGGAAATCCTTAGGCAAATCTGGCCCGAGGTTTGCAAACTAATCTACTGTTCTTCTAATGCTGACTCTGGCAAGAGAAATGCAGCACAGCTGTGTATAATCATACACACACTGCTTTCATTTTCACCCCATTCTCATAGGATGTGTGTCAGTAGTAGATTAGGAAAGCATTGCTAAAAGGAGCAGTTTGTCCAGGGAGAGAACGCATCTCATTTTCAGCTCAGCCCAGATGCCCACTTATTCTTCTCCTTGGAAGAATCTTTAGTGGTTCATTCTATAGGAGAGAGAGAGATATGGGTGAGGTGCAGGGCGAAGGAGCCTATGTTGCCTGTGTGTGTGTTGTACAGTGCTTAGCTCATCTTCTGAGCTGGCACTCTAGATCTCTGTAATGTTCTTGGTTCTGGAGTTCTCCTTCGCCCTGTTGGCAGTTGGAGCTCTGGCCAGGAGAGGATTGGGCTTACCTGTTCTGTGCTGCAATAAAGCTGATTCCTGCTATACTTACCTGTGGAGTCATACTTCATATTTACAACATTTGGCGACTTGGACTAATAATATGTCTGGCCACAGCTTCCTCATGAAGATTGCAGCTAATTAAGAGTTTACAGGACAGCAGCGCCGATTCCTCACGAACCTGCGTGGTATGCAGTCTGAGAAGAGATTTCAGCGTGTTAGTGTTGGTCACAGCAGAACCGATCGTGATTTGGAGAGAATGGGAGGTTTTTCCTGCTTTTGACAACGAAAGTGACGTCACCTCCTCCAACGCCTTTCCTGACGTGGCTTGGTGAGTTGCGCATCTCCTACACGCATCACTGCAACGCACGCTGAAACGCACGACGTAACTGGGTGAGTCGTGCATCTCTGACATAGTACGCATTGACACTGTACGCATCCTTGAAGCGCACAACCTCATGCGCACTTAACGTCAGAGACGTGCAACGTGGTCGGCCATTTTAATTTGTTTCTCTGCTGGTTATCAGAGGTTGCTAAGCGACGCACCTCACGGAGATCTTCGCTTCAGGCTGTCAGAAGCACCGTTATGAAGCAGATTTTCTCTATCAGAAGCGACATTAATTAGCGGACCTTCAGGATTATAAAGAGGAGTAAGCGCTTATATTGAGTGAAAAGATAAAATTTAAGCAGACTGTTTTCCTTGTTTTTGTGCCAATCTATATAACGTAATAGTGTAACAACTGCTACAACTGTTCTTGCAACGTAACTGCCACTGCACAGTAATAATTCAATGGCTCAAGCAATTAATGTTGCGCTACCACCACAATTTTTGTGCGAGCCAGGAAATCCACCAATAATGTGGGAAGACTGGATAATTATGTTTAACAACTATATTCAGGCTTTAGACGGAGAGGACTTCTCACCTAAACGCAAGAAAGCTCTTTTGATGACAACATTAGGTAAAGAAGGACAACGTCTGTTTAAATACTTACCACAGGTATTGCCTTCTGGATCACAGGCAGATTTAGATGAATTTAAAGAGGCAGTAGTAAGACTTGAAACCAGATTCGGTAAGGAAGAAAACCTTGTCTTACAGAGATATAAATTCTACAAAAACAAGCAGTTGGCAGAAGAGAGCATTGACGAGTTTGTTGCGCGTCTACGTGAACTATCAGTGAAATGCAATTTTGGTCAAATGGCGGATGAACTAATTAGAGACCAACTGATTGTTCAAGCCAATAACAGGAAAGTCCAGGAACGATTATGGGCAGCGAAGAATCCAACGTTGAAGGTTGCGATAGAATTGGCTAAAGTAGTGGAAGAGAGTGAGAAATGTATGAGAGAGTTGCAGAAGAGTGGCTTAGAAACTAAGGTTGCAGAAGTTTCCAATAAGAGTATGAGTAGTGACAATAGTGATGATGAAGCTATGGCGATTGCTATTGTGAGAAAAAAGGGCTATATTCTTCAGAAAAAGAATATTCAACAAACGTTGAGTAACAAGAATAGTCAGAAAATGTGTTCGAAATGTGGGAGTTTTTCACATTCTTCAGATGCCAAGTTTTGCTTTGCAAATAATAAAGAGTGTCTACGTTGTGGGAAAATGGGACACTTTGCAAAGATGTGTAAAAACAAAAACAGTTCGAGGGTGACTGTAATTAATGAGTGTGCTGATGTGAAACGCGAAAAAAACAAGATATTAATTCTGTCTGACACTGTATGTTCGTGCAAAGATCAAAGGGGAAATCCTTTTAAGGCTGAGTTTAGGATAGATGAGAAAGTAGTAACTCTCATGGTTGACACAGGTTCCAAGTGGACCATCATCCCACTATCCTTAATGAAGAGTGTGTGGGGAGAAAGAGTATTGAAAGAGTGTGACATTTTTCCGTCTGGGTATCAAGGCGAGAAAATTGATCTATTGGGCTACTTCGAAGCAAAGATTGAATTCAGAAATAGATCAGCGCCTGGAAAGGTTTACATTTCAACTGAAGGGCCAGCCATATTAGGGCGTCACCATCAATATGACCTACACATTGTAGTAGATCCCAGATCTGATGATCCTGTGTCAATAGTTGATAAGTCTTCAATTGGTGAGATACTAGATGAATTTAAAAATGTGTTCAGAGACCAATTGGGGGAACTTATAGGATATTCTCATCGCATATTGCTCAAGGAGGGTAGTTGTCCTGTCCAACATAAGGTGAGGAGAGTCCCTTTTGCATTACGTAAAGAAGTTAAATCCACATTAGAAGAAATGCTTCAAGGTGGTATTATCGAACCAATTGAGGCATCCCCGTGGGTTTCGCCTGTAGTAATTTCCCAGAAGCCAGACAATAAAATTAGGTTCTGTGTAGACCTACGCTCACTGAATAAATGTGTGGTTGCAGATGTATTTCCTCTACCAAACATTAATGAATTAGTTTCAACTCTCAAAGGAGCCAAGTTCTTTAGTAAACTGGATCTAAAGCATGCTTACCATCAAATTTGCTTGGATGACAACTCCAAACATCTTACTGCATTCATCACTAGTGAGGGGACATTCCAATTCACGAGATTGCCCTTTGGGCTTGTCTCTGCCGCTAGTGTATTCCAGAGACTTGTTTCTGAAGTGTTTAAAGGGCTGAATAAGGTTATTTACTTTCAGGATGATATCTTGATCTATGGAAATTCCCTGGAGGAACACAATGAGATTCTGCAGAATGTGTTACGAAGAGTGGATGATGCTGGCCTGACATTGAGAAAAGAGAAGTGTGCATTTCTTTTGAAAGAAATAGAATACTTGGGTTTTTGTCTGTCTGAGGAAGGAATTAAACCCAAAAAGAATTTGTTGGAGGCCATTGAACTAGCCCCTTTCCCGGTTGATAAAGATCAACTTCGATCCTGCATGGGTCTGATCGAGTTTTACTCGAAATTTGTGAAGGATTTCTCTTCAAAGACTGCTCCTTTGAGGTATTTGTTGAAGAAAGGAGTTAAGTTCAATTGGGCTGTTGAACACGAGTCATGCTTCAATATGATTAAAAAGGAGCTTAAGTCTGCCAATGTTCTTACCCCTTTTGATACTACTCGTTCCTCTATTTTGATGGTGGATGCTAGTATGGTAGGTCTTGGTGCAGTTCTCTACAGAAACATGGTGGAGTAGAGAAGACTATAGCGTTTGCGTCTAGGCCTTTGTCTATTTCTGAATCGAATTACTCGGTTATAGAGCGTGAGGCTCTTGCTGCTGCTTGGGGCACGAGTTATTTTAGGACCTATCTGTGGGGTTACAAATTTATCCTTCGTACAGATCATAAACCCCTTTTAAATGTGTTGGCTCCGGGAGGTGCTGGAAAGGGGTCTCCGAGGTTGGCGAGATTAGCCTCTCGCCTACAGGATTACCAATGTGAGATTGAGTTTGTTCATGGTTGGAAAAACATCCAGGCGGATTGCCTGTCACGGCTTCCTGTGCGATCTTCTAGTGGTGATGATTCTGTAGAGGATGTTTTAGATGATGTAGCTGTTGCTATAATAGATGATGTTACGTGTGTGGGAGGTGGTTCTTTTTCTCGTAGCGAATGGTCAAAAGGTATGGAGGAGGATCAGGTTTTAAAGGCTGTCATAAACATTGTGTCGAAAGGAACAAGAAGAGAGAGTACAGTCGAACCTCAAGTCAGACCGTATTTAAAAGTCTTAGACGAACTCTCCTTGGAAGGGGAAGATGTTCTGATGAGAGGTGATCGTTTTATTCCACCTAGTTCTTTAAGGTGTAGGATTCTAGATTTAGCCCATGAGGGGCATTTGGGCCAAAGTCTCACGCAACGTCGGGTTAAGGAAAATTTTTGGTGGCCCTCTGTTGATTGTGATGCAGTAGATTGTGTTCTAAGGTGTAATTTCTGCAAGGAGGGAGAGAAACGTCTGAAAGTTTTGGGATCTCAGTCAACACAGAAAATTGGTTTTGAAAAGGTACCCTGGCACAGTGTGTGTTTAGATTTTATAGGCCCCATGAGTGAATTGCCCTTAAATCAACGTTATGCCATTGTTATAATTGACTGTTATTCGAAGTGGCTTTGTGTGCAGTTTCTGAAGGAAATAAACACTGATTCTACCATTAATTTTCTCAAAGGTGTATTTTTGAATGAAGGATATCCTTCTGTGCTTATCACAGATAATGGCACTCAACTGACTTCTTCGAAAATGGCTCAGTTTGTGCGTGAATGTGGCATCAGGCATCAGAAGACGAGTTTATACAATCCGCAAGGAAATGGTCTTTGCGAGAGGGTAAATCGTCTTGTAAAGGGAGTGATTCAAATGTTTGTTGAAGGTGGTTGTTTTTCACATGAGAGGGTGCAAGAACTTGTCTGGGCCTACCGGTCAACACCTCATAGGAATGGTGAGAAGTCCCCTTTTGAGTTGATGCGAGGGCGTGCTCCAGTATCAAGGTTGACTCCTGCATGGTTGAGGGGCTCTGAAGGTGAGGTGTCCTTATCCCAGAGTAGTCTTTCATTACCTATATCTGTAGGCGATCTAGTCAAAGTAAAGCCAGGCAGATGTTCCAAAGGTCTTAGCAAATTTAGAGGCCCTTATAGAGTTAAAAGAGTCTTTCCGCATTTTGTTGTTTTGGCCAATGGGGAAAGCTGGAATTATAGGAGAGTTGCACTATACCAAAAGAAGAAAGACTGTTCTGATGGCCTAATGCC